>NC_141687.1:46801355-47515105 GCF_964263255.1 Lissotriton vulgaris | reverse complement strand
TTGTGGGAGAGTGCAGGGCAGAAGCTGCAGTGCCTCCTTGAGTCCCCTGCACCACTCCCCCCTTGTCTCTCTGTGCCCGCCCCCACCACTCCTATTGAGCTGCTTGTTTTCAATTGCAGTACACCATGCGCACATTTACTTTCATAACAGTGGCTCACCGTTTTAACTTGTTTTAATTCCCCAATCTGACCGAAAAGTTTGCCGATGCCCGACGTGCTACTGACCTCTCCACAGCCATGCCTACCTAACGGAGTACATGCTTGTATATATGTATATAACCAGGCAAATATAAAGTACAACAAAAAAAACATTTGTCGCATTTCTCCTCCCCCCCCCTTCTCTGTCTTCTCTCTGTCCTTCAGTTGCTTCATGCCTTTGCTTGACCTCTTTTCCTTCATTCTTTTCGTAACCTCTACTCCTACTCCGCCTTTCAGCATCCTTTCATCCCCTTCCTCCTCCCCCTCACTTCAGCCCTCCCTTCTCCTCTCTCTTCTAAACACGTCATTCGTCCCTGCCTTCAATATCCTCTCTTCTTTCCCTCATCCGACCCCCTCCATGTCCATATTTACCCTTGCCCCCTTCGCCCCCTCCCCTTCCCTCCCTGCCCCTCCCCATCACTGTTGGCCACACCATTGAATTGAATTAATTCCGCCATGCTGTTCGCAACGGGCCCACCCCTGCAGTAGGCATTGCTTGAAATCAAAGGCGCCGTGGCTGATTATTATGAGAACCCGGAGGGGCTCCTGGCCCCCAGCGTTAAGGGCTCCTCGCCTGCAATTGGATACTTTTAGAGTCTGCCCTTTAGTTTTCACAACAAAGCAAAGACAACCCTGAAAATGTCCATGAAGTATAAAACATCTTAATGTAAATTGTCCGGCAAATTCCCACTGAACACCACCACATCCACCACCACATCCACCACCACCACCACATCCAACATCACCACCACATCCACCACCACATCCACCACCACATCCACCACCACATCCACCATCACATCCACCATGACATCCACCGCCACATCCACCACCACCGCATCCACCACCACCACTGCATCCACCACCACATCCACCGCCACCACATCCACCGCATCCACCACCGCATCCACCACCACATCCACCATCACCACCACCATCTCCACATCCACCATGACATCCACCGCCACATCCACCGCCACATCCACCACACCCACCACCACCACATCCACCACCACATCCACATCCACCACCACATGCACCACCACATCCACCACATCCACCACACCCACCACACCCACACCCACCACCACATCCACCACCACATCCACCACCACATCCACCACCACATCCACCACCACATCCACCACCACATCCACCACCACATCAACCACCACATCCACATCCAACACAACCACCACCGCATCCACCACCACATCCACCATCACCTCCACATCCACCATGACATCCACCACCACATGCACCACCACATCCACCACCACATCCACCACCACATCCACCACCACATCCACCACCACCACCGCATCCACCACCACCACCGCATCCACCACCACCACCGCATCCACCACCACATCCACCACATCCACCATCACCTCCACATCCACCATGACATCCACCACCACATCCACCACATGCACCACCACCACATCCACCACCACATCCACCGCATCCACCACCACCACCGCATCCACCACCACATCCACCACATCCACCATCACCTCCACATCCACCATGACATCCACTGCCACATCCACCACCACATCCACCACCACCACATCCACCACATGCACCACCACCGCATCCACCACCACATCCACCACACCCACCACCACCACATCCACCACCAGGTGCAAATGCAATGTTCTTGGATTTTCGTCACAATAAAATACACTGAACATAATCTTCACAAAATTAATTTACAAACGTTTAAGCTATTGCCATTATAAATTACAATACATTTTATTTAAGTATTAATTATTTACAAAATTAAAAGCCATTGTTATTTGCAATATCAATACATCTAAGTCACGTAAAGACAACACACATTGCATTACAAATGCTATAGGTGTCACATTTGCGAAAGTTCAAACTATTGACATTGTAACTGACAAAGCTATTACTTTTGCTATTTTCAAAACCAACACATAAATAAAAAAAGTGTCATTTACAATACCAATTGCTCAAACTTTCCTAATGCGAGACCTATTGCATTTCCAATGCTTGTTTGTCATTGTTGCCTCGTTGGTGGAAGGAGGCATTGCAAATGAGGGCGTTCACGGGCGCGCAGCTTTACTGCCGCACGGCCAATGCTTGTTTTCTCTTCCTTTTAATAGCTTATGCTGCGTGACAGGGGGAGCAATAAAGCGTCAGCCTGTAGGGGGGGTAATGTACAGAAATTACAGATCTGCGGCTCAGAGGATTCCGCAGAAGGCCCAGGCTTAGCGCTAATGCTCCCGAGCATCGCAGAGCCCGGAGATCAGGCTAATCGCCCTATGGGTTTCTGCGCGGTGCCTTTTTCACTGACAAGTAAAGCGCAGGTGCGCAGATGTAGGGTTCGTGTGGGTCATTGCAGAGCTGGGACCCCTGACTCACTTGGTCAAAGTCTCCCCGGGAGAGCGAGCCGTTTCCTAATCCCCCGCCCCTCCGACAACTTGGTTTACTCTTTCGCATTCATCTCCCAGAGACTGCTTTTCTCCACTTCCTGTGTTAGCTTTTTTTTCAGCTTCCAAAAATTAGTTTCAGGCACGGAGCTCAGTGCGAGCTGGAAGCGGCAGGCTGCGTCGCGAGGAGAGGAGGCTGCCCGGAGGAACAGTCTGTGTCTGTCTCCTGCGGGGCTGCAGCCTCCTGGACGGGCTGCCTCAGCACAGAGCCTGTGCCCGGGATCCCATCTGCCTCACGGGTTGTGTAAAGTCAAAGAACAGTACGAGCACTTTTGCACAAGCTGACCTCGGCACCAGGCTTTCATACAGGTTGTTCTCATCACCAGGGACACGGGTGCGGACGCCCTCAAGTCCACAAAAGGCCTTGTGCACAGGAGGTCTTGTCACCAGCATTTGCGCACAGGCAGCCCATAGGCTCCCACTACAGGGACTCGCACACAGGCTGACCCTTGCACCAGGATTTGTGTGCAGACTGCTCTCAGCGCCAAGGATTGCGGTCTGGAGTCCCTCAGAATAACAAAGGGACTTGTTTAAATTTTACTTCTGTTTAAACCAAATAGTTTTCTGAATTTAGTTAGTCTTCGCAGACTCGTTTTTGCTTGTTCAGCTAGCTTTTCATACGGCACCGGTAAACCGTGTTGCAAGTTGCTGACGTAGTAATATTAGGTGTCTTTTAAATGGTATTAAACTTAATATTATCTACTGAACTGTGATAAGATTTTATGGCCTTTAGCGTGGTTTTATCAGCGGTCTTGCCATTCAGACATATTTCCGTCAGAAACAAAACTGTTGTAAACCAAAACTAATGAATGAGATTGTGTGGTTAGCTCCCAAAACACCTAGTAATGTGATTAAGAGCGCTGACGTCAAACAGGGCCTTTCTGGAGATTGCAGTCGGTCGATAGTTGTTTGACAAATAACAATAGAGCAGGAAAAACTTTTCTTGGTGCTGTATGCAACTTGGAAGGTCGCTTGCTGGTCGAATCCAGCAGGGCTGACTCGACTTTCATGCTTCATATGCGTGCACAGTGCTTAATTTGTAAACAAGAAGTGTCAGGGCCCTCGTCAGGAGACCACTGCACATTGCACCACCTATTGCCCCTGCCAGCGCTGCCAATAAAAGCAGCAGCACAACTGTGTGAAGAGCAGCTGCTGTTAGTGCGTTTTATTGACAACTCCTGTTTCCTCCATTTAGATGAAATACTGCCTGTGCACGGGTCCCTTCATTTTGTAACAAACGATGTCTGCTTTCAGGTGACGTTGCTGTCCATTTAGTATTCTAAGGTGCTTTCATCTGCGTCATTTGGGGTGTTTGCTCTTTGACCTGATATATCTAAAGGGCCCTTTCTGTTAGTATAGATGGTGAGGTTCATTGCAATTTTTAAGCTATTAGTATTGTAAATAACAATGCCCTGTATTTATGTTTTAAAACCCAAAACATAAATAGAAGGCATTGTCATTTACAATGCCAATAGCTCAAAATCGTGTGAATGCGAGACCTATTGCATTGCAAATGCTTGTTATGCTTTATTGTGGAACCTGTCATCTTTGTAACCGTTTTTTATCCAGGTCTGCATGGAATTATTGTATGATGGGATGCAGTAATGCGAATCGCACACTATTAGTGTCGGGAATTCGCGATCGTCATTTTCAAGCGCCATCTTTAAAGATCTTATTTCAGCTCACTGAGCTGTACAGTTTGAGAGATTCAGTTTTAGTGACCATCGGTCTGAATTTACCTAAGCGCCAGCGCACGCTGCATTGTAAATCTATTTTTTCACAACGTAGTGTTGTGCAAATCAGTCCGTGTAGATTACACAGGTGTACTGTTAGAGAGTTAGAATTTCGATCGGCAGAGGACATTCATTTTCATATTCCAGATATTCTAGTTTTTTCATTTTCGGATCAAATGCGTGTGTCACGTCTTCTGTTGCAAGAGAAGTTTTCCATTTTATCCATTTTGGATCTAGAGCTTTAGCATTAAGATTGCCTGGTATTGTTACCGCCTCAAGGGCGGATACTGCTGTTAAAAACAGATATCCTTTTCCCTTGGGTAGGGCTCTTTCTTTTGCTACAGTAGTTTGAACCGCAGTTACAATGTTTTCAGTAGAACTGAATTTCATTTCAGCTTGTGTGTACAAATGTGATTTGTAAGCTATTGGTACCGTTTCTCCCTCATTAGTGCAGGTAAGTGAATCCGCATCTTCCTGGGATGACTCGGATTACAAGGTTGCGTTCGTTTGCGCGTGTTTGCAGTTTTGTTTTAGTTAACATGTCTGTCTGTAATGATCTTAAAATTTCTGTGTGTTTTTGAGTCCAATTAATTGGTTTAAAATCAGGTTTTATTAGTTATAGTTATTATTAGGTTTAACCCTCTCTGCATAATTTAAAATGTACGTTCTTCCGAAATTCAGGAAACCTAGTATTGATTGCAAGTTCTTCAGCGTTTTTGGAGCTTGGAGTACTGCACACTTCTCTAAGAAGTTGTCCGCTAGGCTTTTGCCTTCACTTGATAATTCATATCCTAAAAATAGGACAGTTAGATGGGCAATTCGTGATTTTTTAAAGTTAAATTTGTACCCTTCAGATGCGAACCCAAGTATTATGGTGATGTGTTTTATCTAGGAACCCAAATCAATATTGCTATTTTATGCCCTTGTAAAGCTATAATCAATAATATCCCTATAATGGCATAAGAATCAGATCCATATTTCAGTAAATCGCCCTTGCAGTCCAAGGCACGGCAAAAGCTACTTCCTTGGATTCCTAGAAAGCACAAGGAGTTCTTTCGACATACCAAACCTCCAGCAACCTGGGAAATCCCCACTTGCTTTGTTTTGATTTGTAATAGAACTCCTGCAAGCACTGTAAGAACAGCCAGTTCTTAGTGACATCTTTATTGACGTTTTATGTCCAAACTCGGCACCTTTCAGGTATAAATATACCAATGTTGCCTTAAGCAAACACACGGTGGTGGTTTTGGAGCAGAGCAGCTAATCTACTTGCCGCGAGCCCAGCTGATGCGAGAGCCCACGGACGCTGCCCCTCCTCTTTGACGCGCTGAGAAAGACGCTGTCTTTTCTCCTGCCGAGAAAATCCAGCTCCGGCGTTTCCAGCCTGCCCTTGCGGGTGACTGGGATATCGAGTCCTGAGAGAGAGATACCAGACCTCCTACATTCTATTCCCAAGGTAAAGTGCTGACTAAACCCTTAGAGAGAATTCTTGTATCAGATTCTTGGCAAAACCAACTTAACTTAAACTGCTACTTACTTACTCCTTCCCACGTATTAGGCTTAGGTCAGGTACACCGGGGTAGGCGTATTTTAGAAGCACCAGTTGAGCACGTTAGCCTATGTATATATGTATGTATATATTTTATCCATTTTAAAGTGTCTTATGGCTAAGAAACCATATCAATGCTTTTACAGTATTATTTCATAATACTCCTTTTACTGTAAGCACTTTACTTTATATTAAGTATTGCAATTGTGGCAATTCATTTCTCTTGCATGAGAAGGAAGACTGCTCAATAAATAATACCTTTTATTGAAAACGCCGGTCTCTCTCTTCTCTGCACTCTGGTGAAACTAAGAACGCACATCTGACTGAGTGAAATAGCGGTCTATTGTTTTCACACAACTCTAGAGATTTACTCTTTTTCTGAGGGAGCAAAGTGGTCATGTTTATGCGGTTGTCGGAAGCTGAATCCCTTCTTGTCTGAGCCAGGGAAGCTGATCCCTTCCTATTCATTCAAGAAAGTTTCCAGTGACCTCTGAGCTAGCTGGCGCAAACCTAAATTAGGTCTAACATAGTCAGTAGAGACCTAGAAGACTCAGTCCTACATCTACACTGCTGTATATGTTATTCCAATGCGCAGAGCCTACAGGGAAAATAGGAACTACACTACATGGCACCCAACGTTTGGTAAGGCGATAAAACTAACGCAAGACGTTAGAGTAACTCAGTCGTGCTTTTTCACACAGACCCTTTTCCCCGTAAATACTCCAATAGACGTCTGGAGTGGGTGAAAGGTTAATATCCGCCGGAACTTAGTAGAAAGAGATTCCTATGTAGAGTTTTTGGTTTACACTATGAAAAGACATCCGGAGCACACCCTCAGTGCTATTTAATTCCAAATATTTCAATGATCCTTTTACTAGTTTTAAATCACTGCGATGTATAAATCAGGTATGCAAGGGGTTGGACTAGGTGGCGAACTGGTGATAGGATAGAGATGTAGCATGTTTGCAAGGGGGACAGGTTTGTTCTAATCACTGTATAAGTTTCAGTATGGAAATGCTTGGGGGTGTTGTTATTTGGTTCTGACTAGGGAAGGTATTTTCAGCGTGGGAGGATATAGGTGGGGGTTTTAAACAAAAACATGGGTGAAATAGAATGTTTCATATAATCAGCACAATGAAGTGGGGGGGGTTAAGAGACACCAAATGAGCGATGTAAAGGAAACTTAATGTGTATATTTCTATACATTTTACAGACACTCCTGAAGAAGGTTTTTAAAGAACCGAAATGCATTGAGTTTGAAGAGCATGTTTTAAAGTGGAAACAATTCCAGTAAAATGTTCAAGTATAGGCCTGGATGGGCAATACATTGAATTACTGACAACCAAAAAAACTGTGATAAGAGTTCTGCTTTTGACGTAATTATAAAGAATGGAACAAAGGATAAGAAAAGTGAAAATAAGAGAAATAAATATGGATTAATTGGATTAAATTGCATCATTTTTTGGATACAATATGTGCACACGGCTGTGGAGTAGTGGAGTAGTGTGGCTCACTGGTTAGAGGCGGCAGACCCGAGAGAAGAGGACGGCCCGGGACCAGGGTTCGATTCCCGGCGCGGCAGGTTTCTGGACCAGGGTCAGCGGACTCGATAATTCTCTCGCCTCGGTGCCCACTCTGATCAGCGATCACACTCGGCAACTCTGGGCATTAGCTTGCCTCATCTTCACTAACGGCCCCACCAGACCGCCGGGGATGCCTGGTCTCACCCTGGAGATACCCATTAAGGGACCATCTCTCAGGGAAGCCAGGAAGGGTTTCGCAGCGGTCGAAGCGCCTTGGGACCCTACGGGTAAGTAGTGCGCTATATAAATGCCTATACATTTACACACATCTGTGCAACCCACAGACCTGCGGATGAAGCGGGTCTCCTCTTTTGAAAGCTTGATGCCTTGGTGCGAAACGGAATGGCGCACGTCTCATGGGTGCATGCACGCCAAAACTAGTAAAAGGATCATTGAAATATTTGGAATTAAATAGCACTGAGGGTGTGCTCCGGATGTCTTTTCATAGTGTTGCCACAAGTACCGTTTCACCTTCCGGCAGCACCCCGTCAAGAAATTATAAAAGTGAACCTGAAAACGAAAATAATTACAAACGTGGAGTACGTCAAAAGCAGCCGCATCCACTTGTTACAGAGATATATGCAAATAAGGACAGTTCATTTGGATGTCACGGAGGATGCACGTATTTATGTTTCAGTTGTCGAGTTGGTGTGGACTTTATGTTAACAATAATGCACTATTTGGCAGGGGAGATTGATTTGGGCGTTTTTACATGATTAAGGCAGGATTATGGGTAACCGAGTTTCGTAAAGGTATCACAGAGTGAGAAGGGGAGGTGGAAAAGAACATGTGGGCAGTTTTGCACCTATGACTGCAGAGGTGGGGAGGATTACAACTATTTGAATCTGGGACGAACTGTATGCTCATTAGTAGCGATTATGAGGACGTTAGAGGAGGTTAAATCACTGCGATGTATATATCAGGTATGCAGGTGGTTGGACCAGGTGGCGAACTGGTGATAGGATAGAGATGTAGCATGTTTGCAAGGGGGACAGGTTCGTTCTAATCACTGTATAAGTTTCAGTATGGAAATGTTTGGGGGTGTTGTTATTTGGTTCTGACTAGGGAAGGTATTTTCAGCGTGGGAGGATAAAGGTGGGGGTTTTAAACAAAAACATAGGTGAAATAGAATGTTTCATATAATCAGCACAATGAAGTGGGGGGATTAAGAGACACCAAATGAGCGATGTAAAGGAAACTTAATGTGCATATTTCTATACATTTTACAGACACTCCTGAAGAAGGTTTTTAAAGAACCGAAATGCATTGAGTTTGAAGAGCAGGTTTTAAAGTGGAAACGATTCCAGTAAAATGTTCAAGTATAGGCCTGGATGGGCAATACATTGAATTACTGACAACCAAAAAAACTGTGATAAGAGTTCTGCTTTTGACGTAATTATAAAGAATGGAACAAAGGATTAGAAAAGTGAAAATAAGAGAAATAAATATGGATTAAAATGGATTAATTGGATTAAATTGCATCATTTTTTGGATACAATATGTGCACACAGCTGTGCAACCCACAGACCTGCGGATGAAGCGGGTCTCTTCTTTTGA
Organism: Lissotriton vulgaris; assembly: GCF_964263255.1. Classification (NCBI taxonomy): domain Eukaryota; kingdom Metazoa; phylum Chordata; class Amphibia; order Caudata; family Salamandridae; genus Lissotriton; species Lissotriton vulgaris. Next base: position 47,506,027 of record NC_141687.1, on the reverse strand, counting down.
GAGTTTTTGGTTTAGTCAACGTTGAAGGATACAGTGTTCCAAAATATTGTGCACCTAATCTTTTGTTTCCTTGAAACTTGATCTGCAACAAAACCTTTCTGCATGTAAAAATGCCGGAAAGTGATGACGATAGGGAGGCAGCTAGAATAGCAGCTCAACTAATAGAGGAAGATACAAGTCTCCTACAGAATGACCGGAATGCTATTCTCATTCAGGTCAACATAAGAAAAACTATAACTCTCAAACTTATAGAAAACGGACTGACAGCACGAGGTGGTACAGTCATTTTCGTGATAGAGGCACACGAATATCGGCAGACAGAGGTATTCTATTCATGGATAAACTTTCCAGCGGCAAATGCTTCAACACATGAGTTCCACTATTACAAAGTAGAGGAACCACCGGAAGAATATACTCCTTTCGAGGATGTGGAAATTCCACTAAATTACCAAGAGCACCTGCTCTGGTTTAAAGGCGCCCTAAAACATAATGATCACATCACCAGGCTCGGTCCACTAGGTAGACCAGGAGCAACGTGGCCGGTTCTAGCCAGCTACACACCACATCCAGACATCGAAAAAATGTCAGACAAAGAACTTTAAGCCCAGCTAAAATTACTAATTAAAATTCACAGACAGTTAGTCCAATATGTAATGCGGACTGCAACAGTCCAACCAGCTATTAACATTCCACAGCTGGCCCCTCATCAGGGGAACACAAATAAAATTACACCACAGAACATACAATCATGTCTAGGTAAAACACCCGCAAAACGGGAGCAAATTCCATTCTGGTTAGCACAAAAGATAACTCAAATAGAAGCAGTATTCCCGAATACTACCCCTAGTGAGAAACACAGAATTCTGACTATCTGCCTTCCAAATGGGGGTCGCACCACATGTGGAGGACTGTGACACTTGGGGCACAGTCTTTGCTTCCATGTACACAAAAACACATGGTGTTCGTCTCTGGCGGTAATACCACATGTACTAAGACAGATTCAAAATGAGTACGGTCCAGAACCTGCTTTAACTCTTGGTATGAAATTACTGAAAGACTTCAAGCAGGTCTCGGCTATAATATCAGCCAACATTAAAGGAGAAGCAGCATCTGTGGCGATCCGCCAAAAATTGAAAGAAACAGATATAACAGATCAACCAATTGAACTTGCCAGAATCATAGAAAAATCCTATGAAGAACTAGGTAGAGATAGTTTGGGTGGGAAACCGGTAAAATCCCAACTACTTGAAATTCCTGAAAAGATATTTATTAAAAATAATCTAAACACTCCAAAAAAGAGCTGGGATGGAAATAAACAATCCACACCCAAAGAAAAAAGATTCCAGTCCAGAGGAAGGTCTCCTCGGCGGAGGGAAAGAACTCCGAACCGAGAACACCAGTCTCCCCAAAGGGAGCCCTCTGAAAAAAGATACAATCTTAGAAATAGGGATAATTTGAAAAAGCCTGATAGATATCAAGATATTGATACACGTCCCTCTCGATCTTTCAGACTTCCTCTCACAAATCGGAAAGAAGAGGACGGTCAGAATACAGGGAAGAGCACGCCAAATCCAAAGACAAGGAACCTGCTCAAAGTAAAAAATTACAATTTCCAAGAAAGAAGGTAGCAAGTATTAAAATAATCAAACATGCCGAGGATACTGAGGACACAGCTGAAAAACGGAGAGTGGGCACAGACAATGCTAGACAGCGCAGCAGAAGTGACCATAGCTCGCAAGATCCTGATGAATCATCTGGAGACAGTGGACACGAATGAATACATTCAGGTGGCAACTGCAGATACCAGAGTTAGCGAACCTCATAAAATATATGAAATAACATTACGTATAGAAGGAGATAAGACTAGAAAGGTAAGGGGTCTGTTTTGAGATAACCTCTCAAAAGGCTATGACATCCTATTAGCGGAGAAAGACTGGCCACCCGAGTTTGTCAGGGAGTGCCCTCATAGCGAAGAAATGATTATGCCTGCCTTCTCAAATCATATTCCAATACACAGAAAACACATATATGCAAGAAAATGGGCAGTAGCTCAAGCAACTGCATTATATAAAAATCATGTAGGATGGGATGAGGACTCTCCTCCTCACAAAATCCAATTAAAAAGCCAACCTACTGCACAAAGACAGTACCCAATTAAGCAAGAAGCTAAAAAACAGGTCAGGGAGATCTTAGCTCAACTTGAATACCAAGGGGTGATTGAAACATGCAGCTCTCAAATGAACAATCCTTTGTTTCCGGTCTCCAAACCAGACGATTCATATCGTCTAGTCTTGGACTATAGACACCTTAACTCATGTTGCAAGACATTTGCGGTACAAACTTCGCACAGTGCGTCACTAATGAATAACATAGTCCTCAAAAAAAAAAATACAAAACAACATTAGACATTTCTAATGGATTCTTTTGTCAAAATATTGCACCAGAAAGCAGGTATTTAACCGCTTTCTCAATAATGGGGTCACAGAAAATTTCTGTCAACTCCCACAGGGATTCAAGAATAGCCCAGGATTATTCTCAGCCAGAGTAACAGAGTTACTACAAATGTATGATGATGAGGCATTAGCTTATGTCGATGACATCTATCTCACAGATGACCTAGATACTCACTTGAAAAGAGTGAACACCATAATACTTGGGTTCGCAGCAGAGGGTTACAAATTCAACTTTAAAAAGTCCCGAATTGCCCATCTAACAGACCTATTTTTAGGATACAAATTATCAAGTGAAGGCAAAAGCCTGGTAGACAACTTCTTAGAGAAGTGCGCTGTACTCCAAGCACCAAAAACGCTGAAGAATTTACAATCTATACTAGGCTTCCTGAATTTCGGAAGAACTTACATTCTAAATTACGCAGAGAGGGTTAAACCTCTCTACGAATTAATAAAACCTGATTTTAAACCAATCAACTGGACTCAGAAACACACAGAAATTTTGAGATCATTGCAAACAGACATGTTATCTAAAACAAAGTTAGAAACTCGTGACAATACACGCAACCTTGTAATCCGAGTCATCCCAGGAAGATGCGGATTCACGTACCTGACCTCTAATGAGGGAGAAACGGTACCAATAGCTTACAAATCACATTTGTACACACAAGCTGAGGAAATATAAATTTTATGGTCAAGAAATGTTCCCTAACGTGTACCCCACCGTCTCCATGTACCAGCCTAAAGTGCATGTAACTTCCCTCCTGTGCCAGCTATGAAGACGCAAATACATTTGCGTCCAACGTTAACATGTCCTCTTTTAGATCCGCCCTGAACGGGTTGAATATTCCGTTCCTAAGTATGCCATGCCAACGTCTTTTTGTGGTGTACTTTACACGTTTTTTAGCTCTGACGAAGTAGGCTCTGACTTCTGCCATCGAGCCTTTTCTTGCCTGCAGACTCTGAAAGCCTCAGCCCAGGCTGCCTCTGTACCCGTGACCTCTGCCTTACTCCCTGCGCGGCTAACGGCGCGTAGCTCAGTCTGCTGCCTGCCAAGACTGTATTCAACCTTCGAATTATCTGCTCCACTCCTCAACATACATTCCTGCCTACTAGTTCAAGTAAACATCTTTCCAGCTGCAGAGCAAAGGACCTGGCCTCACTGTCTTCATGCAAGTAATTCATAGCTCCGTTACCATGGAAAGCCTTTGCCCCCTCGCATCTCATGCAGACACGTAGACGCCTATACACGCACTCACAGTCAGTATAGAGTAGCCTCTGCCCAAGAGACCTTTCCCTCTAGATAATATGGCTCCCAAACATCAGATATCAGATATGATCTAGGTACGAGTTGATCTGACATGCCAGACTTCTGTCTCTTTCCGCTAGTGTAAATGTCAAGTCCCCTGCACCTTCCAGTTCCACGTCAATCACACGTCATGCAGCTGCGCGCGCATCCAGGCCTCAGATTTCTGCTGACATTGCAAAACTCTGCCAAGTACCCACCTACTTGTGACACTTACATATGACGTTCTCTAGCACACCCCTCTATGTTCACGCCCAGTTCACGCCTCCTGATTACGTATTGCTAACACGTGTATGCTCTTATCTTGTTTCTCTCAGCTGTTACGCCTACTGTATTGGTTTTCAGTATATGCTTTAAGTATAAAAGTTATGTCTTGTCAATAAAGTATGCTCTATCCCTTCCTGCACCCCAGTGGTGGCAGGAACAAGATATCCGATCTGGTACCATGACCATTCCTTTTTAAGGAATAAAACCCCTAAGAACTCCAACACCACGGACTCTGCCTCTTTCTTTCCGATTGAGTTATTTTTGTTTAAGTACTTACCTGCATAGAAATTAAGACGGTAAATCAAATATTTACCACATTATTTTGGCGCCCGAATAGGGACCCCTCCCCCACCCCACGCGCCGGATGGTGCATTGCAAGCTTTGCCCCCTGCCATCAGTTAGACGGAACTACGCGTACTGGCAGGATTTCCTGTATCTCCCTCTGTGTCCGATCCTAGTAAGAGACAAGTTCAGACACAGATACAGACTCCACAGAGAAGTAATGCTCAAGCCTCTGCCTCAGGAGGTGCGACAGGGGGTCTCCAGACCCCGCCAACAACACACAGATTACACCTTAGAGACCTGCTGAAGCACCATACACCCCAATCACCCCGTCTCGACATACTCAAAGAACGTCTTCCAGTTTGCAGATACGATCCCGTACCCGGTAAAGAAGATAGAATGTTGATAGCATCACTACGCTTGCGACAAGCCACAGATTACCTAGTGTTATTCCCAGGGATGACTGATCACCTAGACAGTATATATCATTTTGTCCAGACTGGGGAAAATCCCGAAAGTATTAAGGAGGCCCTGGCACACCAGAAAGTTGACACTCAAGCATATGTATTGCGTTTTTTTATAAATTGCTTAATAAGAGACCGAGACAGGCCTGGGGCAGACCAGGATGAAATGGAAGCACTAAACAAGTGGGGTCAAAATATAGCCGATGGAAAGCATGATAAAATGAATTGTATATCGAGCATGTACAAGAAAATCAGAAAGGCAGTAATAGAAATACACGAAAAAGAAAAAGAAAGTGCCAGGAATGATTCTTCCGAGGAAGAAGGACCTGAAGAACCAGAAACGATTACAGATACGATAGCATATGTGGGTAAGGGAAATTACCTTAGGAAAGGCATTCGTCCAGAAAGCAAGAGAGTTTTTCTCTCTGGCATATCAAAACCGAGTTCTCCTGAACATCTGTTTCAAGTTACCGATAAAATGCTTCAAGAACAAATGGGGTACCATGTACTCAATTCTATGGATGAACAAGAACTAGCCCGGTCAGCAGTGCTGTGGGCTGACAATATTAACACATACAATGATGATACAGTAGCACAGACTTTTCTGAACCTTTCCCCAGACGAGCAGAAATTAGCTGGTATATACATGATTCAGCATCTCATCACGTTATACAGACAACAACATTCTGATCCAGGGCCCTTACCTGATACATTAGAAGCACTACTTATGAATAGATGGAGAGGCCTAAGTACCAGATTAATTCAAATAATTCTAGAACAACGACGAAAATATAACGCTTTCTTAGGCCCACAATATGTTCCGGCTCAGCCGTCAGAAAGGAAAATGTGTCACTTTGAGCATTTTGACAGACAGAATCCCTTACGAGAGGTACACCCAGTTATGGGCACTAATAATACCTTGGAACGTGTGTATGTTTACACACCTTTAACAAAGTTAGAATTGTTAGAAATGAAGAAACTAGTACCCTGTCATGATAAAGACCCTACAGGTTTTCACAGAGAACTTAAAGATATGTTACTCATGGGAGATTACACATACACAGATATTATGAAATTGTTAAAGGTACTGCTGCCCACCGGCATCTACGAGAAACTCAAGGAAAAAGAATGGGAGGTGGGAGATAAAAAGATTATATGGACTGAAATAGAAGACGAGGAAAAAGGTCGTACCCCAGGGGTAGGCCTTGGGGACAAAGCAAAAGCATTACCAGGTCTAATAGTACAGGTCTTACCAAGATTATTAACAACTAAAAAGGAAGACTGGGACGCAATCTCAGCCTGTAAACAGAAACACGATGAAGATACCAGCGACTTCTATTCAAGATTTGAGAAATGTTTTATTATTAATAGTGGCCTAAAACCAGGTAGCGAGTCGTACCCGCATCTTTTTGTATCAAAGTTAGTCGAGAATTCCTTGACCGCAGTCAAGAATCGTGTATATAAGGTTGAAAGTACATGGCAAGCAAATACGCCATCACAGATGTTACAAATGTTACAATACCACCAGAACAGAATTAGAGAAGAACAGGATCACGAACAGAGACGTATGAAAGACACAAAAATGAAAATGTTAGTGGCACAGTCGGTTCCAGCCGACGGCCAGAGAAAGGGTACGACCCAGACAGGAAATTCAGCAGCTCCCATTAAAGGGACATGCAACTATTGCAAGCAGCCAGGTCACTACGTACATGAATGTCCAGTCCTGAAACACAATATAGCAACAGGTAAAACTAAGGAAAAACCGCATCCGCCTAGACAAGACCAGGTTCAGCAACAGACTTCACAGAACTCCCAACCTATGCATGCTCCACATACAGCACAGACCGCAGCGGTATCACAGCCACAGCCCATTGCCGCGACACAGCAAGTTTCACGACAGATGAACCAGTATGCCCAATCTGATTATCCCGATTATCAGCGATACACATGAAACAGCCTAGAGAGGGAGGTTGGCTTGCCTCTTATTGAGATTCCTGTAGATCAAGAGGGTCCTTATGTACACAGTCAAGTATTGGGAAAAGACAGAAAGTTTTTAATTGACACAGGGGCAAGTCGCACAACAATTAGCCATAATGAAGTCCCAGGGGCACCCCTCTCAGGCTCACAGAACGTTTCCCTTGGTTTTTCAGGACAGCCTATTGTAAATGAGGTATCGAAACCAGTCCCCCTGGCTGTGGGTCCATTATCACGTGTTACAGACTTGTTACTGACGAAATCATGTCCAGAAAACCTGTTAGGTATCAAAACATTGAAGGCTCTAGGAGCTGTGATATGTTGTTCTCCGGAAGGAGTTAGACTCTTTCTGCGTGACTTTAAGGGTCACTATGTATTACGAGAGTTCGATGTCAGATTGAAAAATGTACCGAAACACTTGTGGGCACAAGGCCCAACCGATGTAGGTTGCATGCACATTACACCATACCGTGTTACACTCAGACCAGGAGTTGTTTTGCCGCGTATCAGACAATACAAGTTACCACCCGATGCTGTAGTGGCTTTACTGGAAATCATTGAAGAGCTCATTGCCCAAGGAGTGGTCGTAGAGACCGACTCCAATATCTGTAATTCCCCTATCATTCCGATTCTTAAACGTACTGATACCAATGCACCGCCAGTATATCGGCTGGTGATTGATTTACGAGAACTGAATAAATGCATCGTTCCACAGTACCCTGTGGTCCCCGACATCTCATCCCTATTGACTGCTATCGATTCAGAAGCAACGTTCTTTACTGTAATTGACCTCAAGAACGCCTTCTTCAGTGTCCCCATTGACCCAGAGAGCCAATACCTCTTCGGATTCAGTTTAAATGGACGAAGTTTCAAATTTTCACGCGCACCTCAAGGATTCACAGAAAGCCCCAGCATCTATAGTCAAGCACTGAAAAGGCAACTCGATTGTATTCAAATGCCAGTTAACACCGCTTTACTGCAATATGTCGATGATCTGCTGATCACCGCACGAAGTGAACCTGAATGTGAACAAGCATCACTGACAGTTCTACATTTTCTGGCCGACAAGGGACACAAGGTGTCTCCTTCGAAGCTACAATTCTGTGTTCAGCAAGTTGTGTACTTGGGTCACTTGCTGTCCAAAGTGGGGAGACCGCTCACACCTGACCGTATTCAGTTAATTGTAAATATGCCACAACCCCAGACACAAAAGGAAGTGCGGGCCTTTATAGGCCTCACCTCGTACGGCAGACAATGGATTCCCCAGTATGCATTTCTAGCTAAACCACTCATTCAGTTGACAACACAGGAGGCAGCGACTTCGACTGCCCTTCCTTGGACTCAGGAACATACACAGGCCTTTGAGGAATTAAAGAAAGCTTTATGTCAAGCACCAGTTTTAGCAACACCATGTTACAGCAAACCTTTTACGCTTTTTGTTACAGAACGTGATGGTACAGCGTTGTCTGTCCTCACTCAAGATCAAGCAGGTTCACATAAGCCTTGCGCTTATTTTTCAAGTACATTGGATTCAGTAGCCCAGGCGCTTCCTGCGTGCTTAAAATCAGTTGCAGCGACAGCCCTAGCAATCAGACAGAGCGACTCAATAGTTTTAGGACATCAATTAACAGTACAAGTCCCACATTCTGTAGAGGTTCTTTTAAATCGAACCCAGACTCAACACTTGACTATAGCACGACTGACAGGTTATGAACTGACACTATTCCAGCCACACATAGAAATCAGACGCTGTAACATCCTGAATCCCGCAACATTGTTACCTTCGATTATGACTAATTCAGCCCCGCATGATTGTATAGAGATCATTAATGCAGTAACAAAGCCCCGACGAGACTTAACCGATGTTCCACTGACAAATCCAGACCTAACACTTTATGTGGATGGTTCATGTATGAGAACAAACACAGGAGAATTAGTGGCCGCCTATGCAGTGACCACTGAAACTGAAGTAAAAGAAACATATCGTATTGATACACTGTCCGCTCAAGCAGCAGAGCTCATCGCTCTGACCCGAGCCTGTATACTAGCCAAGAACAGAAATGTTAACATATACACAGATTCACGTTATGCTTTCGGAGTTGTACACGACTTCGGAGTATTATGGCAAGAACGAGGTTTTTTGACCTCTCACGGTGCCAAGATCCAACATGGTCCTCTCATCCAAGCACTGTTAGAAGCAATACATCTGCCTTCAGGCATATCCATCATGAAATGTAAAGCACATACTAAAGTTACAGATTCCGTTTCCCAGGGTAACGATCTGGCAGACCAAACAGCAAAACATACAGCATTGACTCACACCCAGACAACTGATATGACAAAGACAATAGTACCGACACATTGTATGACAGTTAAGGATCCCACACTAGATGGAATCGATATTCAGACACATGCTACTCCAGATGAAATTAAGAAATGGACTGAACTAGGAGGGATCCAGACAGATCAAGGTTAGATGACGAAGGGAAACTCTACATGGTTTCTCCCCGACTCTATGGTTCAAGTCATAATAAATACAGCACATAGTCCAGCACATCTAGGAGAAAAAGCTATGTTAGACAGTTTACAGAATCTCTGGTACAACAAACACTTACGAGCAGCAGCAAAACAGAAAGTGCGTACTTGCATGATCTGTTGTCAGTTCAATCCAGGTAAAAGCGTCCCTGTAGAGCAAGGTGGATTCCATCCTCCTGATCACCCTTTTGAAGTCCTCCAGATGGATTATATCCAGATGGACCGTTGTCGAGGATTTAAGTACGTCCTCGTAGTTGTTTGTGCACTTTCCCGTTGGACCGAAGCATATCCAGTCCCAGATTACACTGCTCCGACCACTGCCAGGCAGCTGGTTCGTGAATTCTTCCCACGGTACGGCTTGCCCCGTGTCGTGTACTCAGATAACGGACAGCCATTCTCATCCGAGCTCATGAAACAGGTTTCCCTTCTGCTGGGATATCAGTGGAAATTCCACTGCGTCCGACATCCCGAAGCCGCTGGCCTTGTAGAGAGGCATAACCAGACACTGAAAACACGCCTTGCTAAAATCTGTAAAGAGAAAGGGGTCGACTGGATAGTCGCCCTGCCAGTTGCACTGTTCTATATGAGAATGGTCCCCCATTCGAGATCAGGACTATCCCCGTATAAAGTGGTCTTTGGACGACCACCGAATATGTGGGGGACGCCCATGCCTAAGAAAATAACCGATGTTGATTGTAACATGCTGACAGATTACCTTGCCTCCTTGATGTCTGCACTCCAATCATGTCGTTCACAGGTTGCTGCAGCCTTCCCCGACAACACTGATGTAAAGCCACACGATGTCCGTCCCGGGGATACAGTCCTAATTCGTAACTTCGACAGGAAAAGCCCGCTGGAGCCCCGCTGGAAGGAGCCGAAGATCGTCCTTCTTACCACGAGGACCGCAATCAAAGTGGAAGGCCGAAAGGGGTGGATCCACACGAGTCATATTAAAAAATGTAATGAACTATTGCCAGAGACTGACTCGTCCACCCCCTCCAAGGACTGCCTCGATACTAAAGACTTCAAAGTTCCAAAAAGAGAGAAAACTCCCCAAGAGGAGTATCGAACAAAACTACGATCTAGCAAGTCAGACAGTTTAATTGTTTAAGTCCTCCCCTAGGTGAATCGGTTAAATAGTTTCTGACATGTATCCCCTAGATCGAGATAGAGAGAGAGAGAGACAACTCAAGAAACGTACATATTGTAAATCACTCCGTAGTCACTGTATAGTGACATTATTGATTATGTTTTTTCTAAGTCTTCTGATTATTGTTGCCAGTATATTGCTTCCTATATACTACCCTGTCTTCAAGCGTGAACAATCTGCTTACAATGTCACTGCTGAACATTCTTTTAGTGAGTTACCCCCCCATGAATTATCTTACAGACTTGCGCTGCGCAACAATACATTCATTAGTATGTTACATCACTCCCATCAGACTAATAATGCTACAAACTGTTGGATATGTGGCCGACTCCCTCCCTATCAGAAATACAAGGGAGTTCTGCCCCTCTTTCCGTACCCGTTCACTCACAATGGCTCCTGTGGAGCATGGTTTAGAATAATTAATTCCTTAGATTCTGATATTGCTGTTTTCGAAGGAAATTGGGTTTGGGGAAACCTGAACTTAGTTCTGCTTAACGCCTGTTATCCTGACAAGAAGGGACTTCCCACTAGAATAGGAACTGATCTAGAAAATGAAGTATATGGATTAAGTAATTATACAATTAACCTTATGATTCTTACTGTTGAGTCCGAAGCTGCACCAGTTCTCCCTGCTATGTCAGTATTACCAGTCACAGGTGATTTATGTGTCAGAAAGAAGGGTTCAGTACACTTATGTCATAGTAAATGTACTACTGTGGTCGAATTCAGTGATCAAGGCAAATCTTCCTTTAGAGCTACTCGTCATTCCTACTTTGTTTGCGGCTATACCGCATACATACGTTTACCTCCAGATTGGGATGGTACCTGTTACATTGCATTCCTTCTGCCACCTGTTTTTCTAGCCCCTCCTGATTATCACATAAATACAAATCTAGTAAAGGATAGACTCCGAAGAGATCTCCCGATTGTCGACTATACTGAAACGGCATGGGGGCAATACACAGATTTCAATAAAGGATTCTTTTTCTTCACAGGTCCTGTCCAAAATAGTAAACTAATACGCAGATTAACTAGAACACTCGAAGCAGTAGTGAATGAAACTACCTCCGCTCTAGGTAACTTAACAGAGGAGCAATCTGCCATGCGGGTTGTTGTTCTCCAGAATCGTCTTGTTATTGACATCATCCTAGCAGATAGGGGCGGAGCCTGTAAGGTCATCGGGTCAAGTTGCTGTGTTTTCATTCCAGAAAACGCGCCAACAGTATATAAAGCTATTACACGTCTTCATAAAATTGCAAGTTTGATACATCAGAATCCAGGCACCTGGACTTGGTCCGGTTGGTTCTGGACAACGTTGACCGCTTGGGGATGGAAGATCCTATCCTTCCTAGGCATTGCCCTTGTCATAGTATTCAGTTGCTGCCTGTGCCTACAGTGTGGGCCAGCGATTTGTGGTCTGTGCGCCACTTCATGTATTACACATTCCAGTTTTCACTTAAAACGCGAAAAGAAGAAAGAAGAGCAAATAATGTTACAAGAACAGACTGATCGATTTATGAGAATCGATATATCATGAAGGGTCCGTAGGGAACAAGGAGGGAATGAGGAAATATAAATTTTATGGTCAAGAAATGTTCCCTAACGTGTACCCTACCGTCTCCATGTACCAGCCTAAAGTGCATGTAACTTCCCTCCTGTGCCAGCTATGAAGACGCAAATACATTTGCGTCCAACGTTAACATGTCCTCTTTTAGATCCGCCCTGAACGGGTTGAATATTCCGTTCCTAAGTATGCCATGCCAACGTCTTTTTGTGGTGTACTTTACACGTTTTTTAGCTCTGACGAAGTAGGCTCTGACTTCTGCCATCGAGCCTTTTCTTGCCTGCCGACTCTGAAAGCCTCAGCCCAGGCTGCCTCTGTACCCGTGACCTCTGCCTTACTCCCTGCGCGGCTAACGGCGCGTAGCTCAGTCTGCTGCCTGCCAAGACTGTATTCAACCTTCGAATTATCTGCTCCACTCCTCAACATACATTCCTGCCTACTAGTTCAAGTAAACATCTTTCCAGCTGCAGAGCAAAGGGCCTGGCCTCACTGTCTTCATGCAAGTAATTCATAGCTCCGTTACCATGGAAAGCCTTTGCCCCCTCGCATCTCATGCAGACACGTAGACGCCTATACACGCACTCACAGTCAGTATAGAGTAGCCTCTGCCCAAGAGACCTTTCCCTCTAGATAATATGGTTCCCAAACATCAGATATCAGATATGATCTAGGTACGAGTTGATCTGACATGCCAGACTTCTGTCTCTTTCCGCTAGTGTAAATGTCAAGTCCCCTGCACCTTCCAGTTCCACGTCAATCACACGTCATGCAGCTGCGCGCGCATCCAGGCCTCAGATTTCTGCTGACATTGCAAAACTCTGCCAAGTACCCACCTACTTGTGACACTTACATATGACGTTCTCTAGCACACCCCTCTATGTTCACGCCCAGTTCACGCCTCCTGATTACGTATTGCTAACACGTGTATGCTCTTATCTTGTTTCTCTCAGCTGTTACGCCTACTGTATTGGTTTTCAGTATATGCTTTAAGTATAAAAGTTATGTCTTGTCAATAAAGTATGCTCTATCCCTTCCTGCACCCCAGTGGTGGCAGGAACAAGATATCCGATCTGGTACCATGACCATTCCTTTTTAAGGAATAAAACCCCTAAGAACTCTAACACCACGGACTCTGCCTCTTTCTTTCCGATTGAGTTATTTTTGTTTAAGTACTTACCTGCATAGAAATTAAGACGGTAAATCAAATATTTACCACAAAGCAAAAAAAACATTCAGTCTTACAGAAAATACTGTAAAGGCAGTTCAGACGGCTGTAGCAATAGAAAGAGCCCAAGCACAAGGCAAAGGAATAACTGTTTTCACAGCAGAATCAGCCTTTGAGGCGTTATTCAGCCCAGTTATTCTAAAAACAGTGGCACTAGATCCAAAATGGATACAGTGGGAAAATTCTCTTGCTGCAGAAGAAGTGACATACTATTATGTCCCGAGCATGAAAAAACTGAATGATTTGAAATATGAAAAAGAATATCCTCTGCCAATCGAAATTCTGCCTCTCCAACAGTACTCTTGTATAATCTACACAGACAGATTTGTACAACATTACGATGTGGATAAAAAAATCCTATAATGCAGCATGCGCGATCGTTAAAGGTCGATGGCGCTGTGGTAAATTCAGACCAAAAATAACAAAAACTGAATCACTGAGAAACTGTTCGGCTCAGCGAGCTGAAATCAGATCTTTAAAGATGGCGCTTGAGAATGCCGATCGTGAATTCCCAACACTAATAGTGTGCGATTCGCATTTCTGCGTAAAATCTTACAATAATGACTTGCAGAACTGGGTTCAAAACGATTACAAAAATGACACAGGTGCCAAAATCAAGCATAAAATGCTTTGGGAACAAGTAGTTCTTTTACAGAAAGAACTACAAAAGACTCACGTGATACACACTCTGAGTCATCAACGTGATGGCGTTCACGTTGCAGGGAATTCATTGGCTAATACAGCCATAGCGGAAGCAACTCAACGGGCTTCCGTATCCACAAAAAAACGTTTAGAAATATACATAGACGGGGAAACCATGCTGGCGGTAAAAACGTCTTCAAAAGGCAACTGTGCAGCACTACCCGTGAACTATCCACTCAATTATACATACGTAATTGACGCAAACTCCGTTCCTTTTGCTCGAATCCCTGGAGTGGGGGATAGAGTGATTCCAAACATGAACAGGAGAGTCTTATTAATAGCAGACGCACATATGGGTGAAGGTCCGAGGCACAACCAGATCAAGGAATCTCTGACAGAATTACAATCAGAATAGTGGTGAGCCTACAACATTACAAATTTGTAAAGAGCTGTCCAAACTGCAACAGAGATCGCAGCAGTGAACCGACCGGAGTAATGCCATGGCCATTTTTATAGTTAGCATAAGGCTATCTATACGTAAAATCCAGCGTCCCATTAAAAAATTCCTTTTAAGACTAGATACACTTAAAAATTTAGACACCAGCGCTCGGCTGACGCCAGAACTGTTATAAAAGATTTGAGAGTCTTTATCGGCACATACACAATTGCCATGCTACATTCTGACCAGGGTCCTGCTTTTAGCTCTCAAGCTTATAAGGAGGCCAAGACCAGCATGGGCATTGAATTGCGGTACTCTTGTCCCTTCCATCCTGAGGGGAACGGGATTGTGGAAAGAAAAAACCGAGACATAAAGCAATCTTTAACGGCAAAGGTATTCGGTTCAGGTGACAGATGTGTCCAACATTTAACAAGTGTCCAACGTAGTCTTAACAATCTGCCAAGAAATTCTCTAAAAGGTTTCAGCCCGTACGAACTATTGTTCGGAACTAGAATGTATATCCAGGATTTAGATAGTCAAACTTCAGTGGTAGAAGATAAGAAAAAATGCTTTGACATCAAAGATCGTTTGGCTGTTTTACAGGACCAGTGGACTCCCAAGAAATAGCAGAATACCAAAATTTGCTACAATCCAAGAGGTTGAAACTGAGAGACTAATCACATTTGATTAACCTGCAGTGAATAAAAAAAGGACAATGCAGCAATGCAATGGAACTTGCGCCTCTTGAAACCCAAATTGAAACGGTTCGTCAAGAAACACCAGTCTACAACGATGTAGCCTCAGACTATGCTAATGAAAGACAACTTGAAAAAGCAATTCCAACAATTGACAGAACTGCATCTGGCTACTTCATCAATTTCGATAATGTTTCTGAAGATCCTAGCGAACCTGAAAAACAGCCAAAAACAAAAACTTTTCAAGACAAAGCAACAGAACTCTTCATCAACTCAAAGAAACATATCTGAATACACCATTGATTGAATTTTGGATTATATTAGGCGTACTTATACTCCTTCTTTGTCTAATTTTAGTTCTAATTTTAGGAAAATTTATTACAGTACAATGGACACAGCAAGTTAGAACATCAATTTAGTTCTGAAGCCACACAAGTCATCTCACATCGAGAAAAGAGATCTATCATCAGTGAATGTCACAGCCATTACAATACCCAGCGGGGTAGTTTGGGGCAAAACGGATTACGAAATCTATGGCCCAGTCGAAATCCTGAAATATCCTCATCAGTTTAAGGTTTCATTAAGTGACTTTGTAAAACCAAGTACATTCTCTGATGATTGGGACTTTGAAAGCATAAATAATATGATGTCAGATTTAGTAATGTCAGCTAAATTTACAGAACATGATTATTTACAGGGTTCATCAAACTATGAACAGATGTATTGCTATAACCACTATGCACATCACTATTTGCATAAATCTGCTCAACCTAGAAATGTTTTTAAATATAATCAATGGGAACATTGTGCTACTCCACCTAAAAGCAGTTCGAAAACATTTTATGAGAAATGTCTATATTTCCAGGGTTTAACACAAGTGATGCAGAAGCATTTTATTACGGCCTATTAGATAAAACAGGGACAAAAAACATGCTGACAAATACTAAATTGATTTATTCAGAAACATTTTATGAAAAAATGATTACATTTGGTTTTGATTTCTGGAAGAACAACATTGAAACAAAAACCATCTGGGGTACAAAAGAATGGCAGGTCCATGGATTGGAAGCATTATTTCAAGCCTGCATGATCCCAGAACAAATAATGTTCTTGAATGACCCCATTCAACAGACTACTTGTCTTGGCCTAGCTAAGATTAAAGACCTCAACAAACCGTCTATTCCAAAGCCAATACCTGATAATACAACCACAGATATTGAGATAGACGTATCCCAAATTTTACACCAAAACAGAACACATCCTGATTGGAAAAAGTGGTTAATATGGCCTACAGACACAAATAACTGTCAAGATAGATTCCTGAACAAAATACAGGGGTTAAAAATGACCAGACCTGAACCTAGATACTCCCAGAGACAACATCCAGGGATAGTAACAGCATACAGTGTAGGAAAATGATGCCTTGACTGGCTACAGACATCCACACTGGCAGAAATTAAGCAACACTTGACTTTACTTAAAGACGGTGCTGACTTGCGCGATTTCATAATGGGACCACGCAAACAGCGTCAAAAACGTTTCATAGCGGCCAGTATCTACGCTACGTACAACGAAGCTTGGAAAGTGACTCAAATTGAGACAGCAGAGAAAATACGAGAAATTTATTGTATTAATTTGGAAAAAATTGCTTTCTGTTGTGGACAATGGGTTAATGACTCTGTCCTCCAGAATATATTCACTGGACAGTATTGTATCATCTGCCATCGATATAATAGACCAGGACTTGCTAAGGTTACAACATGGCCAGTCCCAATTACGATCTATTGTAAAGCTAGGCTGGACGTTGCAAAATCTGCGTTCAGGCTATGTGCCATGGCGTTTAATCAACACGACCTCATTGTTCTCTATCTTTAACCTTACTGATAAACAAATCAGTTTGCCACAGAAAGGAGCAGACTATACGATTCTGAGCATTGAAAAACTTGAGAGATTACCATTGACAATGTCAGAAAGACTTGTCATTGAATGGATAATACACGGAATAATCACAATTTCGATAACTTTCCAATTTAAAAATTGCCAAGAATATATACCAGCAGGCCAGTATAAAAGGGTACATTAAGTCATCATGGAAATTACCTTATACACACACGTTATAGTGACAAAAACAAGAGTGTATTTCTTAGTGGTAATAATTGTAAAAGATCACTAAGCGGTATACTTCTGTGTCCAGGTATTAATTTGCATGGGGCCTGTGAGGGGACTTCAAATAACCTTTCATGCCACCAGCACGGCACACCTGCAACACAAATAGAGCCATTCTTTAGACAACTTTCTAACGGGAGTTACGTTCCAATAACGGACCACAGCTGTTGTGGCATGGTGCCAGGGAAAGCATATCTCGTAAGCGTTAGTTCCATGGTCACTTGCTGTATGCAAGCATTGTATCCAAACGGCCCTGCAGATACAGAGGCGACGATTTGGCAGTCCTTGAATATCTCTTCTATACAAATTGATACTTTAAGCAGAAGGAAGTCTGTTCTTTTACAGACAAAAGTGCCTATAACGTCATCAAAAGAAACGTATGATCTTCAAGTTGCAAGGACAACAGCAGAGATACATACACTTTTATCAACTAATTGCCCCGTGCATTTCGTAGAAATGCTAAGCCAAATCCTAAATATGTCTGATGCCAGTGGTATCGCACATGTATTTAAGACAATTTTTTCGGGATTGTTAACACCCTTCGAAGCAGTTCTGGGCATCTTTCCCAATTTTGTCTATTAGGTCTTTGGTGGCCTACCACTACTTTTGGGTCTCGTAGCAGGAATTTTATTTTTGACTCTTCTGCTCCGATATGGCAAGCCAAAACGCAGACATGACTCCAGCAATGATGGAAGAAACGATCCTAGCTATACGCTAATCGGGACCGCATAACTAAAGTCCTTGGATTAGCCCGGCTAAGAGATCTGAATATGACCTGGTTTCTTTCATTCAGACATATATGGCAGAACTGCATCTTACCTGTGCTTCGATGTATGCTATGCGGAGAAGAATGCGCGTTAGACACCTGTCTTACACTACAATCAGCAGTGCCAATGGATGTCGATACTTTGCTAAGTCCTGTAACGGCTCATGCATCGTGTTGTCCCCAGCGGTTACCAATCCTGATGACGGCATTCGTTGAAACTTCACCACTACGATTAGGTGGCAGTGAAGCAAGAGATGAGAGCAACATCACCCAGGTAAGACCTTCTGTGAGCATTGCTGATCCTGACATCGATGATAGCAATCATTCTCACGACTGCACCGTTGCAGCATTTTCAAACTTGGTCGAACTTTCACCTGAAGCTGTAGACTGTTCTTTTGCACATCTGTCTGAAATTATGTTCTCCCCTGAACAGAAAGAATAACTTTTTAAATAAACCGGCACACAGCGTTCCCCTGAACTCTGAATTCGGCCTTGATAAACAAAAGCTACTGAAAACATTTGGAACTATTTTCTCCCCTGGAAACAACATTTTTTTTTTTTCAAAATTCCAAAATATTTAAATTTTTTCTGGCACATGTACACTGCTTAAAGTAGAACTATTCATAAAGAACAGAGCTTCTATTTTTAGTAGATCTGGAGACAAAATATTACCTCAAACTCTAGCACAAGCAATTGCATTTATATGTGCTGAAATAGTCTCGACCTTCTTTTCTGTATTAAGAGACATTTCATGTGTAATTTTCGCAAATCGTTCAGCTAAATATATATGCATCCTTTTTTTACTGAATGATTACACTGCTTAAAAAACGTACAGTACCAATAATCTTTCGTGTATTTCGCATACACCATTTCGAATGCAAAAATGTATTTTGGGGTGGGTTGGAATACACATGCACCTTTACATGTTTACTATTGCTTAGTTTTAAGTAAATGATGGACATTAGATCGTGGAGTGCGTGATGTATTTTATCTAGGAACCCGAATCAATATTGCTATTTTATGCCCTTGTACGGCTATAATCAATAATATCCCTATAATGGCATAAGAATCAGATCCATATTTCAGTAAATCGCCCTTGAAGTCCAAGGCACAGCAAAAGCTACTTCCTTGGATTCCTAGAAAGCACAACGAGTTCTTTCGACACACCAAACCTCCAGCAACCTGGGAAATCCCCACTTGCTTTGTTTTGATTTGTAATAGAACTCCTGCAAGCACTATAAGAACGGCCAGTTCTTAGTGACATCTTTATTGACGTCTTATGTCCAAACCTTACGTCAAACTCGGCACCTTTCAGGTATAAATATACCAACGTTGCCTTAAGCAAACACAAGGTGGTGGTTTTGGAGCAGAGCAGCTAATCTACTTGCCGCGAGCCAAGCTGATGCGAGAGCCCACGGACGCTGCCCCTCCTCTTTGACGCGCTGAGAAAGACGCTGTCTTTTCTCCTGCCGAGAAAGTCCAGCTCCGGCGTTTCCAGCCTACCCTTGCGGGTGACTGGGATATCGAGTCCTGAGGGAGAGATACCAGACCTCCTACATTCTATTCCCAAGGTAAAGTGCTGACTAAACCCTTAGAGAGAATTCTTGTATCAGATTCTTGGCAAAACCAACTTAACTTAAACTGCTACTTACTTACTCCTTCCCACGTATTAGGCTTAGGTCAGGTACACCGGGGTAGGCGTATTTTAGAAGCACCAGTTGAGCACGTTAGCCTATGTATATATATGTATATATTTTATCCATTTTAAAGTGTCTTATGGCTAAGAAACCATATCAATGCTTTTACAGTATTATTTCATAATACTCCTTTTACTGTACGCACTTTACTTTATATTAAGTATTGCAATTGTGGCAATTCATTTCTCTTGCATGAGAAGGAAGACTGCTCAATAAATAATACCTTTTATTGAAAACGCCCGTCTCTCTCTTCTCTGCACTCTGGTGAAACTAAGAACGCACATCTGACTGAGTGAAATAGCTGCCTATTGTTTTCACACGACTCTAGAGATTTACTCTTTTCTGAGGGAGCAAAGTTGTCATGTTTATGCGGTTGTCGGAAGCTGAATCCCTTCTTGTCTGAGCCAGGGAAGCTGATCCCTTCCTATTCATTCAAGAAAGTTTCCAGTGACCTCTGAGCTAGCTGGCGCAAACCAAAATTAATTCTAACATAGTCAGTAGAGACCTAGAAGACCTCAGTCCTACGTCTACACTGCTATTTATGTTATTCCAATGCGCAGAGCCTATAGGGAAAATAGGAACTACACTACAATGGTGTTCACTCTTTTCAAGTGAGTCTCCAGGTCATCATCGTCTATAAGATAGAGGTCATCGACATAGGATAATGCCTCATCATACATTTGTAGTAACTCTGTTACCCTGGATGAAAATAATCCTGGGCTGTTCTTGAATCCCTGTGGGAGACGACAAAATTGTTTTTGGGTCCCCATGCTGGAGAAAGCGGTCAAATATCTGCTTTCAGGTGCTATGTTTTGACAGAAGAAACCATTTGAAATATCTAATGTTGTTTTATATTTCTTGCGCACGATGTTATTCATTAGTGCTGCACTGTGTGAGTTTTGTACTGCAAAAGTTTTACAGCAGGAGTTTAGATGTCTGTAGTCCAAAACTAGACGATATGAATCGTCTGGCTTGGAGACAGGAAACAAAGGATTGTTCGTTTGTGAGGTGCATGTTTCAATCACCCCCTGATATTCAAGTTGATTTAAAATTTCTTTTACTTGTTTTTTAGCTTCTTGCTTAACAGGATACTGCATCTGTGCAGTAGGTTGATTTTTTAACTGGATTTTATGGTGAGGAGAATCCTCATCCCATCCTACATGATTTTTATATAATGCAGGGGCTTGGGCCACTGCCCATTTTCTAGCAAGTGTGTATTTCTTATGAATTGGAATGTGATTCGAGAAGGCAGGCATAATCATTTCTTCGCCATGTGGGCACTCCCTGACAAACTCTGGTGGCCAGTCCTTTTCAGCTAGAAGGATATCATAGCCTTTAGTTCTCCCAAAAGAGACCTTTTATTTTCCTAGTTTTATCTCCCTCTATACGTAATGTTATTTCATATAGTTTATGGGGCACGCTCACTCGGGTGTCTGCAGTTTCCACTTGAATGTATTCATTCGTGTTCACTGTCTCCAGAAGATTCATCAGGATCTTGCGAGCTATGCTCACTTCTGCTGCGCTGTCTAGCATTGTCTGGGCCCACTCTCCGTTTTTCAGTTGTGTCCTCAGGATTCTCTGCATGTTTTATTTTAATACTGGCTACCTTCTTTCTGGGAAATTGTGATTTTTTACTTTGATGAGCAGGTTCCTTGTTTTTGGACTGGACGTGCTCTTCTTTATGTTCTGACCGTCCTCTTCTTTCTGATTTCTTTGATGAAGTCTGAAAAGATTGAGAGGGACGTGTATCAATATCTTGATATCGGTCAGGTTTTCTCAAATTGTCCCTATTTCTAAGGTTGTATCTTTTTTCAGAGGGCTCCCTTTGGGGATACTTGCCCCCCTCGTTCTGGAGATTTATCTCTTCGTTGGGGAGACCTTCCTCTGGTCTGAAACAGTTTTTCTCTGGGAATGGTTTGGTTATTACCCTATTAACAAAAATTGCCGTACTGTTCCTAAGGAAGGAAGGGAAATGCTACCATCTGTGATGCAAATGATTACAGCAGGGTGACCGGGAAGTAACCCTGGGAATCCATTTTGTTGGATTTAATGCCCTCACACACCCTTTCAGGTGTCATGCTTCATCATTTGGGCCTGCTCCTCGTTGGGTCGGCGGTGCAATACCCAACGGGCAACACCTCATAGAGGGGCTCTTTGGCGGAGATTTTTTCCAACAGCCGTATAGATGAAGTGCGGGTGTGGGGCCAGGACTAAAGGGTAGACGTGGGTTAGTGAGTTAGAATAAAAGCTAGTGGTACCGAGGAATACTTTATTCAGGAGGGCCACTGCTTTAGTTAAAAACGAATTTCTAGAGGAGTCGTGGAAAATGATGTATCCAGCTATCATCTAGAATTTATTGTAGTCCGGTCAACATGTTTCTCGCTATTGTAAATTTTACTAGCGATTCTTCAGGACCTAGGGGACTAATTAGCAAGTATCTAGTGGTGCAACAAACTGTCTACGCTAATACCCTATAATGTGGTGAATGTCTGCTCATGTGGCTACCACACTAGTGGGGGAAGGGGAGAACATTACTATATTACCCTTCTTCTAGTTGTAACTGTCAATACCTGTTAAAGAAAGAGGGAGAGCATTTCACAAACAGATTGACAACAGATGCATCAGTGACTGTAATCCTTGTGCGGTTCGCATGCCAGTGGGAATCAGGCGTGTCACAACACCATTGCACAAGTGTACCATGCACTCTCAATTGTGGGAATTCAGTGAGAGTGGCATGTGGATATATAAAATAAGGAAAAATAAAACTACCAAACTGGTATGGATAACTCACAGTTACTCAAAACTCACCTCAAGTTAAAAACAGTCAAACAACGACAGTGTCCAGCGGGTAAAGCTTCAGGTAGATCTTCCACCGCAAGGCTATGTACAGGGAAAGATCTTAGTGCCCTGCTAACTGTATGTACAGTCACTGTGTGGTGCCTACAATCTCATCTCGCAAATTGTGACTTTCAACAGTATTCTGGTAAGGAGCCCGACTGTAATAATGTGTATTGGGCCCACGTGGTAAAGTGAAAACAGAGGAGATAATGGTTAAATGGGTGGTGCCTAAAATCACATATCTCCGAGTGTAACTTTCAACAGTATTGTTATTTTACAGCACTACCGGGGTAATGTGCATTTGACCCACATTGTACAATGAAAGGAGTAATTAATGGTCCAGGCCTAGCATTTGATTAACGCTGGTACAAATCAAGTGGCAATATGGGATCGAGGTATCCGACACTTGACATTAATAGTTATCTGTAAAGCCCATGGGCCAAAATAACTGTTCGCCCAACCCTATGATGCAGAGTTTGATCGATATTAGTACTGGTATGTGGGAATAGCGTGGTGTGCTTGCCGCGTTAATATTGTGTAATATGATTGAGGTGGTATGCCGGGAAGGACCCTCGATGGAGGTCAAAATGGGAGAAAAAGGCGCCACTAGCCTGTTTATGGTAGACTCCGTCTCTCTTCATGCGAGAGATGCAAAACGCCATGACAATTATTACGGGATTAACATCGAAGATTTACGGGGCTGTTAGAGCCGCGGACACTATTAGGTTTAGACCGCACGTAATAGTGCGCGCGGTCATGAGAAATGATCTCCGGTTGTGGCGAAATACAATCATGCAGTGTGGGACCTCGGTTAATCCAAGGATGCGTTAGCAATGAAACTGCAAGGCTCTCTCATTAGGTGCCGCTGAGATTGTAAAACCCGTGGCGGGGCTCTCTGCTCATTACATGCTACAATCATGTGCGTAAACATTAGAGGCTGTTGCGAGGGAACTCCTTGTTTAAACGTCGCTGCAACTCATGTAGTGACAGCGGGACTTAGAATTTAAAAATACCGGGCTTAAATCTATCTTAATCTGAAGGGTCGCCGAAGCGCTTGTCTCTCTCCCACTTACTTCGTAGTTCCTGAGCTTCGCTGTAAGCACCTACCCATCGCCGTTGGAACCGGGTGGAGGAAGTGGGAAGGAGCGGTTCCGGTTTTAAAGAGTGCACTATGTGCTTGATTGGTTCGCTAAAA
The DNA here is from genome assembly GCF_964263255.1 of Lissotriton vulgaris. NCBI lineage: Eukaryota > Metazoa > Chordata > Amphibia > Caudata > Salamandridae > Lissotriton > Lissotriton vulgaris. The sequence continues at coordinate 47,482,372 of NC_141687.1, read as the reverse complement.
GTGGGGCCATTTTGTAGTATAGTACAACTTCATTTAGCAATTCGTATTTAAGTTGGTGTCACTACTCTTATTCTTAGATGGATGATTCAGATTCATATGTAATGCTTTTAAAGAAGTGGAGAATGTGACCAACATATTAGCACCCGAAATATTCAAAGAATTATTTTTAAATCAAACGGAAGTCACAGTGGTGGTCACAGAGGGTACCAGGAATTAGTGGGTAAGGGAGAAGAGAACTAAGTGAATCTACGATACTCCATAGCCGTTAATGGCACACAGTCATGCGATTTCAACCATTAGTAGGTGTTATGAATGGTTTTGCGTCGGCCATCTTGAAGTGGGGGGTTCATTAGGTTATGCATGCTCAGATATGGTGTGAGTAAAGATGCAGTTTCAGGTATGGTGTAAGGATATAGACTCCTCATGGGGGCCTCAAAGGCAGTGTTGTATATTGTATTATTCAGGGAAAGTTACTGAAGAGATGTTAGTGCAATACTGTTGAAAGTTACACTCGGAGATATGTGATTTTAGGCACCACCCATTTAATCATAATCTCCTCTGTTTGCACTTTACCACGTGGGCCCAATACACATTATTACAGTCGGGCTCCTTACCAGAATACTGTTGAAAGTCACAATTTGCGAGATGAGATTGTAGGCACCACACAGTGACTGTACATACAGTTAGCAGGGCACTAAGATCTTTCCCTGTACATAGCCTTGCGGTGGAAGATCTACCTGAAGCTTTACCCGCTGGACACTGTCGTTGTTTGACTGTTTTTAACTTGAGGTGAGTTTTGAGTAACTGTGAGTTATCCATACCAGTTTGGTAGTTTTATTTTTCCTTATTTTATATATCCACATGCCACTCTCACTGAATTCCCACAATTAAGCACTTCATCTATACGGCTGTTGGAAAAAGAACTCCGCCAAAGAGCCCCTCTATGAGGTGTTGCCCGTTGGGTATTGCACCGCCGACCTAACAAGGAGCAGGCCCAAATGATGAAGCATGGCACCTGATAGGGTGTGTGAGGGCATTAAATCCAACAAAATGGATTCCCAGGGTTACCTCCCGGTCACCCTGCTGTAATCATTTGCATCACAGACTGTAGCATTTCCCTTCCTTCCTTAGGAACAGTACGGCAATTTTTGTTAAGACATATCACTTGGGCATGTCGTAACTGGACCTTCTACTCCCCTTGAGTAGTAATAGCCCATTTCTCCTTCTATTTTGATACCCATTGTTTATTACCCTCCCACTTCTTCTTTTGAGAATTGAGATTATTTTTAATAAAAGTTTTTTCAGGATTTTCAATTAGTTGGGGTTTTACTGGTTTACCACCCAACTATCTCTGCCTAATTCTTCATAGGATTGTTCAATTATTTTAGCAAGCTCTAAAGGTTGGTTTGCTATATCCGTCTCTTTCAATTTTTAGCGGATTGCCACACATGCTGCTTCTCCTTTTATGTTGGCTAAAAATATAGCTTAGACCTGCTTAAAGTCTTTCAGTAATTTTATACCTAGAGTTAAAGCAGGTTCTGGACCGTTTTCATTTTGCATCTGTCTTAGTACGTCTGGTATCACCACCATAGACGGAACACCATGTGTTTTTGTGTAGATAGAAGCAAAGACTGTGCCCCAAGTGTCACAGTCCTTCACATGTGGTGCAATCCCCATTGGGAGACAGATAGTCAGAATTCTGTGTTTTTCGTGAGGGGTAATATCAGGAAATACTGCCTCTATCTGAGTGATTTTTTGAGCTAACCAGAATGGAATTTGTTCCCGTTTTGCGGGTGTTTTACCAAGACATGATTGCATATTCTGTGGTGTAATCTTGTTTGTGTTCCCCTGTTGAGGGGTGTTTTGTGGAATTTTAATTGCAGGTTGGACTGTTGAAGTCCGCATGACATATTGGACCAATTGTCTAAGAATTTTAATTAGTTGTTTTAGCTGAACTAAAAGTTCTCTGTCTGACATTGTTTCAATGTCCGGATGTGGTGTGTAGCTGGCTAGAACCGGCCATGTGGCTCCTGGTCTACCTAGTGGACCGAGACTGGTAATGTGATTTTGATGTTTTAGGGCGCCATTAAACCAGAGCAGGTGCTCTTGGTATGTTAGTGGAATTTCAACTTCCTCGAAAGGAGAGTATTCCGCTGGAGCTTCCGCTATTTTGTAGCAGTGGAACTCATGTGTTACAGCATGTGCTGCTGGAAAATTTATCCAGGAATAGAATACCTCTGTCTGCCGAAATTCATGTGCCTCTACCACAAATATGACTGTACCACCTCTTGATGTTACTCCATTTTCTATAAGTTTTATAGTTATGGTTTTTCTTATATTGACCGGGATGATTATTGCATCATGGTCGTCTTCATTAAACCCTGTAACATCTGCACCCGGTTGGTTCGCATTTACTGCGGCTTCACCGGTTTCGTTGTTGTCGCCGTGATTTGACATTGTTTAATGAAAGTTTCTTGCAGAGTAAGTTTTGAGGAAACAAAGATTAGTTGCACAATATTTTGGAACACTGTATCCTTCAACGTTGACTAAACCAAAAACTATTACATAGGAATCTATTCCTACTAAGTTTCGGCGGATATTAACCTTTCACCCACTCCAGACGTCTATTGGAGTTTTTACGGGAAAAGGGATCTGTGTGAAAAAGCACAACTGAGTCAATTTAGTATCTTGCGTTAGATTATCGCCTTACCAAACGTTGGGCGCCATGTAGTGTAGTTCCAATATTCCCAATAGGCTCTGCGCATTGGAATAACAGACGATAGTTTAGACGTAGGACTGAGGTCGACTAGGTCTCTATTGAATATGTTAGACTTAATTAGGTTTGCCAGCTAGCTCAGAGGTCACTAGAAACTTTCTCGAATGAACAGGGAGGAGTTAACTTCCCGGATTAGACAAGAAGGGATTAGCTTCTGACAACCGCATAAACATGACAACTTTGCTCCCCCAGAATAAGGAGTATATCTCCAGAGTCGTGTGAAAACAATAGATAGCTATTTCACTCAGTCAATAGTGCATACTAAGTTTCACCAGAGTGCAGAGGAATAGAGAGACGGGCGTTTTCAATAAAAGGTGTTATTTATTGAGCAGTCTTCTTTCTCATGCAAGAGAAGTGAATTTTCTACAATTGCAATACTTGTCATAAAGTAAAGTGCATACAGTAAAAGGAGTATTATGAAATAATACTGTAAAAGCATTGATATGGTTTCTGAGCCATATGATATTTAAAATGTATAAAATATATACAATTACATACAATGATAAAAGTTGACTAAACATACTCAACTGATGTTTCTAAATACGCCTACCCCAGTGTACCTAACCCAAGCCTAGTACGTGGGAAGGAGTAAAGGAGTTTTTAAGTTAAGTTAGTTTTGCCAAGAATCTGACTCAAGAATTCTCTAAGGATCTAATCAGCTCCGTACCTTGGTTTTAGAATGAAGGAGGTCGTGTATCTCGCTCTCAGGACTCGATCTCCCAGTAACCCGCAAGGGTGACTGGAAACACTGGAGCTGGATTTTCTCGGCAGGAGAAAAAGACAGCGTCTTTCTCAGTGCGTCAAATGGGAGGGACGGCTTCCTTCGGCACTCGCATCAGCTGGGCTTCGGATAGGTAGATAGCCGCTCTGCTCCAAACCACCGTGTGTTGCTTAAGGCAAACGCTGGTATATTTATACCTGGAAGGTGCCCTGTTTGACGTAAGGTTGGACATAAGACGTCAATAAAAGATGTCACTAAGAACTAGCCGTTCTTTTGGACTCGCAGGAGTTCTAGGACAAATCAAAACAAAATCATGGGGAATTCCCAGGTTGCTGGAGGTTTGGTTTGTTGAAATAACTCGTACTTTCTAGGAGTCTAAGGAAGTAGCCTTGCCGTATTTGGATTGCATTGGCTATGACTAAATATGGATATGATTCTTATGCCTTTATAAGGTTATGATTTGTTATAACCACATGAGGGCATAAATTGGGAATATTTAATTAGGGTCCTAGATACGTTCACAACAAAAGGACAAATCAAAGTTAATAACCGCACATCCCAAGCTTTTCCACTGAAGAGTGGCACCAGACAGGGTTGTCACCTGTCTCCTTTGATTTATTCACTGATAGTAAAGCACTTTGAGGTGTTACTTGAAGTTCATTGGCTGGGTTAGGCTGTTATATACAGATCTCAAAGGACAAATTAAAGTTAATAACCGCACATACCAAGCATTTCCACTGAAGAGTGGCACCAGACAGGGTTGTCACCTGTCTCCTTTGATTTATTCACTGATAGTAGAGCCGCTGGCTGCATGGGTCAGAGTTGATCCATACTACTATTATAAAGAGAGAGCCCAAACCTTTGAGGCAGGTAATCTCAAGAAGTACAGCACCAATCACAACACCCAATACAGCATTGGAAAGGACAGTTGCAGCAGATGGACATAGACTATACAAGTGGCCACCATATACATTACAAAGGTAAAAGAACCTTAGGGGTGAAGTAGTACCGCGTGGGCGTTGTGCTGTCAGCGATGACCGCGGCAAACAAACCTTCACAGGACTCCCTTGTGGGCGTTGAGAGGGGCGTGGACAAACAGCAATATGTGCGGCATTCACGGGGCGCGAGGCGCGCCATTCCCCGTCAATACTGGTAAGCAATATGCGCGCCATTCACGGGGCGCGCCATTCTCCGTCATTAGTGGTACAAGCGAAAACGGCATTGTAAACAAAAAAAAGCATTCAAGTAACACCGTGTGGGCCTGGCCGTTGTCAGAGGGGCGTGACAAAACTTGAATTTGCGCGGCATTCGCGGGGTGTGCGGGGAATAAAGCCACTCAGCCTACCAGCGGGGATCACTGCACTACAGCACAAATTGCTCAGGGCCTCAAGCGGGGATTAAAGCGAATGAGCGGACATTACAAAGGTTTGACAAAATAATATTTCATACACGCCAATGGGCAAGGCTTCACGGGCCACGGCATTGCTACGGTGCTTAGGCGGGGGATCAACACACTCCCACTAACAGCGGGGAGCACAACATTCGGCTATTGCTCCGGGGCTCAGGCGGGGGATAAAGCCACTCAGCCTACCAGCGGGGATCACACCCTTTGCATTAACCACTGCACAAATTGCTCAGGGCCTCAAGCGGGGATTAAGGCGAATGAACGGACCAGAACTTTGCTAATAACGTTACCGTCTATCACCAAGTTCCATAAACAGGTACATAACAACGTGTAAGCTCAATGATAAATAACGCTCCAAAATTATCTTACCTTTTGTAATACTTACCTAATGCTGCTAACATCACGGTTTACTTTTTTGCAATAACTACAATGAAAAGGCTTTCAAAGCCACAGTTGCTCACACTTTCATTATAAATCATGTATGGGACAGGGAGCGGATTGGAAGTGATGTGACTTATGGATGTGCATTATCTACGTATACAGAGAGCACATCCACACTATATACATCTTAACATAGATATTACTCCAAGGTCCACACAGTCTGTGCACATACATGCCTAACTATCTATCTCTAGGTCTGGCAATGTCGAAAACCAATTTATTCTCCGTCCTGATTCAACAAACAAAAAATGTGGTATACCGTGAGATCTTACAACAAATTTTGCTTGCCTATTACAACCCTTTGCACACATTCTATTTCAGCCCCGGACAACGTCGGGATGGGCTGATAGTGTTTTAATAAGAGGGTAGAAATGGGCTGAGGGACAAGAAGATAGGATATCCCTCTATGCCTACGATGTCCTGCTTTATCTCGCAGCCCCCACAAAGTCACTTCACAGAATCTTAAACATTTTCACAAACTTTGAAAAATACTCGGGTACTCGATCAACTGATCTACGTCAATGCTTTTTCTACTACGTGTGCAGGTCCCGAGACTCCCACCGAGATGTGAGGTGGCGGAGGAGGGGTTTTGTTATTTGGGAATCTACATCACCCAGGATCCTAACATCTTCCAAACTAAAAATCTAGCTGCAGGCATGGGCAGGCTGCGGAACGATGTCAAACACTAGAGGACTCTGCCTATGGGTCGAGCTGCCCTTTTCAAAATGCTTACCCTCCCTCAGTTTTTATATATACACTTCAGAACTGTCCGAATAAAATCCCGGAGTCCTATTTAGGAAAGTCGAGAGTGAAGTGAGGTCCCTGCTGTGTGATGGGAGGGCACCACGCATAGCCCTGCATAAATTAACCAGGAGCTGGTACAATGGGGGTATTTTTAGTGGAAACACACAGCTTTGAACCAATCAAATCATCTCCTCAGAGAAACAGAAATGTGGGTTGAGTGTAAACATCTCTCTGTAGTACTCTTTAAGCTCTTTTCGTAGATCAAACAAGGTCCAGCAACAGCTGTGCTGTGCTGTCAAGGCAGACATTAAAATAAACGTGGATTACTGTAGCAATGGACATCAATACTGCTCTCAAACAACTAACTACACTCTGTAATCTACTGTTAATAATGGAAACCAAAATGGATATGCTGCAGAATTATCCACTTATCTAAGTCACTTAAACAGCATTCCAATGCCATATTCATATGCCGCTGAAAGGCCAAGCTTGTTAATTTTGTTGTGCATGTAGGTGAGCCTTCTTTAAGTAGCCATACTTGGACTGGCTCTTGCAGCTGGATAAACACACAAAATATTAACAGCTGTTTTTGTGAAAGCACACAACTTCTTCCAAATCAAAACGAAATCCTGACAGTCAACATGTGGGCAGTACCAGAGGCAAACTCTGTTGTACTCATGAAAACTCATTTTTGCGTTATCACATAACGTCTGGTGACAGCTGCACGGTCAAGAAGGATCTAAAAATATCCCTCCTGCGCATATCATTGCTGGTGCATGTGAAGAACTCTATAACGTTTGTTTATATTCACAAATTTAGTAGGCAGTTTTAAAAAACTGAACAATTCCTCCATCACCTTCCCGGAAGACTGGAAGCATGCAGCTGTTCATGCCCTCCACAAGAAACTCTCAGCCAACCCAAGTCAACTGAACAACTTAGATCCCATTTCCATGCTCTCCCACCCAGACAAAGTGATAGAAAAGGCCATAAACTAGCAACTCAAAAGCCACCTCGAACTACACCACATACTGGACAACATTGTCAGGTTTCAGAAAGATCCACAGCACTGAAACAGCAATTACAGCCACTGGCATCAGGAATATTTTGGACAGAGAAGAAACAGCAGCCCTCATCTTGTTCGACCTCGTAACAGCACTCAACTCAGTTATCCACAACACATTCGTCAGAAGAATCTGTGAGATAGTCATCCAAGGATCCACACTCAACTGGATCTGCTCCTTCCTTATAGGAAGAACCCAAAGAGTCAGACTGCCACCCTTCACACCAGAGACCAAGAACTTGATCTGTACAGTCCCCATGGGACCATCCCTCAGCCTCATTCTGTTCAACGTATCTATGACACCGCTTGCTAACATCATCTGATACCATGGCATCTCCATCGAGTCCTACGCCATCACCATCATCGACTATGTCTTTGGTACCCATATCTCATCAATCAGGGATTTCTATAGCGTGGCTACTAACTTGTGAGGGATTCAAGGCGCTGGAGGCGGGGGAAGGAAGATCAGGCTGCTGATCTGTCTGGACCCTGGGGTTCAATCAAAGAGCCATGTCTGGAGATCCATCCTACATTGGGTCAGTGACGGGGATTGCCTAAAGTGGAGAGGCAGGGTGTTCTACACATCTTGGCAGCAAGGTAGGATAAGGATCTGACTCCGGCTCTGGTCTTGTGGATCTGTGGGATGGTGGCCAGGGCCGGTTGGGCAGAGCAGAGGTGTCTGGTGGGTACATGGAATCAGTGGTCTAAGTGGGCAGGATCGGCACTGCATGGTGTGCCTCTACTTCTTTAATTGAATAATCAATCAATCAATCAAAGCATTTATATAACGCACTACTCACCCGGAGGGTCTCAAGGAGCTAGGGGAGGGGGGGTCCGCTACTGCTCGAACAGCCAGGTCTTGAGCTGCTTCCTGAAGGCAAGGTGGTCCTGGGTCAGGCGGAGGTGGGTCGGGAGGGAGTTCCAAGTCTTGGCGGCCAGGTAGGAGAAGGACCTTCCTCCTGTGGTGGCTCTTCGGATGCGGGGGACGGTGGCGAGGGCGTGGCCGGTCGATCGAAGCTGGCGTGTGGGAGCGTAGAAGTTGAGGCGGCTGTTGAGGTATCCTGGGCCTTGGTTGTGTAGGGCTTTGTGTGTGTGGGTGAGGGGATGGAAGGTGATTCTCTTGTTGACCGGGAGCCAGTGCAGATCTCCGAGGTGTCCGGAGATGTGGCTGTGACGGGGGATGTCCAGGATGAGTCGTGCTGAGGCGTTCTGAATCCGCTGGAGTCTCTTCTTGAGTTTGGCGGTGGTTCCGGCGTAGAGGGAGTTGCCGTAGTCCAGACGGCTGGTGTCTTCCTGGTCTCGGTGGGGGATCCACCGGAAGATCTTACGTAGCATGCGCAGGATGTTGAAGCACGCCGAGGAGACGGCGTTGACTTGTCTGGTCATGGAGAGGGAGGAGTCCAGGATGAATCCCAGGTTGCGTGCGTGGTCTGTTGGTTTGGGTGCGCTGCCCAGAGCGGGGGACCACCAGGAGTCGTCCCAGGCGGAGGGTGACGATCCCAGGATGAGGACTTCCGTCTTGTCCGAGTTCAGTTTCAGGCGGCTGTTCATCATCCACTTGGCTACGTCTGTCATCCCTTCGTGTAGGTTGGCTCTGGCGGTGGCAGGGTCGTTGGTGAATAGATTCTATTCCCCTACTTTTTTATTTGAAACACGTGTCCCAGGATGGCAGAAAGCGCCATGGCCTACAGTTAAGGCTCAGCTTTTCATGACTGTTAAGGGACGGGCGGGAAGCAGAGAAGGAAAAGGACTCAGACTCTTCCTTCTTGCCCAGAGAAGAAAGGGACAATATCCACTTCTCCTGCTCTGCCGCTAGCAGCTGCATCCTCCTTCTCTCTTTCTTCTTCTACCTATTATTTCCTCTCTGTATCTCCTCCTCCCTTGCTGAAAAATTTGACTTGAAGTAAAGATTCTCAACCTCTCTTTCCTTCTTTTGTTTATTTGTTACCTTGTGAAATGGATCTAAAAAAGAAAAACACTTTTACGGGAAATGCTGCCTCGGCAGAGAGATAAAAAAAGGTTCAAAATAGGAAAAATAACTAAATAAAGCATGACAGACTGGGCACTAAGCAGCCAGATTGGTTTTAATCACACCCAAACACATTAGTGCCACTTTACAGAGTTTGCCAATAAAACGCCACTTTTGTTTTCTTGTCTTTCTTTGAATTGCATTGCTCCCCAAGTGAGGAAGTGCACCATTTCTGGAGGTACTGCAATACCTGGTTGATGTATAGGAGTAGAAAACCTTCAATGTGATCCTCATTAGCTGTTTTCCTTATTTTAATTAATAAAATTTGTACCGTGCCTCTATGTTCAGGGATGTGAACTTTTTAAACCATACTGCTTACGTTTAGTACGGATATAAGTTATAGAGAAGGAGGGGGGGGGTGGGAGAGAGATTGCAAGTAATATTCCTTTGGCGCAGGGGGAAATTCTCGAACCTTCTAGTGCGAGTTTTGAGATTATAAAGCTAAGCGTTATTGACTTAGAACCCGGGATTGTGGAATCCGAATGGGGACAGACGCCTCTACTTCGGTAAAGTTGCTGAGGCTCTTATACCCAGCTCTTTAATCCCCCGGTCATGAGTGGGTTAACCCCTTCGAGGCTGATGACGAGCTGGGCTCGTCATGGTGTAGCCTCCTCGCACACTGATGACGAGCCCAGCTCGTCATGAACAATGGGTTTTTTAAAAAGTCAGCATACCAGCACAATAAGAGCAGCGCGCATGTGGTTAAGATGCTGTGTTTGCACCAGGTGAAGTGTTGAGTTTTGATTATTCCATTGTGATGTGTGCAAAAGAATGCAGAACAATGTCATACATTCATCCCAGTACAGAGATCTGGGCTTAAATCCATCGTTTTTTTGCTCATCGTGCCATTACAGTTTGGACCTAGCCATATGCAAATCAGTCTTGACCCTGCGCCCAATGGGAACAGTCCAGCCCAAACTGCCAGGCCAGGTCCTCCCTGGACTGGAAACAAGCATTGTGTGACCAGTGGCTTTGATCATTTGAGGTGTTTCCTTTGTTATTCAGTGTATATATCTTTCTGATCTCTTGCAGGACATCCCATTATATCTGCTTGAGTCTTATCTCATATTATTTGCTGCTCGTTTATTCATGGTATTATTCATGCATTTAACTGTTGCATTTACCAAGTGTGTTATTATTGCTTGCATATAAACATATAAATCTCTCTATATATTTGAATGTTGCGCATTTGGCATCTGGGAAATATTTTCTGTTAGAGAGCATTGTGTAAAATAAACCCCAAGCCTTGCTCTAAAAAGAGAGTCTTTGCATTTTGTAAAATAAAACCCCTTTCTATGTGTTGTTTTTGTGTTAAGTCTCCTGCTTCGCCGTGTATGGGTTTGAGCCACCTGTGGGAGATTCTGTATTATCTGAAAGGCGAAGCAAGACAGTATTTTAATGTCAATAACTCATTTTAAACCTTAAATAAACATGTGTATCCATGGTTGAACTAAATAACATTATGAGATGTAACTAGACAGTGAAATGCCATAGGCTCAAAATGGGGATGTTTTGCACATTTTGGTCACACCTGACTTCGCCTACTGATCCACTCCTCTGGTTATTCCAACCCTCAGATTCTCCGCCCACAGTTCCCCAACTTTTTCCCCCTACTTCGATCACTGTGTGGAATGAGAAGCGGTGGTTCAGATATGCTGGTCCTGCATCGTGAAAGGCTTTGTAGGCATGTGTGAGGCGCTTGAAAGTGGTTCTTTTGTTGACTGGGAGCCAGTGGAGTTTTCGAAGGAGTTCAGTGATGTGGCTGCGGCGGGTGATGTTGTGGGCCACTCTGGCACATAAAGAGAGGGGTCCCAGTACACAATATTAGTCAGAACAAGAAAAACAAATAAAAAATAAATATACAAATATAAGAACACAGATACATATACTTAGTTGGCGCACTGTTATTTAATCACAATGTGCCTAAAAGGTACAGTATATCACACAGGCATTGTGTCAGACCACTCAATAATTAACTTTAACCTTAAAGGACCCTTTGAACGCGCAGTCAAGAAAAACCCCACCAGACAGGCTCAACGTCAATGGTACAAACTTTCACCCGCCCTCTTCCATTAACAATTTTCCCCCCCTGATTAGTCAGACGCAGATACAGTAGATAAACGTCTTACAGCCTTACAGGATGCAGTAAAATCTAACATTGATTCTATTATTCCCCCCAAACAGCCCTCTCATGCACCTAAACGCACTCAGACCCCTTGGTACTCTTCCATGCTCAGAGAAGAGAAAAGCACATGCAAACAGCTTGAACGCCGCTGGCGCCGCACTAAGGACGCCCGTGACAAGGGGAAATTCAAGGCTGCCCTTGATATCTACCACAAGAACCTTAAAGCAGCACGGAAAAAGCACATAGCCACCCAATTGGAGCAAGCCGGGAAAGGTCCTAAAACCCTCTTCCAGGTCCTTAACAGCCTCATCAACCCCACTGCCTGCACTCCCGCTGAAGAACCCACTCAGCTCCTATGTGATGAAATTTCCAACCACTTCTACCAAAAATCGAGGATATCTATAAGAAAATATCCATATCGCATGCAAATCTCAACCACAACATAGTAATTGACCCATTCACAAACCACTTAGTCTCAACACTTTGGTTAAATTCCCCTTCCTAACCATCCCTGAAACTGAATCCCTGCTTATCTCAGCCAAATCAGGCTCCCCCAAAGACCTTCTCTCAGCCAAAATGGCTAAAAAACTTGCAGCCGAACTGGCCACGCCTCTATGTGCTGTCTTGAATAGTTCCATCAGTGAAGGCAAACTGCCGGATGAATGGAAAGCGGCCAAAATAATGCCCATCAGGAAAAACAACAAACTGCCTCCCGATATCATCACCAACTATCGGCCTATTTCGCTACTCCCTCTTTACAGCAAATTGTTAGAAAAAGACATCAACACCCACCTTTCCAACTTTTTAGAATCTTCCAACTGTCTCGATCCCACACAATTGGGATTCCGTCCTAAGTACAGTACCGAATCCGCCCTGGTTAAAGTGATCGATGACATCCGCATGCAGGCGGATGCAGGTCGAGCGGTCATTCTTGTACTGCTCGACCTCTCCGCCGCATTCGATACCATCGCTCATCAAATCCTGCTAGAAAGATTGGAAACAGCTGGGATTCAGGGCACTGCACTCAATTGGATAAGGGACTTCCTCTATGGAAGAACACAAACTGTTCAACTCGGTCCCTTCAGCTCAGAAACTACCCCAGTGACCAAGGGAGTACCGCAGGGCTCATGTCTCAGCCCTTCGCTGTTTAACGTTTATGTCACTCCACTCTCTGCCCTCCTAAGGGACGCGGGTTCATCCCACTCACCAACGCCAGAGGTCTTCAAACTTTTGTAGGTTGAGCCCCCCCAGCTGATTTTTTTTAGATGTTGGGCCCCCCACCACCTGACAGAAATGTCTGGACTCGACCGCCACGCGCACATTCCGGGCATATTCAGCGAATAACATTCAATACAATAAGAGTGCTTAGTAATCTGCAGATTTGTGAGTAGGTGGGTGTGGTGAAATGACAGAGGTTTATTACACAGCTCAAATGAATACATAATTCTTATTTATAATCCTGCCTGTGTAATTTTAAAATAAACTTTCAGGGACATTTTAAGGATTTTGGGACCTGTGGGCCAAATGTATTTTTGGGGCCCCTGTTCGGACCAGCTTTGATTTTATGATCAAGTCTCTGCTCTTTCATGCCTTCTTTGGTCAAATACTAAATGTGTGTACATCGGATATTCAGGGATAGTGATGTGTGTTTTCAGTATGTGACACAACAGCAGTTCACTAATTTTACTGTAAATAATCTGTCACCACCTTCTATTTCTCATATGTGATGTCATGTATTGATCTAAAATAAACTTTTTATATGGAAGTCGCATGATGCATAAACACATTTTGTCTATAAAATGTATGTAATAGACTTTTACACATTAAAAATGAATGGTTGAAAAACGATATTTACAACATTGTGTTTTAAAATGATTCAAGGTCATGAGGCAAGACTGTAGAATAGAGCTGGCACATTCTGTCACCCCCACCCAACCCCTTTATTTATTTATGCGTTTTTATATAGCGCAGACTTTACCCGAAGGGGTCAGAGCGCTTCACAATAGGAACAGAACTGATACATGAGAGAACATTACAAGTGAACAAATTACAAAAGCAAACGCTAAATTACATGAGGCAAAAGTGACAATCATGAGCAAACAAATACAAGAGAAACTAAACGGAGCATTATGTCCCTGGAAACTTTGTCTCCGTTCTGGGAAGAGCTAACTCTCCCAGGAGGGGGTTAATTCACAGAGCTGACATGCTTCAGGTGCAGTGGGAGGCGAGGGGTCTCCTCTGCTAAAAACCAAAAGCGTGTCCCACTGCAGCTGAAGCTGTCAGCTCTGTGATTAACCCCCTCCTGGGAGAGTTAACATAACAAAAGAATGGGCACCTCCTGCGCTATCGATCTCCCTCCCTCCCCCTTCCACATACTGGAGTCCGGAGTGCTTCAGGAAGACTTGCACAGACAGACAGACGACTGCAGGGCACAAAGGTCAAATTGTAGTGGAGTGCGCGCCCCCCCTGGGAAGGTGTCGCGTCCCCCCAGTGGGGCGCGCCCCACAGATTGAAGAATACTGACCTACGCTGATGACACACAGCTCCTCCTCACCTTCGACAAAGACACCCCGAATATTAAAAACATCTTTTTAGAAGGCATGAGGACTATAACAACATGGATGAGCAGAAATTTTCTCCAGCTAAATGCTGGTGAAACGGAGATAATGCTCTTTAAAGAAGCTGCATACACCTGGTCCCCCAGCTGGTGGCCAGAAGAAATGGGCCAGGCTCCTCCCCCCAAACCAACAATCAAAAACCTAGGAGTCCTAATTGATAACAAACTCAGCCTCAACGAACACATAGCCACCACTAAACGTGCCTGCTTTCTCCCCTCGTCTATCCGGAACACTCTGGTTCATGCCCTGGTCCTCAGTCGCCTGGACTTCAGTAATGCCCTGCTGATCGCGGCCAAGTAATCTGACCTGGACGGCCTTCAGATAGTGCAGAACACAGCAGCCCGCCTGGTAACCAGCTCACCCTACCGTACCCCTTCACTGCCCCTACTGCGCAAACTACATTGGCTACCTATCCGATTGAGAATTAAATTCAAAATTTGCTGCCTGGTGTTTAAGAGTCTTAACCAACTTGGCCCCGTGTACCTGTCTAACAAACTGACTAGACACTTTTTTTTTTTAATTTATTTTTGGATCATACATGAGTCAGTAGGAATGAGTCACTTTACCAATAAAGTATATAGTTATAGCCATTCGATTCAACCAAAACAGTGAGGATATACAGATCACCATAAAATTGATAATAGTACAGCATACTTATTACAGAGAACCAATGGCAGCCATATAGTACAAAACAAAAAACTTCGTTAGTTACCATGTGGAGTAATGAAAATAAAACATTGAGCGAGAGAAAACAAGAAGAAATACCTAAAGAGTTTAGCAGTTGAGGGAATACAAAATACAAGAGGTTCAATTTTCAGACTCGAGGTATCGCGTAACACTTCCCCAAATTTGCTCACCCAGCTTCCTTTTTCGGTGTCCTTTAAGGGCATACAGGCTATACTCCATGTTATATACTGCAAAAAAACGCGCCCTCCATATTTCAAAGGAAGGCGGTTCCTGCTGTAACCAAAAAGAAGCAATGCTAAGCCTGTAAACAGCTGTAGCCAAAAATATTCAATTAACATATTCCCTTGATGTACCAACCTCCACTGATCCCATTTCTACCCCGGCGGCGCGAAGACGACCCCGGTAACGTGCGCAGAAATCCCATCTTGCAGCAGACTCCCTGCACAGCATACTTCTTGCTGCACCATCAGGATTCAAGCAAGCCGCGCCGAAGACGGCTGTAATGCCAGAAACCGGGCCCCAGAAGCTTGTTTCCTTTCCAGTAAAAGAATTGGCTTGGTAGTTTGGTCTGCCCTGTTCCCATGATGCACTGGGCCAAGGACAGACTAATTTGCATGTAGCCAGGTTCTGAGCTGTGATGGTGCAGTGAGCTAAAAAACAGTGATAGATCATGCCCTGATCTGTTGACTGGGTAGGAGTGTTCTGCTTAATTCAGATACTCTGTCCATCACCACCCCCCTTTTCTGAATCGTTTTGTCCACCATAAGCGTGGAAGGGTATGCTCAGACATGAGTCCCTTGCTCACTGCACCATCAGGATTCAAGCAAGCCCGGCCGAAGACGGCTGTAATGCCAGAAACCGGGCCCCGGATGCTTGTTTCCTTTCCAGTAAAAGAATTGGCTTGGTAGTTTGGTCTGCCCTGTTCCCATGATGCACTGGGCCAGGGACAGACTAATTTGCATGTAGCCAGGTTCTGAGCTGGGATGGTGCAGTGAGCTAAAAAACGGTGATAGATCAAGCCCTGATCTGTTGACTGGGTAGGAGTGTTCTGCTTAATTCAGATACTCTGTCCATCACCACCCCCCTTTTCTGAATCGTTTTGTCCACCATGAGCGTGGAAGGGTATGCTCAGACATGAGTCCCTTGCTCACTGCACCATCAGGATTCAAGCAAGCCGGGCCGAAGACGGCTGTAATGCCAGAAACCGGGCCCCGGAAGCTTGTTTCCTTTCCAGTAAAAAAATTGGCTTGGTAGTTTGGTCTGCCCTGTTCCCATGATGCACTGGGCCAGGGACAGACTAATTTGCATGTAGCCAGGTTCTGAGCTGGGATGGTGCAGTGAGCTAAAAAACGGTGATGGATGAAGCCCTGATCTGTTGACTGGGTAGGAGTGTTCTGCTTAATTCAGATACTCTGTCCATCACCACCCCCCTTTTCTGAATCGCTACCACTGGGGGACCCCTGTCGTTGGCATAATGGAGAACACTATTCATCGGAGAGGCCTATCCCGCCACGGATCGAGGGGCGCAGACGTTCTTGAGGAGATTCCCCCACCCAGGAGTCTAAGCACACAGCCCCCGCTTCCGGGACTGGAGGCATGAGGACAGCTGAGTCCGGCCTTCTTTCAGCCCTTCAACCCCTGTGTGCCCCCTCTCCAACAACTTCTGTTGTAGTCAAACAAACTGCTGCTGCAGCCGGGCAAGGGCGAGGAACCAGTGAACTTTTCCCAGGTATGGGGGCGAGGGAGCCATGACCGTCTGTTTGTCTTCGAAGTTACTCCAGTGGACCCGAGCCTACACGCCTCCTCTCCCTTCCTGACTTTGATTTCTGAACTATGTAGCCCCCCAGACTTCTCCTGGCACTCTAATTCATACTCACTGGGTCACTCTCGGACTTCTTTACGTTTTTTCTTTTGCCCTGGCCGCCATTTTGCTGCTGTTCTCTTCCGCTTTTCTCTGGACCCTGACCCGCCATCTTGTCCATTCCCTCTTCCTTTCCCCTTTTCCCCACTTGACGACCCTAAATGTTTTTTCCTTTTTCTGATTGGCCTTTTCTCTATACCCTTGTATCCCTCCCACCCTCCCTTGGTGTTGTGACTGCGTCCCCTCTCCGACCCCACTTAATGGAACTCTGCTCTCCTGGTTTTTTAACAAATCTACTATGTGTATATATATATATATATATATATATATATATATATATATATATATACACGTGACAGGGCGGGCTAATTATGTCGCACTGCATTATAAAATTAAAAAATTCTAACTGGCTCACTTGCATGTGAACAAGGGCTTTTGAAGCCCGAAACGCGTAGTGCCCTCTTGCTACCGACTATTATGCAATAAAAGAACCTGTGAAGCGCATCCGTTGGTCCGTCTCCTCTGTTCCTGCGCCGACTTGACCTTGGTCTGACTCGGAAGTGGTGTGTGGAGTCTTCGTGTATATATATATATATATATATATATATATAAAAACTCTAATCACTAGTATATGCAGAAGACCTTTGTACTCTCTACCATTCCTATGTGACTCTTAGAGTATACCCATTCGTATCCCTTCCCTATGTATATAGAGGTAACTCTAAACACTAGTATATGCAGTAGACCTTTGTACTATCTACCATTCCTCTGTGGCTCTTAAGAGTATATCCATTCGTATCCCCTCCTTGAATGACTTTACTACCTTTACATTTGCCATTTTTTTTCTTTTTTTTCTGTTTGTATCTCTTCCTTGTGTGACTTTATAACTTGTAAATTTGCAATTTTTTTCTGTTTGTATCTTTTATGTAACGCATGTAATCCTAAGTCTTTATGTATCGCAACTGGTTCTTATGTAAAGCGCTCTGACACCTTCAGGTAATGTTCACGCTATATAAAATAACATTAAATAAAACAAGCATTTGCAATGCAATAGGTCTCGCATTAGGAAAGTTTGAGCTATTGGTATTGTAAATGACACATTTTTATTTATGTGTCTGTTTTGAAAATAGCGAAATTAATAGCTTTGTCATTTACAATGCCAATAGTTTTAAGTTTCGCAAATGTGACACCTATAGCATTTGTAATGCAATATTTGTTGTATTTACGTGACTTAGATGTATTGATATTACAAATAAAAATGGCTTTTAATTTTTTTATTAATAATTTAATAAAAATTATTAAAATGTATAATGGCAATAGCTTTTCTAAATAACTTTTGTGAAGATTATGTTAATTGTATTTTATTGTGACAAATATAATAGAAGTGAAAAATTAACATCTTTTTGTGACATTTGTAATAAAGCTTGAAACATTGAGAGAACATATTTGAACTAGTTGTTGAATGGTTGCACAGATTGATGTTGTGGTGGCGCTGAGTGATGTGGTGGCGACGAGTGATGCTGTGGCGTTCAGTGATGCTGTGGTAGCGCATAGTGATGTTGTGGTGCCCCTGAGTGATGCTGTGGTGGTGCTGAGTGATGCTGTGGTGATGCGATAGATAGAGTGAGGGCGATAGATAGACAGATAGAGTGAGGGCAATAGATAGACAGATGGATAAAGTGTATTTATGTTGCATTGAGTGGAGTGTAAGTATGGGGTGTGTAAGTATGTGGCACTGAGTGGTATTTGGAGTGTATGTTGCATTGAGTGCAGTGTAATTATGTGGCACTCAGTGGTATTTGGAGTGTATGTTTCATTGAGTGCAGTGTAATTATGTTGCATATAACTATGTGGCAATGAGTGGTATTTGGAGTGTATGTGGCATTGAGTGCAGTGTAATTATGTGGCACTGAGTGGTATTTGGAGTGTATGTTGCATTGAGTGCAGTGTAATTATGTGGCGTGTAATTATGTGGCACTGAGTGGTATTTGGAGTGTATGTTGCATTGAGTGCAGTGTAATTATGTTGCATATTACTATGTGGCAATGAGTGGTATTTGGAGTTTATGTGGCATTGAGTGCAGTGTAATTATGTCACGTGTAATTATGTGGCACCCGCACAAATGTGTGCGTTAGCAGGAGCGACACATTTTAAATTAAAGCGCAGTTGAATGAAACAAGTTTTATAGGAGGAAATAAAAGTGCAAAATAGAGAAAGTTACAACAAAGTCATAGTTGTTGCTTATTTATCTTATGTAACTAACAACCATTGACAAAGCCACCAGTCATGGCTTGTTTAGGTGTAATGTTACTTGTAGTATATGTCTGGATGCAAAGACAGAAACATGAAAATACATGGGGGCACACTCTGGTAAGAACAAATTAGCTTAGGTGTTTTTAAGCCATGCCCTTAATTATATGGACCACGCACATTTGAGAGACCCCCCCCCCCCAGTTTTTTCATCTCACTTAAAGCGCTGGCTATACCATATGTAGCATTCTAGCGAATAGGTCATCCACGGCAAAATGCTAAATCACAAAAAGCCATCATGTGGCTCGGTACTGGGGGCAATTTCTGACTACTTTTTCCCCTCATTCAGCTCAGCTGATGACCTGTCGAATATGATTATGTAGGTGATGTCATGGACAAATCCACTGCCATGCCATAAAATGCACGGAAAACCAAAAAAATGGGACCCATTGGAGAGCACTGGACGCATTACTTAGACACACGTAGGTGCAGGATTCAGAATAATGCAGATGTGTTTAAGGACATCGGAAAAGAGGCTCGGGGAGCACAAGTGGAGCCTTGCAGCGCTGCGCCGCTTCCAGGCACGCATTAGCGAAGCGCTCCTCTAATTATTTCTGACACTCCTCGGTGTGGGAGTGAGCATACGGGACATGGGGCACTCGCCAGGGGGCTTTAGGGCAGGGGGCTGCGTTGAGGGCTGGAGGGCGGCCCTCGGCCCCACCAATTGTGAAAGCAGCCACAAAGTAAAATGTCACTGGCACATCCATGTCTCAGAACTTCATGCTAAACCGGAAATCTTTATTTGAAAATAATTTTTTGGCGTGATTTAAAAATAAATATCAGGTAAAGAACACCCTAGCCTCCCATGAGAGGATCAGAATGTGGCACAGAGCACCATCAGGGCCAGGGCTTGTCTGAAACATGCCGCCGCGCTGCCCGCGGCGACCCGGAAGCTCTTATCCGGCCGGACAATCTGCTCGCGGCCGACCGGAAGTCCTGCCTCCCGAGGTCCGCGAGCCGCGAGCTGCCGGCGCATGGAGCGCCCTGCCGGTCCGGGGAAGCCCGGGTCCCCAGGAGGGGGCCGGGGAGAAGGAGGAGTGTGGCGCCTGTTGCGGGGCTCCTCTGACCTGAGGGAGCCCCGATTTAGAAGAGGAGACACGCCGCGAGGAGGAGGAGCGGAGCGCGAGAGGAGCCCCGCCGGAAGAGCGCAGTCGGTGAGTGCGTGCCTGTGTGTATGCCTGTGGGGGAGGGGAGGGGAGGAGAGGGGGGAGGGGAGTGTGTGAGCGCGTGTGTGCATGTGTGTGCGCATGCGTGACTGTGTGTGATTGAGAGAGAATGCGAGGCGGGGGATAGTGTGCTGTGTGCCTGTATGTGTGCCGTGTGCATGCGCGCGCCTGTGTGTGTGTGTGTGTGTGCATGCAGAGGGGTGTGGGCTGCCTGTGTCTGTGTGAGAGCAAGAACTTTGCGCATGCGCAGCTACCAGACGCTCGCTCCCGAGGTGAAATCTGACCTCGTCAAAGCGCGCGTCTGGTAGCTGTCCACATTCCTAAATACGGGCCACATAAGGTCTGAAGCAGACACTCTCAATGCTCACGCATTGAGAGTAGGTCTGCTCGACCTAAAAATTATATAAAGCGAGATTATATTTTTGGAGGGGATGGGCAAGGTTTTCAGGATGGGTAACTGACATTTGCAAAGAGCATTCTGCAATGTTGGCTATAGCAGCACTGTCAGCTGGTGTTAGTGTGTGTTTATGTTTTGATAGTTTGGAGACTCTCTAAAGTTTGTACTTGAGTAATTGTTTATATTACACTTAAATCCTCTCTCAAAAGGAAGTCATTCTTCCCTTAACTTTAATGGTCATCAACAAATAGTTAACAACCCGCGAAAATACATGTGAAGCAATGTATTCTTGCATTAACAGTTTTCCAATTTTGGTTTTCTTTAACCAGCAAGAGCTTGAAGATAAAAAAAATACCTGGCCAGCATGCAAACCCTAGCCATGGCATGCTGTTACTTATGTCCCCCCCCCCCTCCTAAATGATTGCATGGATGTTCTCTCTCCTTCCCCCACTCAGTTTTTCTGCACTCTGCCCAACGCTCATGTGTCTTTCTCCACAGTTAACATACACTCCCACCCGTGTCTACGTCCCTCCGAGGCCCGCGTGTCCCTCTCCCCCCACTCCCCCCTCAGACTACGCGTCTGTCGCAGTGAAGGAGGCCCCACCTGCTCTGGTCCGTCGCCGCACTGTCCTCCGTAAACAAGAAGCCGCCTCAAAAGTTCCGCGCGAGGCCGTTCCTACCTACAAACACGGAAGACGGTTCAGGATACGTCGAGAGTGCCGACTCAGGGTCCGCCTTCCGAAGGCGGGGCCAAAACCGCATGGCTTAGGCTGAGTCCGGGTGGCCGGGCAATCTGTCGCTCTCCCTTCTAGGAGCTGAGGCGCACTCTAGGGCCCCGAGAGCCGGCCCAAGCTCCGCCCTCCAAAGGCGGGGCCAAAACCGCATGGCCTAAGCTGCTTATGGGTGGCCGTAGGCTCTGTCACTCACCCTTCATGCAAAAGAGGTGCACTCTTGAGCCCCAAGAGCCCGCCCAGGGGGTGGGGCCGACACTTGACGGCCGTTGGAACAGGCGGATCCCTCATTGAGGGCACAGCCTGCGTGAGCTGCAGCCGAGATTGACAGTAAAACAGGGAATATTTACTAATGGGTAAAGCTGATTCATTATTAGACATTCCTTCCAGCACATACTATTCTACTCAACTACTTGACCAGTCTTGTAAACAAGCATTTGCAATGCAATAGGTCTCGCAGTTGTTCGAGTTTGAGCAATTGGCATTGTAAATGGCAATGCCTTTTATTTACGTGTTGGTTTTTAAAACGTAAATAAAAGGCATTGCCATTTACAATGCCAATAGGTTAAACTCTCGAAAATGCGAGACCTATTGCATTGAAAATGCTTGTTTATTATTGTCAATGATACATAATATATACTATTGGCCTGTGCAAGGGACTGTTTTGGTTTAGCTTTAAATGTTATTTTCTAAAATAAACAAGCACTAGTTGCTTACACAAGGACACGTTCATTTTTTGTAGGCTCGGGGAGATTAGGTGATTTGCCCAGAATCACAAGATGGTGAGCGAACGACACTCGAACCTTGGTTTCTCCAACTCCAAAGTCAGCAACTCTGGCCCTTACGCCACATCCTCCATTAATAATGTTGGCGCTATATTTGCTTTAAGCAGAGTTATTAGCACGAGTGTATCTAAATGCGCACCAACGTTACAGTGAGTCAGCTTGCTGAAATGAAACGTACACTTGACCTATGTATATCCTTTCAAGAATTCATTACAAAAACACAGCTTGCATGCTCTTATTTCTCTCCTTCTGTGTGTTATACCCCCGTCCTACTAAAAGGTGGATACATTAAATATGAACCACTGAGCTCTGTTGCTCTTACAAGGAATTGTCTTACTCAAAGAGTCGCAGAGTCATTTTATTCCAATTGCAAGTAACTGCTACCGCGATTTTCCAAGTATCACACAGTTTGGTCAAGAAAGGTAGCCGGGGTCACGGTTCACTTGTTTTGGAACCACAACTGACAATTAATAAACTAACTATACATCCAGTACCAGTACATTAGGTTTGGAGATAGTTATGCATTTGTCGGTATGTTAGAGATTCTTCTTACACACATGCAGACACACACGCAAACGTACGTTCGTGCATATACCCTTTTATTTCCTCAAGTGAAGAACTTGCAAACAGTCAATATACAATTTTATCCAGTTTGATCGGAAACGGCGTGACTACATTTAAAGCAACAGGTGCTTCAGAATCATCCTCCTCAAATGCTACTTACTCACTTGTATCGCCCCCAGGAGGATGAAAGTCCGAGTCATCGCGCGCGGCCTGATTCCACATACATTTCCAAGCCGTGCACAGTAGTAATTACCCAGCCTGATGTGCAATCAGATGGTCAGAAAACCTCTGAGGCTATAAAAACCGAGCACGTCTGCAAGAGTAATATATTTCATTTATTGTCTACTGACGAGATCATACAAAAACAAGCTCTAACCTGGTTCCCAAGCTGTAAAGTCGGTAGCTCTGACCGTTTAGCCACATCCTCTCTTTGTCACATTAAGGGGATTCACTAGAGGAGGCCCATTTCTGCCTTCCAGGAGGTCAGGAGGGTGTGTTTGGAATACATCAAATCGCACCGCTGGTTTACACAATTTTTACTGTTTCAAGCACATGGATATGAAGTGATCTGCCCAGAATCACACGATGTGCCTGGCGAAGTGGCAAAGCCACGATTGTACCACAGCTCTCCAAGTTCCCAGCTCGGGCTCAAGACACTAGCCCACGTTTACCATTTAAAGCAACTCTGCCATTTTACAAACCTCGTGACATCCAGTAACTGCAGAGAATTAACAAGTTAGCTCCCAATACTAAACACCGTTTCCTCTGATGGCCAGGATTGTTTATGTTCTGTGAAAGTCAAGTCCTATGCAGTAAGAACAATCCTGTACTACTTTTTTCCGATTCCAATTCTCTCGCTGCGCCCAAGTGCACCTTTTGTACTATATTTATATTTTATATATTTATATTTAAGGGGAGAGGATGTGGTTCGTCGGCTAAACGGCCGACTTAGGTGCTGGAAACCAGCGTTCGAGCCTCGGGTCGCGTCCACATCCTGTGATTCAGTGCAAATCACTTAATCTCCCCGTGCTTGATTGTGTAATGTAAATACGGTGCATGTGTAAAGCGCTCCAATACCTTCGGGTCGAGTTCGCGCTATATAAAATATGCAAAAAAAATGTATAGCGCTTTTTCATTTTGCGCATACCTTCTGAAACAAACAGAACTCAAACGTAGACTTTTTTGTTTCAATGCATAAACGCTTCCTTTGATTTTATGGGCCCGAATTACATGCACTGCCTGGGTGGTACTGATTTTTACTGAGGCGCTATTTTACATAAGTGCCATATTACATAGGTGCGCTATATAAAAATAACGCACGAGGTAACAATAAATAGTTACGGCTAGATAACCAAACGCATAACAAACAAGAAAAGAGCTCAAGCTGTCAATGATGTCACTGAGAACCCGGAGGTGCATAACATCACCATAAGACTTAACCATGTACAATTCTATGTTGTTTATGGTTTCTGCGCCCCCTTCCCTTTCCTGAATAAATACTGTAAACACAAGCAAACTCTGGCCACAAAGTAGGGCTAACATGCAGCACAGAAATCAGGAAGCTCAAACGACAAAATGTCCACTCAGATCCACACAACTCTCACTCAGAGGTACACAACTCACTTTGTCAGCTAAAGCTAGGACAAACGAAGTGCGGGAAGTCCTTTTATTACACGCAAGGAAACCGATCAATCGTAACCGAATGAACCTGGTGCAAGCCTAATTCACTTCAGTGCAGCTCTACTAGGGGGGGAGAGGGGCAGGTGGGGGAGGGGTGGCACTCAAGTAACGACTTCTTAAAATAACACCAAACACAAGCACAAGTACTACTCTGCCGTCTTTCATGCACAGCTGAACACACGCAACTCGACTCTGGCCTTCCCAGCTCATGCCAATGCTATTTCTTTCATGGGTCGCAATGTCACATCCATCAACTGTGTCCAAGGATGTGATGACTTTGAAGGACGTCCCTACTCCCACTAGGAATCGGGTGACAACTGCCACGCTCCCATGAATGGGCCTGGACATTACGGGGTGACCCAATTATCCAGGCCTGTCTGCATCTTGCAATTAAATACTGTAATCTTACCTTGTATGTGGACGGGTACCTCAATCAAATATTTCCCTCTTGAAGCCGCTTTTGCGCCAATTATAGTTAGACGCAACTAATAAAAACAAAGCTAGGAGGCCTTATCTCAAATGCATATACATTACCTTCAGCACTAACTCCAGGATCAGGTGCAACACTTTTCCAAACAAGCATTGGCCGCTCAGCAGTAAAGCTGCACGGCCGTGAAAGGATCATCTGCACATTAAAAAAAAGCTGTGAGCGTGCACTCTCCCGAACTTCCGGTCTCGGGATGTGCACGCTCACGGCAGTCGTGGGGCGGGACTTCCGACTTTGCGAGAAGCCCGCGCCCTCAGAGTGGATGGCAGCAGAAGTCAGGAGAGGCGGCTGAGGCGGTAAGTGGGGCTTGGCACCTGTGTGTGAGGTGTGTATGGTATGTGCGTATGGTGTGTGGTGTGTGCGTGTGTGTGTGTGTGTGCGCGCGCTTCTGTGAGTGTGGCTGTGTGCGTGATTGTGAGAGGCTGCCGCTGTGAATGTGGAGTGTGGAGCAAAAGATGTGCACGGCTGGGGGGGCGGGGCATGATGCGCGTCCACGATGTGCAATCGGCGCTCGTGCACCAATCTACGTCCCTTGAGGAGCAACTTGGCCACAATAGGTCGAGAGCTCAACCTAATAATACTTTAAAACCTCAAATATATTTAACTTACATGATAACATATTACCTACACAACTGCACAAAAAACGTGCTCGCTGTTTAAGAAAAATATTACAAAAATGAAATGAACCTCAATGATGTATTGTATAGTTTGAGTATTTTTTAATAATATAAAATATTGAACACTGAAATGAATAATTATAATTTTTAATGATTAACTTCATATGAAAAAAAAATTATTATAATTTAAACAGTATCCATCCAAAATACCACAACTCAAGGAATACATTAAAAAGTAAATTATAAATTTCTCTAAATATTTTTGAAAGGGCAACATTGAATCAATTATATTCAATAATTAGGAACATTTGAAAACATTTAAATAGATTGCAGTTTAGAAATTAAAATAGAAATCACCACCCATCATCAATCCCTAACCAACATATAAACCAAATATAAAAGTAGTGAAAACTTAAATATTACTAGAAACAACATCAAAAATACATCAAACTTAAAACAGAAATGTTACAATAAAAACTAACGCTCCATGTACTCTGCTTTAACTGATTTTATAAAGACAAAAACAGTTTATTTTCCTGCCTGTATTTATTTATAAAATGTGGATCTCAACAGAATGGGGATTCTTTTTTGAGCGATTATAAATACTGTCAGTCATGACTGCCAGGCCAATATCTGTACAGATTGACAGGCAACAGGTTAGAAAACTGCATTTTAGTAAAAAGGCTAAACAGCTGTAGATATGGACAATCTTGATACCAATGCGTTCATGTTTTTATATAAGTACATTGATTTATCATCTGTGGGTGTTCCTATCATTGGAACCTATCAGGCATGAATACACATTTATCGGACATATATGTGCCAATATACTAGTTTCAACTTCATGTATTCACAAAACCCAAAATCAATATGGATAAATGCAGATAGATTTAGGGATAAATAAATATGGATAAATACAGAAGTAGATGTCAAAAAAATAAACCGGAAGCCCTTAATATCAACGGCAACTATATTAAATACCAGAATATATATGTATACAATATTTTTTTACATTTTTTTAATGGAAATATGTTTTTGTACTGGAAATATTGTAAGATTTTAAATAATCAAACAATAAAGAATGACTTCACTTCACTAATGGAAATATGATAAACTTACTTTTGAATTTATGTCCCACAATATTTTTCCAGCCACAATATGTTGACCGCAGTATTATTTATGTATCAAAAACAGAGAGGCACCTTTTACAAGTGTCAAGGGAAATGGGGTACTTTCAACCAGAAAAGAGATAATCCCCTTGACCAAACAATATATTATGAATGCCCAATAATTACACTATGCCTGTTGCATATTTTGAATACCCCCATAGTTCGTCAAATTATTAGTTATGAAATACCATATTCAATTCCTACAGTCAAATAGTATTTTATTAAAAAAAAATTTACAAGTTTAAAAATTAGAAGACCTATGAAATCACACTTATGATCGAAACAACACTTTAAAATATAATTCATACAATACAGAGTGTTAGAAATGGGGTAGCGTGGTGTAGAGCGGGCGGGCCAAACTCCAGAGGACATGTGTGAAGCATCCACGCAGTACACACAAGGAACACTCCCAAAAAGAGACCACACCAGTTTAGGTGAAAAACAGTAAGTGTATTAACAAATCAACACATTAGGATGAAATCATAGTTGTATATAAATGGGGCAAGCCGGCCCTGGGTAACAGTTTACTCGGAGACTATTTACAGGGCAGCGCACAACCAGCCGCTGCCAGAACCATCGCTGGTACAGTTCGGATGAAGGGAAGGGTGAAGGACAAAGGTACAGTCTATCACTAAGTATATAAAGTTGCAATAAACATGGGCCCTAAATATAAGGCATCCTCATTGGCATGAAACTTGTACAATGGCTCCAGGATAACACGTCAGGTCAGTCTATAACCACCCTATGCACCAGCCTTGAAGGAAAACATTATGCATGTAACAGCAGGCATTACAACTCTAGCACATTATGCATATCTGTATCGGCATAAATCATGTGGTCCAACGCTGTAACCTTAGAGAGAATACATTAGGCGCAGAACCTGCATTGGCATGAACACATTTAGCATGAAAGCAGTAGTCCTAGAGACACATGCGGCATGTATAAA
Organism: Lissotriton vulgaris; assembly: GCF_964263255.1. NCBI lineage: Eukaryota > Metazoa > Chordata > Amphibia > Caudata > Salamandridae > Lissotriton > Lissotriton vulgaris. The sequence goes on along the minus strand of NC_141687.1, from coordinate 47,455,053 downwards.
TGCACTCCACATAACAATAGCCGTATTACACACCAGGCAAGAAATCTAGGCAGGAATCTTGAGTATAAAGCCTGAGCCCCCCTTGGCTATATCATGGGCCTACATAACCTTTCCCAGAAACCTGTGGCCATAAACATAGGAGGGATGGAGCATCCTCATTAGGATAAAACTTTAGAGAACATCACATTAGACATAAATCCCATTAACAGTGGCACAACTTTAGCGTGGGAAGCATCACCTTAGAACATAGTGATCCTGTCCTTAGACATCAACGCGGGCCTCAGGCAGACTGCTCATTAGCGCAAACCCACGGGGCTTCTCACAGGAAGCCTAATGGCTTGAAACCCACTTAACATGGGACATTAACCTTAGGCAACAAGGCATAAGGCATGAACTCATCAGTGTGCACATGAGGGGAAGCACCAACACATTTGCAGTGAATAGCATTAACCGAGGGCACTCCCTCACTTCGAATAAACATGCCCCATTGTGGCCTCTGCCCCCGGTCCAGCGGGGCAGTAGTGTGACAGTAAGTTAGTCCAGGGCCCGGTGGAGCTCCCTTTTGGGCTCAGAGTTTCCACAAATGCCGCCACGTCACCAATGGCTCCAGAATGTTGCAGGAGCCCGCTTCTGCAGGGCCGCTGTGGGCCCACAAAAATCCTGGTCCAGCTGGAGCCCCTCCGGGCCCCACACACAGGTGGCTGCTTATTGCAGCTGCCCACAGCGAAGCGGGGCAGCTGGGAAGACCGGTATCCCCACTCCGGTCCTCAAAGAATGTCCACCGGGGGTGGGCACTGACCATGTGCCCCGTTCCCCCCCCTGCCACCGGTTCCCTAATGCCCCACTCACCGGGCTCTCGGGGCTGCAGGCTTTAGACGTCTTCAAGCAGGAGACAAGCAGCGGTATGTGCCTCGACTGTCCTTTGCCCCTCCAGGACTTCTCCGGGCCTCTACCTACTCTTGGTCGGCCTGGGCGAGGCAGGGGGGCTCCCGCTCCTCTCGGAGCCCCCACGATGAGGCCTGGACTGGCCTCGGCTTCCTGGTTCCTTCTGGGTCTCAGGGCCAATCAGGGCCCGGCCCTCGAAAGGAGCACCCGCACCCGCCAATCCCAGCGCGGCTTGCGGGGGGTGCAGCAGACTCCACCAGTGGCTGCACGGCGCTGACGGGGCGAGGCTGATGGCGCGGCCAGCGCCCCAGTCATGTGACAGCGGCCCTCTCGGCTTCTCAGGCCCAGCGCGGGCACTTCCAATACTGCGGCGGCTCTCCCTCCACTCCGGGGGCCTCGGCGATGCAGAAGACTGCACCCACTCTTCCTCTGGAGCTGCTCCGGGGCTGCAGCAGTGATTCTGGACCACAGCGCTTTTCGGGGGCAACGCCCTTGTATGCAGATCCCCGGCCAGCGGCGGTGAGTTCCCCACTCCAGCGCCTCTCCTTTTTCCTTGCCCCGGGCGGCTCGATGATAATGAGGGGTAGGCTCCCTCTAAATACAAGCACACGTATCACTGAAACAATATCGATGTCAAAAATATCGAGATACCGAAATATCGAGTAAAAAATATAGAATGCCAAAAGATCGACTTCCTATCTCCAAACAGGTAAGTACAAAAATATTGAATCAAAAATATCGATGTTAAAAATATAGACAGTCAAAATATCGACTTTTTTAAATAGTTAAAGGATTTTAAATTAATAAAATAATAAATATAACTAACTTAAAAATACTTAAAATACTTAAATAACATAAAAGCTAATAGATAATTAATATAATTAAAAAAAACATTTTTTAAAACATATATATAAATATATATATATATATATATATATATATATATATATATATATATATATATATATATATAACATAGTATTAATAAAAAAAAATACAATATATTTACCATAGGATAGCGAGACGGTTAAATTTACTATTACCACTCCAGTGAGTGCAACAGTAGAAAAAGATTGGCTAGCGTAGCAGTAAACATTACTATTCCCACTCCAGTGAGTGCAACAGTAGGGAAAATGTTGGATAGTGGGAGGGTAAGAATTACTGATCCCACTCCAGTTAGTGCAAAAGTAGGGAAAGCGTTGGATAGCGTAGGGGTAAAAATTATTATTTCCACTCCAGTGAGTGCAATAGTAAGGAAAGTGTTGGATAGCCTAGGGGTGTAAATTACTATTACCACTCCAGTGAGTGCAACAGTAGGGAAAGCGTTGGATAGCGTAGGGGTAAAAATTACTATTCCCACTCCAGAGAGTGCAACAGTAGGGAAAGCGTTGGATAGCGTAGGGGTAAAAATTACTATTCCCACTCCAGAGAGTGCAACAGTAGGGAAAGTGTTGGCTAGCGTAGGGGTAAAAATTATTATTTCCACTCCAGTGAGTGCAACAGTAGGGAAAGCGTTGGATAGCGGGAGGGTTAAAATTACTATTCCCACTCCACTGAGTGAAACAGTAGGGAAAGCGTTGGATAGCGTAGGGGTACAAATTACTATTCCCACTCCAAAGAGTGCAACAGTAGGGAAAGTGTTGGATAGCGTAGGGTTAAAATTACTATTCTCACTCCAGTAAGTGCAACAGTAGGGGAAGCATTGGATAGTGGGAGGGTAAAAATGACGACCTGCTAATACAAATTATTTACCAATTAACAATAAATTAATTAACAAATTAAAATTAATAAAAATTTTAAAAATGTAATTACTTACAATTATATTACTTCCCACCCTATTCCCCTAATAACCCACAACCCACTAAAGGAAAAAAAAATAATAAAAGTAACATAATTATCAATTAATCAATTATTTAAAATTAATTACCAATTATATTTTAATTAATTACCAATTAATAATTAATTAAGAATTAATTCAAAATAAATACCAATAAATAAATTAACATATTTAATTAATTGTAATTAAATTACTTCCCACCCTATTCCCCTATGAACCCACAACCCGCTACAGAAAATAAATTACTAAAATTAACATATTTATCAATTAATAAATTAAATATTTTGGTAGTCTATATTCTGTCTATTCGATATTATGTCTATTCTATATTTTTACTCGATATTATTGCTACTTGATATTAAAAACTCGATATTTTGACTGTACACCACAAGCACACACACGAGGTGGGCACTGCTCACTGATAAAGACAAACGCGGGTTTGCCACTCGCGGCAGAGTGCACACACGTGAGGTAGGCTCCCGCCTGTTTTGACTAGGCACAAAAGGCAGGCTAAACACGGGGTGGGCACCCTTTACTTCAAAGACATGCAAAGCGCCGCCACTACACTGGGTGGGCACCCGCGGCGCTTTAAAATGAAACAGTTCTTCCTGGCACACAGCGCTGCTGGATCATGAAGTATAACGCTTAACAGGCGCTAAGCAGCCTCATCAACTTCAGGGGCAGAAGGCAGGGCTCCTCTTCTCCCAGCCACTCAGTACACAGCGCAGCCTTCACCAAACGCCAGATCGCAGGCAGTACACAGTCCCTCCAAGCATAGCGCCCACCAAATATAGCGATCATTTTACGTAGGGCATGCAGGCACGGTCCCACCAGGCGCTAGGGTGCAGGCAGGGAGCACAGGCCACTCCAATATAGCGATCTCCTTCTTCCTGGGACCAGGTAGCAAAGCAGCAGGCACTACTGGGCAAGGTCAGCAGTCAGTGGGCACTCGTCAGGACAGGGCGGTAGGTCCTAGAAACCATCCTCCTCTGTAACGTGGCACTCCTCCTGATACAGCAGCCTTGACTCCGGCAGTGGGGCTCTTCCTAGCCTTGTATTTACTGTACCTTTGTCAAAGAGAGACTAATGACTTCTAAGTAAATTCCAGTCTCATTCATAAAATTGTGGTTTTTGTCGAAGTCTGCTGCTGATGTCTAGTCTGACAAGACGTACATGGTTCATGTAGGTCAGGACCCTGATGGTAAGACAGTTTCTTACTCGGTCCCAGGCAAAGCAAGGCAATCATGAGCGATGTGCACCTCAGCACATGCATTAAAACAATCAGTACTACTGCTGTAACTGAAGCCACCATGTAAAGCACCTTGATTTTGTGTGCCTCTCAACAAGGCTTCTGTGCCTTTCCTGCAGTGCAGTATGGCAGACTGCATGCTTACTGTTTACCTGTTCCCTCATGAGGTACTTTCCAGATTTATATTCAATAGCTTTAATCAGTCACTTTAAGAGTATATGAATTAGTCAAGGTAATTTGCAGAATCAAATATGCAATATTTCTTAACACAACCAGGGCTGGTACTTCAAGGAATAGGGTGGCCAATTTGACTAGGCAACAATCATGTAGTCATGCTGGCAAAAAAATTTAGGTGGTTGAGTTAGCAAAAGTTGACAATTAGTGGGTTGTGACTAAATTTTCTTAATAGTTTTATAGTGCACCACATGTAACTTTTTGGTTAATGAACTACACCGTTCTTTCTTACTTACTGTGTTACACGAGTGCCAAAATGGCAGCGTGGCCAGGCAGGCCCTGCTGTCTTGAGTCATGATAAGTCAGGACGAAGTAGTGCCAGTAGTACGTCCATAAGTTAAGTAAGAACCCCAATTGTGTTGTGGTAAATTTGGTAAGATATAGTGGTGAGGTGCTTATAATAAGCACTGCTTAACTCACTGAACTATGCTGGATTTAGATTGTGTTTGTTGTTTGTGACAGATTTCTGTTTCCAACCAAGTCATGTTGTGGTAAATTTGGTAAGATATACTGGTGATGTGCGCATAATAGGCACAGCTTAACTCACTAAACTATGGTGCATTTGGATTGTGTTTGTTGTTTGTGACAGATTTCTGTTTTCCGACACAGCGTCTGTGTTTTAAAAAACTAATACCATCCTCACCTGTTTTTGTGTCACACAAGCAACAAAATGGCGGTGGAGCAGAGCGGGACTTGCACACTGCTGACTCTCGTGTCATGGTGAGTCAGGAAGAGGTTAGTAACAACTTGTGGTAGTATTGGTACATAATCCTAACTTCATTGGTTGCATGGCATTTAAAAGTTTGCAACGTATTGCATTTGCTCGGGCTCCCTACTAAAAGGGCTCTATTCCTCTCACCAAGCGAGCAGGCTAAATGATTCTGGACCTGGCCTCTTCATTGAGATGCAAACTGGGGCCCAGGCTCACCTCTGACTTGAAGGGAAGCTCAGCTGTGGCAGCACCAGCACAAAGATTTTTGTTTTGCAACAGTTTTTTTATGGTCCTCCACATGACAGCGCAGGTGCTAAGCTGAAGTCTGGCGGGGAAGGTACATCCCGCTTTCCATAGGTGCTTAGCTTAGCCATGGTAGATTATGTCTGTGTGATCATGCAGAACTCCGCTAAGTGACAATAAGAACCTCTGCGGAGTTCCGCAAGTGGCAGAGTGCGGATCACGCTGATCTTTCTGCCGCTTGAGTAGAAATTCTACCAGAGCAGCAGCTCGTGTTCGCCAGCTTACCATCTGCGAGTGCGAGCGAGGAAAAAACTTGTGCAGCAGAATTTTCTACACTCCGCGGAGCACGAAGTGCAGAAAACTCCGCGAACGGAGTGGAGTTCGCTGCCCAGGCCTAGTTCAATTGTACTCATGCAGTAGCAATGAGTCATTGTAGCACTAGTCAGATGAGGCATGAGGACATCTTTCACCAAGGGGTTTACTCAGCTGAGACCTGTTGAAATCTTTTTGTTTTCAAATGCCAAGGAGAAATGATGTTTCTGTCCTGCTTGGCTGCAGTCTGGAGGCTGGAGGCTGTTGTGGCGTCGTGGCGTGGTGAAGCAGTGTGAAGCGAGAGCCGGCCGAAGCTGTGCTCTGCTGTGCCCCGAGTGCCCCGAGCGTGGTTGCTCCGAGTCGCCCCGAGTGTCATTGCGGACAGCAGGCGGAAAGCGGGTGATTTGTAGCCCGAAAACCGTGACCCGCGACCTGTGACTCGTGACTCGGGACTCGGGACTTGTGACTCAGGGAGAAAGCCACGGTGGCGGCGGTAGCGGGTGCAACCGCGGTAATTGCAGCCACTGCTGAGCTTGCGGGGGAATAACAGAACCGGACCGGAAAAAAAGGAGAAAACCACCGCCAGCAACCACTCCCGCTATCACCATCGCCCACCCGCACCACCAGCTGTCTGCCTTGCTGCCTTGATCTTTGCCACGCAGGAGGCAGAGATCCAGAGGTGAACCCTGAGGTGAGTCGACTTCATTGGTGTGAGGTAGGGGCAAGGGGCTTACGCGACTTGTGGTAGCCAGAAAGGAGGATAGAAAAGGTGCCGGCACCCCAAATTCTGGCCCGCACTTATAACCACACACAAAACTCCACTACAGTTTTGGCCTGCACCCCCCTGCTCCTGCTTGCACCACAGCTTGTACCACAGCCTCCCGTCACCACCAAGCACATCCCTGCCGCCTGCAGGGGCCAGAGGCCAGCGGGGTTTGCAGGAAGGCTGATGGTGGATAATGGACAGGGGTTAGTGGACGGTGGGTAGCAGTGTATAGCGGTGGGCCATCAGTGTGTGCTGCGTGCAGAGTGCAAGTGAGCAGTGCTAACCACCTCATTTGACACCCAACTGCGGCTCCCAGCCTCTCTTCCCTTTGCCCAGGAGGTCAAGGGCACAGACTGTGAAAGGATAGTGAAAAGTAGCGAGCAAGCGCATGCTTAAATCACGCGACTGATAACTGATAACCGCCAATTGCCACTGGATGTAAATCCCCTTCCGGAGCCATCTAGAGCCACAGAACAACGCCAGGAGAGGTTCTCCGCCCCGCGGTGGAGGTGGATTAGCTCAGTGGCAAACCAGACCAGATCAGACCTTACTACTTCAGTTTCATTGGTAGAAAGCAAGCTTTAGCAGCAAGGGGCGGCTTAAGTCAATTCTTTTGGAATAATGAGGTCAGGTTGGACACGAAAGAACCCACCACAACCAACGAAGCGCAAAACCAAACCCAAAATAAACAATTATACCTCCCAGAGTAGTGCAACCAATCCATCAACAACTTTACTAATTCCACCAATCTACTCGATCTTTGGTTCAAGGAATCCGACTGGCAAATTCCCGTTTTTGAAAGACCCAGTCGCTGCTATTTATACAATGCCAAAAAACACACAGTTGATGGACAGAATGTAGAACAATGTCATACATTTACCCCAGTACAAGGATCTGGGCCTAAATGCAAATCAGCTCTGACCCTGTGCCTCATGGGAACAGTCCAGTCCGAACTACCAAGCCATGTCTTTCCCAGACCGGAATCAAGCATCCAAGGACCGGTTTCTGGCTATCAGCCTTCATCAGCGTCACGTCTGAGTATACTCAGACGTGAGTCCCAGTCTCTCCACACCACTGGAGTCAAGCTATCCAGGCTGATGAAGGCTGTTAGCCAGAAACCGGTCCTTGGATGCTTGATTCCGGTCTGGGAAAGACATGGCTTGGTAGTTCGGACTGGACTGTTCCCATGAGGCACAGGGTCAGAGCTGATTTGCATATAGCCAGTGTCTAACCCAGGGTGGTGTGGAGTGCAAAAAACGATGGATTTAGGCCCAGATCCTTGTACTGGGGTGAATGTATGACATTGTTCTACATTCTGTCCATCAACTGTGTTTTTCGCAATTTATACAATGCCAGCAACGCCAAATGGTCTTCAAAAACCACTGACACCATGCAAAGTAATCACATAGATGGTTGATAAAACAACTTCTTCGTCTTATTCGACGCCTAGCACAGTGCATACCATCGGAAAAGAAGGATTAAGCACGAGCAAGCTAACAGCACAAGAGGCCCACAGGCCAATGAACCAGGGGAATTCTAAGCATATAATTTAGACGCAAGCACAAGTACATACAAAAATGGAAGACCACGGCCAAGAGCAAGAGCAAGCAAAGTACAAAAACTCACATGATTTCTTGGACATGGTTACGGATAGCATTTTGGAAAATCCACTGGAAAATCTCACAATACACAGAAGCATAACTAGTGCAACATCGACAACTACATTACCATTACAATTAATCAGTGACACCAATCTGGACCCACCAGGGGCGGCACATCATCCTTACACGCTGAGCCCCCCGGGTTCAGGGCACGACCAAGGATGCGAACCAAGCGGCAATGACATAAGTAAATCAGATGCAGGGTATATAGAAAAACCTAATAATCATTCAACACCTAGACAAGAGTCACAATTAAATCAAGAAAAGGACGATTTCAATAAAATAGACGTGGTATGTGACACGTGGACGGAGTCTCAAACATTTTTGGACAACTTAGGAATATTACAAGCACTGAGTACAACGCCCGATTATGATAAAGAAATTAAGGGGCCGATTAAGATGATAGCGTTTTTCCGCATCCTCCGGGCCGGCGGAAGCCACTGCCGGCCCGGAGGATGAGGAAAAAACGCTGCAGAGCCTCCAAAGACCCACCGCCAAATTAGGATGGCTGGTGGGTCTGGAATTCCGTCCGCAGCTTTTCCGCCGCGGTCGCCTTCCAACCGCGGCGGAAAAGCTCTAACATGGCTGGCGGTGTCTATCAGACACCGCCAGCCATATTAGGATGGTGGTGAATACATGCTTTTCCACGGCGGCTTTTCTGCCGTGGAAAAGCATACAGACTTTCCCTTCGGGGGCCCGTTGCGGGCCCCCTGGGTGAAGGGGGGGTGGAGGGTGCACATGGGGGTGCACTATGGTACCCCCCTGCATTTGCGTGCACAAAGCGACAGGCACTGCGCAGTGCCTGCTGCTTTGTGCATGCAAATGCGATGCATGCATTTTTAACCTTGCGGCGGGTGCAGCTTGAAGCTGCACCCGCCGCAATGTTAAAGATAGAGGATGTGACCGCCACCCTGGTGGTCACATCCTAATCTACTCGGAGGGAACGCTGCAGCCCCAGCGGACGTTCCCTCCTCCTCAGGGGTCGCGGACGGACTCAAGTCCGCCCGCGATCCTAATGACCCCCTAAGTACACAAGAGAAACTGACCCCAAGCAAATCGAAACATATAACAAGCTCACAACGCTATCTAATGATGTGCAAGAAAAAATCCGAACTGGAAGCCAAAAATGCAAACAACCAATGTCAGAATTAGAAAAGGAAAATATAATTGAGATATCAGAATTAGAAAAGGAAAATATAATTGAGATTTCAAGTGGGTTGGAACAGATAGAACAAGCACCCAGGGAACCATTTAATAAAACATGCCCAGATGATAGACAGGAAATAATAATAGCGATATCAAGCATGCTGGAACAGGCAGATCAAGCAACCTTAAAAGCACTAAACAAAACACGTCAAACAACTGAACTAAACTCGGAACAACGAGCTGCCATGGCAAGGGAAATCGCTGTGGAAAACATAAAAAGTACAGCGCACCAATCCAATTACAACACCAACTGGTGTCAACAGGCAGATAAAACTATCAAGGGAAAACATGACTCTAATCATAACTTGGAATCTTTAATAAAATTACATGGTGCACTAGGGAAAATATTAGAAACATCTATCAAAACGCTGAACATGCAGTCCGATAAACTCGACATTCAAATAAATCTAATGAGTCTAATCGCCGAACATATTTCAGATATAAACAAAAAACTTGATACCATGACAAACACACTTGCAAACTTCCAGGATCAAAATAATCTTCGGGCCCAGCCCTCACATTGCCAGTGTAGCCCTATGCTTGAAAAGTTAAGGGATTTACCAATAATACTCACAAATATCTTACAGGAATGCAAACGTGCAAACCGTGAGTCATTATACGGAACAACTTGGCAAATGTTGCACATTGGATGAAAGAGACATTATTACCACAGCCCACCAAAAAGATATGCGCAATGATGAAATAGATAAAGCAGAAAAGAGGAGTGAAAAATTCCCCCAAAAAACATCACAATCAACAGAATTAAACCCTCTGCAAAAAAAGGGGAAAAAGATAAAATCTGGAGAACCAATCGAGGATCAAACATCACTAAAGGACCAATCCCCGGAGCTGACCAAATATAGTCATTCGTTGATCACTGAAATAGATCAGACAAAAATTATAAATAACCATCAGCCCGTATTAACCAAAAGACAAAAAAAAAGTGCTAGAAAAGCCAGAAACCAACAACTAAATAGCAGACCTGCTAATAAGCAGGCTTTGGACAATTATCCAATGTTTGACTTTCCCAAGAGCACAAGGAAACTCCAAACACAAACTGCTAAAGAGGTAGAACTTGACCACCTGTACGGAAGTACAACCCAGAGGGAAAGCACTCGTGCCAAGATCAAATACATCAGTATGTACGGTGGACAGTAATGATGACGAATCTGCTACCCACTTGCCCGACAGGAATAGCACAAACTGGAATCCTGAGAGTGGCGACTCCGAATTACCTAGAACATATAGATCAGTGGGGAGCCCAACGGGACAAACCAAAAACACCGGAAACAAAATAAAACAAACTGTTCAGTCCACACAGCCTGAAAATGGACAGATCATAAGTGATTTAGAGAATGGTCCTGCAATAGATAACAAAAACATCATATACCGATATCCAGAGACAGGTATACAAGGACCTCAAAGGGATGCAAACAACGGTCAGTCCTAGAGCAAACCCTAGTAAACGTGACACAAAAAATCCTAGGCAAGTTACTGTGAAAGTTGACAAGAGCCTGCAAGACCAGCTATTAGTCAACATAGACATGGAATACTATGGCCCAAAGATCATCAGAGGCACGGAAAAAGAAACAGGGTTGAGTCCAGCATATACGACAATAATGCAAGAACATGCCCCACTCATTAGGTCCAGTGACCTGAAGATAGACAACTCAAAAGTACTCGCAAAGGTAAACGAGCGAATATTGGGAAGGACAACAACAAGAACAACGAAAAAAATCAACCCAACAATATAAATGACAAAGATAATAAAGCCGTAATGAGACACTGGATAAATGAGCAAGTATTAACTTTCTCCGTGCAAAAAGATGATAACACATTGAATACAAAAGTAAGGATACTGCTCATCCCAAACTATCAATCACAAGGCCCACAAGACTACCTGAACAGAGGAAACATCCTACGCCTAATGGCAGAAATCCCAAGTCTACAACATATAACTACTTCTGACCTATTAGCTATAGAATTTGTAAATTCTGGAAACAACGCAGCAAAGGAAGGCACCCTTGCAACTTGGAGGAATACAGAAATAGTTAAAGACATATTACACGAAATTTCCAAATTTGAAGAGTGGGGAATCTCTCTCAATGAACAGGTAACACCAGGCTACCCCAGCCCTTTCCTAATGACAGGCGTCCGAAGTGAAAAATCTCAACAGAAAAAGGCATCATATATTCAGTGTTGCAAGGTGCCAAGGGGGCGGAAAACCCAAAATCTGAACACCAGTTCAAAGAGAGATCAGATCAAAGAGAGGAACTAGAGAGGAATAAAATAATAATCTGGGCGGTAAAACTGATCAAGCCTCCATAAAAATTCTATCTCGGAACATCGCTGGAGCAAAAGATATCTTAAGTGATAAAGGAAAGACAGTGTCCTGGGAATCAAATGAAATAATTGTACTACAAGAAACATGGCTAACAGCCCCTGTTGAAGTGCCAGGTAGAATAGGCCACCACGTCAGTGCTATTCGAACTCAGCAATATGGACGAGCAAAGGGGGGGCTGGCTGTTTATATTTCCACTGCACTAAAAATCAAGTCCTCCCAACTAACATCGACTACCCCAGATATGCAAATAATAAAATTGGAAATGGGCCCATCCTTCGGTATAGATACTATCATACTCATTATTATATATGCACATCCAAAAACTAATACAAAACCAGAGCTTTTCAAAAAAGTCTGCGATGTTATAGCAGAACTCCGCCTCGAACATCCAACCTGGGAGATAATTCTCACAGGAGATTTCAATGCTAACTTATTACATCCCCATGAGGAGGAAGAAAACATCATTACCGCTAACGAAATATGGGCAGTAGAAATGCAGGCGATCCCATTGGCAAAACGAACGGACAAAGTGGGCCGGCAACTAATGTGGGACCTTGAACAGCTAGGCATGCGCGTGCTAAACGGAAGAACAAAACAGGATAGTCCCGCCAATTGCACGTACATTGGTCCCAGTTGAAGTTCAATCCTGGACTATACTGGAGTCACTATTCCCCTCCTTGGGTTAACTAAGAAGTTGCAAATCATATGCTCACCTGATAGTGATCATTCGGCCCAGCATATCGAACTTAAAATAACCACTCCAAAGCATCTAGAGGCCACAATATTAGCAGGGGAAACATCAACAATAAATTTGAAACGTTTAATGTGGACGTCTGCCACGCTACCTCAGATAGCGCTAGACGCAAAAAATCTAATGCTAACGCTTGCCCCAGAAAACCAACTGACCGTTGAAACATGGACCACTTTCCTGAATAAATTACCAAAAGTAGGAGTCAACACTAAACTGACGTATAATGTAAACAATAACAGTCACCTTAGCCAGACATTACGTGCCTTGAGAAGGCATCTGAGACAGTCTCTGAGAAGAGCTCAAGGTCACAATTCTCAATCCAAAGTATGGCAGGATGTACGTTCCCTAAAGAAATTATACAAGAAACAAATTTGGATTGAAAAAGAAAATGAGGACATCAATTTCTGGACAAAGATAGTACATAATGCAAAAAAATCTGATTCCAGAGCGTTTTGGTTGCAGGTAAATTCAATAAACAGAATCACAAACATCATAAGTACGACATGCGTTTCGGAGATGGCATGGGTCCAACATCTAATTGATACATTCTCAATAAACACCATGACTCAGCTGCCATCAGCTGTAACCCCAATATACAAAAGTAAAAACGCTGAGACTCAGCTCATAATTGCCTCTGACTTGATAAACGTCCTGGATAAGAAAAATGAAGAATTGAGCCAAACCACTTGAGCGAACACAGACATGGAAATACTGCGAATAATAAAGTAAAGTAGGCAAGACAGTGCACTAGGACCGAACGGCGTTCCCCGGGCAATCTATAAGCAAGATCCACATTATAGGGCCAATAATCTCAAAAACTTGTTCCGGACGATCAATGTCACCAGTAGCATTCCGGAAAGCTGGAGAGACGCAATCATTAATCCAATATACAAGGGCGGGGATCGTAAGGATTCAGCAAATTATCGCCTGATCGCGCTGATAGATGCGGAGGCCAAATATTACGCTTAATCGGTTCTAACCGATCTTGTAAAATGGTCCGATGACAATAATAAAATCCTTGTAAACCAGTCAGGGTTTTGGCGTGGTATAGGTACAATGGTAAATGTCATGGCATTAAGTCTGATTGCTGAAAAAAGCCTACAAGATCATCAAGCCCTACATCTATGTTTTGTGGACTTCAAGGCGGCCTTTGACCCTGTCAGCCGACAAACATTATGGGCCAAACTAAAGCAACAGGGCCTGCCGGACACGATCTTAAACTCATTTATGGACCTTTATACCAACACCTGGATGCAGGTTAAGATCGATAATGGCCGAAGGTTAACAAGGAAGATCACAACCAGTGAAGGATTAAAACAAGGCTGCATTTTGGCCCCTCATCTGTTTAATTTATTTATCGCTGATTTAACACCAAGGTTAGATGGGGGTCAATGCACACACTCCACGGCTAGGGACTTTGCCCCTCACGCATCTATCCTATGCAGACAATGTAGTCCTCCTCAGCCAAACGAAAATAGGGCTGCAACGTCTTATGCAAGAGCTGGCTGGATACACCAAAAAGAATTTGATGGAAATAAACAGCAAAAAAACAAAAGTCATGATTATAACGAATCGTCGCCCTAAACAGTTGAATTTTACAATTGACAACACGAACCTGGAAGTAGTGGACAGCTACAAATATTTGGGGATACATCTGCATAGACGGTTCACATTCTCCACGCACTTCGACGCTATCGAAAAGAAGGGAGCAGCTCTATTGCATGCATTCTGCAGCTTATCCAAACAGCTAAAAGGCTTCTTGTTCACCCCCCTTCTCACAGTTATCAAAGCCAAGCTACTTCCAACGATAGCTTACGGCAGTGTGGTACATAATGGAAGAAGTGCACCGCTACTTCTACGAGGAACTCAGCTAAACCAGCTCTCAGAAGTCTGCACTGGCTGCCAGTGAAGGAGAGGGTCAATTTTAAGACCCTGTGTATCACCCACAGAATTCTGCACAATGAGGGCCCTCCCATACTCTGGACACTGGTGACTCAACAACAGTCGAGTCGCCATCTGAGGTCCAACTCTCTTTCCCTCGCCAATGTCCCCAGAATCAGGAAGGCCAGATCAGGCGGTCGCCTGTTCTCCTATAATGCTCCTAGATTGTGGAACGCCCTCCCCCTTTCCCTGAGGCAAGAACACAACTACCTCAGGTTTAGGAAACGCCTAAAAACTCTACTGTTCCCCTGAGTTCACCTCCTGACCTTTCCTTCCCTCAGTTCCGTAGTCTTTTTCAGCGCCGGGATGCCCCAGGGTAGCTGCGCGCTTTCAAGAAAACATAAAATCAAATCAAATCAAATCAAATCAAGCTATTAGATAAAATCCAAACGAGAGTGTACAAATGTGTATTTTGTTTACCGTGCGATGCCTCACCCGCACAGGTACGTCTCGAATTTGGATTGCAGTCACAAATATTGCACAAAAGATATGAGACAATCAAATTTTGATACAACATCTGGCTCAACTGCGATATAGAAATTAACTCTGCCATTTGGGAAACCCTGCAAAGCAACTCTAAATCTCACTATGCGAAGTATCTAAACTCCTCCCTGAAAAGCACTGAGATGATATCTGTTTGGCAAAGGAAGTTACCAGTATCAGCATTTAAGTAGATCGTAAAAAAAGCAGTCAATATGCACTCGTTGATCGAACACAAAACGACATTAAGATGCCGTGCACATGCCTGGATGATAATACAATCCTATAAAAGTCCGGTAGCAGCTGCTTATCTAGGTCTCGCTTTTCCTTCCCATTTGAAACTAAAGTATCTGAAGCTACGCATGGGAAAACGGCCTACAAACGCCGACCAACCTGGCTGGAGGACTCCGGGCCCGAAGGATTATAATCTATGCCGCGCTGCAGTGCAAGACATTATTCACCTGATTTGCATCTATCCAGTGCTGGAGCATGAGCGCCGGAGTTTACTCAGGGAAAAGTTCAACGAAAAAAGTATTCGCACATGCCGCTCAGCGATATTAAATGTGTTGGATTCAGTGGATCCACAATTCATCTGCCGAACAATCAAATATGTAACCAACTTTGAAAATGTACTGAAAAGTTAACACAACCCCGAACTCTTGAACTCTGCTATTGCGAACTGTACCGGCTGATTTATAATTTGTTTCCGAAACAATTTATGAATATCGAGAACACATGTAAAGGATGGAGAGGGAAAAAAATGGGGGCAAATTTATAACTTATGAAGTTGCATAAGAAAACTCCTGTGTTTTTCCTTTTATCTTTTTAACCAATGGTTGTTTTAACTCGTATTTTATGTATAATAGAACGTAAAGGAAAGTATTTTTATTAATTGGTATATTGTAACGATTTTTATTAACTACACAATAAAGAATTTACTTTACTGTCCTGCTTGCATTTATTCAGAGCTTGCTGCCAGCACATTGATTTGTTTCTTTTCTGCACATAACCAGGAGTTCTGTGTTACTGTCCGTAAAATAAATATGCAATTGCTTGTGTTAAATACAGGCATCCAGTACCTCATCCTCTTCCCCTAAATTCCACAGCAGTGCTCTAGTAGTTTGTTTCCTTCGGCAGCTGTGTACTGCCCAGTGTTTATGTCCTGACAAATGAATTCAGCCTTATAAAACTGCTGAAAGCAGGCACTTCCGCCCCTTCCTAATGCAAGCAAAGCAATAAATACAAACCATTTGTCAGGACAGAAACACCGGGCCTGGTAAGAGATGATTGGCGTGTAGCCTCAAGATGTAGTCTGTTGTGGTGTACCTTTGAGAAAGGAAATCCCAGCCTTGCCTCTGATGCAACCAGCACTAGTCTTGTGACCAGGTCTGGGATGAGTAGAACTGTGCTGTGCAGCTTGAACTACAGCATGCAGTGGCAGAAGGCGTCATTTGTATAACTAGTACGTTTATACAGGCATAACATGCTGAAGTAGCTGCTTGCTTGCATAACAATTTCAGTGCCATGAAATAATTGAATTGTACCAGTAGTACCAGAGGAAATAACTGCAGAGAATGCATTGGGTGTCATGTGTCACTGCAACATGTAAAGCCTTATGCTATAGAAACTGCAGTAACTTGTGACATAACCACTGCCTATGATACATCAATTACCATTCTATTTGTAGAAGTTGTTCTATAGTTTTTGGGAACTGCTTAAGGAATGCTAATTCTGTCCTCTCGGACCCCCAGGTGTTGGCTGTGCTCGTGCTGTACACAGTGGCTGGCTGCAACGCCACAGGAAGGATGTGTTCGAAAGTGGATTATTAGTAGTGATAAGTAGTGACTTACCACTAGTAATTTGGCCACAAACATAGTAAAAGGGTGTGTCAAGGTCTCATAAATTATTCCCTTGCTTAACAATTGGTAGCTGGCAGTGAGCAGCTAGGCCTAACTTAGGACATCAATACAATAGGAGTCACAGGGGGAAAAACACAAAGGTAAGGCCGCCCCCCACTCACAACATTATAAACAACAAAGGCCTCACCTCAATTACACCTACTCCTAACAGAGATGGCAATACAAGGGTTTCAATGACTTTCTCAATTCCTTTGAGTGTGATAACTTACACTACTCTGATTTGTCACAGTGTATCTATCTCTTCTTTTTTTTAAAAACACGACCATCCAGGCTAGGTTCCACCTCCCACCAGTATCTAGCCCCCGTGCCGGTGGGACTCGGCACGGGGGGGCTAGATATTGGATAGCCTTCCCGCGGACACGTGATCAAAGGACACGCTGTCTATATCAATGACGGTTGCAGGTTTGCAGTGACTTCGTAACCGTCAGGTTTTAGGAGAATTTTAAGTGAAGACTGAGTGTTTGAGCCCCTATCAGCCCTGATGAAGTTGCGAGAAGTTGTAGCCACGAAACATGTTGGCAATGTTGAATTGACTATGGTTTGATGGGAACCATTTTTAATTGGGAAGGCTTGCAGCTTTGAATAAAATTGGTTGGCCAGCAAGCCTTACCGGGTTTTAAAGGTGAGAATTATGTTCACTGATTCTCACAGCGGTTCAATGAGCACATATAGTGAATAGCAAGCACAGTTGCTGCACTTACTATCACTTTTTCACTATATTCTTTTTAAGGGAGAACACACACTTTTCTTTTCTTTTCTACACATAAAGAGAGAGAGTGGCCGATGATGATAAGTGGGTAAGCTGGCGAGTACCAGCCAGCAACCCCTTGGGTGCTTCTACCGTGAGGTACTCTCTCTCTTCCCTCACAATTTTTTCTCTGGTGGGAGTTGGAACCTAGCCTGGATAGTCGTGTTTTTTTAAAAAAAAGAAGAGACAGATACACTGTGACAAATCAGAGTAGTGTAAGTTATCACACTCGAGGGAATTGAGAAAGTTATTGAAAACCCTTGTATTGTCATTCCTGTTAGGAGTAGGTGTAATTGAGGTGAGGCCTCTGTTGTTTATAAGGCCTAACTTAGGAGACCGGCATTTAAAACACCAATACATTAAATTAAGTAAGCACAACACACAATAAAAATCCAACTCCAATGTATAAAAATAATGAAAACTTTTATGAACAAATAGACACCAAAACAACAAACATTCAATGTAGGGAACCATAGACATGAATTTTAAAAGAGTAAACACTTTCCAGTGCTTAAAAACATATAGCACCACTTTGGGACATCTGGTTGCGCTTGACTGGAACAATGTCAAAGTTTAAGGCCGACCTGCGATGGAACCCTGGTATGATACACTAAGTGGGAGGCCCCGGTCAAAACTTTACCTTCATATTCAGAAACTTTTGTGGAGGATTTTTTTTCGACGACGAGCGGTCCCCTGCAGCAAGCTGATTTTGATACGACTTTGTTGGAAAGTCTCTCCAGAGGAGCTGTATCAGGCTAACCCGACCTACTGGTGTGACTAATTTTCATAAACCCTCCCCTTCCAAACCTCTCCCTAAACTAATTACAGGGCTCCTGTGTGGCTGGAGCGGCAGGATGCGGGGTCAGCCTGTGCTGTTCTAAAGTGACATTCACCCTTCGAGGACCCGTTTTGTTATCCCTCACCCCTTTTCTGCTGTCTGCTCTGAAGCTTGCACTTGTCCACTCACGGGAAACCCATTGTCTCCCTAGCAGGGCTTTTCACATCTCATTAGAGCAGCTCTGGCTCAGCCTGGGAAAGGCTGGCCAATCAGGAGAGAGCAGCTAAAAGGCTTCTTTTTTGTCATAGTTATTATAAATTTAACAGTGGCAAGTTGGATTTATCTTAAATTTTAATTTGATATGTTGAAGTATATATTTACCTGTCGCCTGTCAATATTTATACTTAAAAAAAATATTACAATGGTTTTTGGGGGAGTGTATTTATTTGCATTTTCTTAATCACATCTCAAAAACCACATCAGATATACAAAGCATCTCATTTTTGTTTTCATTACAGATAGAGCGAGGTGAAACAATATTAGCACATAAATAATCAACAACGTTGAATATTGTCTGTCAACGGAATCCCTCATCTCCCCTCCACCCCCCCAGTGCCCCACCTATCTCCCAAACTACTGTGAATCCGTGAGTGCAAGACCATAGTAACTTAGCCATGGTTTCCATATTTTCCCCCAAAAATGTGGGCACCCCCTTGCTTTATATCTTGTTTTCTCTCCCAACATATACATGTCCATCCCTCTCCGCCATTCTTCCAGTTGCCACTCTCTAAGCCCTCGCCATGTCTCTTTTGCCTACTACCAGACCCAGCTGGAGTAATATTATCTTTACTTTGGGGAGATCAATCTCCGTGGGTATACCCAGCAGAATGAACATAGGGTCTGGGGGTATTGGTTCATGCAATATAAGCTCCAGTTCCTTCAGAAGTGTGCCCCAGTATAACTGTGCATGTCTGCATCCCCAAACAGTGTGAAAGAAGGTCCCTTCCATGGTTTTACATTTCAAGCAGTTGGGGGACTCTGCTCTACCCATCTTATACAGTCAGGCTCTGTCATAATAGATTCTATTTAAATACTTACATTGAATCAACCGCAGCCTGGATCTAATGGCCACCTCAATAGGGTGCATCAGGGCCATTTCCCAGTCTAGATCTTCTAAGTCTCCCAGGTCCGCCTCCCACTGTAGTCTCAGTGGGTCAGGTGTATTGTTCATGATTGTCCTATAGGTTCACGATACTGCTTTCCCTCCAATGTCGCCCAATATCCATCAAGAGTCGCCCTTCTAACGGGGCATACTCTGGAGGCCCTTCGTATCAATATGTTGCACCCGCCAGGCATGCCTCTGTTGCAGATACTTAAAATGTTGCGTCTTGTTCATGTCATATTCTAGCTGGAGGTCGTCACCAGCTCTTTACAATATATTATGTCCTTAAGCTGGGAAATGCCCACCAGATATCACTTCTGAAAGCCTTTCAGCTTGACAAATTCCTTGAGTCGTGTTCCCACCCAAAGTGGGGTTTCCTTGGTCACCTGGTCTTCCCACTTCATGCGCCTCTCTGCCTTTTTCCATGCCATTATCGCTATTTGTGGGGCCGGTAACAATTTTGCGACACCCTTGCCTCCGTAAAAGTAGTGTGAATATGACCTGTTGGGGAACTGCGTGTGTTCAAGCATGTACGCAGGATGATCCCTATCGCCGAAGGCCCATTCATTGATTACTATCAAGGGAGCCACCCAATAGTAAGCCCGTATATCCGGCAGGGAAATGCCACCGCTATATTGGTTGCATTGTAGTTTCCCCAATGCCACCCTAGGGGCTTCCCTCCCCAGAGGAACGTTCTCATATTGTCATCAATTTTAATGAACACCTCTTCCGGGATTGAATGGTAGGTATTTCGCAAAACATATAAAAACTTTGGAAGGGTTATCATTTTGAAGAGCGCTGCTCTTCCAAGCAGTGTTAGGAGTAGGGGTAGGAAAGCCCATTGGTCCGCATCTAAACGGAATTCCCCCAGTACCTTGTACAGGTTCCGCTCCAACGCCAGTTGCCTATCTAGCGTAATGTGGATACCTAAATATTTTATCCCCGTGGATGCGACCTGTAGTTGGCTGGGATAAATAGCATTCTCGACCTCTTGCCCTACTGGGTAGATGCATGATTTTTCCCAGTTAATTCAATACCCTGCATACTTGACATAGTGGAGAAGTGTGGTTCACGGTGTAGAGCAGGTCAGACCCGGGACCAGGATTCAATTCCCGACGCGGCAGGATCTTGAGCTCAAATGTCCACGGACTCGATAATTCTCGCTTCAGTGCATGCTCTAATCATGGGTTCTCACTCTGCAACTCTGGGCATTAAGCTTGCTTGATCTCCACAACGGCCCCCCTGCGGCGGGATGCCTGGCTTTCACCTTGGGGATGCCCTGTAGGGGCTATCTCACAGGGAAAAGCCAGGACGGGTTCCCAAGGCAAGCGCCGGGAAACCTCCGGGTAGCTGTGCGCTCAATAAATGCAATAATAATAATAATAATAATAATAGTCCTCACAGCTAATATTAGGGAACGTCATTCCAGGGCGTGTAACATACAACAGTATGTCATCAGCATACAGAGAGATGCGTTCATCCAGGTCATCATTGTCATTTACCCGAATACCAGTTATGTGCGTGTGTGCGCGAATGACACATGCCAGGGGTTCCAGAACTATCGCGAATAGCAGAGGGGACAAGGGGCAACCTTGTCAATGCCCCCCTTTCGATTGGGAATTTCCGGGATGTTACCCCGTTGACTCTGACCCTAGCTTACGGTTCTTCATACAGAAGGGCTATCCATCTCCTGAACTCGGGACCAAATCCCAGTCTATCCAGTACAGCCATGAGAAATGGCCAAAGGACCGTATCAAATGCCTTTTCGGCGTCTAGGGACAGTTTGAGGTGCGGATCAGTCCTATGTTGCACCAACTCCAACCAGTTGGCGACCCGTCTTGTATTGTAGTGCCTATATCCCTGATAGGTTGTGCACATTGAAATAATATACACTATAGTTTTGACATAGGACTGAGGTCAGTATGTCTCTATCGAGTACATTAAACTTAATTACTTGTGTGTGCCAGCTAACACAGAGGTCACTAGAAACTTCTTGAATAAACAAGAAGGGATTAGTTTCTGACAACCGCATAAACATGACAACTTTGTTTCCCTTAGAATCGGAACAGTCTCAGAATCGTGGAAACAATAGATAACAGTTTCACTCAGTCAATCGTGCATGCTTCGTTTCTACAGAGTTACACAGAAATAGATAGACGGGTGTTTCAATAAACAGGGTTTATTGAACAGTCTTATTTCTCTTGCAAGAGATATGAGCTGCTACAATCGTAAGACAGAATGCGAAGTATAATACGTACAACGTTAGCAGTAAGATAAAATAATAATGGAATAGCATGGTTTGTAGCTATGACATATATTCATAAAAATACATACCTAAAGAACACAGGCTAAAATATAAACACTCATCTGGTTCTTCTAGCTAGTTCTACCCCAGTGTAACTAACCTAAGAGTAGTACGAGGTATGAAGTAGGTGCTGTTTAGCTATAGTCCATTTGGGCTATAGTTTGGATTGGAGTTGCCAAGATTTGCCAAAAAGTACCTCTAGGTTCTAGTTCGGTCCATACCTTAGAATGAGAGAGGTTGGACTCTCTTTCCGGGTCTCAATCTCTAACACCCCGCAAAGGGAGTCAGAAACACTGGAGCTGGATTCTCTGCGAGGTGGATGACAGCGTCTGGTCAGTGCGTCAGCGGGGACTCCATTTCCTTCAGAACTTGCCGTGGTGAACCGCGTCATGCAAGTATGCAGCCGAGCTGTGCCGTACCGTGGTTTTCCATGGCAAGTAAAGGTATATTTATACCTTGATGCCAGTATTGACGTAAAAGTCGGTCAGAGGAACGTCATGAATGAACCCCTAAGGAATAGATGTTCAAGCATAGTAAATGAGTTTCTGGAGAAATCAATATTCCAAGCAAGGGGAAGTCCTTAAGACCTAAGAGTCTGGTTTTCCAGAAACTCTGTGACGTGGATGGACAGATGTAGGTGGCCATGCCTGTATTTTGTTAGCATGGATAATGCCTAAATAAGGGTAGGATTTCTATGCCTAAATATGGGCAATGTGAATTGTGCCTATATAAGGACATAATAGTCAAATCAACTGGACAGTGGTATTAGTTATTGGTGAAACAGCGCCACTTAGAAAATTAACACAATTTATTTACATAAGTCCGTTATCTTACAGTGCTATAAGGTAAGGCGAACCACCACTCTCCTTCAAAACAGGCCACAGCCTTCTAGAACCAAACCACTGCTTAGCACACGTAGCAATTTTGTTAAGCATGAGTAGATGTTTCCACGGCTTGCATGTGGTCTCGCTTTATGCTGATGACCTGCTTCTGTACATGTGTGACCTAACCTGTGTGCCGCAATCCTTATCAGATATCTTTCAGACTTTTGAAGATATGTCGGGACTAAAGGTCAACTGGGCCAAGTCAGGTGTATACTCCTTCAGCCCTGACACACAAGAATGCGACATCCGTATCAATGGCGGGAGGCTCACCTGGTACCCCACTACGTTTAAATATCTCGGGATACACATCTACAGGAACCCATCTGACATAATGGAGGGAAACCTGACACGCGCCATCTCTTCGCTACGTGCACAGATAGCTTTCTGGAGGACCCTGCCCCTGAATGTGCCTAGCCGAATAACGCTATCTAAGATGATAGTACTGCCGAGATTACTATACCACTTTGCCAACATTCCATTATACGTTCCTGCCCGAATGTTCCGTGTCTTAGATACTATGGTCCGGAACCTCATCTGGAACACTGGGAGACCCCATGTTGCATTGACAAAACTCTACGCGCCCACTGAGGCTGGAGGGTTGGCAGTCCCCAATTTGGAACTATATTATCTGGCAGCACAGCTGCAATGGGTGTCATGCTGGCTGGGAGGGAGAAATCTGGATGATACCGTCACGGACGCCACTGTTTGGACCCACACACAAATCTGTACATCGTTTCACCCCCTGACCAAAGGGCCCTGCCCGTTACAATTGCACGTAGTGGTGGCTCGCAGATGCTTCCTGCGTAGCCTGAAATTGACCTGAGAGGTGACGCCTTACGCTCTGGCGCTCCCCCTGTTGGGCACCCTCAGGCTAGGTGGAGCGGCAATGCCAGCTATGCTGGTGAGATGGACGGAGGCCGGTGTGGAAACCATGGGAGATCTTTATGTAGATGGAGTCCTGCTTCCTTTTGGAGAGCTGACAGAGAGCACAGGCCTACCGGCCGGACAATTTCTCCTACACGCATCAATATTGCGCACGTACACGGACCCCTGGGGAGACATCCATGAGGAGTTACAAATGCATCATCTCATACAGTACCTTCATGTCATGGGTAACGGCTCCCATATTATTCACTGGCTAGCACAGGCCCTCCTCATACACACACAACGCTCCACACAGCCATTGCGAGATAAATGGGCGACGTACCGAGGGAGGGGATGTGAGGTTCAGTGACGATCATAAGTGGTGTTATCGACTCGTACGAATATGGTCGAGTCTGGTATCTATGAACCGCAAATGACGAGTTTAGTGGGTGTACGTGTTTTCACTGTGCTAACCTAAATCGTTCGTTTGTTTCGTGGGTTTCTACATCCGAGCCCACGGGTTCCATCTTAGATGCGGCATCCATTTTGTCTCTTGCCCTCAAGTAGCCAGCGAACGGACGCTGTCCGCTTCGCTACCCTGGGATTCCCAAACTCTTGCAGAAGACACGTTTCCTTCGAAGGTGTCTTTACGATAAGGGGGACGGCGCTGTAAAGCAGATGGCACCGCTTGAGGCTCATCTTGCCGTGCCGGTCTATTGTCTTAGCCGTGCATCTCATTAGGCACGTTCCTTTGATACCTGCAGCTCGTATTTCCCGATACCACCCCCTTTACACCCTTTCCGATCTCCCCACTGTTCCTGTCTTCCTCTGCACCTGTTTCTGTCCTTTCTTCGATCTGTTTATTGTTGATTGGAATGTACTAATGGTGGGAAGATGGGTTTTTACAGTTGGGAACCACCAAACGTTTCCGTACTTATGATCCGAGGCTTGAATACATGAAAGTAACCCCTTATGGTTTTACGATGGGAACCGAGTTGTAACCTTTTGTGTACCATGTTAAACTATGAGAGAAAACTGTATAAAAGGAGCGACCCACAGTAGCAATTCGAATCAGGCTCCGTGAACCTACATGTTATGTACTTCTCGTGACTTCTGTGTTCCCTGCAGTAATAAACCTCGAATCTTTGACGCCGAAAGAAGTGTCCCGTGTCTCTGTCATTTGTACGCCGGAACAGGTTACCCATGAAGGTTTTAGGTGTTATCCCTGGCACCGCTGGGTCTTAAGAAAACCCAGTCCTTCAGTTGGCGCCCAACGTGGGGCTGCATCAGTGGTACCGGTCCAAGCCCGACGATCGTGAGGAACTTCGTGTGAAATCTCCGAGGGAAGGTGCACCCCGCTTCATCGATCCTGTTATCGAAACAAGTGGCCAGACGACTTTTCCCGCGAAGATCCCCGCCTCCTGACGGCTGCGACGGACTGCTGCCCTGACTGTAGACCTGTTTTGGCGCCTGGCGTAGACCTTGGTACAGCGAGACGATTGACGGGCCTTCCTGGTGACGCCATCGATCTTTGAGTTAAGTATTTGTGGGTCGCTCCCAGAGTCCTTAGTTGTGGGTGCTTAGTTGTTGCATGGTTCCATTGCATTTGTGGTTCTTAGTACTTGGTTCTTTGTTGTGATATTTGACGTCTGCAGTCGCCAAAAACCGAGGGTTTTTGCTTTGCAGGGACATTATTAATCCTATAACCCTTGAAGTTTGTGAAACTCGGTTAGTGTGCACGATGCCTGGCCGTAGTACTTTGTTTAGTTGCTTCAGAAGTTGTGGTGCGGATTCCCGACTGGAGGATTCATGTCCGATACCTTCGGTTGGAACTCCAACTTACGAGCTATATAGCAAACACGGGCTAGGTCCGATTACCTTTAATGAGTATTGGATTCGCTATACTAAAAAGGATGGTGTCCTTAGTTGGCCACCTCATGGTAGTTTTGAGACCCCGATTTTAGATAATTTAGAAGCTAAATTGTTTCAGAAAAAATCACGGCCGGCCATGTTTGATGCCTTTCGGTTGTGGCGTAAAGAAGCCAAACAGAGAGAAATCAGACAGATTAAACGTAATAAGAGAGAAGGAGTTGTTACTACGGTAAGAAATGCAGAGCAGTTTCAGCGAGATAAGGAGGAAAAGGAAAAGGAAGTTTTCGATAGAATGCAACGTATGTCTGTAGACAAGTGTTATCCCGTTTTACCGACGGGTACGGATAAGAAGGAGGAATCTGCAGATGACCCTTTAATGTCCTATCTTTTGAAGTCACCACCTCCGTACGCACAGGGTATTGTAACTCCTGTGGTTCCTCCTGCTCTTGTTTCACAACCTGTCCCTCAACATGTTCCTGCTCCTCTACCTGCTTCCGTCCCTACTGCTCCTCCACTTGTACTTCCCCATACTCCTGCTCCCGCTGCTCCTGCTGTTCTGGTTACTCCTGTTGCCACTTCTGCTCCTGACCCTTCTCTTGTTACCCCGTTGTGTTACTCTTCTTCCCCATCTGTCCGACGTCGTACCCCCTCTGTTGCTGCTAACTTCTTTAATTCTCTTGGACCTATTCTTGAGTCCGCTGGTTCGGACGGTCCTCAAAGACGTAGTCAGCTTCCCAGTAGTCGGGAACGTGACGCTTTGTATAATATGGCAATGAGTTGGATGAAACACCCCCTTAGAAATCCTCCACGTGTGGTGTTAGATACGTTTTGCCAATTCAACATGCCGACACAAAGGTTTGTTTTTGAAGAAATGTGTAAGGCTCTACGTGACCAAATATCGGCTGATGCATCTGACGAGGTTTTGACTGCCTTGACTGATCTTCAGCTTCAGTTTTCGAGCGGAATGTTGGTGGGTACCAATGTTCGACGTGCTGTCGAGCAGTTGTTGTCTTTCCGTCCATCTATAATGCCTCGGGCATTGTTTGTAGAGGACATCGAAGGACCGTTTGCAGCGCCTGGTCAGTATCCCATGCGCAAAGTTCCACCAGTGTGGATGCCAGGTGATGCTACTCAAAATCCTGCGATCTTGCCGCACTTTCAGAGAGTGTGGATACATCTTCCATGGAAACGATCGGAAGTTTTGCAGGTAAAGCAATCTTTGCCTGACCCTCGCAAAAATCCTGCAGGGTATTATAAAGAATTGTCGCAGCTTGTGGATGCTACGATAATGAATCTTGCTGATATCGATATGTTGTTTGGCAATGTCGTACCGCAACCGGTATGGGCAAAGATTCGTCAGGAAGATCATGCGGGAGAACTAGGTGGTGATTGGAATGCATTGCGGGCTGCTGACGCTTTGCAAGTTGGTGGGGCCAAGCCTGATCAATTGATTACGGCTCTGCCTCAGAGAATTATCGCTCTGATGAAAACGCTTATGCCAGCTATGAAGGTAAATTGGGACAAACTGTCCGCTTGCAAACAGAAGAAGGATGAGAGCGTCTCTGATTTCTTTACGAGATTTGAGGAGGCTTTCATCGACCATAGTGGTCAAGATATGGGTACTGAAGGAGGTCAGCGATTGTTTGTGGATAAGTTTGTTTCAAATTTGCTGCCTGATTTAAGCAACAAATTGGTTGTGCGTTGAGTGTTTTGACGCAACAATTCGGCGGTAAGCAACGTCCATGTGCATATTTTTCCTCGACCTTGGACCCTGTAGCTAGAGCATTGCCGAGTTGTTTGAGAGCAACAGCGGCAGCTGCCGTGTCCATCCGACAATCTGCAGGATTGGTCATGGATAATATGCTTACGGTGATGGTTCCGCATGCAGTTGACACTCTCTTGAATCGCACGAAAACTCAGCACTTGACGAGTGCAAGGTTGTCTGGTTATGAGTTGACGCTTTTGGCAAGTCATATTCAAATAAAACGTTGCAACGTCCTGAACCCGGCGACCTTGTTGCCAATCAGTATGGAGTCAGATGAAGTAGCACCTCATGATTGCTACTTGCGAACTGAAGAGGAAACAAAAGGTCGCGTAGACCTGAAAAATACTCCATTGGAAGATCCCGATGGGACCCTGTATGTGGATGGTTCATGTTTTAAGTTGCCGAATGGCGATGTAACGACTACGTATGCTGTGGTGACATTGAATACCGTTGTGGAGACTGCGAGATTGAATCAGAATTCTGCTCAGGCGGCAGAGCTGATTGCCTTGACTAGAGCGTGTGTGTTGTCGAAGGGGAAGCGGGTGAATGTGTTTACCAACAGTCAGTATGCATTTGGCGTAGCGCATAGCTTTGGACGTTTGTGGCGAGAGAGAGGTTTTATGACATCGCATGGTACGAAGATCCAACACGGACAGCTCGTGAATGATCTTTTGGATGCACTTACATTGCCCAAGCAGGTGGCGATTGTCAAATGTAGTGCACACCGTAAGGTGACGGATGATGTTGGACGTGGCAATGCGTTCGCTGATGAAACTGCTAAGGAGACTGTTCGGAATCTTAGCACTAGGATGTATGTGACGAGTTCGGTTAGGTGGCCTACGGAGACTAGTATGTGTGAGGATACCATCGAAAGTGTGAGAATGATTCAGAATGAGGCCACCGAAACTGAAAAAACGAAATGGAAAGAGAGTACGGGAAAGTTGGATGCGAATGGTTGCTGGATTGATTTGTCGGAGAATAAGAGGTGGATGTTGCCAGATGCGTATGTACTAGCTGTTGTGACGATGGCACACGGCTTGGCACATATTAGCGCGAAAGGTATTTGTAAGCTGTTGTCCCCTGTATGGAAGAATGATGGTATCACGAAGTGTGCTGAGAGACTGGTGAAGAATTGTATGATATGCATGATGTACAATCCTGGAAAAGGAACCCCTACACCTCCTGGCCATTTTGCTCCCCCTTCATGTCCCTTTGAGGTGATTCAGCTAGACTTCATCCATATGGAGCGATGCAATAACCTGAAATACGTTTTAGTTGTGGTTTGCGCATTCTCCCGATGGATTGAAGCCTACCCTCTCAAAGATAACACTGCCCTGTCCACTGCGAAAATCCTACTGAAGGAATACTTTCCTCGGTATGGAATGCCACAAATTGTATGGTCTGATAACGGAAGTGAGTTTGTGGGGAGTGTGATGAAGAGTGTGTGTAAGGGCCTTGGAATTACCCAGAAATTCCACAGCGCCAATCATCCCCAGTCAGCCGGTCTGGTTGAAGGGTATAATGGCACCCTTAAACTAAAGCTGGCGAAGGTTCAGGCTACGACTGGTCTCTCGTGGCCTGACGCCTTACCTCTAGCCCTTCTGTCTACTAGGGCGACTGAACATTCCCGAGTAGGGCTTAGTCCCTACGAGATTGTGTTCGGCCGCCCTGCGAATGTTTGGGGGGTTCCTAGACCGAGTGTGTTCTCTGATCTTGAGTACCCAATGTTGATTGATTATCTGCATGACCTGACTGCTAAACTGAGGTTAATTCACCAACAGGTCTTCGAAGCACTGCCGACGCAGACGGAGGGTCCAGGCCACCAGCTCCAGCCCGGAGACTGGGTGGTGACTCGCAATTTCGGACGCAAAAGAAACCTTGAGCCCCGTTTTACTGGACCCTACCAAGTTCTACTCGCCACGAGGACTGCTGTTCGATTGGAAGGTCATAAACACTGGATGCACGCCACCCATACTAAAAAGGTACCTCTACCTTTGCCGGCAGACTCGTGGGTGAGGAAAGGCATTGCTTCGTCTGAAACGGAAACTGCACAGACTTTTGCTCCTTTTAGCGACGCTCAGCTTGTTGGAGAACCCTCAGCGCAGCAGGACGACATTGTTGAACTATTTCCACCTACAAACTCAAGATCTGAACAATTGGCTGACCAGCAGAACTCTGTCCCATCATCGGATCAGTTGTTTGATGAACAGACACGTCCTGGGAGAAGCCGATACTTCCTGAGATCTAATACTAAGGACAAATAAAAAAGTTTTGCTTTCTTCTTTGACATCCACATCACCCCATTGACACCAGTCAGTCTGAACACACTCGTATAATTTTGGTTTTTGTAAATATTGTGAGTTTGTTTCCATATGTTTTTGCTTCCACAGCTTGGAAATATTGTGTATATTTGTAAGTAAGTACCTCACATCCGGGTGTACCGTAGGGCCGCGCGTGTACTTCCTTCTGGTTAGCAGGTCTTGACACTAGGTCGAAGGCCGTCGGTTCCTGGGAACTCCTGGGGATTGACTACTGCTACACAGAACGAAGTGCGTCAAGAAACGTTGCGGACGGTTTTAGAGGATGCCGTTCTCTAAGCTGGTGGATTTGGAAAAAGCTCAGGCTCAAAGATTCAAGTTGCAACAAATCACTCGCACAAAATGCTTCATGATTCAAGTGTTCCTACTGTTTCTAACTGTTTCTTCGCTATTGGTGGGTGGGGTGTATTATCTGATATTGACGTTCTTGCCTTCTGCCTCACCTACCCCTTCTCCTGAACCTGAAACTACCTCCACTGTTTCTCCTCATTCCTTCCACATCTTACCCCAACACGAGCAGGCCAGACGTGCGGAATTTATGAATAACTCCTTTATTCAGCTCCTTCATCAACATCAGTTGGTGGTTAACACTACCAATTGTTGGGTGTGTGGGTTGATGCCGCATACCATCATAAGGGAATTCCGTACTTGGTCCTTCCTTATATTTCCCAGGGTTCAGCTCGAGCATTTCAAACAATGTTTCGAAGTGCACTAGATTCCTACCCCAATCGAGAGCCACGTCTTTCCCACTTTGGTTCTGGTCCGTACCACAAGCCTTTGGCTATAGCGATCGCTGATTTAGATAGGGATATCTATGAGCCGTCGCTCATCCCAGAGGAAGAGGTGCGAGCCTATAGGGATCTGAGTGAGGCTGAGTATAGTATGCTCGTGGGTGAAAGGCAGCTTAGAAGCTTGTCTCCGATATGGATCGTACCCCACCTTGGTAATTTCTGTCTAAAAGGTCGTGGCCGAAGACCGAGAGCTCATCTTGGAGAGAGTGCTTGCTCCGAGACGTATGTCTTGCCGATGCTCTCTTCCCCTGTGTTTCTGACTGCCAAGGGTACGTACTTTGTCTGTCATGATCGTGCCAATACGTGGTTGCCCTCCGACTTTGCGGGCACATGTTACATTGCAAATTTGTTGCCTCCGACTTTCACAGTCGCCTCCGATTACCACAAGACTCGAATTGTGAGGGGCGTGATTAGCGAAGAAGACACTGCCGGTCAGGAGGCAGGAGACTTTTTCAAAGGTTTCTTTCCGTTTTGGGGACCTATGGTTAATAGTAGGAACCTGAGACAATTGACCCGAGTGGTGGAATCGACTGCTAATATCACTGCCAGTGCCCTTGGTAACATTACAGCAGAACTTCAGGCGGATAGGCTCATGACGTTACAAAATCGTATGGTTTTAGACGTTGTTTTAGCAGATCGAGGTGGAGTATGTAAGGTGATCCATTCGAGCTGCTGTATTTTCATTCCAGATAACGCTCCGACTGTCTATCAAGCCATCTCAAAGTTGCATAAAATCTCCGGGTCCATACACGTGGACGTAGGGGATTGGACGCTACTTGGGTGGTTTTGGGGCCTGATGTCGACTTGGGGTTGGAAAATTCTGATGATCATCGGGGTTGTTGTAGTGTTTCTGTTCACGTGTTGCCTTTGCGTGCAGTGTGGTCCTGCCTTATGTGGCCTCTGTGCTACAACGTGTATAAGACAGCCGCCTGTTACCAAAGGAGCTCAGATGGATAGAATTATGTTACAGCAGCATCTAGATGGTTTGATGAATATCGAATATGATTCTGACTAGTGCTTGCCTACATGAGGGCAAAAGGAGCGTCTGAGGTTCCGTGACGATCATAAGTGGTGTTTTCGACTCGTACGAATATGGTCGAGTCTGGTATCTATGAACCGCAAATGACGAGTTTAGTGGGTGTACGTGTTTTCACTGTGCTAACCTAAATCGTTCGTTTGTTTCGTGGGTTTCTACATCCGAGCCCACGGGTTCCATCTTAGATGCGGCATCCATTTTGTCTCTTGCCCTCAAGTAGCCAGCGAACGGACGCTGTCCGCTTCGCGACCCTGGGATTCCCAAACTCTTGCAGAAGACACGTTTCCTTCTAAGGTGTCTTTACGATAAGGGGGATGGCGCTGTAAAGCAGATGGCTCCGCTCGAGGCTCATCTTGCCGTGCCGGTCTATTGTCTTAGCCGTGCATCTCATTAGGCACGTTCCTTTGATGCCTGCAGCTCGTGTTTCCCGATACCACTCCCTTTACACCCTTTCCGATCTCCCCACTGTTCCTGTCTTCCTCTGCACCTGTTTCTGTCCTTTCTTCGATCTGTTTATTGTTGATTGGAATGTACTAATGGTGGGAAGATGGGTTTTTACAGTTGGGAACCACCAAACGTTTCCGTACTTATGATCTGAGCCTTGAATACATGAAAGTAACCCCTTATGGTTTTACGATGGGAACCGAGTTGTAACCTTTTGTGTACCATGTTAAACTATGAGAGAAAACTGTATAAAAGGAGCGACCCACAGTAGCAATTCGAATCAGGCTCCGTGAACCTACATGTTATGTACTTCTCGTGACTTCTGTGTTCCCTGCAGTAATAAACCTCGAATCTTTGACGCTGAAGGAAGTGTCCCGTGTCTCTGTCATTTGTACGCCGGAACAGGTTACCCACGAAGGTTTTAGGTGTTATCCCTGGCACCGCTGGGTCTTAAGAAAACCCAGTCCTTCAGATGGACGGACAAGGAGTGGGCAATGGTGTTGGCTAGCCCTGTACACATCCCGCGCAACTCCCGTTTCAAAATTATACAATGTTATATCCTACATCAAGCATATCTGTCGCCGGATAAGATTAATAAATATTTCTCAACCACCACTGCTGGCTGCCCCCGATGTTCTTTGGTTGGCGCGGACATTTTACATATTCTCTGGAACTGCCCCACCCTCATCACATATTGGAATGTGGTGACGACCCTATTAACACAAAGCGCTGGCGTGGGTCTACCACACACATGGGAAGCCTGCATCCTGGGGTTGTATAAGAGAACTAAATTGAATAAAGTGCCAGCTAGATTCTGGGACCTAGGACTTATCACTGCCAAACGCATGCTCACCAAACGTTGGAAAAAGGGTGAACCCCCACACGCTAAATACTGGTGCACTTCCTTCACTAACTGGGCGATAGCAGAAAGCATCACACTACACCGAGAGTAGACAGCAGGTTTGAGGAAGTTCCCAATTGCGCAACTTTGGGATGATACACTGAGATCTTTCCAACAAGCAAGCTTGGATCAGGGAATCACTTAGCTGTGATCATACCTAGGCTGGCCCTAGTCGGCAGACACACTGGAATGCCTCGTTCCTGCCCTGCCGATGCCCCACTGGAGGTAACACACTAGCAGCGGCGTATGCCTATACAATGAGACACTGCTGTGAAGCTATGTCATGTCATCTCCTTGGCACCTGCACACCTCTAACGTTAACACCTTGGCACCTACTAGATATCGATAGATCGACCTCCCCCCTTCCAATTGAGCAGAGCTCACATCCTGCGGAGCACCTGACACCCGTCATATTGATCTTGGGCTCGGGCGCTTGCCTTCGCGGCTGCACACTGACTCACCTCATGACACTACAGTTCTATTGACACGACCTATTCCCCCTTTTTTTATTTCCATTTCCCTCAGTCATCACCTCGTGGTGCTAGAGACCCTATCCCTTTTCCCTGTTTTGGCCCGTTTAGCTTTTTGTCCCCAACGGTTTCGTTCGGGTGTTACGGTGGTTGTTTCCACCGACATATCTGTTAGAATATTGGGTATGTAGCAATGGTGGATGGTGTACATCTGACATTCGGTACTCCTGTTTACACATCACATCTGGTGCTACATCATACACTGTCTATTGGGAAATATGTGAATACGAGGCAGAGCCACTAGGACAAGCCACCTCCCACTGAACTTCGCCTCACAACACCCTAAGGCTGCATCGCTCTGAATACAGAGTGTCTTCACACCAGTTGCAGCCCTACCGCCTATCTATATTGTCCTAGCATTTCTACTACACGAATTGGTATGCACAATGATTGTTTTGCTTTGCGCTGTCGTGGTACTATATTGCTGTACTGTTATCATGCAATGTATGTGAATTATTTCCTTATCATCACTGCATATCTGTGTATTGATTGTTTGAACACATAAACCAATAAAATATATTTAAAAAAAATGAGTAGATGTTTCCACAAAAGCTGATATAATAAAGTACAATAGTATTTCTTTCTTTCTTTGTTGGTCAATTTTATTCCTGTGTGATTTATTCAGAAAGTTTTCCACAGCCAACACGTGTTTCGTCGTTTAAGGGAAATCGTCCCACGTCTTTCTCAAGGTGAATTTCTGTTGGACTCGGTCGTTTTTATATGCGGTGATAATTCCAACCCGCATAGGGGTTCAAAAGAAGGCGTCTATGGCTTATGTTCTTGTTTTTCATGTATTATGGTTAGCTTCTATTAATCTTCTTCTGTGCTGTACAGCTTCTAGGAGTATTCGTGATGCAGTCGGGACGGAGATCTCGAGGCAGAGTACTTATGCTTAACAAAATTGCTATGTGTGCTAAGGAGTGGTTTGGTTATATAAGGACATAAGTCGGGAAACCTATATACAGTATCTAAATCTACACACAACACCCACTCCACTTTCGTATGAATGACATTACTAAATCCTAGCGATACAAAAGGGGATGATGGACGGAGCGTTTGAGCAAATCAAACACTCACCCCCAGTCAATTGATCTGGGTTCAATCCATCACCATTCTTTAGCTCACTCAGCCACCCCAGTTCAGACATGGCCATATGCAAATCAGTCTGACCCTGACCCTGACCCTGATAAATGTCCAAAATTAAATTATGACACTGGCCAAAAAGCACCTCGGTAATAAATGATAAATGCAGGAATATGCGAGGGTTCAAAGATAGATGGCACCTCTATAATACATGCAGTATCCGAAGTGTAGAATACTGTGAGAATTTGCAATGGATATTTTTGGATGTTAGCGATATGCGTCCGACAAGAAGGGCTGCCAGGTTGAGAATCTCGACCTGGCAGCCCTTCTTGTTGGACGCATATCGCTAACATCCAAAAATATTATTTATTACTGAGGTGCTTTTTGGCCAGTGTCATAATTTACTTTTGGACATTTATCCAGTCCCAATCTTTTAAAAGATTCGTACTTCTGTAAATCTGGGGTACATTTTGTCGGGTTTCTCATCCATCTACAATACCCTTCAGCACTTTACAGCTCCAAGCTTCAGATTTTCAAAGTTATCTTTTGGGATTTTTAACTCCTACAGCCACCACCCCTATTGCTGTGTTATTGATTTTAGCAGTTTGTTAGTTCTTAATTACACAGTTGCTCTTCTTTCCACTCAGTCCATACCATATCTCAGGGAACACACATAACGTGTTCTCATTTGGAATATACATTGGCTCTCCTGAAGAAAGTGGTCCATCGCCAAAACGCACTTCGAGACTAATTGTTTTATTATTATTATTTGGTGACCACCATTATATGTATAACAATTGTTATTCCTGTTGAAATGTTTTTAAACTATTATGGAGATTATATTATATATGTTGTGTTTACTTTCCTTGTTAATGCCTGTGGGGTGTGGGATTCGGCGGGCCGGAATAACAGGCGGGGAGGCCAGATATAGTGCGCTATGTTTAGCGAGGTTTATTGTAGATACAGGTAGGGAAGGCTTATAAGTCTCTGAACACAGGGCGATCGATGGAGTTCTCCTGGGAAAGTCAGAGGTAGAGCTGTCTTCCGGTCGGTGGGGAAAGGGAAGGGCTCCGTCCGCTCCTGACGTCCTCCGGGTACGGTAAGGCTTCCCTCTCGGTACTGCCGTGGGTCTTTGACTTCTGCAGGTGAGCCTCGGAGGTTTGGGGCGAGAGAAAAGATAATAGAGGACCGTTAGTCTTGCACTCCTCTCGGTCTGTACAACTATCACCGACACCGGGAGGTGGGGACACAGAAAGAGGAAAGTGAGGGACGGGTAAGACGGGGAGGTGAAAGAGGCCGAAGAATAGGAGGGAAGACCAAGGGTTGACAGGGTGTTCGAGGTGTAGGAAGGTGGGGACCTATCTATCAATATATATACAGTGCTCTCGTGCTCTAGTAGGTGCAGGGCTATATTATTTACACTTAATTACAACTATCTACAAACGGCACACGGAGATGGATGACGGTTACTCACGTGGCCCGCCGCAACTCCCTGGTGAGTTGCGGCCGCTCTCCAGCAACCTCCTGAGGACTCCACCAGTCCTCAGACCACACGTCGCCGTCGGCGTCCTCCTCCACGTCTTTCGGTTGGAGCTCCGGCTCCTCGTCTCTCCCTCTCAGCTCCGGTTCCTTCCTTGCTGCCTCCTGCCACAAGTCCGCGGGTTGGAACGCCCTTCGTTGAGGTTCGTTGGTTTTTATACCTTCCGGGATGTAGCCGGGGGCGGGACTTCCGGGTTCAGGTGGAACTGCATCCGGGTGTCGATCTTCCGGTTTCTGGTTTCGGCAACCCTGCAGTGGGAGAGATAGAGAAGAAGTCCTATGGAGAGGGAACAAGGCATCATCTATGTTAGACGGACCCCTCCCCGCGCGAGGATGTTGCTTAGCTACGGCAGGTACGGTGACCTTTCCACATCCCCTTTCCCTAGCTGTCTTTCTTGTATGGGGGAAAGCACAGGGAAAGCGAGAGAGGTAATCCGCATTCCCCTGTTCCGCCCCTTTTCTATGTTCGGTTGTGAACCTATAGGGCTGAAGGGAAAGGAACCATCTAAGGACCCTGTCGTTATGGCCTCGGTTGCGGGCCATCCACGCCAGAGGGGCATGATCTGTGTAGAGCACGAATTCCCTCCCCTCTAGATAATAACGGAGACTGTCCACTGCCCACTTTATCGCTAGGGCCTCCTTCTCTACACAGGCATAGTTCATTTCTCTGGGGTAGAGTTTCCTGCTTATATACAGAATGGGCCTTTCATTCCCACTGGGGTCTCTCTGGGATAGGACGGCCCCCAACCCCTGATCGGAGGCGTCCGTTTGGAGGATGAAGGGTTGGCTATAGTCAGGGCTTACAAGGACAGGTCTGGATACTAAGGCCTGTTTTAAAGTTTCGAATGCCTGCAGTAAGGGTACTGAGGGATGTCTTAAGGCCTCATCGGTTTTGGAACTTTTCTTCAGCAGATCGGTCAGGGGGACAGCTGTTTGGGAAAAGTTTGGTATGAACCGTCTGTAATACCCCAGAAGCCCCAGAAAGGCCCGGAGTTCGGTTTTGGTCTGAGGGAAGGGTATGGATCGGATGGCCTCTATCTTGTTGTCTTGGGGTCGGATGAGACCTTCCCCTAAAAGATAGCCCAGGTATTTGACGCTTTGGGCGGCCAAGGTAGTTTTGGCCGGGTTTATAGTAAATCCACTGTTGCCCAGAGCGGCCACCACCGCCCTGAGGTGCCCCAAATGTTGGTCCCAGGTGTTGCTGTGGATCACTATATCATCCAAATACGCCCCAGCATAGAGGGAGTGAGGCTGTAGGACCCTGTTCATGGCCCTCTGAAAAGTGGCGGGGGCGCCATGTAGGCCAAAAGGCATTACTCTGAACTGAAATAAGCCCTCAGGGGTAGAGAAGGCAGTCTTTCGTTTGTCGTCCTCCTTCAGGGGTATCTGCCAGTACCCCTTGCATAAGTCGAGCGTGCTGATGTATTTTGCGGCTCCTATTCTTTCCACCATCTCATCAACCCGGGGAAGGGGGTAGGAATCAAATCGCGAGACTTTGTTTACTGCTCGAAAGTCTATACAGAACCGCACCGAGCCGTCGGGTTTGGGGACCAGTACTATCGGTGAGTTCCAGCTGCTAACCGACGGCTCGATAATGCCCATCTGCAACATCTGTTCTGTTTCCTTCTTTATGATATTTCTGCGTGCTTCCGGGACCCGATAGGGCCGTTGTCTTACAGTTACCCCTGGATCTGTTTGGATGGCGTGTTCCACGAGGGTTGTACGTCCTGGCAGGGAGGAGAAGACATTCTGTACCGGAGACAATATGGATTTTAGTTCTTCTGTCAAGGACGGGGGTAGATCCGGGTCTATGCAACCCTCAAAGGACAGGGGGTTATGCACTGGTTCACCAGATAAGGCAGGTCGGGGCCCCTCCCACTTCTTTAAGAGATTGATGTGGTAGATTTGCCTAACTCCTCTGGTAGGCTCGGTCTCTATTTCGTAGGTGACGGGGGTCACCTGACGAAGGACGGTGAATGGACCCTGCCATTGCCCTAGGAGCTTGTGGTCAGAGGAGGGCAATAGCAACAATACTAGATCGCCAACAGCCAAGACTCTCTTCTTGGCTCCTTTATCGTACTGTTGTTTTTGGGATGTTTGGGCCTTTTCCATGTGTTGCCGTACGATGTCCCGGACTTGAGCGAGGTGGGTTTTTAGATTTTCCACGTACTCGGGAAGGGGCCGGGTACGATCCGGTTCTGCCTCCCACGCCTCGCGGGCCATATCTAGGAGGGTTCTGGGAGGTCTTCCATACAATAGTTCATATGGGGAATATCCGGTGCTACTTTGGGTTTTGCACCGAATAGCGAACAGTGCCAGGGGCAACATCTCTTCCCACCGCTTGCTTTCCAATTCCAACAGCTTTTTCAGAGTAGCTTTCAGGGTGGCGTTGTAGCGTTCCACTAGCCCATCCGTCTGTGGGTGGTACGCTGAGGTTCTCAGCTGCTTGATACCTAGCTGGGAGCATACCTGACGCATCAAGGCGGACACGAACGGGGTTCCTTGGTCCGTTAAAATTTCTCGCGGAAATCCTACCCGAGAAAAGATGGATACCAGGGCCTTCGCTATGTTCTGGGTGGTGGGATGTTTCAGAGCAACAGCTTCCGGGAAGCGGGTGGCATAGTCCACCACCACCAAAGCATACCTACAACCGCTCCGGGAGGGCAACATGGGCCCGATAAGGTCCATTCCTACCCTGCTAAAGGGTATGTCGATGAGCGGGAGGGGCCGGAGGGGTGCTCTTGGGGGTCTGTAGCGGCTATTCCTCTGACATATGGCACACTCCTTACAATATTGTTTGATTTGGCTATATACGCCCGGCCAGTAGAATTTTTCGAGTATTGCCTGTCCTGTCTTCTCTTCCCCGAAGTGGCCACCCAGGAGATGACTGTGCGCAAGGAACAACACCTTGTCCCGGAAGGGAACCGGAATAACCAACTGTGAAGGTTTCTGGGGGTCTGTTTTTCGATACAATAGGCCCCTAGAACGGAAGAAGTAGGGACCTACATGTAGCGGGTCCTCGTTGTCAAGCGCCTGCCCCCAGGCGTTTTGCAGGATGGGATCTTCTTGCTGTGCAGCTCTAAATTCACGGTCCGTTTCCCAGGGATGCAGTGCCTCTTGGACTGGATACGCTTCTGTGTACCTCCGTCTTTCCTTTTTCTTTTGGTTTTTTGTTTTGTTCTGCTTCTCAGAGGAGGGACCAAAGGGGTGGTTTTGGGAGAAAGGCGCTTCCTTCCACCATTTTTCCAAGGAGTCGGTAGTGTCTTTTAGGAGAAGGGGAAGACCACTATAATCACTACCCAGAATGGCTTGTTCTGGCAAGTTAGGGATCAATCCTACATTCAGGGTTCTTCCGTGGTCAGTACTGGTTTGTACCGTGACTCGGGCTGTGGGATAGCTTTTGGTGTCTCCATGTACGCACTTGATAGCTACTGATCCCGTGAAAGGGCCGACGGGTTTCTGCATGTCTTGAGGTCGCACTACACTGTGTCTACATCCAGTGTCGGCCAGCGCCATAAGGGGTTGGTTGTTGATTTTCACAGGACACCTAAACGGTGGGGGTGAGGTTCCCGCGGTGAGACATACGTAATTCCGAGTCACCCCGATTTCCATAGGCTCCTCCTTCTGGGGGCAGTGACGGGCAATGTGTCCAAAACCACCGCAGTGGTAACATTGGGGTCCAGGTGGGTTTGGTCGAGGCATCATAGGATAGGGTACGAAAGGAGCAGGTTCTGCTTTTCGGGGAACGGGTGGTCGAGGAGGCCGGATGTGGCTTCCATGCGAGCTCCGAGGGAGGTGTTCTTCTTTGTTCTTCTGAACTTCTTGGGCTTTGCTGTAGGCACTGGCTATCTCGACTGCCCGTTCGAGTGTCAGGTGAGCATGTTGCCGCACCCACTTTTGGGTGCTCGGATGAAGGGAGGCGAGGAATTGTTCCAGGTTGATTTTAGCGACTATCTCCTCTTTAGTAGACGTGGTAGTTTTCAGCCACCGGGATGTCAGGTCCTGAATGCGATATGAGAGTGCCCGAGGAGTTTCTTGGGGCCCCTCTCGTACTTGCCGTAGGCGAATCCTATAGGATTCCTCGTCTATCCCCAGACGCTCGAGGATGCATTTCTTTATGTCGGCATACGGCGTCTGCCCCTGTATATTGGCCTGTTGATAGGCCGATTGTAACTCCCCGGTCAACAACGGACCCAAGTAATGACCCCAGCGGTCTTCAGGCCAGTTGGCGGCTTGAGCCAGTCTTTCGAAATTCGTGAAGAAAAAGTCGGGGTCTTCCCCCGCGACATATTTCTGAAGGACGACCGACGGTAATGGAGCCAGAGGCCTCTGTTGTCCCATCGCCTCCGTGAGCTTCCCTAGAGCCTGGTCCTGTGCAGTCCCTTGCCCTTTCAGGACGTCGTGGAGTTGGCCCCGGTCGTCCTCGGCGGTCTTCAGGAAGCGTTCCATCATCTGTCCGAGCTGCTCCTGGCTTTCGGCCAGCTTCTTGACTGCGGCCTCCATGCCTCCGGGAAATCCCACTTCTGACACCACTTGTGGGGTGTGGGATTCGGCGGGCCGGAATAACAGGCGGGGAGGCCAGATATAGTGCGCTATGTTTAGCGAGGTTTATTGTAGATACAGGTAGGGAAGGCTTATAAGTCTCTGAACACAGGGCGATCGATGGAGTTCTCCTGGGAAAGTCAGAGGTAGAGCTGTCTTCCGGTCGGTGGGGAAAGGGAAGGGCTCCGTCCGCTCCTGACGTCCTCCGGGTACGGTAAGGCTTCCCTCTCGGTACTGCCGTGGGTTTTTGACTTCTGCAGGTGAGCCTCGGAGGTTTGGGGCGAGAGAAAAGATAATAGAGGACCGTTAGTCTTGCACTCCTCTCGGTCTGTACAACTATCACCGACACCGGGAGGTGGGGACACAGAAAGAGGAAAGTGAGGGACGGGTAAGACGGGGAGGTGAAAGAGGCCGAAGAATAGGAGGGAAGACCAAGGGTTGACAGGGTGTTCGAGGTGTAGGAAGGTGGGGACCTATCTATCAATATATATACAGTGCTCTCGTGCTCTAGTAGGTGCAGGGCTATATTATTTACACTTAATTACAACTATCTACAAACGGCACACGGAGATGGATGACGGTTACTCACGTGGCCCGCCGCAACTCCCTGGTGAGTTGCGGCCGCTCTCCAGCAACCTCCTGAGGACTCCACCAGTCCTCAGACCACACGTCGCCGTCGGCGTCCTCCTCCACGTCTTTCGGTTGGAGCTCCGGCTCCTCGTCTCTCCCTCTCAGCTCCGGTTCCTTCCTTGCTGCCTCCTGCCACAAGTCCGCGGGTTGGAACGCCCTTCGTTGAGGTTCGTTGGTTTTTATACCTTCCGGGATGTAGCCGGGGGCGGGACTTCCGGGTTCA
Source organism: Lissotriton vulgaris (assembly GCF_964263255.1). NCBI lineage: Eukaryota > Metazoa > Chordata > Amphibia > Caudata > Salamandridae > Lissotriton > Lissotriton vulgaris. Next base: position 47,414,098 of record NC_141687.1, on the reverse strand, counting down.
GGTGGAACTGCATCCGGGTGTCGATCTTCCGGTTTCTGGTTTCGGCAACCCTGCAGTGGGAGAGATAGAGAAGAAGTCCTATGGAGAGGGAACAAGGCATCATCTATGTTAGACGGACCCCTCCCCGCGCGAGGATGTTGCTTAGCTACGGCAGGTACGGTGACCTTTCCACAATGCCATTAAACAATTTATGTGTACTGCTTTTATTGTGTAATAAATGTATACATATATTTTCTATATAAACCATTACATTTTGTGTCAATATATTGGGGCTCTTCCTTCTATGTTTTAGCCTGATTTTCGACAGGTTTCTGTTGCCTAGGAAGTTTCTATTGCACTCTATGCATATTTCTACTGTAAGCAGATTACTTTTGCCAAAAATAAAAATACAAATTTGGAGAAAAAAAATTAATCATAGAAAAAAGTTCCAAAGTTAGTTCTTGTTTTGAAAAATTAATGTCAAATTCAGAGTTCCTCAGTACACTGTGTGCCAAATCAAAAGCAAGTGTATGGTGATGGAGAAAACATGAAATCTTCTAATCCTGTATACAAAAAGTCGTCTACCGTTGTAGGCGAAAGTTAGATTACCTAGTTTAGAAGACTAACCGCACATAGCTGAGAAGCATCGCCTTCAGCATTGGTCGAATCAGCAATGTTCGTATCTGATGTTACCTGCAGTCCTGTTGTTCCCTCTCGTACCTCAGCAGTAGCAATTTGCGTCTGTGAGATCTCACTGGATGCTGTCATCAGGATTGGTAGCCGCTGGGGACAACACAGACCATGCGCCATTACTTGGTCCACCAGAGAATCAATATCAGTAGGCATGACTGATGGGAGTGTTAGACAGATATCTAGCACTCATTCTTCACCGCAAAGCAGGTAGCTTAGAACAGTGTAGTCCTGCGCTCATGACTAGACCGCCGGAAGAAGAAATAGGCGGTCTAGACTTTCCGGAAGGAGCCGCGTCGACCCTGCAAGTGGAGAAACAAAAGGCGGCCGCAGAGCACAGGGAGGCGTTCTGTGCTGACTCGGAGGACCGCGGACCCAGTAAAAGCAGCAGGAGACCGGACCAGCAGGAAGACGCTGAGAGGAGCGAGAGCCCCACAAGAGAACCACCAGGTTGCAACGTGCACTAGTCAGGCCGACCCGAGCAAGAGGAGGAGGGCGGCAAGGTTCCAACAGCCACAGCCCAGGAGGGTCGTGGCCTTAGGCAAGTACCATTCCTTAGCTACCTCGCTATGGGGTGGTGGAGGTCAGGAGTGTAAATAGCACCCAACTACACCTTTTCCCCCTTTTTGCTCTGCTTCCCCATTCTTACCCCGAGAACCTACCTCCCCTTTCTTTTATACACACACTCATTTTTGGGGTGTCGGTGATGGTATAGATTGAAACAAACCCCAGTTACTGACCTAGGTATTGTTTTCGTTGTTCCTTGAGGATATGACCCGGTACAGACCTCCTCAACCTGGACGTCCTGTCCAACAAGAAAAGAAGACGAACGACCAACCATTCGTACCTGGTGGGAGGAGCTCTGACCAAGCCCACCCTGCGATGTAGAGACTGGACTGTCATCAAGAACCCCTCCCCCTTGTTCTCTGTTCCTTATTCCAAAGTCCCCCTGTCCCTTTCTTTCAGGGTTCTCACACGATTTAGACTGTCGCTAATCAACCTGCAAAATTAAAACAATCACTACCCCTACTCTTGTCTTAGCGTTCCCTACAACTGGGGATCAACAACAGCTAAAATACAAACTTGCCAGATTGGTCTGAATGACAGAAACCATGTGGTATTTAATTCTAGTAGACGAGGTAAACCCAAAATTTGGACGATGCGCTGACAACACTTCATCTCCAGTAGAGCTCTCTCTATGGTGCATGGAGTGACGCTGGTGAGTTGGCTTTCCAGATCTTAGCAGTAGGAATAAAAACAGGATCTCTGCAACGAGTGCTAAAAGGAGTGGCAGTCCGCCAAACACAGAGTGCACAAAGTTTGTAATAATTCCGAGGACTGCTTGAAAAGGTGCTAACAGTCCTGAACACACGTTCTTAAATACATGTACAATACCGCTCGTATCAGACATGTTTAAGATACGTTCCAACATTTCTGAGAAATGTATAGGGCAGTTTGTATTCAAAAGGGCATGTCTCTCGGCAGAAGTACTTGCGACTTGTAGATCATAGGTTTCTTTTGGCCGAGGTCAGTGGCACTGTTTGTTGTAAAATGATGGCTTTCATTCTGCCTAGAGTATCAACTCGTATAGAAGAGATGTTCAGTGAAGGCCATAGAGGTGACTCCCTGACTGTATTTGTGGAAACAAGACTTGCATACAGAAAGTGACCCTGGATGTAACCGTTACTAGATATGGGATACCTGGCAACATTCCACAGCAGCTGTGATCATTCAACATGAGGTAACTTCTATTTGTCCAAAAATTGGATTAATCACTGCAGCTGGTGAGCCTTGTAGGTGACAGGATAAGTTTGTAGTGGAACCATCACAGGCCCCGTGTAACTTAATACCCTGGCAAAGGAGAGAACCACTTAGTGCATTTTCACAGTTAGTACCGCTAAGAAACACCCCAGGCCCCCTCTCCAACATCTGTGTGTGTGTAAGGTAAATCCCAGGATGTCTTGATGTATTCTTTACCCAACCTTTTATTTCTGCCTGCTGGTATATGTTTTAGGCAATACTGAAAATGAAAAATTGTAACAGGCAAAGTAATTTTACCATGTATGAGCCACTCAGTAGCTGGTTTTCCTGCTACTGTGAATGGGAATTTTTCCAGTTTTTCAATGCTCAGCACCATATAGTCTGCTCCCCTTTGTGCCAGTTTGATCTGTTTATCAGTGAGATTGAATTCTGAAAACAGTGACGTAGTGTTGATTAAACGCCAAGGCACATAGCCTGCATGCAAGTTTTGTAGCGTCCAGCCTAATAGAATGATAGAACGTAATTGAGACTGACCATGTTGCAACATGACCAAGTCTTGTTCCCTGATGTCCATGGCAGAAGACACAATGCTCTCCAATGAATATATCCTGGACGACAGAGTCGTTAACCCATTGTATACTACAGAGAGAGATTTCTCTAAATTAATACAATCAATTTCTCGTATTTGTCCTGCAGTCTCTGCTTGGGTAATCTTCCATATTTCATTATAAGCAGCGTAGATACCGGCATATATGAAACGTTTTTGACGCGGTTTTCTTGGTCCTAGCAAGAATTCCCTAAGGTCTGCACCTTCTTTAAGTAAAGATAAGTGTTGTTTTACATCCTCCAGTGTAGCTTTGTGCAGTCAATCAAGGCAAAGTTTCCCTACACTGTATGTTGTTACCACCCCTGGATGCTGTCTTTGAACATATTTTGGGTCTGGCCTATTGATAATGAACCGCTGTGTTTTATTCAGGAACCAATCTTGACAGTTGTTTGTGTCTGTGGGCCAGAATAACCATTTGTTCTAATCTAGATCTGATCTGTTGTGATGCAAAATAGTGTGTATGTGACTTCCCCCTTTGTAGTGCTATTACTTGCAGGTTCAGGTATGGACGGAGTGTTCATGTCTTTAATCTTGGTTATCCCAAGGCAAGACGTTTGTTGGACAGTGTCATTCAAAAACATAATTTGCTCAGGGATGATACAGGTTCTAAACAAAGCTTCTACCCCCTGCACTTGCCAATCTCTTGTACCCCAGGCAGATTTTATGTCAATGTTGTCTTTCCAAAAGTCGAAACCCTGTCTAGACAGTTGGGCAATAAAGACTGTAGAATAAATCTGTTTTGTATTGGTTAACATACTTTTCGTTCCTGTCTTGTTCACATTTTTAAAGTAAAACGTTTCTGGATTTGACAAGTTGAACCCTGAAAAATATGGAAATTTCTTTGCAAAAGTTTTTGAGCTACCCTTTGGAGGTGTAGGACAATGTTACCGTTGGTTATACATAAATACATTTCTAGATGTTGCAGTTTTATGTAAGAAATGAAGACCATAATGGTTATAACTATACATTTGTTCATAATTTGATGATCCCTCTAAATATTTAATAGATTTGTGAATACTGAATACATTTCTAGATGAGACATCATGTTATTAACAGTCTCGAAGTCCCAATCATCCGAAAAGGTACTAGAGGTAATAAAGTCACTTAATGAAATCTTAAATAAGTGTGGAATCTTCAACAGTGCGGACGGGCCAAAAATGTCATATTCAGTTCTGTCCCAAGCTATACCAGCTGGTATAGGAACGTCTGTGATGTTCACTGCTGACAAGTCTCTTGCTTCACGATAGGATGATTTGTGTGGCTTGAGAAGTAAGTTCACTCTTTGACTTGCTGTGTCCATTTGAATATATCTTCCATTTATCAGCATACCCAGAGTTATTACCAGAGCTAACCAAAGTAGAAAGAAGAATATTCCCAAAACAATCCATAGTTCAATCCATGGTGAAACCAGATAAGTCTTTCTCAGGTGATGAAAAAAGTTTGTTGCTTGTTCTTTGAATGTTCTTTGTGCTGGCGATCCTCAGAAAACGTATCAAAGTTAATGAAATAGCAAGAGGCAGTTCTTTCAATGGTTGGAATTGCATCAGGATTCGTTGAAATCGCGGGAACCAGTTGATCACTTGTTACATCGTTGTAGACAGGTGTATCAGGACAAACTGTTATTTGGGTTTCAAGAGGAACAAGTTCCATAGATTGTTGCATAGTCCTTCATTTCTCACTGTAGAATCTTCAAAGGTGACGAGTCTCTCAGTTTGAACCTCTTGGATTGTAGCTAGAGGAGTGTGTCTGCTACATTGACGGAGTAAACTTGGCCTACTGCTTAGTATCAGCCACATAGTGTGGTTTGATCAGGTCGATGGACACAAATCTTTTCTCCTTTTTACCAGCAAGGGGCGGCAAAAGTACTGTTCTTGATCCGTGGATTGCTAGGACAGGTACTGGTTGTCTGTAAGAAGGCCCAAATTCCTTCTTGTCCGCAATCTTTTCTCTGACAGGATCCCCAAGCTTTGGGATCCAGACAGGCTTTGCTGGGATGGTTGCTTTTTCCCCAGTGGTGGTTGGCTTCAGGAACACGTTGCTTTGTTTCGATATTAGTTCATTTAAATCCTGTAAAACAGCCAAACGATCTTTGATATCAAATTTCTTATTTTCCACCACTGTTCTGTGACAATCAAGGTCCAGTACCAACATTCTAGTCCAAAATAGGACCTCATATGGAGTGACACCCCCTAGAGAACTTCTTGGCAAATTGTTTAATCCACATTGGACCCCATAAAGATGTTTGACCCACCCATCACCCGAACCTAATACCCTAGCTGTTATAGACTGCTTTATGTCCCAGTTTTTTCTTTCCACAACAGAATTTCCCTCAGGATGGAATGGAGAAGAATACAGTAATGCTACGCCCAAACTGGCCATGGCTTCTTTGTAAGCTCGAGAGCTAAACGCAGGGCCCTGGTCAGAGGGTAGTGTGCCTATTGCATATGTGCCGATAAAGACTCGCAAACCTTTTATAACAGTTTGAGCGTCAGCCGAGCGCTGAGGCCACATCCATAGGAACCTTGAGCACGAATCCACTGCGACCATGATATATTTATAGTTACCATACCTTTGCAAGGGACTGCAGTGGTAAAGGTAAACACAAGCTAATGGTTTATCTGAAATGAACAGGGGCGTTTGCGCAGGACATTTCACTGTAGAGACTTTGATCTTCTGGCATATTTCACAGTCCAAAACATAGGTTCTGGTCTGTTTCCTAATGCCTGGCCACCAGTATCTCTGTTTTACTAGCGATACTGTGGCGGAAACAGCTACATGAGCAGAGGCGAGCCCTTCATGTGCTGCTAGGATTAGTCCTAGTCTATGTTCCATGTTTGGAATTACCCTATCCCCCACTCCAGGGATTCGAGCAAACGGAACATTGTTTGTGTCGATTATATATGAGTATTTGATTGGAAACTTTTTAGGTAATGCTGCACTGCTGCCCTTGCTGAAAGCATTGACAGCCAGTATTATTTCACTGTCTATTTTTGTTTTTGAACGAATGATTGCAGCTACAGAAGCTGTTTGCACAGCCACCTTCGCGGCTTCGTCAGCCGATGAATTCCCTTCAACCTGAACGCCATCACGTTGATGACTCAGTGTGTGTATCACATGAGTGTTTTGTAGTCTGTTTCGCAACTGAACTACTTGTTCCCAAAGCTCTTTATGCTTAATTGTGCCACCTTTTGCATCTTTAAAACCATTTTGAAGCCAATTCTGTAAATATTCATTGTAAGACTGAACACAGTAAAAAGAATCGCACACTATTAGTGTAGGGAGTTTGCGATCCATATTTCAAGTGCCATTATGAATGCTTGAAGTTCAGCTAGCTGAGCTGTCCAAACTCCTAGAGATTGCATTTTTGTGACCATAGGTCTGAATTTGCCATCGCGCATACGACCTTTAACGATCGCGCATGCTGCACTATAAGCTTGCTTACCCTCCGTAGTGAGTTGTGCAGATCCGTCAGTATAAATTATAAATTCATACTGATCAAGAGGGAGAATTTCAGTGGGCAGAGCACATTCATGTTCGTATTGCAGGAATGCTTGCGTTTTCAAATAAGGTTCGAAAACATATTCAACGTCAGTTGCAGCAAGAGAATTAACCGTACTAGGGCTCTCTCTTTTGCTACATCGGTTTGAACTGCTGTCAACATTTTTTCTGTTTATGTAAATTTCATTTCTGCTTGTGTGTACAAATGTGATTTGTACACAATTGGTACTTTTTCACCTTCTTTAAAAGTTAAGTAGGTGAATCCGCATGGACCCGGAATGATTTGGATCACTAAGTCGCATACATTTACGCATGTTTGTAAGTATTTTGTTGCTAACATGTCAGCTTGAAGCGAACGCAAGATCTCTGTGCGTTCTTATGTCCAATTAATGATTTTGAAATCAGGTTTGATTATTTCGTAGAGAGGTTTAACCCTATCTGCATAGTTTAGAATGTATGTTCTTCCAAAATCCAGGAAACCTAGAACCGGCTGTAAGTTTTTCAGAATTTTTGGAGGTTGGAGCAGCGCAAACTTTTCTAAAAAGTTGGCTGCCAGGCTTTTGCCTTCACTTGATAGTTCATATCCTAGAAAAAGGACGTTGAGATGGGCAATTCTTGATTTTTTTTAATTGAATTTATAATCCTCAGAGGCGAAGCCCAGTATAATGGTGTTTACCCTGTTCAAGTGCCTGTCCAGGTCAAAGTCTGTCAGATAGATATCATTGACATATGACAATGCCTCGCCATCATAAATTTGGAGTAACTCTGTTACCCTTGCTGAAAATACCCCCGGGCTATTCTTGAACCCTTGCGGGAGTCGACAGAAGTGATCTGGGTCCCCATTATTGAGAAAGCTGTCAAATACCTGCTATGAGGTGCAATGTTTTGACAAAAGAAACCGTTCGAAATATCTAACGTGGTTTTATATTTTTTACGCGCAGTATTATTCATTAATGCTGTACTATGTGGAGAAGTGTGGCTCACTGGTTAGAGCAGGCAGACCCTGAAGCAGAGGTCAGACCCGGGACCAGGGTTCAATTCCCGACGCGGCAGGGTGTTGAGCTCAAATGTCCACGGACTCGATAATTCTCGCTTCGGTGCCTGACCTAATCATGGGTTCACACTCTGCAACTCTGGGCATTAAGCTTGCTTAATCTCCACAACGGCCCCCCTGCGGCGGGATGCCTGGCTTTCACCTTGGGGATGCCCTGTAGGGGCTATCACACAGGGAAAAACCAGGACGGGTTCCCAAGGCAAGCGCGGAGATACCCCTTCGGGGGTCGATTCTGGCGCTATATAAGAAATATAATAATAAAATAATAATAATATGTGCATTTTGCACTGCAAATGTTTTACAACAATAGTTTAGGTATCTGTAATCCAAAACTAGACGATTTGTATTATCTGGTTTGGAAACAGGAAACGAAGGATTGTTCATTGATGAGGTGCATGTTTTCAATCACCCCTTGATATTCAAGTTGATCTAAGATCTCCCTGACCTGTTTTTTAGCTTCTTGCTTAATTGGATACTGCCTTTGTTCAGTTGGTTGATTTTTTAACTGGATTTTATGGTGAGGTGAGTCCTCATCCCATCCAACATGATTTTTGTATAATGCTGGGGCTTGGGCAGCTGCCCATTTCCTGGCATAAGTATATTTTAAATGTACTGGAATATGGTTGGAGAAGGCTGGCATAATGATGTCTTCGCCATGTGGCCACTCCCTGACAAATTCTGGTGGCCAGTCCTGTTCTGCTAGAAGTATATCATAACCCTTTGAAAGTCGCTCCCAAAAGAGTGCTTTCACTTTTCTTGGTATGTCTCCCTCCATCCGGAGTGTTATTTCATATATCCTATGTGGAGAACTAATCCTGGTGTCTGCAGTCTCAACTTGATTGTCCTCATTCATGTCCACTGTCTCCAGAAGTCCCTTCAGGTTCTGGTGAGCTATTGTTACTTCTGCTGCACTGTCCAACATTGTCTGAGCCCATTCTCCGTTCTTGAGTTGTGTTCTCAATATTCTCGGCATGTCTGATCTTCAGACCTGCTACCTTCTTCTTGGAGAATTGGGGTTTTGGTTTGTTTTTCTGAATGTGTTGATCGTCTTTGGACTTCACGCGTTCCTCTTTTTGATCTGACCGTCTTCTTTGTTCGGATACCTGTCAGCGTTTCTTAAATTATCCCTATTCCTGAGGTTATACCTCCTTTCAGAGAGCTCCTTTTATGGGGACCTACCTCTGGAATGAGAACGTTTCGCTTTTGAACGTTGTTTACTATTATTTTCCCACTTCTTTTTAGAAGAGGTAGGATTGGGTTTAATAGAGTCTTTTTTCAGAACTCTCAGACAGTTGTGGTTTAACTGTGTAATTCTAATAATTTTTTGTATGTTACTAAGTAAGTCCTTGTCCGACATTGATTCAATATAAGGCTCAGATGTGTAACCGGACAAAATCGACCATGTTGCTCCTAGTGGACCAAACCTGGTAATGTGACTTAAATGTTTTAGGGCGCCTTCAAACCAGAGCTCATGCTCCTGGTATGTGAGTGGAATTTCAATATCCTCGAAAGGAATATATTCCTCTGGTGGATCATCTTCTTTGTAGAAGTGAAACATTTTAGTTACTGGATGTGATTCAGGGAATAGTATCCATAAGTAAAATACCTCTGTCTGGTGATGTTCATGTGCCTCTATTACAAAAACTGCTCTACCACCTATTGGTGTTAGACCATGTCTTATAAGTTTTAGAGTGATGGCCCTCATTAAATTAAGAGGAATGATTATAGCATTCTCATCTGTTTCATTAAAACCTGTATGATCAAAAATTACAGTGACATCGTCGGGTACAGCTCCACCGGTTTCGGTGCTATTGCCTTTATTAGACATGGTTTAATGAAAAATGCAGAGCAAGTTTCAAGTGAACAAAGATAAGGTGCACAATATTTTGGAACACTGTATCCTTCAACGTTGAACAAACCAAAAAGCTAATACATAGGATTTTCGGCCTACTCCGCAATGGTGGATATTATCCTTACCCACTCCAAACTTCTTATGGAGTTTTATGAGTAGGGGTCTCTGAGAAAAGCACGACTGAGTTACTTCAGTATCTAGCGTTAAATTAGTGCCTTACCAAACCGTTGGGCGCAATGTAGTGTACTTCCTATATCCCTGATAGGCTCTGCGCATTGGAATAATACACACTATAATTTTGACATAGGACTGAGGTCAGTATGTCTCTATCGAGTACATTAAACTTAATTACTTGTGTGTGCCAACTAACTCAGAGGTCACTAGAAACTTCTCGAATAAACAAGAAGGGATTCATTTCTGACAACTGCATAAACATGACGACTTTGTTTCCCTTAGAATCAGAACTGTCTCAGTATCGTGGAACAAAAGGTAACAGTTTCACTCAGTCAATCGTGCATGCTTCATTTCTACAGAGTTACACAGAAATAGATAGAGATGGCGTTTTAATAAAAAGGGTTTATTGAAGAGTCTTATTTCTCGTGCAAGAGATATGAGGTGCTACAAAAAGTATAATACGTACAGTGTTAGCAGTAAGATAAAATAATACTGCAATAGCATGGTTTGTAGCTATGACATATATTCATAAAAATACATACATAAATAACACAGGCTAAAATATAAATACTCATCTGGTGCTTCTAGCTAGATCTACCCCAGTGTACCTAACCTAAGTGTAGTACAAGGTATGAAGTAGGTGCTGTTTAGCTATAGTCTAGTTGGGCTATAGTTTAGATTGGTGTTGCCAAGATTTGCCAAAAGTCACTCTAGGTTCTAGTCCACTCCATAACTTAGAATGAGAGAGGTTGGAATTTCTTTCCGGGTCTCGATCTGTAACACCCCGCAAGGGGAGTAAAAAACACTGGAGCTGGATTCTCTGCGAGGAGGATGACAGCGTCTGGTCAGTGCGTCAGTCGGGGACTCGACTTCCTTCCGAAGTTGCCGTGGCGAACCGCGTCGTGCAAGTATGCAGCCGAGCTGTGCCGTACCCTGGTTTGTCATGGCAAGTGAAGGTATATTTATACCTTGAAGGTGTTTAGGAATGCCAGTATTGATCTAAAAGTCGGGCAGAGGAACTTCATGAATGGAAGGAGTAGATGTTCATGCATAATTTAATTTAATTGCGGGTTTCTAACGCGCTAGAATCGACTCCCGAAGGAGTATCTCTGCGCAATAGACCGCTGGGGAACCCGTCCTGGCTTTCCCTGTGAGATGGTCCCTACTGGGTATCTCCAAGGTGAAACCAGGCATTCCCGGCATATGTGGAGGACTGTTGTGGAGATGAGGCAAGCTAATGCCCAGAGTTGCCGAGTGTGATCCCTGGTTAGAGTAGGCACCGAGGTGACAATTATCGAGTCTGCTGACCCTGGTCCACAGCCCTGCCGCGTCGGATTTGAACCCTGGTCCCAGGCCGTTCTCTGCTCTCGGGTCTGCCGCCTCTAACCAGTGAGCCACACCACTCCAATAAATGAGTTCTTGAAGAAATCAATAATCCAAGCAAGCGGAAGTCCTAAAGGCTTAAGAGTCTGGTTTTTCAGGAACTCGTTGTGACGTGGATGGACGGATGTAGGTGGCCATGCCTGTATTAGGTTAGCATGGATAATGCCTAAATAAGGGTAGGTTTTCTATGCCTAAATATGGGCAATGCGAATTGTGCCTAAATAAGGACATAAGTCGGGAAACCTATATACAGTAACTAAATCGACTTACAACAGTCTAAGATTGAGTCTTGTAAACCTGTAAGGCATAAAGCCCGACTGGTCCCTATTCCTTTTATGATCTGTTGGCCAGTATTCTGGCCAAAATCTCAATCTCCATATTTATGAGGGAAATGGGTCTATACGAACTGCATTTCTGTGGCGGCCGCCCCTCTTTGGGTATCACCACAATAGTAGCAGTCTTAAATTCTTCGGGAAGTGCTCCCCTTTCCCGCGCCTCCAGATACGTCTGCAGTAGATGCGTGCTAAAAAGGGCCCCATGCTGTTTAAAAAATTCTGGCGGGAGCCCATTAGGACCCATGGACTTCCCTGTTTTCATCTGGCCTTTGGCGTCTACAATTTCTCCTTTTGTCAATTTTGCCTCCATCGCTTGTGCTTCACTGGACTCTAGTCGGGGGAGTTGCATAGATTGTAAGTATGTGTGTATCTGTTCGGTGCCTGCTAGAGGTCGTTTTGCCTAAAAGACCTCGTAATATCCAGCAAAAGCATGCACTATCGTGTCTGGGGTCTTGTGAACCTGATCATCTTCCGTCTGTAATTGGGCTAACCATCTGCTTTCCGAATGTCTGACATAATATCGACAGACAGAATATCGAAATACAAAAATATCAGAGCAAAAATATCGACATCAAAAATATCGGAATCCTATCTTCATAAAGGTAAGTACAAAAATATCGAAAAAATAATATCGTAGTACAAAAATATCGGAATCAAAAATATCGTTTTTTTAAATGTATTAATAATAATGTAAAAATAATTTAAAAAGACATATAATTTTACAAATATTAAATAAAAATATTAAAACAAAATTAAAACTAATACATATACATTTAAAATAAATAAAACACTTAATAATTTAATGTAATATATTTTTTTTAATGTTATTTATTTGATTTAATGTAATATTTTTTTGTTTTTACCCTGTACGCCTGTACCCCAAAACCCAAAACTGACCCTGAACCCTAAAAATATCCCTGTACCCCAAAAACCCAAAACGGACCCTGAACCCTAAAAATACCCCTTTACCCAAAAACTGAAAACTGACCCTGAACCCTAAAAATACCCCTTTACCCAAAAACTAAAAACTGACCCTGAACCCTAAAAATACCCCATTACCCATGAACTGAAAACTGACCCTTATCCCTAAAAATACCCCTTTACCCAAAAACTGAAAACTGACCCTGAACCCTAAAAATACCCCTTTACCCAAAAACTGAAAACTGACCCTGAACCCTAAAAATACCCCTTTACCCAAAAACTGAAAACTGACCCTGAACCCTAAAAATACCCCTTTACCCATGAACTGAAAACTGACCCTGAACCCTAAAAATACCCCTTTACCCAAAAACTGAAAACTGACCCAGAACCCTAAAAATACCCCTTTACCCAAAAACTGAAAACTGACCCTGAACCCTAAAAATACCCCTTTACCCAAAAACTGAAAACTGACCCTGAACCCTAAAAATACTCCTTTACCCAAAATTAATTAATATTATTTAATTACCAATTAATTATTAATTAACAATAACAATAAAGTAAATATATTAGCACATTAGCTGTAATTAATTTAATTTAATGATTAATATTATTTTTCCCAATTAATTAATTAAGAATAACAAAAAATTATATATAAAAAAATTACTAAAATTAATGTAATTAAATAATTAATATTAATTAATTACCAACTAATTAATAATTATAAATATGTACAAAATTATATTAATTAATTAACTAATTAATATAAATTAATTACCAATTAATTATTAATTAAAATATGTACACACATATATTAATTAATTAATTATTATTAAATTACTTCCCACCCTATTCCCCTATAAACCCATAACCCGCTACAGAACATATTTATCAATTAATCAATTAATTAAAAATTATTAAAAATTATTTCTCAATTAATTAATTAATAATTCCTACTAATTAATAATTAATTTAACATAATTAAATTACTTCCCACCCTATTCCCCTATAAACCCACAACCCGCTACAGTAGCAAAAGACAATATTTAATTAAATTACATTAAAAATAAATAATAAAACATAATAAATACAATATAATATACACTAAATTTATTTAAAAATTGATATTAGTAACATCGAAGTTATTTATTTCGATATTATTGACATCGATATTTAAAACTTCGATATTACTGATATCATACTAATATCGATATTAAGACTGTCGATATTACTTACCTTCGATATTTTGTCCCATCGATATTTAAACTTCGATATAATTGTATATCTAAATTTAAAACTCGATATTTTGTCTGTGTACCACTAGTTTTAATGGGAATGGAACTCTCGCCCAGCCAACCTCAGAGTAGATCTCAGCAGGCTCTCTTGTTTTATCTAATGCTTTTGGCTTGGAAGGAGATCTATAAGCATTGGACAGATTTGTTACCTCCTAGAGCGGTGGACTGACTTCAAGCTGTAAGATGTTACTTTCGAATGGATATTAACTGTAGACCCGGTGGGGCCAATCGAAGTAAGAGGAGGGTCGATTTTCTAAGGACACAAGTAGGACAAGGGGATAAGTAAATGAAGAGATTAGGGTCAGGGAGGCTTTTTTCTAAATGTACCTCCATAACCCTAAAGCAAAGCAGAAATGTGGAAGAAGTGTGAAGACAGTGTTTGTGAGGGGAGGCAGATTGAAAGTAGAGCAAAGGAATACATGTATGGAGAGTGGATGAGAAACAACATGCAGTGGGTGAGACAGAAGAAATCAAGCAGAAAAAGGTGAAATGGTGCCTCTCAACCACACAACTTACAAAATGGAAGCAATTTTTTTTTTTGGTGTTCAAACTGCTTTATTGCACGTTTTATACAGTACACTGCTTTATGCGCCTATAACCCTGAGGCCGGCAGCGTTGTATGCGGTTCAATAAGAAAGTTGTCGATATTACTTACCTTCGATATTTTGTCCCATCGATATTTAAACTTCGATATTTTCGTATATCGATATTTAAAAATCGATATTTTGTCTGTGTACCCTGCTTTCCATCTCTTTCCGGCTGCGCCAGGCAAGTAATCTACCAGTTTTATCACTGGCATCATACAGTCTCCTATGCATGGCTTGTATCACATGTTGCACGTCTTTTTTGGCTAGCGCGAGATACTCATGCTGCAAGAGTTTCAGCTTTCTTAACCGGGAGACATCATCTCCTATGCAGGCTTGCGATTCGGTCTGTAGGAGCTACACTTCCATTTTCTCTACCTCCACGGTCTCTTTGCGTTTCTTATGCGCGATCATATTTTGAGCCTTGTCCCTGGGACTGCTTTGTAGGCTTCCCACAGAATAATGGCGGGGTCTACCAACCCTACATTTTCCCGGAAGTATAACTCCGTGTCTATTCTAAGCTCCTGGGTCACCTGGGGGTTGTTTAGTTCCCACAAGTTCAATTTCCATTCTCAAGTTTGGTGTTGTGACTGCACACCTATTGTTAACTATAGGGGCAAATGGTCCAAGAGACCCCTCACTAAGGGCCAGATGTAGGCAGCCAAATACCGGTCGGTAACGGCCTAAAATTGGTAAAATTGGCCGTTACCTGCCGGTATAGCGAAAAAGAGATGTAGGTGTCAAAAAAATACCGATTCGTTAAATATGAATCGGTAAAATACCGACTCTGTATTTACCGAATACATATTTACCGAATCGTAATTTACCGATACGTAATTTACTGAGTCCTTACTCACCGAATCGGTAAATAAGAAATCGGAAAACATGCCCATCGAGATGTAGGAAAGGCCAAAAATACCGAATTCATTGAAATTCGGTATTTAAGAGTCGGTATTTACCATGGACTGAAAGCAGGTGGTAACCATGTGCATGCTATAAAAAAGGGCCCAAAATGCAACAGTGTTGGCAAAATGGCGGCACTCTATGTGATTGCGAGGAGGTGAAAGCTACAGACTGCAGGTCTGAGGGTATGGCAAAGGGAGGAGCAGGTGTACAGGCAGAGGATCACTCTGTTCCAATTGACTGAGCCTGAGATACTCCAGAGGTACAGGCTGCACCCCACAACCATCATGGACCTAATAAGGGACCTCCACCCATACCTGGATCACCCAACACCCAGGACCCATGCCATCCCTCCCCATGTCCAGGTGCTGTGTAGCATACACCTGCTTGCCTCTGGGAGCTACCAGAGTGTAATAGCTGCAGTAGGAGGTGTATCCCAGAGCTGTCTGTCCCGTTTTTTCAGGAAGTTCCTGGATGTCATGACTCAGAGAATGGGACATTACATACAGTTCCCTGACACACCTGCGGAACTTGCTAAAACTAAAACAGACTTCTATGGACTGGCACACTTCCCGCATATGATAGGCTGCATTGATGGGACCCACATTTCCCTTTGCCCACCTGCAGCCACCGGACACATTTACAGAAACCGTAAGTCTACGCACTCCATCAATGTGCAGGTGATATGCAATGCAGGGAACATCATCACCGACATAATAGCCAAATTCCCAGGGAGCACGCACGACTCCTACATATTCCAGAACAGCGGGATATACAGACGGCTACTGAATGGAGATTTTGGAGATGGATATCTGCTAGGTAAAAAAGTTGTACACACCCTGAAATGGATGTCAGCCAAATGTGCAATGTGAATGTAACTCATGTACCTCTCGTTCTCTTCCAGGTGACATTGCATATGCCCTGCGTTCCTTTGTGCTGACACCGTACCTCAACCCAACCAACAGAGCAGAAAGGCGATACAATGTGGCACACAGGTCCACCTGCAATGTAGTGGAGCGAACATTTGGACTCCTGAAGAGCAGGTTCCGTTGCCTCCACAAAAATGGAGGTGCGCGACAGTACACCCCCATCCTGGTTTGCAAAATAATAGTGACCTGTGCCATTTTGCACAATCATGCTACCAAGGAAGGCACAGAGGTGGAGTTGACACATCACGAGAACATAGATGACGACCAAGAACATGCAGAGCCCCAGGCAACAGGACCAGCAGCACTAGATGGTAGATTGAGACGGACAGAAATAACACGACGATATTTCTAGGTAAGTGATGACACATACACAGGTATATTTCATGACATGTGTAGTTTAATCAGCACTACATCATCATTGTCACATCTGAAGAGGATCCATGAATGTAAGTCAATGTCTGTGGCTGCACCTGCTCAGTTTCCGTCACTGTGTGCAGTTGAGTCAATCTTCCGCATAGGTCAGTGCTTGCGTCCACGCACTACATTGCGGGATTTTTGTGCCTGTCCTTCTGATTCCTTGCTGGAGCCTGACTCAGCATGGTTGTGCCTGCCGCTCCTGCGCACCTCCGGTACAGGTGTGCTGGAGCCACTCCTGCTGGTTGAACCCTCTGTCTCCTCCACACCCGTGTCACCAGCATTGCCTGTGTTGGAGTTCAGCATCTGCTCCATCGCAGAGGTCACTCTACTCATGCCCCGTGTTAAGTCTGTGCAGCAGTGCACTATTGCAACCTGCATAGAAATAGAGCGTCTGCAGAGGAGTGCTGTATTGGTTGAAAGCCTATTCATGGCCTTTGTTTGTTGGCGCATGTACTGTCCTTCCCTGGCACGCTGTAGATGATCCCTGTCCAACTTGTCCGACAGAACTCCCATGTATGTGGAGATGTCTGTGATCCCTTGTGCAATCATCTCCAGACTGGATGCTATGTGGCCTATGCCCTTGTCCATGTTGGACATTTTGGTGTTCATGCAGCGAACCTGCCTATGCATGGCTAACAGTGCTTTGGCCTGCTGGCGCTGTACTTTCACCATTGTGCCCTCCAGGCCACAGAAGACGCTCTCCCCTTCCTGGCCCTCCCCACCCTCACGTGCCCTCCTGCCAAGGACACTGGTGCGCGCTGCCCCTGCTGCAATTGGTGGTCTTGGCCTGTCAGCCACTGGTGCACTCTTTTGGGGGACATCATCCTCATCCTCAGATTCAGAGGTCTGCTGGATCCTCTGCGGGGGCTCCGCATGCCTACTTTCCCCTCCCGGCATGGACCCTCTGGACATTGCTATGGGTGTGTTTGTCAGGTCAGGAGATCCAAACAACAGAGGGGACAGTGGGACAGGTGTTGTGGGTCGGTCTGGAGATGAGGGCTCCTGGGTGGGATCGTTTCCTCCATCAACCGCGCTGTGACAACTTTTCCTCTTTTCTTTCTCCCCTCTCTTAGTTGGTGCTGCCCTCTCCTCCCTTGGTGGTGCAGAACTGCGTGACGACTCTCCTGTGGAATCAAATTGACATAGGGTCAATGTAGTTGTTCATCTGTGTGTAGTTCTTAATTAAATAGTCTGCACACCTTTGCACAGTGCACATTGCTTGTTTGGTGATGTGTGTGGCATGCCTGCTGTGTCATGTGTGGTGTACATTGCATCTATGTATACATGACTACGTCTACCATGATGCATTGCTGCCACAAAGTCTGAGCTCTTCTGCAGTGTGATGTGTGTACACAGTGGGGTACGGGGTCGGGTTGGTGGAGGTGGATGAGGGTACATGCCTCTTACCTTGTTTCTTGGTAGCTTTCGCTGTGCTCAGCAGCGTCATTAGAGAGGTGCGGGGGGTGCGGACCGCACCGGGTGACACCATCACATGGGGTGACACCAATCTGGTTACACTGCCATTCCCCAGCCCTGTTTTTGTCGTTTTTACCGCATTGCTCAGCCTCAGCACCGCCATACACGGGGCCAGGAATATGTAAATAATGTGTAATGGTGAGTGGCAGCTCATCTCCTGTACCTGCCATGTCAGCCCGTCACACCCACACGTCTGGAAGAGGTGGAGGAGGGATGGGAGGTGGGGGGTTCGTGAGACAGGTCATGGCCCAGTGCAGCCTTTGGTGATTTCGGCACCCTGTGTCCCAATGCCAGCCACTGAGGAAAATCTTGCAGACCGACCTGCGAAAGATTAAGACGGAATGAAAACATCGACGAGACAAGCAGCAGAGATAACGAAACCCGCTGAGCTGCCCACAGCAAATAATATGACACATGCCTCTCTTCCTTCTGCTCGCCACTTCTTTCAGACTGATGCGGAAAGGGCTGAGGCTTTTGGGAACGTTTCTCTTTCTATAAAGCTGTCGTTATCTGACACGTCATTTTCATATAGCTCCCTGGCAGGCTTTAGAAGCTCCTGCTGGTGTCTGGTTAGGACAACAATGAACATTGCCAAAGAAAGTCCGGGTGCTAGAAAGCATCTCGCCCGGGCAGACTTTGGACATGCAATATTGTGTGTTACATTACATTACTGTGTATAATTCCAAATTGTTTTAAACACAGTACTTTAACACCGCACTTCTGCCATTTCTAAACACTTATACAAGTGCTGTCTCTTTTACCCTCTTTAATGCTGCTCAGTTGATCTTAAAAGCCTGGGTTTTGTTACCGGGATTCGAACTGCAGCGGCAGCACAGTGCACACATTACGTGCAGTTGTTAGTGCACTGCGCAAGCGCACCTGCTTACAACAACTACTACAGTGCACACCACGCACGCACCACCTACTAGCATAGTGGTGATGGTGCGATGCGTGGCGGTGGTGTACCCAGTTTGCGGGTCCCAGGGCCGTCAATCTTATAGGCTTCCAATGACGGCCCTGGGCCACCACCACAGTGGAGTCTAAAGAAAAGGTAAGACGTTCCACTGTGGTACTAGAGGCAATTTTGTACTTTAAACAAATCAGATATCTCTGGACTGAATTGGGTCTGTTGGCATGTATGTGTGCTGGAAAAAATGAAATCCTACAGCCCAGCAGTGTCTGGAATTAAGAGGCGTTGGCGTTGCCCTACCAGTTACGCGGAAGGAGGAAGGAGGAGCATACAGAAAATACCTGGAAGGTGCTCTTTACAGAGCTAGCTTAGGATAAAAAACAGTGATTGAGTCTATTTTGGGAGGGGGTGAGCTGAACAGACTCATGCTGTGAATTGCCCTCAAGACACAGTCACAGTTTAGTGATGTCATGATAGTAGGCGTGGCCATTTTAGGCATGGCTTCATATGCTTGGCCTGGGGCTTTGGCTGATGTGGCCCAAGCTAGGTTAGTAAGCTGAGCGACAGGCAGTTTGTAAAGGCTGGGCAAGGCAGGTCGATGTAGAGGTTGGCAACCGCAGTCCCCACCTACGTTGTGGTTTAGTTGCTGAAAGGGCAGGCTGTGGCAGGAGTCCTGCAGCTACCTCTGTGTGCAAGCGTGGTACGTTCCTTTCAGTTGGTTAGAGCACTGGAGCCGCTTCTGTGTGAACTTTTCTCCCGTTCTGTCTGACCCTTTGTGTACTTTGTATTTATCCTCGATGAGAGGCCTAGGAAGTAAAGGACTTAGCTGCTGAACGGGGTACCTGGAGTTACCCGCACCGGGTGACCCCAACCCTAGTGACGCCACTGGCTGTGCTATCCAGGTCTCCTATCACATGGATGCATTCGGGCTCCATGGTGCTTTCCACTAGCTCCTCTATTGGTGTCAGCTTTGGTGCTTTGCTCCTGCCACCTCCAGTCACACCACCATCCTTTTTCTGGCCAGCAATCTTTTTGTTAGTCACGATGCGCAGGTCATACCACCCCTTTTTATGTCCTCAATCTCCCGGTGGGTGACACCAATGGCATTGACTTTGGCCTGTATTGAAATCCAAATGTTCCTCTTCACAGTCTCTGCAACATGCAGAGACTGTCTCCCAAAAATTTGGCTGTAGTGGCTTACTATTTCTTCCACAGCCACCTGTAGTTCCTCTGGGCTGAACTTGATCTTCCTTTTTCTCTCCCCACCTTCCTTTTGGCCTTCCTGTGCCTCCATTCTGTCACTCTGCTTGCCTGTGGATGCTCTGCTCCTCTCACCTCTGAAGAATTGTTTGTTCTGATGGTTTCCCCCTGCAAGGGTGTGGCCACTCCCAGGTACTGGGGTGGGGTGCTTCACTCTCATTGGTTGGATTCACAGGGCCTTGGTTGTGGGGTGTGTAGGCTGTCCCTGATTGGTTGGCAGGCTCACATGGCGTGTTTCAAACTCCCGATTCGGAAATTACCGATTCGGTATTTACCGAATCGGTAATTGACGATTCGGATTTCTCTGATTCGGTGAATCCCATTCATTCCTATTGGCCATGTGGCCCATAGGGATGCATGCGTTTCTCCGACTCGGTATTTACCGACTCGGGTTTTTCCGAATCGGTAATTACCGATTTGGGTTACCGAGTCATACCGATTCGGTATCTTTTACTGACCTTTTACCTACATACCATTTACCGATTCAGGAATACCGATTCGGTATGAGTCAGAATTTATGAATCGGTAAATGGAAATTACCTACATCTGGCCCTAAGTATTCAATCCTTTGTATTTCCCCTACTTCTCCTGCCAGGGTAAATATCTAGTCTATTCTCGAGAATGCCCTACGAGCCCCTGAATAGGAGAATGCTTTGGTCTGGGGTGTGCTGTTTCCGCCACAGGTCAGTAAGTGTCAGTGTGTCTACAAACCGTTTAAGTGGGGTTTCCCTGGGGCCCCCTTGATAGACTGTTGTGCGATCCCATGTGGGATCCATCACATCGTTAAAGTCTCCCCCTATGATGTGGGTGTGGGAACCTGCTTCAAGAAGAATGGCTGCCAGTCTGTCCATCGTCTGCTTCTGTAGCCTTGGAGGTGCAAATAGGCTAATAAGTGTAATGAGTCTCCTGTCCCAAAGCCCTGGTACTGCCACATATGTCCCGTTAGGGTCACTCCAGGTGCGTTCTATCCTGAATGGTGGATTTTTCTTAATTAAGATAGCGATCCCCCTTGCCCCAGTGGAGAAACCCGCGTGTGCCAGAGTTGTGTATGGTCTGCAGCCCAAAAAAATGCATCTCGTGCCCTTTAAGTGTGTTTCCTGTAAGCGGATCACATCCGGTTTCAGCCTTTTACAATACGCCGTTACCAACCCACGTTTCACCTTGTTCCCAATCCCGTTGACATTCCATGATAGAACTGAATATGGGGAGTGATTAACTGTCATTCTTGCTGTGTCTGTATTTCCCCTGTGCCCCCCGCTCCGTACCCTCCCCACTCACCCCCGAGTGGCCTCAACCCATACATTCCTACTTGGTACATTCCTTTTTTGTTCCCGAAAACCATAATAAACTCACCCATCCATCCCCCCCACCCCAACTCAACCCTCAACCAATCGACTCCCCCACGGGTCAACGTGACCAACTTTGTCGCTTGGATCAGGAGAGGTCTTTTGAGCACCCACCCACCCCAACTGTTAAACCTTCGAATTAAATTACTCTCAAATGCACAAAAAAGAAACAAAAACTGCACACACAAAGGGAGGTGGGAAAGCCCCTTTCTCTGCTTACTGCCCGTACCACTCTCCGGGCCCACCACTGTTCATCATTCGGCCACCTCTCTGTGTCCAGTTTGCGTCTCCGCACAGCTATCATGTCCGACACACCCAGGTTTTCAAGAAGGTTAATGTTCTGCATGAGGGGATGTTTCCCCTCTGAATCTGTGGTGATGACTTGATCCGTACAGTCAGCCGACCTTAGTTGGGCTGCTTCATCTCCTGCAAGTCTCTTGCGATGCCTGCCCCTCCGCGAAGTGCTTTCGGAGTCCAATGCTCTCGGGGTCCTGCCCGTGGCCCCCCTGGTGTCCTATGGAGTCGTCCTGCTAAGGACCCTCTGAGATGTCTCTCCGTTTCTTCATTCGGGCCTCTGTGTCCGGGGCCTGTTACTGCGTCCCCTCTGGGCCTTTCCACTGGGTGATCGCTGAGTCCCCGGGGGTCGGAACCGGCCGTTCGTCAATCCTGTGCCAAGCATCTTCCGGTGTCGTAAAGAAGATTGTCTTGGCTTGATATATCACATTCAGTTTTGCCGGGAAAAGAAGCATGTAGGTAATTTGCATATGTCTCAACTTATCTTTGACCGAGTTGAACATCTTATGCTGTTTCTGGACTTCTCGCGAGTAATCCAGAAACACCATGATTTTGGTATTGTGGAGCCTGATTTCCCCCTTCTTTCGAATACCTTGAAGGGCAAGGTCACGGTCTTGGTAGTTGAGAAACTTCACAATCAGCAATCTTGGCGTTGCCCATATTGGAGGCCGAACCCCTGGGATATGGTGAGCCCTCTCGATGTTGAAGCACGACGAAAAGTGCGTGTTAGGCAGGGTGTCTAGTATCCACTGTTTCAGAAAGGCACTGGCATCCGTCCCCTCGACGTTCTCCGGAAAGCCGATAAAGTGGAGGTTGTTCCTTCTTGCCTTGTTTTCCGCATCATCCACTCTCCACATTACCTCCTTCATGGCCGTCTTCAGTTCTGTAACCTCCTTCCGAAGGGTATGCGTAGTGTCCTCCACCTCTGATATTCTGTGCTCTGCCTGTGCGACTATTTCTGACACATTCTGTAGATCCTGCCAGGGCAATTTGACATCAATCTTGATGCCGTCAATTTTACCTTCAAGTGACTCCCTGGAGGAGCGGATGGCCTGAAGGAGAACATTGTTGTCTGACGCATCCATGGTGGTTGTTGCGGGGGAGACGGGGGTTCATTCCCCACCAGGGGTTTAGCAAATTTATCCAATTTCCCCTCCTTCTGAGTTTTAGTGTCCTTGTCACGCGCCATTGGTGGTCCCTCTCCTCAGTGCCTAGGTACCGTGACGGAACCGCTAGATTCTCTCCGTCCTGTGTTGAGGGGTTTGCTGTGTCCATGTAATAAGTCTCTTAAGGCGCTATTATTACTCCACCTGGCCAGCCACTGTGTTCCTCCAGTCCGCGGCTGGTGTCTCTCGTCTCTTATGCCCCTCCACTGGTACCTTCATGGCTACAGGCCTCCTCTGCCTTCCTGTGTCAAGTGAGCTATTCTCCTCCTCCTATGCCAAGGCAGCTAGGGCCTACAGGCCCAGAGTGCGTTCTTTTCAGCGCCCCGTTCCTCTCCCCTGGTGGCGGGCACGGACCGCGCCACGCTGCCCGATGGCACCCTGGCAGATGTCAAGCACCTCCCCCCGATGCCAGGTATCAGCCGCACTCTTCGGGGATTGCAGGTGGGCCCCACAACCTCTTCATGCCCATTTGCCTCATGCAGGCACAGTATCGTGCAGGCTCACCTTTCTTAGCGCGACGTCGGATCGCTCCCTGCTGGTACCCTAATGGCCTCTCCTCGGGTGCTGGCCGGACCACAACACGCCGGTCCAGGTGCCTGCCCACCGTCTCTTCTGCCGGTGTCTCCCGTGCACTACTCGATCCTCCTGTCACTGGCCAGACCGCATCGCCGCTATCCCCCACCTCCAGCACCGCCAACCTTTATCGCAGAGGCCCGGTAATCCAGAAAGGCGCGGAGGAGGGAGCGAGGGCACAGCTCCGGCAACCTTCCAAACAATCAGCCTCCCCATGATCGTGGTCTTTCCCCTCCAACGGCCTCACACACATTCACTGCAAAGGCCAAGGAGGGGGAGGTGAATGAAGATCCCACTTCCCACACCACTGCTCCGGCTGTCTCGGGATCACTGGTAATCCTCGCCACCAACTTCAAGTGCACCCACAGAGGCAACCGGTCTTCCGAAACATCGGGAAGGGCAGGAAGAGAGGAAGGCGCAGCACCGCCTACCCTCCGAAAAATATTACATAGTTAACCTATGGACTCATTTACTACAATAGGGAAATGCGAAATTGGCAGTTTTTCCCTCACCAGTGCTTATAAAACATCTTTTGTAATATCCCTGCTTATAGCTACAAGTCACCCTACCCCTGGGGCACCTATGGGTAGGGTGAGGCACAGGGTCAAGACTGATTTGCATATGGCCATGTCTGAACTGGGGTGGCGTGGTGAGCAAAATAACGATGGATTAAACCCAGATCTGTGACTAGAGGTGAATGTTTTGCCAATGTGCAACATTCCATCCATCACCTTGTGTGTTTTGCTGTTCACCCTATGTGGGAAGGGTATGCCCAGACGTGGGTACCGTGCTCACTGCGCCACTGGAGTCAAGCTATGCTGGCTGAAGACGGCTGATAGCCAGAAACCAGTCCTAGGATGCTTGATTCCGGTCCAGGGAAGACATGGCTTGGCAGTTCGGTCTGGACTGTTCCCATGAAACACAGGGTCAAGACTGATTTGCATATGACCATGTCTGAACTAGGGTGGCGTGGTGAGCAAAATAACGATGGATGAAGCCCAGATCTGTGACTGGGGGTGAAAGTTTTGCCAATGTGCAACATTCCGTCCATCACCTTGTGTGTTTTGCTGTTCACCCTATGTGGGAAGGGTATGCCCAGACCTGGGTCCCGTGCTCACTGCACCACTGGAGTCAAGCTATCCTGGCTGAAGATGGCTGATAGCCAGAAACAGGTCCTAGGATGCTTGATTCTGGTCCAGGGAAGACATGGCTTGGCAGTTTGGTCTGGACTGTTCCCATGAGGCACAAGGTCAAGACTGATTTGCATATGGCCATGTCTGAACTGGGGTGGCGTGGCGAGCAAAATAACGATGGATTAAACCCAGATCTGTGACTGGGGGTGAATGTTTTACCAATGTGCAACATTCCGTCCATCACCTTGTGTGTTTTGCTGTTCACCCTATGTGGGATAGGTAAGCCCAGACGTGGGTCCCGTGCTCACTGCACCACTGGAGTCAAGCTATCCTGGCTGAAGACGGCTGATAGCAATAAACCGGTACTAGGATACTTGATTCCGGTCCAGGGAAGACATGGCTTGGCAGTTCGGTCTGGACTGTTCCCATGAGGCACAGGGTCAAGACGGATTTGCATATGGCCATGACTGAACTGGGGTGGCGTGGTGAGCAAAATAATGATGGATTAAACCCAGATCTGTGACTGGGGGGTGAATGTTTTGCCAATGTGCAACATTCCATCCATTACCTTGTGTGTTTGGCTGTTTACCCTATGTGGGAAGGGTATGCCCAGACGTGGGTTCCGTGCTCACTGCCCCACTGGAGTCAAGCTATCCTGGCTGAAGATGGCTGATAGCCAGAAACCCGCCCTAGGATGCTTGATTCCGGTCCTGGGAAGACATAGCTTGGCAGTTCGGTCTGGACTGTTCCCATGAGGCACAGGGTCAAGACTGATTTGCATATGGCCATGTCTGAACTGGGGTGGCGTGGTGAGCAAAATAACGATGGATTAAACCCAGATCTGTGACTGGGGGGTGAATGTTTTGCCAATGTGCAACATTCCGTCCATCACCTTGTGTGTTTTACTAAAAAATACTCATAACTACTCCTTTGATAACAGCAGTGTCGATACAAGTTTTTTAACCTATAACAGAATGAAGACATTCTTGATGAACACCATGGTTGAGGAACTACTAAATGCTGTGATAATGCTCTCTATAGAGAGACACCTTGTTAAGAGAATCCAGACTTTAATGTTCACGTCATTGATAAGTTTGCTGCTATGAAAGACAAGACTTGCTGATTTTGACTACAAAAAGTGAACAACGTTTTATTCCTAACATTTCTAGAATGTTGATGCAGTTGCACTCATATTTATACCATGTGGTGCTCCAAACATGTGGATATATTACATTGAGCAACATTGCATTTAGGAAGCTGTATTACTGCAGAGAGTACTATGCTGATTGTAACATCTGTGTATATATGTACGTTTTGTATAGCATGAATCTGGTCAAAAGGGCAGATACGTTCTGGTATTGGTCAAAGAAAGGCTAGCATACTGGTAGCTGGTTACTAGTTGTTACTGCGTTGTGATATGGTGTTCCTTAGAGAAGTGTGTCTTCAATTCTTTCCTACCTTGCAACAGGTACTGTTGTGGTGATGTTGATGGATACAGAATTGTCCCTGAGCCTTGGTTCATAGAAAGAAAATGTTATGCCTCGTAGTCTGTAGTGATGGTGTTCTGGTTGCAGAATTGTGAGAGCCACTGGAGATGGTGTGAGCTTGTCTCCTAGATATGAGGGGTGCTGCTGTGCTGGAGGTCAGGAAGGCTCGGCTGGCCCACGACATCATCAAAATGAGCTGTATCATTTACAATGTTTGTAAATGATGCAGCTGGTTTTGAAGATGTAGTGGACCAGCAAGGGGACTTAATGGAGTTGCAGCAGGATGGGGGTAATATGATCACATTCCTTTATCCCCTGATTAACTTGTATTTCCTTATCAGATTTAATTTGTAAAGGTATTTCTATAACCAAAGCAATCTGTGCGATACTAAGCATTGTTACATTGTTATGTCAAAGCCAGTTATGAAGATCTCTGGCTACAGAAAAGGGAAGCTACCTGATTATCAGATTAAATGTTTTTATTGATGTGATAACTACACTGTATCGGCATGAAGAAACTGTCAGACAGGTTTTTATAAAGAGAACAAAGGCTCTCACCAATAAATGTATATGTACTTGCATATGTTACCACTTTTGATCAAAGCAATTTACATTTACATTTTGCAGTGCCCATGTTTATAAGATTAACAATATGGCATAAAGATTTTCAGCTTTA
Organism: Lissotriton vulgaris; assembly: GCF_964263255.1. NCBI lineage: Eukaryota > Metazoa > Chordata > Amphibia > Caudata > Salamandridae > Lissotriton > Lissotriton vulgaris. The sequence continues at coordinate 47,387,398 of NC_141687.1, read as the reverse complement.
CCAACCAAATGCAGTGCAGAGGCAACCCTGTGTGCAGTGCAGGTAAGATCATTGAAACCATTGCCTGTCGCACTAAACAATTTGAAATCAGTAAGATACGGCTCATTTTCACGCGTTTGAATATTAAAGGCAAAACAAACAAGATGATGGATGGAATGTTTCACAATGGCAAAACTTTCACCCCCAGTCACAGATCTGGGTTTAATCCATCGTTATTTTGCTCACCAGGCCACCCCAGTTCAGACATGGCATATGCAAATCAGTCTTGACCCTGTGCCTTGACTGGGGTGGCTTGATGAGCAAAATAACGATGGATTAAACCCAGATCTGTGACTGGGGGTGAACGTTTTGCCACAAACAAACATCATCTTCTTTGTCCTCCTCCACACTTACCCCCATGGGCAACCTTGACAAAGAGTATGCAGAAATATTTTTCACCCCTGGTATGTATTCCAGCATACATTGAAATTCCTGTAGCCTATAATGCCATGTAGCTATCCTGGGGGTTGCCTTACAGGCTCCCAGAGTGAAGAATAAACTAACCTACGGTTTGTGGACCATTTATAACGTGAACGCCAAACTCCAAAGATACTTTCTAAAATAGTTTACACCAACACGCCTTCACTCTCCAGGGATGTGGATTTTTTTTAAAGTCTACTTGTGCAGGGGACTAAAAGTAACAGAAATCTGCTTGTCCTGTAAAGAGATCAACTTGTCCTAGCTATTTCCTAAATTGATTTGCTGGTCTATGGGTGCTAAACCTATTGGTTTCTTTGTTCTCACACACCATAGGCTTAAGTACTCCCATACACCTGACACAAACTTATGAGTTTCTTTCCTCAACTCTTAAAGTATAGCATACAATTTCACCCTCTATTTCCTTAACTCCCCATGCTTTCCCCCTGCTCTCCCACAACAGCCTACATGTTCCGCAGAGTCTATTCTCTCACAATGCAGTATTCCATTTTTGCTTCACTATTTTACAATGGAGGCTCAATTCCTTTCATTGCCATGTTCTCATCACAGGTTCAAGCTTGCCTGATGGTATCCACTGTGTCACCAGCAACGCCATTCCCCTTTTCTTCCAATCTTTTACCACAGGCCGGCTCCAGAACTCTTTCTATATCAGTCACCTACCTTTTCTACATATCTATTTTTCTTCCAATTTCTAAAAATAAGCAGGCTCTCTTCTTTCTGCACAGCTACACGAAAATCTCCCCTTTCCTCTACTCTTCAAACAACCGCTCTATTCCCCTTCACCTAATCCCAGACTCCATTTCATTTCCACACCACACCAGAGGCCGTTTTCATTCATTCTCCAGCACACTGGCTCAAAATCTCCCTTTAGTTTCGTGCCAGTGCTCCTACTCCCTTACCACCTTTTCACCGACCTTAGGCTGCTTAGAACACCCTTTTCAATATGTGAATTGAGCTGTGACTTCACAAAGTAGAATTGCAGTCGGAGGCGAAAATACATGCATCCCAACCACCGACTATTGCACTGGAAAGAACGCCAACAAGTAATTTGTTAATAGTCATCTGGAGTGGTAATAGCCACAGTGATCTGCTAAAAAAATAAGATGATCTCTTTTTTTGGCACTAGATTTTAGTGGGAACAAAGGGGACTGTGTTTTAGTGTCTTTGACTTGATAAACAATGCCAATAATGTACTTAATTTATTCCCAACAATATGGGTTTGAGAAAAGTGACCCATGGTAGTTGCTGGTGCAATTCAAACGAAAAGGTGAATGAAGCTGTAGGGGAAGGATTTTTTTAGACGAAATAAAGGACCTTATCCTGACTGCCGTTGGAAATGGAAAGGGTATACAGATGTGGCGGATATCGCATTTTCCGATAGTCACAATCATGACACATTAATGTAGATTAACAACTGACAAAGAACACTCCCTTCGGTGCCAGATTAGCAGTTGGACCCCGTTTTTTGTGCACATTTGACTGTAACACCAATTGGCTTAGTCTTAAATAGACCTGTAAAAAACGTACTTCCTATTTATTTGTGATTCCACAGGTCGAACTGTAATTTGCCATGCATGCGAAAATGTGCGTCACTTGCACTTTTGCGAGTCATTGCTTCTTGCATCCTCTGTGTTTACAGTGTAAGCAAGACAGGGTCGGTCTGTAGTCAATATGGAAACTCACTCGGCACACTGCAAACAATCGCAAGGCAGACATCTAGGTTTCCCATGGCAGACCTGGTTAGCTAATGACTAAGCAGTGAAGGTGGCACTTGAACAACCCCTTTTTACTCTGTATTACATCAATCAATCAATCAGAGGTTTGTAAAGCGCGCTACTCACCCTCGAGGGTCTCAAGGCGCTGGGGGTAAGGGGGGGGCCCCGGATCAGTCAAAGACCAGGTCTTGAGGTCCTTCCTGAACGTGTGCAGGGTCGGGGAGCGTCTGATGTTCACAGGGAGCTTGTTCTAGGTTTTTTCTGCGATTCAGCAGAAAGCTCTCCCCCGGTTCTGTTTCTGCAGATGCGGGGGACCTCTGCCAGGGCGAGGTCGGTGGATCGGAGGTTCCTCTTGAGTACGTGGAAGGATACTCTCTTGTTAAGGTATTTGGGTCCGAATGTTGTGGAGGAATTTGTAGGCGTGGGTGCGAAGTTTGAAGGTGACCCTCTTCTCGACATGGAGCCAGTGGAGGCCTTGTAGGTGTTGGGTCATGTGCTCATGGCGCGGTGTCCCAAGGACAAGTCTGGCTGCGGCGTTCTGGATGGTCTGGACCCTGTGCAGAAGAGTCTTGTTGATTCCAGCGTAGAGGGCGTTGCCGTAATCCAGTTTGCTGGTAATGAGTGCGTGGGTGACGGTCCTTCTGCAGTCGGGGGGATCCACTTGAAGGTCTTACTGAGGATGCAGATGCTGTTCATGGAGAGGGAGGAGTCAAGGATGAAGTCGAGGTTCCCAGCGTGGTCTGTAGGGGTGGGTGGGCTCCCAAGGGCGGAGGGCCACCAGGTGTTGTCCCAGGCGGAGGTGCAGAGACCGAGGATGAGGACCTCGGTCTTCTCTGAGTTAAGCTTCAGGCGACTGTCCTTCATCCAGGCTGCCTCGTTCTTCATACCTTCCCGGAAACAGAGTCTGGTGTCTTCGGGATTCTTTGTGAGCGAGAGGGTGAGCTGGATGTCGTCAGTGTAGGATACGATGCTGAGCCCATGCTGTCTGATGATGGCGTCGAGGGGGGGGCATGTAGATGTTGAAAAGCTTGGGGCTGAGTGATGATCCATGGGGGACTCCACAGTTGATTTCAGTGGGTTTGGAGAGGAAGGGAGGAAGTTGGATTCTCTGAGTTTTGCCATAGAGGAAGGATTGGTTCCAGTCGAGGGCGGTTTCTTGTATTCCTGCGTCTTGCAGTCTGGCTGCGAGAATGCGATGAGAACCAGTGTTGAAGGCTGCGGAGAGGTCTAAAAGGATGAGGGCCGCGGTGTGTCCCTGATCGAGTAGCATGCAAATGTCGTCAGTGGCTGCAAGGAGGGCGGTCTCGGTGCTGTGGTTGCTCATCAACAAATCTTTCATACTACCTCAATAATTTTTATGTTTTCTCGCACCAATATTGTATGTTTTCAACTAAGTTCTTTCTTGCACCCTGCTTAAGTGCTTCACGACATTCAGAAGTCTTGCAGACTCCTAACAGCACAGCCCACACATCAGAGGTGAATGTGTGCAGTAAAGAACAACATTACATTCCTCCTTTACCAGGAGAATATTAACTGACTGAAAAAACACCAGCAGGTGAGCAAGGGGGGAAACAGAATAAAACATACAGTTCACAAAACACAACCCCTAACACGGGCACTCATGGAACAGTCTTACTTGGTCTTAATGTGCAGCTGTCTTATAGGCTGCGACTCAACCTGCCGTCGCCGACTAACCTCAGGGGACACAGTCTTCATACTTCTGGAATGGCCTTGCAGGTTGTATCGACTCTGGCTGTTCCACACTGGAGGTGTTGGCAATGACCCGGGTGGGTCGCTGCAGACACAGGGCCTCTGGCTGCTCTCAGGTTCCAGGTCTCGGGTTACCCCAAAGCTGGAGTGGTCGGTAGATCTTCAGTGGCTGAGGATGTGGGCTCACGGGCTTCACCGCTGTTGCATGGGAGTCCATCTGAGAAAGTCTCGTTGTGCCCTTCGGGTATCGGGAATTCGTCCACTTCGTCATCGGGGACTTTCTTGAAGAATGATATGTTGCTGCTCATGCTCTCATGTCCTCTTTGGGCAGTTGTTGTTCTTGTACTAGTACTCGGTCACCAACACCAATTGGGTTTTCTTTGGTGTGTCTTCTCTGGGATGCTTCATTGTTCTTCTCTCGCTAGGAGAGTGACTGGTTCGGAGGGTTGGGCGCTTTGGCCCATGCTGGATGATGCGGGATAGTGTCTGTCACGGCCCAACCAGCCTGCTCGGGTGATGCCGGTAGTGTAGTGGGGAGGAGCCGATACTCTTAAAGGAACCGATACATAGCTCGCTCAAGTCCGTCAGCTAGGGCAATTTGGACTGTTTTGTTCAGAGTCTGCATCAGGCGTTCCACCTCCCCATTGGCCTTGGGCCCCCTTGGCGTTATCTTGCGGTGCTTTACTTTGTGGGAAGCTAGATACTCGGCTATTTCAGCATTGGTGGTTCATTGTCAGTGCGGGGTTCACCAAAGAGTCCATGAGTCGCCATGAGTTTCTCCAGTTTGGGAATCACCTCTGCCGCAGCCGTGGAGAGGACGAACTCAACCTCTGGATACCGTGAGAAATCGTCCACCACAACCAACATGAAATTCCCTCTAGGTAGGCTACCAAAATCAGCACTCACTCTCTCCCATGGTGCGTTTGGTGCTGCTTCCGTGATGACCGGTGCCGTTTTGCTTGGCAGGCTCGTCGCTAGGCATACAGGGCCTTGCTGCACCACTGACTCTATCCGTTGGTCCAGGCCAGGGAACCAGACCTTGCTCCGGAGGCCAATTTTCAATTTGACGATCCCTTGATGAGCACCATGTGCGAGGAGGGCTGCTTGTTGAGTCAGACTCTCAGGTAGGACAAGGCACGGGCCTCTCAGAAGACAGCCTCTGGATGACACAGACAGTTTGTAACGGACTTGGTACAAGGACTTCAAGAAGGGCTGTGCTGCTAAAGTACGGAGCGGTGTAGAGCTCTGTAGGGGATTCCAGTCTTCTGAGGCGACAGCTCGGATGTCGATCTGGTGGCAGTCGTCATCTCGCGTGGCTTCTATGACCTCCTTCAGGGACGTCGTGAGCGGTCCGGACCTTTCCACTACCAGCCTTAAGTAGATTTCCGTGGCTGCTGCTTCGGCGGCTTCCGGAGGAGTGACTGGTGGGCCATGCCGTGACAGGAAGTCTGCTGAGTTTTGGGTGCCTGGTTTGTATTCCACTGTAAACTGAAATTCCTGCAGCTGTAGGACCCATTTCTCGATCCGTTCTGGAGGGTGAGACGAGGAGCCTTGGAATAGTGGGATCAGAGGCTTGTGGTCCGTGATGACTGTAAACTGGTGGCCATACAGGTATATATAAAGGCAAGCCCGTCTGCGCCCGTCCGCGCCTGGCCCGGGCCTAGGGCCACCCCCCCTGGCCCACTTGACCAGTCCCCTCGTATTCAGTACTCGGCCGCCCAGCTTATGCGTTTTCGCCCCATGACTAGTGAAACCTGTTATATCTCCCATCCGATCTCCCTGCTCACTAGCCCTGCAACTTACTGCTCGGGCTGTCATACCATGATCCCCGCTATCCATAAACCCCCGCAAAGTAAATTGCGTACTACGGAAACATACACGATAGCACTCACAAATGTCCGCTCGCTTGGCAAGCATAGCCAAGACATTCATGAGTTGATCCATGACCACAAAATAGATCTCCTGTTCATGACTGAAACATGGATGGGCCCAGCATCCGACCCGGATTTGGTCATAGCAGTCCCGATGGGGTATACCACCCACAGATTAGATAGGCAAACCAAGAAAAAGGGAGGAGGCATCGCCATTATCGCCCGTGACACCTACACTGTAAGGTTTACCACTATTGTACAGACCTCGTGTGAAGCCATTGAGTTTTCTATTAAAATGTCCCCATCTTACACTTTTAAAGGGATTCTTCTTTACCGTCCTCCAGGGCCTAGAGGTGACTTCATTGGCGCCTTCAGGTCATTTTTGGAAGTATCTGCATTAGATACCCCTTTTACCATTCTAGGCGATTTTAACTTTCATTTTGATGCCCTTGATAATCCTGACACAGCCTCTCTATTAGCAGACTTATCTACCTTTGGCTTGGCCACTTTGGTTCATGCCCCCACGCATGAAGGAGGTCATATGTTAGATGGCATTTTTTCAAATGCCACCGGCTTTCAAGTTACAAAAATACTGCCTCTAACATGGTCTGACCACCATCTTATTCTTTCATCGCTACAAATTTATGATCTCCCGATTAATAAATCTAACGGTAACCCTCATCAAACATACTTGGCTTGGGATAACATAGATGAATGCAGCTTAAAAAATCTGCTCACAGATACAACTCCTTTGTTATCCACTGACCCTAATACCGCCACCTCTCAATTTTACCACTGGGTCAGTTCAGCAGCCAGAGATCTGGTTCAAGTCAAACAGCGGTCACGCAACAGAGCGACCCCCTCGGCCCCATGGTACACGGATGAACTACGCACACAAAAACAACAGTGCCGGAACAGAGAGAGACACTGGCGTAAGGATTATTCCCAGGAGTCCAAATCTCTCTACAAAGAGTCGGTAACAATATACAAAAATCTTATTATAGACGCTAAGAAAAGATATTATTGTTTCAGAATAGAAAATGCACAGAACTCAAATAAATGTCTATTTGAGACTACCAGACAGTTAGCTGGCTCTTCTGTGGATCTCACCCCCCCCCCCTTCCCAAACCCTCTGTGACGCATTGTCTAGTTTTTTTTTCAGCAAAGTGGATGACATTTATCGAAACTTTGCTAACACCGCAATCAGCTCCCATGAGGCCTTTACCCAGCCTGAAGGACCAATTTTTCAGCAGTTCAGAGAGGTGACCTGCCTTCAGGTACTCAACATCATATCCTCTATTAAAGCTGGGTCAGCCTTGGACCCGTGTCCCCTGAAGGTTCTGCGGCCTATGATGGACACAGTTCTCCCATCCATAACCGAGATCTGTAACTCTATGTTTTCCACAGGCATCTACCCGGACACCCTAAAGAAAACACTCATAAAACCGCTTCTGAAGAAACCTTCCCTCGATAAAGAGGAACCTAAAAGTTACCGGCCCATTGCCAGTCTGCCATTTTTAGCGAAAGTGGTGGAAAAAATCATGAACACCCAACTCTCCCTCTTTATCGAGGAGAACAAAAGGCTCGACGAATCGCAGTTTGGTTTCCGCCGATGCCACGGAACAGAGACCGCTCTGGTCAAGGCGGCTGATGATATTAGATCTATCCGGGATGCAGGGGGCTCTGCCATCCTGATCCTACTGGACCTATCGGCGGCCTTCGACACGGTCGACCATACCACCTTGGTCGACCGTGTCGAGAGCATAGGTCTCCGAGGCAACGCAAAAAATCTGATTGCCTCTTTCCTGGCTAATAGGACCCAGGTTGTCACTGTGGGACCTTTCGAGTCTTCCCCACTGTCTTTACCATGTGGAGTTCCTCAGGGCTCATCCCTTAGTCCGACACTTTTTAACATTTATGTGTCGGACCTTGCCAAAGTCATCAGGGCATTTGGGATGAGCCTAACGTCCTACGCAGATGACACCCAATTGATCCTAGCTGTTAAGAACGATGGGCCACAAAAAGCGAACATGCTTAACCAAGGTATGCAGGCAATAGGCAGTTGGATGGGCCATAATTGCCTGAAATTGAACTCTGAATAATCAGAGGTTGTAATTTTCGGCAATCTTTCCCCAGACTGGTCCCCCTTATGGTGGCCGTCGTCTATGGGCCAGCCTCCAGACCCGGTCGACAAGGTCAGGAACTTGGGTGTACTGTTTGACAACCGTCTGAACTTCCTGCCTCATGCTAACCAGAGCTCTTCCTCTGCCTTTTACAAACTTCGGCTTATAAAAAAAATTCTGCCCTTTTTACCTGAGCATCATGCCAAAACATTGGTAAGCGCCCTGGTCCTCTCCACCCTAGATTACTGTAACGCCCTGTTTCTAGGTGCCCAGGAGAGAGTGCTAGCTAAAATGCAGGCCATCCAGAATGCCGCTGCAAGGCTCCTAGGGCGAATTACTAAATACCAATGGGTCTCACCAACTTTAAGGCGACTTCACTGGCTCCCAGTGAAAAAGAGGATAAAGTTCAAGGCACTATGTTTGACATACAAGGCCTTACATAATGTCGGACCAGTGTTCTTCACTCGAAATTTAATTCCCTACTGCCCATCTAGAACACTGCGCTCCTCCAATTCTTCTGATCTAGCGGTCCCCCGAACCAAAACTGTCAATTGGGGTGATAGGCGGTTCCTAGTAGCTGCACCGAAATTGTGGAATACACTTCCATATTCAATTAAGGCCAGCACCTCTCTCAGGTCCTTTCGAAAAAATCTTAAAACCTGGCTTTTTAACCTCTGATCCTTTTTAACCTTCGTACTTTCTGTCTCCCTGGGTTAAACACAGCAGTTCTTTAGCGCCGAGATGCCCTCGGGCCTTCGTTCGCGCTTTACAAATGTTTCAAATAAATAAATAAATAAATAAATATGGAAGTGGTGGCACCCCCAAAGGATCGCAATGGCTTCTTTCTCAAATTGAGAATATCGTTGTTCTGTAGCCGTGAGGGTCCGGCTGGCGTAGGTAACAGGGGCCCACTCTTCGCAGTCATGCTGTTGCAATAGGATAGTGCCTATGCCTGCAGGGCTGGTGTTAACCACCAGTTAGGAGTCAGAACGTGGATCGAAGTATACTAGCATGGTATCGGCAGACAGTGCAGCTTTTCTTTGTTGGAATATCTCTTCTTGTTTCGGACCCCACGTCCAGTGGATGGTGGTTTTGGTGAGGTCTCAGAGTGGGCTGGTTAGGTCGGAGAGGTTTTTGATGAAACGCCCGCAGTATGTAACCATGCTCAAGAAACTGCGGACTCCTGACACTGACGTCGGAGCGGGCGCCTCCTGAATGTCCTTCACCTTGTCCGGGTCGGGTCTGTTGCCTTTTTCTGAGAACTGGTATCCAAAGAAGCTGATGTCCCGCCGCAGGAACTCACACTTTTCCTTGTGTAAGGCCAGCCTGCTATCTCAGAGGTGAATGAACACTGCATGAAGCCGAAGGAGGTGCTCTTCCAAGGTGGGGGCGTGCACCAAGATGTCATCGCTCACATTGAGCACTCCATCCAGCCCTTGGAGGACATTCTTGACGATGTTCTGGAACACCTTAGCTGTGCTCGAGATTCCAAAGTTGAGGCGGATGTAGCTCCAGAGTCTGGCGTGGGTGGAGAACGTGCCGATCGGACGGTAGTCAGAGTGTAGGGGGACCTCGTGGTAACCTGAGCGAAAGTCCTTCTTCGAGAACCATTTGAACCCTGCGAGCTTGCCAATAATGTTGTCTACGTTTGATGGCGAGGTTTGGGACCCTCAAGGGACTATATCTGGCTGTTTCGTTTTTTTTGCGACGACGATGGGGACACCCATGGAGTGGGGCCCCGCACCCGTTTAATAATCCCAGCGTTCTCAAAGATACGGAGCTCCACTTCTACCTTCGGACAGAGGTAAAAGGCAATCTTTCTGTGCCTGAGAGCAAAGGGGGCTATGGACTTGTCTATGTGTAGCTGGACAGCTGGGCCTTTGAGGCATCTGATCCCCTCAAAGAGAGGTGTGAACATCCTCAGCAGGTGGTCGAGGTCATGGGCATGCACAGTGAAGACGAACTGGATGAGGTTGAGATCCTACGCGGTGCGACAGCTGAGCAGGAACCCTGAACCTTCTTGCATTACGTAGACCTTGGCCTGCTGGTTTGTGTGGTCATGAGAGAGATCTGCCTGGAACACACCGCATAGTTTGAGCAGAGAGTGCGTGCCGAACACGTACACTTTCACTTTGATGCTGCGGAGGGCAGGCGGGTTGGGTAGGCTCCGATAGACACTGGCGGCCATGAGGTTGATGGTGGCACCTGTGTCAATTAGCGCTGCTACCGAGTAGTCTTGCACCCCGATCGCGCACATGGGTGCCGCATGCTGGGTGGCTGAGAGGGCATTCAGCATCTGTACGACATGGACTGTTGCCACTTCGTCTTCGTCCATGTTGCTGCTCGAGGAGCTGCCAGGGAGAGGCTGTTCTGACAGACTTTTTCGGCCCTCCTTTGAGGGAAGATGATTGGAGGTGACTCCAGTCTACTATTATTCTAGTGCAAGGATTAGAACCATAGACAGGGCCTATTCACAAGGCATAGTAATATAGTTCCGTACCCTTTTCCTTAGATCAGGGCTTATAAACTTATATTAGGGGATAGATTCATTAGTATTAGTGATTATCCGTCCTTTTGCAAGAGTGTTAGTATACCTACTATGGAGTTATGCTTATTTCGGGCCTTGTAGGCCTCAAACGGGAGAGACTCCATCTTTCTTTCTGCCCCGGCAGCTTGAGATGCTTTTAGGTCAAATGTAATGTTTTAGTTACGAGGTGTTGTTCGCTTGGAGAGAACCGGCTCAGGCTGGCCCTTATCGAAAGACTGTATTTTTCTCCACTCCGAAGACACAACATCAGGCCGGCCGGCTGCGAACGTGTCCTTGGTACGGGGAGGTACAAGAATTTGGTGGGCGGCAGGTTACTGGCCGTAACTTTCCATGAAGGAACGAGCTTCCATATTAGTGAAAGCATGAGGCAGTTAGTGAGTCAGTCCGTAGGCGGCAGCTAACCGTTAGCATCAATGACATTAATTATTTCCAGGCAGACAGTCGCCATTTTGAAGTCCGAGAAAGACCAAAAAGCTGATACTCTCTTAGAAAGATTGAAGTTATTTTAGCTGGAGCAGCTGGCGAGCTTTGACCTTTAAGATCAGAGCATTCCGAGTGAAGCAGTTAGTCAAGAGAACGAATACCAGAGTGGCTGAAACTGAGTTATAAGATCGAAGCCGAGAAGTGAAGATGGTCCGTGATTGAGAGGAGAGAAGAGTAGTGCAGAACAGCCAGAGAAAAAGCAGCTAATGAGAGGAAGGTTCCAGTGACTTGGAGGGAGGCAGAGAAGACAGAGCATAGCGGTGCAGACGTGTATCCATGACTGCAGAAGTGTGACCTTAAGACGAGCCAAGGCACAGACGAGAAGGGAACCTAGATGACTGCTGAATCCAGACTTCACATTAATCAAGTGACGTCGACTTTTTTCCCCCTAGTGTGCACATTCTAACCTTTCATTTTCCTTTGCAGACTATATGTTATAGTATGGTATTATGTTGTTATGATTATTGTAATAAAGTACCCCAGTTCTTAGTGAACCAGCATGTGCCTTTTATTCTTGTGCAATCAGGGTAACCTGTTCTTCTAGTCAGGCATTGTTTTCGTGAACGGACGTGATTCCCGGTCAGGTAAGGAGTGACTGAGCAATGTGGGCGAGAGGGGCCCCTGAAGTGAAGAATAGGTTGTACATCATCTAATTCGGTAAACCGTTGTGTGATCTATAATATTGTAGTATCATATCCCTAGTAGATAATGAAAGATTCCTTCTAATGGTATTCATAGGAAAGTGATCGTCGTTGGTAAGCGGCGTTAATGAGAACACCAGGAGGGAAACTGGTGCATATACCCGCAGGAGTGCGGCTTGGGATGTAAGTAAGAGAACACCAGAAGGGAAACTAGGGCATATACCCGCAGGATTGCGGCTTGGGATGTAAGTAAGAGAACACCAGGGAGGAAACTGGTGCATATACCCGCAGGATTGCGGCTTGCTATACCCACAGGATCGTGGCTTGGGTGGGCACTGATTGTGGTCAGTGTGTAATGGTAGCTAATCAGAACTGCCCTAGGGTAGACTAGTCTGGGCCCAAGCTGCCGCGAGACTAACTGGTGTGAGTGTGATATTGTAGAAAACTTATGCATGTACATTGCTAATTCCCCCATCCTTAGGTATGAGACATAGATACCTGTTGTAAATAGGTCCTGAGGAGGGAGGTGATTAAGTTCCGGCTGGGTTGGTGGTGCTCTGAGGAGCTGATTCTATCTGGTCTGAGAATCCGGTCGTTACAGAGGCTCAAGGGCTCCCACATGGCATTGCAGGCCTTTCAGTTTCCTTCTTAGTTTCATGCGGCATACCTTGAAAAAGTGATTTAATTTTCGGCACGAACTGCAGGACTTTTCTTGGGCTGGGCAGGCGCCCTCATGGGGATACGGGCCTCCACACCACCCACATGGGTGATTCCTTGGGCCTTGTTTGGAGGCGTGAGGGGATGGCTTACTGGACTTCGGCTGGGGTTCCCGGGTGTCAGTGCGAATGGCGCAGACTGGTTCTTCCTTGACTGCAACGGCAGGCTTGAGCTCCATGTGGGCCGCTCTGGCGTTAGACAGTTCTTTAGAGCACCCTAATGTCAGGATGTCCCTCATTGGCTATTGTACTCCTGCAGGACACGTTCACGCAGCTTTGAAGAGGCGCAGCCTTGAATGAATTGCATCCGGATCTCATCATCCACGTCAAGGAGGGTGCAGGTGCTCTCCAGCTCTTGCAGTCTCCCACAGAAAATGTCCACAGACCCGTCTGGCTGTTGCCACGCTTGGCGAAGGAGGAAGAGTTTGTAGTCGGGGTTGGCATAGGGCTCAAAGTGGGCTGTAATGGCGTAGTTCCGTGGGGGCCCAGCTTTGTGCACTATTTATGCGATTTTGTGAATGTTTTCCCCTCCCAGATGAAGGAGCATAGGACTCCTCTGCGGGGCCGGGATGTCTGCTGCATCAAAGTATGTTTCCAGGCACTTCACCCACGCCTTTCAGCGCGCTGCCTGGGCGGGCCAATGCCCAGTAACGGCAAATGGCTCCCAATGGTGGAACAGACGCCAGAAGGTAGGTGGTTGCACCTGAGGTGATGCCCACGCAAACTGCCGGCGCAGGTGGGCGCGGGCCCCAAATGATGGAGAAAGAGATGGGGCCAGGAGGTGCGCCAGGCGAGGAGCGGGTACCTTCAGAAGTGATGCGGTGAGACGGCCTGGAAGCCGGGTGGCTGGAGCCCTGGACACAGATTGCGGCGGATGGAGGCGTACTGTAGGCATCACGGCCTTAGATGCAGGTGCAGGTAGGCAGGGGCACAGGATGCCAGGGCACATGTGAATAGAGGTGGCAGCTGCAATTAAGCCTCATGGGAGCAGCAGCGCGACTTGCGTTGTCCGCGGCACGGGACTGGCGTAGGCCGGCAGGGTAGTGTAGAGGCAGCGGGCCACAGAGACTTCCTTACCGGGCGTAGACGTTGGTGTGTGGTGCCTGTGAGCGCACTTGGCTTACAGTGCGCCGCAGCGCCGCATGGGGTCGAAGGCAGAGAGCAAACGTGCGCACTCTCTATGTTCGGAGTGGCACGGAGAGCCTGGGCCAAGAGACAGGCGCAGTGGCGGTGCGTCCATTGGGGGCGTTGGGGCGTTGCCCCACTAGCTGTGGATGACCGTCACGCTGAGGCATAATTAACAAATTCCAATTTGAATATTATAAATCTGAGCGTGAGCGCGCACTCGCAGCAAACTTCTGTGCGGCCGGCAACGCTAGCTCAGCTTACCGCCGGGACAAGATAGACATCGCGTTGGAAGGAGTGGGGGCGGGGCTGCGGCAGTGATTGACAGCGCAGCACAGCAGTCTGCAGGAACAGCGGAGCTGCAGTGTGCGCAAGTCAATGTATGGCTACACATTTTTTGGACTTGCTTTTGCATGCGCACATGCTACAGTACTTTCCCCTCCCTCCCCAACAGCGAATCAGGGTGCAACTATACAAATAAAGATTGGCACCATGGTAGAGGAAGCAATAGCACATGATTGGATCACCAAGAAAGAAGGAGAATTCCTTTGTCAAAAGGATCCGAGAATCCCCTATCTATACACTCTACCCAAGATCCACAAAAGCATTGAGAACCCCCCAGGACGACACATAGTTTCCGGCATTGGATCTATCCTGGAACCTGTTTCTAGGTTTGCAGATGCTTTCCTCAGACCGATGGTCCAAAGAACATCTACGTACCTCAGAGACACTAAAGAGGTTCTGAATCTGTTGGAAGAAGTCAGTTTTGATCCTAACACCCAGCTATTGATTAGCTGTGATGTAGTGAGCCTCTATACTAGTTTGCCGCACCAAGCAACTTTAGAAATCATTGAGGATGTCATTTTTGAAGATTTTTGGGAATACCAGACACCACGGAATGTGGTGATGAACTGTTGCTCTCTTGCATTAAAGGAGAACTTTTTGAATACAATGGCACCCTATATTTACAAAAGCACGGGACCAGCATGGGAAGCACATTTGCCCCTAGTATAGCTGGGCTGTACGTACATCACCTAGAGGTGAACAAAATATTGATCCCAACAACCCTTTCAGATCTAACATCAAGCTATGGAAACGCTACATCGATGATATCCTGATCATCTGGGATGGAGATGAAAAGGACTCCGAAAGATTTCTAACATGGCTCAATCTACAAGATGACTTCTTAAAATTCACCAGCACAACCTCTAGAGAGAACCTGGTTTTCCTTGACCTGAACATATTTCCCAAAAATGGGAGATTGATGACCACGACCCACTTTAAGAGCACCTCAAAGAACTGTCTCTTAATGTACAACAGTTTCCATCCGAAACACCTACGGGATAACCTCCCTTATGGACAGTTTCTGCGTTTACGCAGGAACTGTACCGAGATTGGAAACTTTAAAACACAATCGGATGATCTCAAAAAGAAACTAAAGGCGCGAATGTACCCTGATCGGATCATAAACCAGGCTTACACACGGGCTAAAAACAACTGCTGCGAAAGCCTTTTGGAAGCAAAAACACCGAAGGAGGAAGAAAAACGACCAATTTGTGTGACTACATATAACACCAGTTCAAATCTAGTGACCAAAATTATCAACAGGAATTGGAAGATCCTGAACAGTGGTGGGATGCAAATACCAAAACCCATGTTTGCACACAAAAGAGCAAAAAGCCTGAGAGATGTCTTAGTCCATACCAGACCAAAACTGAACAACATCAGTGTACACAGAGATCCGAATTTTGTCCAGGGACATTATCCTTGTGGAGGGTGCAGGGTCTGTGGTCTAACTAAGAAAAGCAAGAAGATAACCTTCAACAACGGTACCGTCTGGGAACAGAGAAGTTTCAGTAACTGCAATAGCGCCAATGTCATATACCTGATCACTTGCCCCTGCAAACTTGAATATGTAGGAATGACCAGCAGGGCAGTAAAAATCAGGATAGGGGAACATAAGAGCACTATAAAATGCAGGAAATCAAGTACTAAACTCACTAACCATTTCTTGGAAAGAAATCACAAACCAGAGGAAATTACATGGACTGTAATAGAACTGGTCAGTATTGAACGATTCCTATTGGAAAAAGAGCAGAGATGGGTGTTTCGCATTCAGTCACACAAAACCGGGCTGAATGACGACATACCCTGGAGCCAGCTATGATGAGCTCCTCCGATTATCCAGACTAAGACCCACTCAATCCTTATTGAACCCCGCAGCCCCCGAGGGCGTACATTGTCATTAGACCAATTACCAAAAACTGTAGCCCTTTTGTTCACCAACTGTGATTTTATAACTATCATCACTCATGAAAAACCGATTCATTGCAAGAATTGACACTGTAGAAAGACTTCCGCTTTACTCTTCGATTGTGCCACCAAGTGGCAGCCATCTTGAGAGGTTAGCGCACTAGCATCAGCGCGGTAAGCCGCACCCACCAGAATGACAACGTGGAAATGCAGGGTTCTTAAACAACAGCGGATACACGAATTGGGCAATCCTCGGAGTAGCACGGGGGTAGGAATAATGATTTCTAGACCTGCTGGACATGTGAGTAACAGACTCTGACCTCGAGTCTTTAATAAACGGGTCAACGGGGGCAGTACAAACGACTTAAAAATCTCGTAAATAACCAGCATATAATACGAGGTGCGGTTTTGTTTTCACAGTAAACCGCGCAGAATACCCCTCGCCTGCAAACTCATGGGGCTCTGAACAATACTGACAAAAGTATGTATTGATCCCCTGGACATGGTTGTGAGTTGAGTGTAACGCTTATTGTTGTTCAACATGTAGACAATGCGAAGGAGGGTCCTCTTTTCCCCTTTTAATTGCTGATTTGTTGGAAATGCATGGAGTTATGAGTGTTGGTATGTATGATGAGATGATAGTGTACCCACATTTTGAGGTCACTATACGATTCCTATCGAGATAAACTTTAGCGAAAGACAGCTGAACCCGATAGATGTAAAGCTCTCACCTGTTTGATTTTATACAGGTACATGATCGCTTCAAGAGTTTTAAAGCGATTTCACCACCATTGTGGAATACGATTATCTGTTTGCATTTTCATTCAGATTGTGATGCTAATTTACGCATACATGTTGGTTTCTCTCTTTCTCTTTTCCTTTAAAGAGACCACAACGGGTCCATTTTTTATTGAATTATTTTTTGCTTCACCTGGGCCTACTCATGCCCCGAAGCTCAAACAGCCAGCTGATTTTTGCTGTATTGTTTGTAGGACAGTAGGCATATCTTCTTAGAAATGAGTACTTACAGGTAGGGATCACTATTTTGGTCCTGATGAGTAAGCAGTAGGGGACTGCTTACGAAACATGTCGACTAGGTAGCTAGCTATTGCTCTACCTCACAACCCCTTCTTAATGTTCCCAGCTAGAGAAGTTAATAAAGTGTATTTTTTTCTACTATGCCAGGGAATTTTTAACCTTTTTTCGATTTTTTTCACACCCACTAGTGTTAGGTCCCTACACTTTCACTGATACCCATACACCCACACATAGCCACTGTCACAACTTGAGTGCTCCCGCGTAGTCGTCTGGTCGTAGCACGCCCCGTCCCGTTATAGGGGCGGGAAGACCCCTATGATGAAGCATGACACTAACGGTTTTTTAGTGTGTGAGGGGTATTTTAACAAGCACATTGTGCTCTCATCTTTCTAAACCTAAGAGAGAGCCTAATACCGTTTCCACTAGTAAAAATTAAAATAAAAATCATCACTTCACTTTTCTTTGATAGAATCTCTTTGGTTATGTAGAGGAGCGGGTACCTTCAGAAGTGATGCGGTGAGACGGCCTGGAGGCCGGGTGGCTGGAGCCCTGGACACAGATTGCGGCGGATGGAGGCGTACTGTAGGCATCACGGCCTTAGATGCAGGTGCAGGTAGGCAGGGGCACAGGATGCCAGGGCACATGTGAATAGAGGTGGCAGCTGCAATTAAGCCTCACGGGAGCAGCAGCGCGACTTGCGTTGTCCGCGGCACGGGACTGGCGTAGGCCGGCAGGGTAGTGTAGAGGCAGCGGGCCACAGAGACTTCCTTACCAGGCGTAGACGTTGGTGTGTGGTGTCTGTGAGCGCACTTGGCTTACAGTGCGCCGCAGCGCCGCATGGGGTCGAAGGCAGAGAGCAAACATGCGCACTCTCTATGTTCGGAGTGGCACGGAGAGCCTGGGCCAAGAGACAGGCCGCAGGCGGGTGATCTGCGTGGCGGGCAGGAGATGGGCACAGCTTGCTGGTGCAGGAGGGGATACCGGGCACGCGGCTGGAGAAAGCCGGGCTGAAGGTGCTGAATGCGCGCAGGGGCGCCTCTGGAGAGGGCGACCTTGGCTGACGTGGTGAGTGGGAGGCGGTGCAGCGGGCACTTAACCACCTCGTCGCCAGTGTAGTATTGTGGCCTAGGCCCTGGGGCCACAAACAAAGAGAGACCTGGAGGCACGTTAGAGGTGGTGGCCAGATCATAACTGAGCCACGCCCAGAGCCCTGGGCTATTTATTTGCACATGTCACGTTCTCCCGGCGTATGACGGTCTGGGCCATTATACAGCACGCTTACATGGTGTTCCACTTGGACCACTCCTTACACAGTAGGAGGCGTGGTGGCTTCCACCACCCTCACAACATTACAACGTCCTTGTGTTTCTGCAGTGCTCTTGTGTGTCCGCTGTACCCTAGACTCTGTGATTTTCTAGGAGAAAAGGAGCTTACCCATAAGACTACCCTTGGGCACTTCGCGCTGATATGGAGAAACATTTTTAAACAAAATAGGTAAACTGCGCGCCAAAGAAAAACAAAACATATTATAATTTCCTAACTGAGTTAACCAACAGAATGAGGGGCTAAAGGTCCACAAGCTTACTAAACACAACCCTTTATCTCAGCCTAGAATGCAGGCCCGGGCTGACAGCCAACCAGAGTCTGTAAAACATTTCTCTCCATTGGCGAGATTTGCCTCCACGTTTCTCATTGACTATGATGAGAGTCGCCTCAGCGCCCGCTCTGTTTACCATATTTATGGGTGAAAACAGTTACTCACAAGGATTTTTAGGCTGCTCATTAAAAATAATTGATAGTCAGGTTATAGTAGGTGTAAGGGGTAGAAAGAATGTCGGAATAGAGTTTAAAACGTCTTGTCCCTGACAAAAATCCATATGTTCCGGGCGTCAGGCGATAGAAATGCCCCATCCCTGCTCTCAATGACAGAGTATGTCGCTTCAGCTCCCCGCAACGAATGTGACGTAAATGCCGCCACTTCATCCTTGCCATTTCTTGACTGCATCAACACAGCTTCCAACCCGTATTAACTTGCATCCATCAACACTACGCTTGGATCAGTGGCTTGAGTGGCATGGCATCTGCCATTTCTCCTTTTATCACACAAAATTCCTTAACCACCTCCTAAGTCCATTCAAATCCTACTCTTTTTTAACAACCCCCTTATACTTTTCGTACTTTCTGCACACTCAGGTACAAACTGTGCATAAAGTTAAAACATCCCAACAAATGATTGCAAGTGATCCTTATTCTGGAGTCCAGGAAAATCCTTAATAGCTTTTACCAAGCTTTCCTTTGGTTCCGGTCCTTTTGCTGGTAACTTATGACCTAGTTAAGCCACACTGGTCACGCCACATTGTCATTTACTTGCTTTCAATGTAACCCCTTTATCCTTTAACATAGCTAAAACCAAGGCCCAAGACTTGTCATACTCCACCTCCTCCATCCCAAAATCCAATATGTTATCCTGAAAACATTTCACTTTGTCAACATCCTTTAACATGGGCTTGATCAGTCGCTGAAACACGGAAGACACAGAAGCTAACCCAAAGGGCATGCACCTGAATCTAAATGCCGCAATGGGTGTGACAAAGGATGTCATATGACTTCCTGTACAACGCAATCTGATGGTATGCGGAAGGCATGCAGAGTGTAGTTGAAACTCTTGCCCATTTGAGCATGTCCAGCATTTCTGTTATATTGGTTAGAGGATGTCTATTAACCCATATCCTTTCATTAAGACCTCTCAGGTGGATACACATCCGCAAGGTACCATTAGGCGTCCTGGCCAGAACAACCAGCGAAAGCCACTCCGAGCTCTCTATGGATTCTATTATATTCTGTTGACATAACTTTTCAAGCGCTTCTCTCAACTCCTCCCTCATAGCAATCGGGACATGCCTGGCCTGGCGAACAACAAGTTCTACTCCTATTTGTAAATGAAACTGATGAGTGAAACATTACATTTTTCTTATTTCACCTCCAAATACTTCTGGAAAGGCTTCAGTCCAGACACACTTTTTTTCAGATATTAGTCGCACCATATCCTTCCGCAATATAAACTGTTGATGGCCATTCAGATCTAATATGATACCCAGATTACTCTGATCCAACCAACCCAGCACATTTGAACCTTCTGCTGCTACATACACCATACCTTCTGCTTTA
Organism: Lissotriton vulgaris; assembly: GCF_964263255.1. Taxonomy (NCBI): domain Eukaryota; kingdom Metazoa; phylum Chordata; class Amphibia; order Caudata; family Salamandridae; genus Lissotriton; species Lissotriton vulgaris. Next base: position 47,367,530 of record NC_141687.1, on the reverse strand, counting down.
TTCCCTTTAAAATGTAATCTTGCATCAAATCCCCCAGCACTTCAATGGCTTTCCACCATGTCCTACCGGTTTCACCCTGGACTTCCTTATTTGTACATTGTGTAATTTTCCCCATTCTTCCGCTTTTGTCAAAAACACCACATATGTGTTTGCACCCACTTGAATTACCCACCCCTGTCGGACTGCCCTCAATGTATAAGTTGAAGGCTCGGTAGCCAGTGCAAAAACATTAAAGGGGAAAGGGTACACCTCTCCAGTTCAAAGTGTAGCATAGCAACTTGTCCCCTACGCACTCTTGCCAGAGGCCTAGTGTACAATAGTTTAATCCACTTCATGTATTGACTTGCTAAACACATACGTTGTAACACTTCCCACATGTAGGCTCAATTCACAGTATTGTAGGCCTGTTCAATGTCCAACAATGCCAAGGCATACTCTCCCTCCCGCTGCGGCGCATGTAACATATGTGACAGCCTGCAAAGTTACATACTTTGTTTCCACAAGAATAAATCCACCCTGGTCCTCATGTACAATCTCAGGGATAACCTTGTTTATTCTGTTCTCAAGCATTTTACTGAGTATCTTCTTGTCTATGTTTAGCATGGACAGCAAGTGAAGGCCTCCAGCTCCAAGGGATCCCTGTCAGGCTTGGGATGAGTACTATCAATTCTACTGTTGGGACTTACTGGTGTCTACTGGGTGGAATGTTGAAGGTTGGAGGGAATGTGGAAAGTATGGGTGATATGTATTCCTTTGAACGTGGGCAGTTGTTTCTACCTGGCTTCCCTGCTGGCAGCATTGAATGAAGGTGGAAGCAAAGTTTACTTACATGGATCTTTGGTTCCTGTGATCATTGCAACCTGGCACCTTTCATTGGCGACAATCTGGTGACTGATCACAGCTCGAGTCACCCTTCAGGGCCCCGGGGAAAAAGGTGGGGCTAGGTGATGGTTAATTAGCAGCCATCGTGCTGCGTCTCGTTTCCAAGAATGTATGGACCACATAGGAAATTGGATGCAAGATAATTGCTTAAAACTTAATTATTCAAAAACAGAAGTTATGCTCTTTGGAAATTCGTCCCTAACTTGGTCAGACAGTTGGTGGCCCAATCACATTGGCCCTCTTCCGACACCCTCTAATGAAGGGAAAAATCTTGGGGTTTTCTTTGACACTAAGCTGTTATTTGAAACTCAGATCAATCACACCACATCGGCATACTTTTTTATCCTCAAAATAATGAAAAAAGTACTACCGTTAATTCCATTTGATCTAAGGAAAACAGTGGTCACAGCATTATTTGCATCTAGGCTGGACTACTGTGAAGCCTTACTTACCAGTGCGACAAACGCAGGATCCGCAAACTTCAGATGACTCAAAATGCTGGGGCGAGAGTCCTGTTTGGGCTTTCTTGCCATGATTGGGTCTCCAGGGCTCTCACGGAGCTACATTGGCTGCCCATCTGCAAACACATTCAATGTAAAGCTCTATGCATTGCTTTTAAATCCAGACATAGCCTTGGTCCATGGCAACTGTCACAATTTTTCTAATTTTACATTCAAGCCAGACCACTTAGAATAGATAATCAAAGTGTTTTTTTTATCATCCCGAAGGCACATAAAGTAAAATGGGGAGGAAAAAGCTTTGGCTACACCACCACTAAGCTCTGGAAGTCCCTTCCTGTATCTCTAAAAAACAGGAACACAATTTGCTTAAATGTAGTAAGGGATTGAAAACCTGGCTATTTTAGACTGCCTCCAGTGTAGCGACTTGTCAGCTGATTAAGCGCCTAGACACCTCTGGGTATAAGTAGCACTATACAAATTCTTCATTTCATTTAATTTCAAATGGAGGTATGGCCACTACTCGGGAAGTTCAATCAAAGGATTTCACACTGCCTTCAGGCACCAGCCCAGTTCTGCAAAGCTCGGGGGGTCACGCAGTTTCTAGACCCGCTTCTGTTCACTCTCAGAAGCGCTCTTTAGCCCTGTCAATTACTCTCACCACTCAGGTTCCATCCATGCAATACCACCTGGCAACACTAGGTCGTCGGGCCAGGTGAGGAGAGGGCAGTTGGTCCGCTGCACTGAGGGCACCAGAGGAACAATCGATTAATGGGTGATGAAGCTGGATAGCCTCTCAGAAGAAGGAGGTATCCCGTAGGACACATGTCGATCAACGTAGGGACCAGGCAATCTGGGCCCTCCGGAACATGAAGCCGCACCTATCTGGAAAGGAGGCACAACGTCTGGTGCGCATTACTACTAGTCGCACCAGATAGTTCTGGTCACGCACAATGCAAAATCGCAAACTCAGCACCGCTCTAGAAATGAGGCATAAAGTCTGATGTGTGTTGAGCTAAGTTGCACCAGACAATTCTGGTCACACGCAATGAAGAAATATCAATTACGGGAGGCACAAAGTCTGGTGCATATTGAGCTGATTTAAACCAGACAATTTTGCTCACACATAACGAAGAGATGCAAATTCCATGCCTCGCTGGAAATGGAGCACAATGTCCGCTGTCCATTGAATTGAGTTGCACCAGACAATTCTGGTCATATACACAGGCACAAGTTCAGTGGTGTCATACGAGGTGGAATGAGGCACTGCTGTGGGTATCCCCCCCCACCCGAGGGTCACAACCTGTGAATCAGACACCGCACGCAATGAGTATGCAGTTGGCATGTTACATCAGAGAGATGCGGCATAATCCACGAATCGGGCCATGCTCGGTTCCGCAACCGGGGAATCCGCTCACTACCAACAAGACGCTTATGCATATTGAGGCCCCATGATACAGGAGCCACACGCCTGAGATGCGGAAAATGCTTTTTGGGCTCCACACCAGACAATACCGTCTCCAGGCACAATACTTAGTTTCATGCTCACACCACGCTACCAGTGGGAATCCAGCAGATGATGTGGGCACATAAGGCAGCACTTCTCTCCAGGGGTGTATTACACCTTATCACTGTTGGCGCCCGGCGCACCTTTCAAAAGGTGAGCCGGGCTCAAGCAGTGATAATGTGCCACATTATGGTGTATGCGCTGCCCTGGGGCAGCGCATTAATGTGAAAAAACGGAGTAGCCGCTCCATATTTTCACAGTGCAGAGGGCACCCGCCTGCACTTTCAAAGGGGTTTAGAGATCCCCTTGTAGGCGGGTGCAGCAGTCAGCGCCTGCACCCGCCTGCAAGGGGATGTCTGGGGGTCTATGGGACCCCCTTTACCCCCCTGCAGAGGGCTGCTGTCAGGAGGCACATTGACAGTGCGCCACCTTTTAAATGGCGTACAGTCAGTGCTCCTCGTGAGGGCTTCTTTGACTCTGCACCCACGTCTGTAATATGGCACGGTTGCTGGGAACTCCCTCATTTGCATAGGGCATGCCCCTATGCAAATGAGGGAACACCCTCTGTTGATAGCGCAGGCACTTTAAGTGCACCACTGCTATCAGTATTATAGAAGGGGACGCATAAACATCTGCTTCCCCTTTTTTAATACCAAAGTGCACCAGGGACGTGTAAAGCGTTCGCATCTGTAATACGGCCCCAGGGGTCACAGGTAGATGGTGTGGTCCCTCGCGGGAGGTCATTGATGCCCCTAAGACCTCCATCAGAGAACAGGGGGCAAGGCAACAAGCCCTTGGAGAGCACACTTAAGGGTGCCACACAGCAGCAGGTAGTCTGTCCCGGCGAGCCACTATTCAGGAAGGGTGCATGGTCCCTTCCAATGTCAGTAATCCTTCTTGTGCACAACAGATTCCTCTGGCTGTGTGCACCACACAGTGCCAGGGTCTCCTGTCCCACATCCCCACATGTGTATTTCTTCCCTGAATTATTTTAATTATTTGAAATGGTTGAGATTGTTTGTTGTGCAAGAACTGACTGATACAGTTGAAGATATGATTGAAATTGTATTGGACATTAAATGTAATTGTTATGTAGTATGTAAGTTACGTAAATGCTGTTGCTCACATGTGTGGAATTAATAAAAACAAAATGTTGTCACTTCCATCCTAATCAGTTTGATGGACACTCCTTTTCAGTGTATACCTCTCATTAGTAAATAGCCCCAGCCCCTCACTTAGGAAGCACTGCCACCCTACTCATATTTCATCAGAAACTAAACACTTGTTGTGAGAGGCAGGCTCAGTATGTGATGTACACTTATGTAAGTGGACAACTTGCACTGATCTAGACAATCCTTATCGTGATTTTAGTGGGCTTGGACAACCTTACAAAGCTGTCTAAGCAGACCCTCAAGGATTTCGCAAATTCGCTATTTCGAGGTTTGCCGCGAACTCGCACTTTTGTAAAAATGCCACGATTTTTACAAAAGTGCCCGCAAAATCGGCACTTTTGTAAAAATGATGCCGCAATTTTTACAAACGATTCAGAAAAGGGGGTGGTGATGAACAGAGTGTCTGAATTAAGCAGACCACTCTTACCCAGTCCAAAGATCAGGGCTTGATCCATCACCGTTATTTATCTCACTGCACCATCCCAGCTCAGAACCTGGCTATATGCAAATCAGTCTGTCCCTGGCCCAGTGCATCATGGGAACAGGGCAGACTAAACTACCAAGCCAATTCTTCACCAGAAAGGAGACAAGCTACCGGGGACCGGTTTCTGGCATTTCAGCCGTCTTCGGCCCGGCTTGCTTGAATCCTAATGGTGCAGTGAGAAAGGGACTCATGTCTGAGTAGACCCTGCCACACCTATAGTGGCCAAAAACGATTCAGAAAAGGGGGTGGTGATGAACAGAGTGTCTGAATTAAGCAGACCACTCTTAACCAACCCAAAGATCAGGGCTTGATCCATCACCGTTATTTATCTCACTGCACCATCCCAGCTCAGAACCTGGCTATATGCAAATCAGTCTATCCCTGGCCCAGTGCATCATGGGAACAGGGCAGACTAAACTACCAAGCCAATTCTTCACCAGAAAGGAGACAAGCTACCGGGGACCGGTTTCTGGCATTTCAGCCGTCTTCAGCCCGGCTTGCTTGAATCCTGATGGTGCAGTGAGAAAGGTACTCATGTCTGAGCAATTTTTACAAAAGCGCTAACAGAATTATTGCAGTGACTTAGCCTGATGAAAACTAAATACTTTTGGGCTGGTTGGACTGAAGGAAAATGAAAGTGCATAAAATCCCACCAAAATTGGTTATTGAAAGGGGGATGCTAAGCACCGTACTATGGAGGGAAGGTCTCAGATTTGTAAATAAGCATCCCGCTAAATGTGGTCGCTTAATAATACGTTGGACCAAGAGGTAAATGCAATAGAGGAGTGTAAAAAAGTAAGGTAGAATGGCAGCTATGTGTAGATGTGGCACCCACTCCGAACCCGCTGAGGCAGCAGCACTCCTACAATCCAGTGGAAGGCCGCTCAGCTGGACTCCATCACGCTGCCCCAGCATGTGCTCGATCTGCTCCTGCCGCTGCTTTGCTTTAACGAGAGGAAGAGGACAGCAGATGGACCTAAGTACCCAGCCCCTCCAGGGTTTCGCGATTTCACGATTTGCCGCGAAATCAGCACTTTTGTAAAAATTCCACAATTGCCTGCAAAATCACTTCTGTGAGGTGGAGGCAGCATCTGATCTACTGCCCGGTTCATTATAGTGAACCAGAAAGTATGAAGTGTGTGAATGCAGCTCGGTTTTCTGCTACGTTTGCAGTGACAGATTCTCTTAATGCAGAGAGGAGGACATGATTTTAGGGGGTTTCCTAATTGGATCAAAGAGTTTTTGGCTGGGGCATTTCGAAAACTTGTGTAGCACAAGGTATCCGTCTCACTCCACTTAAGGATTTTGCATGTTAGAGATGCATTGCAATTACAGTGATTGGATTTCTGCTGCCTATTGTATATGGACAGTGCAACCTGCTTAGACTGACGGGGGCTGGCACTGCAGTGCATAGTGCGGCAATGCACACTGTCATGAGACTTGCAAGAGTCTCGTGAGTGCCTGCTGCTGTTAGGAAGGTGAGTCTGCCTAATAACAAAAACAAAGTAGTTTTTTGGAAGAGTATTGCAGTGCTGCTGCATGCAAAATGAGGGGCGGGGCTCAGGACTTAAAGTGTACAGTCACGAATAGCGAAAACAAAGTATAATTTCAGAATAGTGTAATGTTGGCAGGTGATTTTGGTGGGACGGAATAGGTCGGAGTGTGTGTGCATGGGGTGGGGGAGGAGGAGCTGTGGAATGGTGCCAAAATGGTTGTACAAGATGTTAATGATACACCTCTGGTTTCCGTGGAGCAGAGGGAAGCTACTCATCTTTGCCATGCCCCGGTGTATGGCTAGTTCTGTACCACAAGAGGTACCTCGCCGTAGACGTTTAAGTGCTGTGCCTCTATGAGTGCTTTGTCCTGTTACATGTGTGTGCACTGATTTATGCAGACACTGGGAATAGAGATCTCCATGTAGGGCAGGGAGGGTTCAGCTGACCCTTGACCGAAACATTGCCCATGCATTCCTTGGCCCTATTGTTGCTGTATCCCGCTCACGTTTGATGAATGGGGTTTGTAGTGAGCTGCGGGTCAGGGATGACCCCAGATTTGCACGTTCTATACCCTATATTAGCCAAAATTGAGCTGCAGGAGGAGTAACTGTTCCATACCTTGCATCCCAAGCAAACACTAGGAGCGACACTTGTAGGGGACGTTTTATTCCCTGGTAAAAGCATGGTTTACAATGCATCTTGGGATCCTCAGTCAAAGAGCACCAAGGCAGAGCCAGGGGCTTGATGCAGGTACAGGAGCGAACTTTGCCTGCAATAACTGTAAGAAACTGAGGAAGTGCGCTCTCCTTTGTCCACGCGTAACAAACCCAGCTCAATCCCCGGTCTGGTTGATGCTGCAAAACCGCTGACAGCGTCAATTGTAAAGCACGGCTACTTACCCTTTAGGGTCTCAAGTTGCTGATTGGGTGGAGTGGATCTGTGGTTCAGTCGAAGAGCAAGGTCTTGAGATCCTTCCTGAATTGAGGCAGAGACAGTGATTGGCTGGGATATAGAGTCAGGAAGTTCCAAGCCCTCGCAGCAAGGTAGCAGAAGGATCTTCCTCCGGCTGTGGTCCTGTGCACCCGTGGGGTGGGGGCCAGTTGGGTAGAGCGGGAATGCCTGGTGGATGTGTGGAAGGGGAGGCGGTGGTTAAGGAGCCTTCACCTGTGGTCTGCTTCCTCTGTTCCATATCCCAGGTTGCCTATTCAAAGTGGAATACTCTACTAAAACAGTTTCCATTGATTTAAGGCTGAAAATGAATGATTATGAGTAAAATAAAGGGCCGCAAAAATGCAGCTAAATTTCCATATTTGTGCAGTAAAATTTCCATATTTGTGCCGCTAAATTTGGTAATCCATGCCACTATAGCTTTTTTTACCAGAACATTATCTTATAGATATAGATTAGGTGAAAAAGAACCACACAGTATATTTATAAAAATATGTATTTATTATAAGACACTCACTAACACATACAGATATCTCCTAACCGGAGATATACACAGTGCACACAATACTTTGCAATAGAAACAGGTAAGAAGCACAGAATACACAGTGGTCCCCAGGGGGAGACCAAACCATATACTGAAATAGTGATATGCGAACCATGACTCGAGTCAAGACAATACTCAGAGTGCGTAGAAGTGCTTGGGACCCAAGGAACCACCCAAGGTGAGCATCTAGGAGCCCCACGGAGGTCGTGTGCAGTGTAAGAACACTACCGCGTTCTTCATACAAATCAACTTGTGAGTCACCGTTGCAATTTTAAAGAAAGAGGACCCATCCCAGTAGACCCTAAAGAAACCATGTGGAAGACAAGAGGTTGGAGAGCCACCCCACCCGTGGATACCTTAGAAATCAGGATTCCTGCACCAGGGAAGCCGAGTGCATAGGTGTGAAATAGCGTCGGAAACCACCATTGAATCCAATGGAGGACTTCACAAAGATGCCACTGATGGAAAAAGGTGAAAGTCTCCAGGGGAACTCAAAGGTGGATTCAAGATGTGAAGAACCTGCAAGCAGAGGGGACAGAGTCTATGCCACTCAGGAGTAACCAGGAGGCTGGAATACGAATGCCCCCCAATGTCAGGTGTTGCAGGAGAGCTAACAGTGACCTTGGAACTGCAGCTGTGTGGACCAGAAGACGTTGTGGAAGACCAGGGTCATGCACAAACTTTCCCACGTCCCATTTCAAAAGTTGAGGGGTCGGTGTCCGGCGGTAGTGATAGAGCGCGCAGTTCACCCGGGTCACTATTTTACCAATTTTCACGCACTGGGCCCTGGCGTGCATACGAATGACTGAGTTTGCGTGAACCGGGTGATTCTTACACGCTACTATGAGTAATTCAGGGGGTGACTCTCTCACCACTTACTATTCATGTTCCTGACTTACCACAGGCACATTACTCCTGATGGACCAGGAGCTAGCAGTGAATAAGTAGCAAGTTTCCTATCGGAGTATAAATACCTCACACATTTAATACATTCAATGTCACTTTGGTGATATGTAATGACCACAGACACCTGATGGAGTTTTAAAAGTTTATATGAAGTTAGTTTTGAATGAAAATGCCATGAATAACAGGCAGATACAAATTAGAACATCAATAATCAGGATCAAAATCAAAATGTAGCTATGGATTAAGGCAAGCACCATAGAGTACTAAGGAATATTACAGGGTATGCGCATTTGGGAACATACTAATCAGTACGAACTTTAAACTAAGGCAAATTGGATGAATAGGGCTAATAAGGGTACTTAATATTCAGATTCTAATTACTATCTCTAAGCTATCTTCACTAAATTCACAGCAAACATACTAAAGGAAAGGGATGGTGAAACAAACTAAAAATATGCAATCAGTTTTAATAATCTCCTATAGGAAGGGGAGAAATGGAACATTACTAATAAGCAATTTCGTAAAGTCACTTTCGAAAAGGTGATAGGAAAATATCACAGGCAAGAGTGCTTTATTAAGAAAAGGAAAAGTAAGAGAATAGTTTAGACGGACACCCACATATATATTTACCTAGGACAGAATGAGGACTAACCCTGGCCACGGGTCAGTTTGGGAATAGACGGGGACAAGGACCCTCAAGGATTCGGAATGCCAGTAGGCGAGCAGGTTCAGCTCAGGACAGTCAGGACAGGATAGCCCTCAGGTTTTGGGTCAGGACTGGGCTCATCAAAGGGCACGACCAACACCTGCAGCTTCGGATGCAACGCCTGCGTTACCCCCTCTCTGCATGGAATCCGCCAGTAACCCCGATTGGGTTTTCGAATCTCCCAGCAAAGTGCTTCGCCAGCACTTAAGACTATTTCCACCCCTTGGAGTTTGTGGAAAATACGGACAGAGTGCTCCGAAGCGCTCTGTATCAATCACCTATAGAGTTCGTAGGGTCAGTGACAGGTCAGCTACTCGGACAAGTCGGACAATTTCTCTAAGCTGAGCTAGGCTAATTATACCCAATTTGGACCCCCAGACAACTCACAAATGTTGCAAGTGACAAGGTCCCATCTTTCGATTGGTCAAGAGAGGTGGTTAGGTCATTGTCACCTCCTAAATTCTATGTTCCCATAATTAATATTCATTTTTCAGTACCCACCCCTTACATTCCAGTTCCCACGGTATGAGAAAGGTGTAAAACAATAGAACACACATAAGACTTATACATTTGTATCAATTTTAGGTACAGCCGAATTCTCTTCCCAGTGCATGGAAGATGTTCTCAGGCGCATCTCGGCTTCTGGAGCCAGCTGGCTTGGGTTTGCTTCTGCGCGGTTCGGCTTTTCCCTCATCACGTGACAGGGTTGTGGGAGGTTTCAAAGATGGCGTCGCTCCCCACTCCCAGGCCCCAAATACGCGGTACATGAAAAGCAAGCGAAAACAAATTAGAAACACAGAAAAAATGAATACACTGTCTACCATGAATAAGCTTCACTGCACCCCTTACTGTGTAATATCTATAGCATTGAGGGTTAATGCGGAAAAGACAGATATGCAAAAGCAGCAAGAGCTAGCAGAGAGCATGGTTAAAGACAAGCGGCCATTTTTAGCCATAATGCGCATGAGCGAAAACATCCCTCCAAATTGCGAGTGCGTCACATCACGTGGGTATGACCGACGCATGCGCAGTCTGGATTTCTGCGAAGCAGCCATTCAGTAGTGCAAGCATCATTACAATTAATAAACATAGATGCGAGCTTCCTTCGGGCACCCGCGTGTATTTGGAAAAGGTGAAAATTAAGACGGACAGGATTGGTTAATGCTTATTAAAGGTTAGACGAGGTTCATGAATGAGAGCAAGTCGCTTTACGTGCGAATCCTTGCTCCATCAATCCCCTCTTTGATGATATTTACTATCATCACTATAACTGGAAACAACTTTTATTCTTGCATATCATTCATCTCAATCTCCACAAACTTGTTGTTGAGCTTTCTCCCCGCATCCTTATTAGGGTGAGAGTTTTTAGCTCTCTTGTAAATTTCGTTTTTCAATTCTTCTAATTCTAGCTCATCAACATTTCTTTTTACTCCTCTCTTATTCACTGTATACTTCCTTTTGCATTTTTGACATTTACAGCAGATAAATATAATCAGTACGACCACACCTATTCCGGCTATTGGCATCAGTATTTTCCATAGAAGGGTTTTACCCAAGTTAGAAAACCAACTACCTACAGAGGAGAGACCATCAGTCAGTCTCGTCCAGGCACTATCAACCTCCAATGGTTTGAGTTCTTTTTCCAAACTAGTTATGTTTCTTACATATTTCTTTATTTCAATGCTTTTATCAGGAATGTAAGTGCAACAATGTTGCGCCTTCAACATTCAGCAGACTCCGCCCTCTTTTGCCGATAGGGTGTCAAGAGCAAGGCGATTCTGTAAAACCATTGATCTGATCGCAACCATTTCAGTATTGACCAGCAGGAATCCAGCAGCAGTGTCAGTTGATAACCGATCCACTACTGTAGACAATTTGCAGATACGGTGAGTATTCAGAACTACCCCCATTCCAGGTATCAGTGCACTAAATATATCACCTATAATTTCTCCTACACTTTCACGTTTACTACGCACTAAGCCATTAGTATCTTCATTGCTTCCAGCAGCATTGTTCACATGGTATATTCTCGGGAAAACAATGCCAAAATAGCAGCTTCCATACCAGTGATCCGGCAATTTGAAATAAGCCTTGTTTCCTTGTTTCCACATATATAATAAATTCCGGGAAACACAGGTTCTGACCCATTTTTGAAACCCCAACCTCCAATTACCTTGTAATTATGTTCACACTCGCTGGAACCGATGAATACATTGTTATAATAACTAGTCTTTTCTCTATGAAGACAGAGTTTCCCTTTCCGTTCAAAATCCAGTAACAATGCAGGACTAGCTTCGCCTTCTGAGGTGCTTTCCATATTCTCTGCCCATCTAGGGATTCTATCCTTCTCGTCAGTGGCCTTTTTCTGAAACTTTTCTCTCCTCCTTTCTGCCATTTTCAAAAACATCTTTTCCTGCTCCTGTAGGGAACAGGTCAGATTATTTTCTCTAGCTTCATTTAAGTCTATGTCACCTATTGTCAGGAAATATTCTCCCATGTAACGGGTTACCTCGCTCCTAATATGTACAATGTTCAGATTTCCTCGAACAGGAAGTTCTGAAAAGATTACGTCAGTGTTTGAGTAGTAGTACTGTAAAGTGCTTCTATAGAATAAGCTTGCTAATATACTACAGGAAATTCCATAGGTCAGGGGTAAATGGTGATATGTCACGCTTTCAGCTACAGAAGTAGGTAGCGTCATACATACGTAACAATCTTCTATTTACATAGCTTCTACATAGTGCACTAAAAGATTAGCGAAGACATTTAACTGAGTTCTGTTTTTCATTTTGTGAAAATGTAGTCCACCCTCATCTGATGCATCTAAGTCGGTTCGTTTTTGTGTCAGTACAGCAGTATTGTCACGTCTTTCTACACTTCGTGGTGTTTCTTCAGTCTGTACAGTTTCTGTGTCTAGAGTCTCCGGGTTAGTGGGGTACAAGTTAGGGTCTTTACTTATCATAAAAGGTATAAAAACTGTTAGTCCTATCCATATTATTATCAGTACGGCTATACTACAAAAACAGATTTTACAGCAGGTTTTACAACAGCTAAATTTGGATCTTCCATTTACATTTGAATCAGACATAGTGGCTTACAGGTGGTTTTCCAACCCCTCTTTGTTTCTCTTCACCAAAGGTTCTCTTAGGTTTTCCTCAAGGAGGGTCTTCGTCAGAACTCCGATCAGTGATTGACTCTTCGTCACTATTGCCACTGTGGTTCGGCTCATCAATTTCTTCCAATACCAAGTTAGTCCATTCAGGGCTCCGATACAGTTTGTTTTGTTTCTTTACTCGTGAGCTTCGCCGGTTAGACTGGACTCGGGCTTCTTTTCTTTCACTGGCAGCCCTTTTCCGGTCTTCTAGTTTTTCTTCAACTGTCTTGATTCTCAGACTCAGTATTTTTATGTATCGGGGTTCACTCTTTTTCTTGTGGCTTTTAGTGGTCGAGGAAACTTGACCTTCCTCGTAAACTCTCTTGTTTTCGCTTCGTTGTGGCACTCTTATTTCGTCAATGTCTATTTCCCTTCCTGAATGACTAGTTACAGGTCTTTCATAAGTTTCTTCTGCCTGGTCTCTAAACTGGCCTTGTTCAGGTCTACTTTGTATTTGATCTTTAGTTTCAGGTGATCTGGACTCTGCTTCCTGAACACATTCGTCTATTTCTATCTGTTCCTGTTCATGCACTTCGATCTCTTGATTTTCTTCCGCATGAACTTCAGCTTTAACCACTATTTGTCCCTTTCCAGTTTCTGAAGTTTCAGGAGGAGTGTCGATGACTTGGTCTGTCCCTACTTGGCCTATTTCCTGATCAGGTTTGTTGTGAGTTTCGATGACCTGACCTTCGTCCTCTAATTCTGTCTCACCTTCACTATCCCACTCACTATCTAGGTAAGAATATTTTTGGGTTCTTATTGGATCAAGAACTTGGTCGTCGGCAGAGAACCACTCAACGTCCTGACTTGAGCTCGGTAGTTCGATGTCAGCGAGATCTGGACCCTCTTCTGGAGTCTGCTCAGCTGCGCTACCTTCAGCTTCAGTCGCGTTTTCTCCTGTCACTGGCTTCGTATGGCTGGCATGGATCCACTTCGGCACACCCGCACACTTCACAGCAGTTGTGGTTACAAGGATCACTTGCCTCGGCTTTCCCCACTTTGGTTTAAGGCAACTCTTCCGGGTGTGTTTCTTTAACACCACCCAATCACCAGGCCTCAAGTTATGTGCTGGAGATGTAGGCCATTCGACAGCAGTCTCTCCAATCTGGTGAGAGATAGAACGCACTTGGTCACCCAGCTGCCTGCAGTATTCTAGCACTAAATCATCAGAAATACTTAGCAGTTTGTGTCCAGGTACCCATGCCTGTCGCATTACTCTTCCCATTAGCACCTCATGGGGACGTAGGCCTGTTTTTCGGTTTGGAACACTTCTCAAACTCATCAGCACAAGGGGCAAAGCTTCTATCCAGTTCATTTTGGTGGAATCACACACTTTTGCCAGTCTGGACTTGATGGTGCCATTCACTTGTTCAACTATTCCAGAAGCCTCTGGATGATATGCACAGTGCAACCTTTGCTTCATTTTAAATGCTGTACAGAGTTCTTTGAGGATTTCGTTAGAAAAATGCCCACCTTGGTCTGTTTCAATAGTTTCAGGAATTCCAAATCTAGGTATCAACTCTCTAAGTAATAGTTTAGCTACAGTTATGGCATCATTTTTCTTTGCTGGGTAGGCCTCCACCCATCTAGGAAATAGGCAAACTATGATCAGGACGTATCTGTACCCTTTGCACATGGGCAATTGGATAAAGTCCGACTGCATCCTGATAAAGGGACCTTCTGCCTTCCCAATCGTACTTTGCTCCACTACTGTCCTCTTTCCTGCGTTGAACTGCTGGCACACTAAGCACCTCTGGCAAAGCTTTTCCGCAGTGCCCCTGAACTTTGTGTTACGGAATACCTTGTCAAACCTACGGCACATTGCATCTCTCCCAATGTGTGTGTCCTCATGTATGATCCTAGCCATTGGGGCTACCAAACTGTCTGGTAATACAGGCACACCAGTTTTGTAAACCATGACACCATCCTCATCTCTCGGTGTACATTCATCCTTCTCCCACCTGTCTTTCTCCTTTTGGTCTGTTGCCTGTTGTATGTCTCTCAATTCCTCCCAGGTAGACACACCTTCAAACACCATAAGTTGGCAGCTGTTTCCACCTCCCCATAATTTGATTTTGAGGGACATTTTGTATCGGGCGCAGTATTGGGCAATTTGGTCAGCGTATCGGTTTCCGGCTGTCACATCATCATTTCCTGACCTGTGAGCCGCACACTTGACCACAGCCAATTCTTGGGGTAATTGGATCGCTTCCAGTAAGTTCTGTACCACCTTTCCATTTCTGATAGGGGTACCTGCGGAAGTCATGAATTCTCTTTGTAACCATAGTTGGCCGAAGTCATGAACAACCCCATAACAGTACTGACTGTCAGTATAAACAGTTATCCTTTTGCCTTTTCCTAGTTTACAAGCTCTTGTTAATGCGATCAATTCGGCTACTTGGGCAGACTTTACATCGCATAGGTAAGATGCTTCCAAGATTGTCTCCAACGTAACTACAGCATAGGCAGCACTCAGACCCCCATCCTCATGTCTTAAACATTAGCCATCTACAAACACCATTAGATCTTCCTCAAGTAAGGCTATTTCTTTGATATCAGGACGGGGCTTGGTGCTGAATTCAGTTAGGTCCATGCAATTATGCTCAACCTCATCTTCTTCAATATCTAGGGGAATGGGCAACAGAGTTGCGGGGTTCAATATGTTACACCTGGAGATGATTACATTCTCAGCACCTATAAGAATTCTCTCGTACTTAGTCAGCCGACTAGGGGTGAGATACTGGGTCTTGGTTCGGGTCAGTAAGATCACAACTGAATGCGGAACATATACAGTGACAGGATGTCCCATAACAATGGTTTCACTCTGTTCTAGACTTGCACAGGTAGCAGCTACTGCTTTCAGGCATCCGGGTAATCCAGCAGCCACTGGATCCAATGTGGCCGAGAAGTAGGCCACGGGACGCCTATTCAGCCCATGTTCTTGGGTTAGAACTGAGAGTGCAAAATTGTCTCTTGTATCACAGAACAGTTCGAAGTTCTTGGAGTAATCAGGCATTCCTAAGGCAGGGGCTGAGCACAGGCAATTTCGCAATTTTACCCAAGCGTTCATGCTTTCCTCATCCCAACTAACTGGGTCTTCCACTCCCTCCTTGGTCATTTTTATCAAGGGCTTGGCTAAAGCTGCGAATCCTACAATCCATTGCCTGCAGTACCCTACAACTCCTAGGAACATTCTTACTTCTTTCTGGGTCCTGGGTAGTTCCATTGCTCGAATTATTTTGATCCTTTCTGTAGTAACTTTCCGGATCCCTTTCTCTATCTGGTGCCCCAGATATTTCACGGAATTTTTACAGAACTGTAATTTGTCTGGCGACACTTTATGTCCTCCCTTGCCTAGGTGATTCAATAGGGCAATGGTATCAATGACACAGTCGGTTTGGCTTTTGGACGCCACCAGAAGGTCATCTATGTACTGTACCAAAACAGACTCCTTTGGCAGTACTAGAGATTCAAGGCATTTCTTTAGGATCTGGTTGAAAATCGAAGGACTTTCGGTGTACCCCTGGGGGACACGATTCCAGACATAGACATGGCTGTCAAATTCAAAACTAAAAAGGAACTTGCTTTCGGGATGCAATGGGATGGAAAAGAATGCATGGCACAGGTCAATGACAGTGAACCATTCCGCATTCCAAGGAATCTGATACAGTATCACTGCGGGGTTGGGCACAATGGGACAGCAAGGTACAACAATTTGGTTTACCTTGCGCAGGTCCTGCACTACCCGGTACTTTCCGCTAGGCTTTTTGATTCCAATTATGGGCGAATTACAGGGACTGCTCATTACTTCCTGTATGATGTTTGCTTCAAGCAACCTGTTTATTTCAATTGCGACTCCCGCTTTTACTTCGGAACTCATTTTGTACTGTCTTGTTCTGGGGTAAACAGCATTTGTTTTTATGGCTATTTTAACTGGGTCTACATTTGTCATTAAACCTACATCTTTCCCAGTGAAATCCCACACTTCAGGTACCACCTTTAGCTGTAGTTCTTCAGGTAAGTCCTCAATGGACAGGAGTTTAATTTCTGTGTCTGGTTTTAGTAACATCAATTTGTACAGGCTATCTTCATCTGGGGTCTGAATTTCGACACCGTTTGGTGTGCAAAAGATGGTACAGTTCATTTTGCACAACAAATCTCGTCCTAGCAGGTTCACGGGACTGGAGTCACAGACCACAAATCTGTGCATTTCCTTGAAGTTTCCAATGAAAATCTCCATGGGTTCAGTTACGGGAGTACTGATTATTTGATTTGAAACACCCACTACTTGGATGGCTTCTCCCGAGAGGGGTAGGTTAGGAACATCCACTGTTCTCACAGTGGAACGGGTAGCACCAGTGTCCAACAGAAAGGTGACATCTTTTCCCTCAACCTTTCCTTCGATGTATGGTCCTGTCTGGTCTACCGGTAAGGAGGCGCCAAGTACGCACTCCTTGTCCTCCCCCCTCAGGCCCCGGCAGTATTGATCATCACAAAGGAAAGAATCGTTTAACAAAAACTGTGAAGTTGCTGCATTCCTTTCATTCTCTCCTTCCCACACCTAGGCCCTTTCATTCTGCTGAGCCTGATTTTTATAATTCTGTCTAGGAGCGTGAGGCAACGGAGGCTGCTTTACCTGTGGTTGGTTCTTCCGTGTCCCCTCTTTCTGCACCTGTGGATTTAAACCATTTACGGGGGCTTTACCAGCCAGCAAATGTGGACACTCGTCTCTCCAATGCCCTATCTGACCGCACCCGTGACAGGGGAACTTTTTCATAGCCTCTTCCCGACTCAGTTTTACCCGGGGTTTCCCTCCTCCCCCAGCAGTGGGATTCTGTGCATTATTATTATTCAATTTACTTAACTGTTTTTCTTGCTGTTTTGCCAATTTCACTTGTGCCCACATAACCTTTTCTTTAAGGGCTTTCTTTTTGTTCTCTATCTCATCTTCGCAATACTTGGCATATTTTAGGACATCATCTATGGGCTTACCTTGCCAACTGATTTTATTATCTCGTATCCACTGGGATATTTCAAGTCTCAATCCTAACACGAATCGGTAACTGAAAGGAGTCATATCTTTCATATCCACATTATCGATTCCACTGTAAGTTTTGAATACCTGCAGTAACCTTTCATAAAAGGAGTGGACGGTTTCATCTCGCTCTTGGGTAGTTCTATCTATCCGGGTCCAATCAGTTTCCTTTGCGGGCACCTTTTTCTTCAGGTATTGTATGACTTGATCATACTTTCTCATTACCTCGGGTGAGGGAGCTCCGGTTTTGGAGTCTCTCTCATATTCATCATTGGGCCAATTGATTTCAATTTTGCATTCGGTCCACAAATCTACAGGCACCACGATGTCGAAAAACCCATCCAGGTCTTTCAGAAGACATTTCTGAACCTTTATGAAACGCTCGACCTGTCTGTACCAGTCGACTGGTTTCTCCCGCAGTTTTGGAAAGTCATTAGTAAATGACACAATATCTTGTCTGGACCATGGGACATGGACATATTTTCCCCCAGGTACTTCTCTCATGGGACATAATTTTTCTGCTGGCCCTACTTCTTTGAGTATGTATTCTGGAGTCTGGGTTTTAGCCCTACTATCTTCCTTTTTCTTTGCCCACCGGGTTTTCCATTTTTCCACATCCCCCCATTTCTGTAGGATTTTTAGTAATTCCTTTATTTGGGTTTGTTTTCCTGACACGTTCATGTTTTCTAAGTCCTTGTCAGAAAAATCTGCTCTGTAAGGTTTCTGAAGGACTTTGGAGCGACTAACATCAATTCCCATGTCAGCGGCAGTGTCCATTAATCTCTCATGGAGCAATCTAGTGTTCCGGGTAAGGTTTTTGCTGATAAACAGTAATTCGTCTTCACTAAAGGAGTTTAACCTGTCCAATCCTATATTACCAGCCATTAGTTCCTCTATTTCTATCCTTAGTTTATAGTTTTCTAAGGGTTTTGGTTGGGGTGTGTCCTTTTCTAACTCTTTGGTCCATCTGTCCAATTCTTCTGGAGAAACTACAGTGGCACTCCTGACCCCTGAAGTGGTTTCAATCAGGACCTCCTTTGCCCTAGCTTGACTCCTTGCCCTTAGCACACTTGTTCCCGGTTCCCTTATGGGCAGATCCATTAAGGAAATCACAGACTCACATTCACTTTCTTGATCATCGACTATGAGCGGCTCTTTTCTTGGGGGAGGAATAATAGGGGTTGGTACAATTGGAGTTATAATAGGAGTTCTGGGACTAGTCAGTCTATCCCCATAAAGAGTTATAGCAGGACCAATAGTTACTGGAATAGTCAATGAATCCGGACTGGGATTTATCTGGGCTATGGTCTGAATTAAATCAATTCGCTGTCTGTTCAGGGCTTCCTTTTCTCGCTCACGCAAAACCCTTTCTGAAGAATTGTCATGCATCACTTGGGGCACCAATGTAGGGTAAATATTTGGGGCAGTCGGAAGGACCAAACTCGGTCGGTCTTCCCCATAGGGTCGGTAATTTGGGACTGCGGTGCTAGGTCGGCAAAACCCATCACTATCACTGGCTTAAATTTCCATACCCGTTACATCTGTCTCACTGGCCCTCCTACATCTTGGATATTTAGAAAACGGGTTTTGTGAATTCAAAGATTCGGACTCCGCAACATAGGGAGGTGGGTTTTTCATCAATAAATCCTCTAGGTGCTCATCTTCTGAGTCCCCCATAGCCATGAGGTGTCGGCTTTTTTCCGTACACTTCCCTTTCCCCTCTTTGAGTACCCCAAACATGGGAAACAGTCCCTCAACCATCATATTCTGTCTCCACTGTTGCATCTTTTTCTCTTTATTTTCTTTTTGGACCTTTGGATACCACTTACTCACTCCCTTATCCATTCGGGGTCTGTCTCATTCTAGAGCTTCAATTTCCCACTCCTCTAATGCTTCGTATTGAGTTAATCTAGGTCGGGATGCAATTCATTCATTCGGGTTCTTAAGTTAAACAGGATCCTACCATTAAAAGTACCATTAAGGGGAAATGCTAAGACTCCATCGTCTTCTGTGTACCTCACCCAATTTTCCAACCATACACAGGTATGGTACCCTTTATCAAACATCATGAAGGAGGCAGGAGTATTTGGCGGTGGAATGATCACACCTTCCCTAGTTCGTATGGGCTTGTCTTTCTTGAAATAGTTTTTAAACTTTTCGGCAAATGACAATTTTCTCTTTCCTCCGTACATATTGTAAGGTCTACCTCTTAGCATCTGCTCCTTATAAAAACCTAGATTCTGAGGATTAGGCAAGAATTCAGGATACCACATACACCTTTCCAGACTAGCTTCTAACTCGGCTTGATTAATTTTGTTTACCTTTGTGCTTCCAATGCTAGCGCGACTTTTATTTCGCGACAACCAATCAACACAGTGATTACAAAAGCCCTTGTCCAATGGGTGCGCGGCCTTTCGCGAGACGCGGTCTCACACTCCGGCACTCACCCCTCCTTTACAATTTCAGCTTCACTACACGCCCGCGGTCTTGACCAATACCAGCGCGGCACGAAATGACGTCAGAGCAGCCTTCCGACTGACTCCCTCCTTCACAAGGTAACGGAAACTTTGAATTTTTCTTAAAGTGCAAGTGCTAAACTTAGTCAACAACACGTAACATTCGCCGCTGTGTCTGAGTGTTCTAAAAAGAGAGAAAGTTCTTCTTTCGCTACAAGTAAACCACTTCTGTCTACTTTTCATTCACTTCGGGTAGACTTCTCTGCCTAACCTCTCACACGAGCAATATAGAACCTGCTACTCTCCTGACTCATCCACTTCTTTCCGGGATATATACTAAGTCAGGCTTTCACCAGCGGACTACCAAGCTTCAGAGACCCTATTACTCCTTTAGTGTGACCCTTTCTAGGTGATATCAGACTAAAGTTTCTATTAGCAGTCTCGTCACTATCATTTATTCAATGTTCAGAAAAAGAATCCGAATTAGCGCTTCCAGTTCTTCCTAACCATGCACTAATAACTCACAACAAGCGACCTCATCAGCTAACCGGATTCTGCTCACCGTTAGCTATAAACTTCCCCGGGGATTCGGACTACATAAAACGCTCACAGACAATTTTGTTAATATTACATATAATACTTATAGCAGCAATACAAAATCATTTAAACCTAAAAAAAAATCTTTTAAAACATTTGCGCAATATTTCAAGCAATGTAATCGATATTGAAACTCTTAGCAGCACATTTTTATTTTCTCGGTTTATTTACTTAACTATCTTATCTACCTATTTTAACTAGTCCTAACCATAGCTCTGCTACCAGAAAATTACTGATAGAGCGCGCAGTTCACCCGGGTCACTATTTTACCAATTTCCACGCACTGGGCCCTGGCGTGCATACGAATGACTGAGTTTGCGTGAACCGGGTGATTCTTACACGCTACTATGAGTAATTCAGGGGGTGACTCTCTCACCACTTACTATTCATGTTCCTGACTTACCACAGGCACATTACTCCTGATGGACCAGGAGCTAGCAGTGAATAAGTAGCAAGTTTCCTATCGGAGTATAAATACCTTACACATTTAATACATTCAATGTCACTTTGGTGATATGTAATGACCACAGACACCTGATGGAGTTTTAAAAGTTTATATGAAGTTAGTTTTGAATGAAAATGCCATGAATAACAGGCAGATACAAATTAGAACATCAATAATCAGGATCAAAATCAAAATGTAGCTATGGATTAAGGCAAGCACCATAGAGTACTAAGGAATATTACAGGGTATGCGCATTTGGGAACATACTAATCAGTACGAACTTTAAACTAAGGCAAATTGGATGAATAGGGCTAATAAGGGTACTTAATATTCAGATTCTAATTACTATCTCTAAGCTATCTTCACTAAATTCACAGCAAACATACTAAAGGAAAGGGATGGTGAAACAAACTAAAAATATGCAATCAGTTTTAATAATCTCCTATAGGAAGGGGAGAAATGGAACATTACTAATAAGCAATTTCGTAAAGTCACTTTCGAAAAGGTGATAGGAAAATATCACAGGCAAGAGTGCTTTATTAAGAAAAGGAAAAGTAAGAGAATAGTTTAGACGGACACCCACATATATATTTACCTAGGACAGAATGAGGACTAACCCTGGCCACGGGTCAGTTTGGGAATAGACGGGGACAAGGACCCTCAAGGATTCGGAATGCCAGTAGGCGAGCAGGTACAGCTCAGGACAGTCAGGACAGGATACCCCTCAGGTTTTGGGTCAGGACTGGGCTCATCAAAGGGCACGACCAACACCTGCAGCTACGGACAGAGTGCTCCGCAGCGCTCTGTATCAATCACCTATAGAGTTCGTAGGGTCAGTGACAGGTCAGCTACTCAGACAAGTCGGACAATTTCTCTAAGCTGAGCTAGGCTAGTTATACCCAATTTGGACCCCCAGACCACCCACAAATGTTGCAAGTGACAAGGTCCCATCTTTCGATTGGTCAAGAGAGGTGGTTAGGTCATTGTCACCTCCTAAATTCTATGTTCCCATAATTAATATTCATTTTTCAGTACCCACCCCTTACATTCCAGTTCCCAGGGTATGAGAAAGGTGTAAAACAATAGAACACACATAAGACTTATACATTTGTATCAATTTTAGGTACAGCCGAATTCTCTTCCCAGTGCATGGAAGATTTTCTCAGGCGCATCTCAGCTTCAGGAGCCAGCTGGCTTGGGTTTGCTTCTGCGCGGTTCGGCTTTTCCCTCATCACGTGACAGGGTTGTGGGAGGTTTCAAAGATGGCGTCGCTCCCCACTCCCAGGCCCCAAATACGCGGTACATGAAAAGCAAGCGAAAACAAATTAGAAACACAGAAAAAATGAATACACTGTCTACCATGAATAAGCTTCACTGCACCCCTTACTGTGTAATATCTATAGCATTGAGGGTTAATGCGGAAAAGACAGATATGCAAAAGCAGCAAGAGCTAGCAGAGAGCATGGTTAAAGACAAGCGGCCATTTTTAGCCATAATGCGCATGAGCGAAAACATCCCTCCAAATTGCGAGTGCGTCACATCACGTGGGTATGACCGACGCATGCGCAGTCTGGATTTCTGCGAAGCAGCCATTCAGTAGTGCAAGCATCATTACAATTAATAAACATAGCTGCAAGCTTCCCTCGGGCACCCGCGTGTATTTGGAAAAGGTGAAAATTAAGACAGACAGGATTGGTTAATGCTTATTAAAGGTTAGACGAGGTTCATGAATGAGAGCAAGTCGCTCTCATTGCAACCAATGTAGAAGTTGAAGAAGGTGCAATGTCAAGACCAGTAGTGTCTAGGAGACTCACTTTAAGCAGGGGAGTCAGGGCAGGCCACGAGCAATTAGGGGAGTAATTAGGGGAGCCCAATGAAGTCAAATGTGACCCCCGACAGGACCCACAGGCCGGAGCCAGTGGAGCCACAAGAGGACCTCGAGCAGCTTACAAAAGAAGCAGGCCAACAGTGCAAGCGATACGGTGTGGTCCGAGATTCTGGTCACTGGAGATTCTTGAGGCTGGGGCTACTTGGAGCCCAAAGATCTCAATGGAAGGAAGCCAACAAGACTTTGCAACGGCAAGTCGACGCGGTTCACAGGGGTTCAGTTCCTGCTGCTCCGGCAAGGAATACGGGCCTTAAACTTGGTGAAAGGACAGGGCAGGCCTCGAGGGATGTGGAGAACCACCACCTGTGTTGCTGGACCTTTTTGGAGTCCATAGGAGTCCAGGATCAGCAGACCGGTCAGCTTAGTTGCTGTACCTGCAGATGCAGGGAAGTGACTCCTTCACTTCAAAGGAGATTCCTTCAGGTGTCTTGGATCCCCACAAGCCTTGGAAGGTTTCCTTTATGGAGCACAGGCACGAACGTTGCAGCAGACGAGCAGGGCGAAGAGATCCATAGTAGCATTGTCTTGATGCCCAGAGCGAAGACCAGAGTGCACAGACTGTCGAAGTTGAAGTGGTTTCTGAATTGAATCGTGTCCCACGACAAATCTAGGGACCCACCCTCAGGTAAGCCCTTACGTACCCTAGGGAAAGAGCTGGGACAATTCAGGTTTCCCTCCCAGTGGAGGGGTTGGACAGTGGGGAGGATACTCCCATGTCTTTTGTCCAGTTTCGCGCCAGAGCCGGAACCAATGGCTCCCTGAGCTGGTTTGAACTGGACTATGCAAGGAGGGCACCAACTTGCCCCTCAAGTAGACTGAGTGACGCTGGTAAGCGCCCCCACCCGGCCCCAGTACACTAAACCCTGTCTGGGAGGTGGTCACACCTCCCTGTGATAGGATACCTATTGTTCTAGCTTCCCCTGCTCGAGCTTGGCTCAGCAGCAGGAGAGCAGAATCGTGTCTCTGGTTGGCAGCAGCCATGTTATGCTGTCCTGGTCCAGAAGACTGGCACTGGGAGCACTGAGGGCCTCGGAGGAGCTTTACGGTGCATGAATCATACCTTCCACACTGTTTACAGTGTTGGGGTATGGTTCTAACATGTTTGATACCAAACATGACAAGGTTTGTTACAGCCAGTTTCAAGATAGTCATCACGTAATGACGCGGTGACCCTCTATGCGTTATATGGCTGCCTCACATCCTGAGAGAATGGACTCTGAAGGGTGTAGGGGTGTCCTGCTCATGCAGGGGCATCTTCAAACTTAGAACCGAGCACCCTGCCTTCAGAACTGGAAAGGCCTGTTTTAGGGTTGACTTATAGGTTTTTAGTGCAGTGACCTTATATATAGGTCCACCTATATCTTTCGTAAGAGGTGCTAGCACCAGCTTACACAGGCTGCAATGACAGGCCAGTGGTTACAGTTTGAGTGGTCCCTTATGGGTGGCGTAATGAATGCTTCAGCCTGTGTGGGACCCCTGGGGTACCTATGCCCTGGGTACCTTAGTACCATATATTAGGGACTTATAAGGGTACCTCAGTATCCAATCTGCGATATACCTAAGTACTCACCATATCCATTTAGTGGAGAAAGCAGAGAGACTGGGGTCCTGATTAGCAGGATCTCAGTCAGACTTGTCAGAAACAACATAGCATCAGGAAAAAAGTTGGGATAAGAGTTGGGTCCTTGCTTATGGATAGGTCCTTCCAGGTTTCAGTTCCTCCATTTAATTCCCAGGAGTTTGTCCTGCAGCGAGGGGTGCCACAGAGTTCGGTCCTAAGTCCACTTTTTTTAACCTGTATGTTCGACCTCTGGCGGAGGTGGCAAAGGGCAGAGGGCTGTCCCTGGTGTCGTATGCGGACGACACCCAACTGGTGATTGCTTTCTCTAAGAAGTGCAACACCAGTTTGGGGAAGTTCAATGATGACCTCCTGGCCATCTCTAACTAGATGGCAGCGAATTGTTTGTAGCTAAACGCCAGCAAGTCGGAGATCTTGTTGTTCGGCAGGGACCGGGAGCTTTGGTCTGAGCAGTACTGGCCGGATCGTCTCAAACCCGCCCCACTCCCTAAGGAGGTTGTGAAGAACCTGGGTGTGTGGTTTGATAATGGCTGGAAATTTGATAAACAAACAAAAGCCATGGCCGGGTTTTGTTTTGGGCTGTTGCGTGGTCTAAGACCGCTGCTGGGTTTTTTCCCTTCCAAGGTGCGCCAGACCATTGTACAGGGGTCTATCTTGTCCAGATTGGACTACAGTAACTCTCTTTACTTGGGTGCAAATAAGGCAAGTATCAAGCGGCTGCAGAGGGTTCAGAACGCGGCGGCCCGGCTTTTGGTTGCACTGCCTAGATCCTGCTCGGTGGCGCATGTGCTCCCCAAACTCCATTGGCTACCGGTTGAAAAGCGCATCGAGTTTAAGGCGTTATGTTTTTTCTCATAAGATTCTGACACATCAGGCCCCAGCAGGGTTACTTCATTTGCTGGCGCCCTATGTGCCGGGGCTTCTACTACGCTCCGCGGATCTCGCGCTGGCCCGCGTTCTGCGAATCTGGAAAGCGAGAGCCGGAGGTCGCTCCTTTTGTTACCTGGCGGCGAAACTTTGGAATTCACTTCCAGTCTTTATGAGAAGCACCACGAATCATCTGGCCTTTCGTAAAGCCTTAAAGACCTAGCTTTTTCCTACATTGGCCGTCTAATCCTGGACCCCGCTCTCCTGGTCTTCTGTATCTTGGTTTCTGGATGCGCTGGGACTGCCTCGTTGCTGAGGCAGCCATGCGCTTTACAAATCCAAAATAAATAAATAACCATAAAAGCAGATCCTACTTTCCTACACTAGTCTTTTCTTAGCATAATCAGGAAATATCGCAAATCAGATACCACTCCAGAAGACCATCGGGTGACAACTGCACTTAACCCCTTGAACGTGGTTGGAATTCCCCCGCGGAGCGGGTGAATTCCATGCGAGCGCGGTTCGGACAGCCCCCGGCCATCCGATGCACACGCCCACCGAGACGTCGGACGGCCGGGGGCCGTCCGACACATGCAACGGGTTAATGAATACTAAAATAAACATTCTTTTTAAAACCATCTTGTGCTTCATCTCATCTCTCAAAGTTTTGTCAGCTGTTTCTGAATTCTTTAGCATGTTGTCTCTCATTTTCGATCCTATTCAGTTGTAGGGTTTATCTCCTCAGCCATCCAGGTTTGGACCCAGGCACTCTGTTTAAAGTGTTCTTGTAAAAGTATCAGATTACATTCACCAGATATTTAACTTAAACTCGTCTCCTAGTTCCAATTGAAACAAATAAAATACATTCACATGGTGTGGTCTATGAAAATGCCTTCCTCTTCGTTGTAGAAAGGGGATTTACCCAGCTTTAGACTGTAGCAGGATAGCTCCCTACAAAATGGAAAGAGCAAGTGCTACAGCACTTCAAATGATCTCAAATTTGACTGGAAATGAAAGCATTGATCCTATCGATTGTCCCAAATGACATTTGTTAATGACTAAGAAATACCAAAAGCTAATGAAGATTCAAAATGATGAGTCCATTGGAAGAGAGTCTATGCATTGATCAATAAAGGTCAGATCCCTCTCCTGTTCCATCGAATTTTAAAAGGTTGCCCTTTTCTGTTTCACTGCTTCCATTTTGTAAGTTGTGTGGTTGAGAGGCCCCATTTCACCTTTTTCTGCTTGATTTCTTCTGTCTCACCCACTGCATCTTGTTTCTCTTCCAATCTCCATACATTTATTCCTTTGCTCCACTTTCAATCTGCCTCCCCTCACAAACACTGTCTCCACACTTCTTCCACATTTCTGCTTTGCTTTAGGTTTATGGAGGTACATTTAGAAAAAAGCCTCCCTGGCCCTAATCTCTTCATTTACTTATCCGCTTGTCCTACTTGTGTCCTTAAAAAAATCGACCTTCATCTTACTTCGATAGGTCCACCGGGTCTACAGTTAATATCCATTCGAAAGTAACATCTTACAGCTTGAAGCCAATCCACCGCTCTTGGAGGTAACAAATCTGTCAAATGCTTGTAGATCTCCTTCCAAGCCAAAAGCATCAGATAAAACAAGAGAGCCTGCTGAGATCTACTCTGAGGTTGGCTGGGCGAGGGTTCCATTCCCATTAAAACTAGTGTTAGACTTAACATTATTTTCTTCTCATAGATGAGTTGACCACATCCTGCCAATAAGCCTTTATCTCTGGGCATGTTAAGCAAACATGCTGGTCATCTGCTCTTAGGAGGCCACACCTACAACATCTGGGGGGTAGGCTCTTGTATAAACTTTGTTATCTTTTGAGGGGTCCAATATAATCTATTGATAGTGAAGAAGTGGTTATGCTTAACATTGGCTGGCTTTATCACTGAATAAAGTAGTTTTAGGGAGATTTGCCACACTGTTTGAAGCTCAATCCCCTGAATGACTCCTTCCCAAAACAAAGTGCAGCGCCTTCATTTTCCAATCCTCAGCATCATGCATCTTCCAGTAACACAGAGCAACCTCCTTATCCTTGGGAGACCCGTCCTGCAATTCTGACTCAAATTCCCACCCACCCGCTATCTCCTGTGAGTTGGCTGCAAACAAAGAAGACAACTGCAGATATTTTAACCTGGAGAGTGAACTCCTGATAATAATAAAGGAATATGGTCGATTTTAGTGCTACCGTATCTGGTTTTTAATCATATTGCATTCAATAGTAATAAAGGCAAAAAAGAAGGAATTGCAAAATACAAAATGATGTGTATAAAACCAAGGGCACTTAAGAAAGCGATTTCTTAGGAATATCTATGTTTACATAGTGTCTCTAGATTCCAATCAACCTTATATTTAATTATGTATTCACAGAAGGCATTTAGTAGTAGTAAAGTTAGCACTACTAACTTTACTACTACTAAACTGAGATAAAATCCTAAACGTACTACTTTTGGTATGCACAGAAGGCATTTAGTAGTAGTAAAGTTAGGACTCCTAAATGTACTACTACTAAATGCCTTCTGTGAATACCAAAAGTAGTAAGTTTAGGATTTTATCTCAGATTAGTTCTGTGAAACTGCCTAGGTGAAGGGAGGAATGAAATTATACAATTAAGTGCATGCTTTTATAGCATCAACAGACACTGTCCATAAACATATTTGAGGTCACTTGATTTAGCAGATTTTTCGGGAGTACACATGTTCTCTTAAACACAGTTACTACATATTGTTAGTCCCATGATGTATCATATGGGGATTTAAGTTGTCACACTAGTGCACACTATAGTAGAGATCTTTAGTGAAGAGAAGATGGTTCTATATTGTGAATATGGAGTGGTGATTAGTTTGTTAAGGTCACAAACGGACGCCATTCCTCCATCAAAGAGGATTTCTTTCAACTGAGTGGGACAATTTCTACAGAACGGGGTGTCTCCCGTTTGGAGGATTCACTGGCCACTGATTCTAATATATATTGGAGACTCTTCGGATCTTCTGACTCTAACTACCTTTAAAATTGTTCCAGTTCCTATTTTGACACATAAGGGCATCAATAATTTAGAGATACCTACAAATATGTAGTGTGCCCCCTAGCTACGTACCTCCAATCACGTGTACCATTTGAGGCATATTCCTCCCAAGCGTCTCCAAGTACTATTCTCATTTTCGACGCTAGACACTGAGATTCTTTCCATCGTTTTATTCTACTTTTCTATATAACGATTAGAGGACTACGGACCTTATTTGTGTCTACTAAGTCTGCGTTCGAGCCTTGAAGAAGTCATCTACACGACGAAACACGTGTCGGCTGTCTGCATCAACGTGACTACAGCATTTCAACGATACTATAAGCTTTATTGACATTTCCTATATGGTCAGTCTGACTGACTGACTGACTGACATTTCCTATATGGACATTATTTCATTTGTATTGTCTTATATTTGGACCATATCAGTCTGTGCACACATTTGCTTTTCTCTATTTGCTTGTTGAAATTAAAATTGACTGACAACAGAGTCAGTTTTAAAAACAATTTTGCTGTGCTCTATATTGTATAATTTGAATATATATACATATATATCAATAAAAAACAAGCTATAGAAGTTGTTCTTTAAATCATTTATGTCATATGTGTTCTGTTTCATCACTAATCTTTTCTTTCATTAAATCTACACAATTTTTCTGCGACAATAACAAATTGTTTTAAAAAAATGAGTTCCATGGGAATACTTGTTAAAAGTTGATGGTTAATAACTAGGCAGGAATGTACCCTCTCCTGTTTATGCTACACATAGACTCCAGCACAGAGGATCTCAGTTAAAGTGGCAATATGAGGAACACCACTGGGGCCTGACATGTTTAAACTCACCATGTTTGCAAACGATATTGTGATCTCACATAACAACCTAGTCACATCCTTCGTTGTCCTCTCATTACAACTAGAGGAGTTCAGGAAGATGTCAGGAAATAAATGTGTCCAGTAGGCTGGAGCCTGAGTTAGAATTTGATGGATGGCACTCCTTCCTTCAAAGTGGAAGATGGCATTATTACCTCCTCCATCCTGACAGACAACTGTCCATCAGACTTGGGCAGCCCATCGGTCATCTCTGTACACTAGAAGGAAAGGCAGCCCCCAGCTGCAATAGGAGTCACCTATTGGTCTCCATAAAATGCCTGAAGGTCAATTTGATCCCCAGCTTGACATGGGTTGTACACAGCAAACTACATGCTTTGTATTTATCCTAAGGTACCCGCAGAGGTGGCACAACCTTCACTTGTTACTCGTACAGCACATAGCATTTGTTAGGATGTTCTTGAGAAGGTCGCTCTTCCTCCTTTATGCTCAACCAATTCACCTACTCGGGAGCATATTGGAAAATCTACAGAAACTGCATCGCCTTCACATGGAAGGAAGAAGGCTGAGAACGGGGGTGCAACAACACTATTCACCCTCCAGAGATGCAGGCCGGGGGAGCCAGATTTCACTGCCCACTAAACAAACAGTGCTCGAACCATGGCTTATAGGTGTGGCACTGAAAGTGCTGGATAAGATAAGAGCGAGGAGGGGTGAGTCGAGTTACCCATCCTCTTTTACCCTTACATTCAGGATATTTAGATTTCCAGTATGGTGTAGACAGGGAACCATTCAGACAGTGGAACTGAATAGATGCAGGAAACCAGGAGACCTCTTCAGCGAAAGGATCTTAAAGACCTTTGAACAAATCAAGAAGGAATATGGATTGAATGAAACATTTCCATACACCCAGGCATGGCACTGGGCCTTGCACCAGTGATAAAGGGTGAGGTCATGATTGAAGTGACCATATTTGAGAAACTCTTAGAATAGTCAGGCTTAGAGCAACTCCTGGTCTCAAAACTCTACAAGAGACTGGGGGTCTCCAGATTGGTGCCAAGTGGAACTCAGAATTGAGCTGTTGCCTGAGAACTCATTTATTATTCTCTGTATTTTCACCAGAGGTACAACTACCACTGAAGGAGCAGAAGCTACCCTGAAAATACGGTTACAATGGCAGTATACCCCGAGAAGCTACATAACACACAAGGAGGTTTTCGGCATCCTGGAGAGGATGTGGAGAAAGCTGCACATTGTGCCACATTCTGTGACACAGTAAGTTTGAGAGATCTGGACAGAGGTTCTGAGCGACGACTCTCAGATTGGAGTCCTGACGTCAGCTCATGGAACTTTATTGGGTGGATACCTGGGAAGCCCTTGAGGTCAAGAAAGGAAACAGTACCCTGGGCTTGTTGCTGCTTTTGGTGACAATCCAGACACTGTTGGGCAAATGAGGTAACGCGTGACTACCAACAGGCTTAGACTGGTATCATGGATTTGGTAGGTGCTGAGAACGGGGAAGGTCTTTGGTGGATATTGGGCCTAGTTACTTATGTATGAAGGTACCGATTTGCGATTCTGAAATAGCGATTTTTAAGAAATCGCTATTTCAGAATCGCAAATTGGTATGCATGTACAAATGTGCTTTTTTTTTAGCGAATTCTTAGTATTCCTTAATTGCGATTAGCAAATTGCGAATCGCAATTAAGGAATACTTTCCCACTCATTTCTATGGGCCAGGAGGCCCATAGGAATGAATGGGAAGGTATTCTCAATTTTGCGATTCGCAGTTTGAAAATCGCAAATTGAGAATAATTTAAAGGGTGCAGGGGTGTCCAAAGGACACCCTGATGCACCCCTGAAACATGCATAGGTGCACATGTGGCACACATACACGCCCTAGGGGCATGTATTTGCGTCACATGGCACTTTGAAAAATGCTGAAATGTGCATTTTTCAAGGAATTCGCAATTTACCACCAACTAGAAGTTGGTGGTAATTTGCGATTCCTTAAGGGCATTTTGGACATTTTTTTGGCTTTATACATTGCATTTAAGGAATCGCAAAATTTGCGATTCCTTAAATGCAATTGCAAAATAAGGAATCGCAAATTTAGAGATTCCTTATTTTGCACCAGATTTTACTTCATGCATATCATTTTGCTAATTCGCATTCGCAAAGGCCGAAATTCTGCGAATTTCGGCCTTTGCGAATGCGAATTTGCTTCATACATATGGCCCTTTGCTTCCTAGCAAAGGATTTCAAATCGCTCACATGCCCATGAACACAATGGGCGCTCTGACCCATCCCTACAGACAAGATGGGTGAAGGAACCTAAGGTTGAAACAGGTAAAAGACAGTATCACAGTACGAGGTGGTCTTGGCTCCTCCCAATCGATCACCCACCTAGCTCCCTAACTGAACAGCATGATACTGACATTCTCGAGGCAGGGAATAGGAGTCTAGATAGGGGAGGGGGAGAATTCATTTGGCTATTGTTGCAAAATGATTCTACTGCTTCCCAGAAAGCAAGATAGATTGTGTGCCCGCCTTGCATTGTTAACTTGGCAAATACCAATAAAAAATATTGAAACATAAAACTGCAAAGTTCTCACAGACTCAGGAGAAGAGTCAAGTTCAGCTATCGCAAGAGACAAATGAAAGGAATGTTTCTAAAGAGAAATCTCAAATAATGAATCATGTCGCGCTTATAGCGCGGAAGCGGTAGGTAGGATTTCGGAAAACGTCACCGATGATTAGGACTGAATCATGATTTCAATGGATGAATGTGTAAGATCTATGATTTATTCAACACAACACTTGAAAGCAAAACATCTCAATGGAAGAGGAATAGATGTCATCCGGATGGGAAACAACCTTTACAACGCAACTTTTACAACGCACTACCATTACAACAATACTTTTACAACGCAACATCCATTACATCGCATGCCATTACAACGCAACCATTACAACGCATGGCACTACAACGCATACCACTACAACGCATGTCATTACAACGCAGTCATTACAACGCATACCATTACAACGCATACCATCACAACACATAGTACCCTTACACTATCCAACACTTTCCCTACTGTTGCACCCCCTGGAGTTAGAATAGTAATTTTTACCCCTACACTATCCAACTCTTACCCGACTGTTGCACCCCACCCCACCCCCTCCCCCGCCCCCCCGGGAGTTAGAATAGTAATTTTTACCCCTACACTATCCAATACTTACCATACATGCAATGTAATGGTATGCGTTGTAAAGTTAGTATGCGTTGTAATGGAATGCGTTGTAAAGGTAGTTTTTAAAAATTCGTTGTAATGGCATGCATTGTAATGGATGTTGCGTTGTAAAAAATGCGTTGTAAAAGTATGCGTTGTAACGTCATACATTCCATCCGGATCATCTTATTTTAATTAAAAGTTTACTTCTTTGTCTTTATTTAGTATACAAACTTATACTAATCCTATCACATGCATGAATATCAAGCTACCTAGACAGATCTAGAAATATCCCATCAACTTACTAATGTGGAAGTTGTTGAACATGTCCTTGCTTGAGATCCAACTCCTACAACATTGATTCAAACAGTAACTTGATATGATATTCATGGCTTAGTCAATTGTGTCTCCAAATAAATAAATAGCATACTCGCTCTCAAGTCCTGCCATTAACCGCTGCTCATGATTCCAGGCTGTGGAAACCCTGAAGGTCTGATCTGGGCTGGTTTGATGAGGATTCACATCCACAGTTGCAGTCCTCACAAAGCTGCTTCCAAGTTCTCTTGGGCGACCTTCACAGACAGAGGCTCTGGCACTCTTGGATGTGCTATCGATGCTGTCCACTGATGCGGTCATCCCTTGTCCAGTCTCTTTTACTGTTCTGGATGGAGACCCAAAGTTTGAGATCCCTTCTTTCATAAGTTCATTTTGGTGATAAGCAGTGAGTAACTTTCTAATAGGAAATCTGCTTTAGCAGCTTGGTTTAAAGTAGGAAATATGTGTATGCGTCCTTTGCAGGGTTGCAGACAAATGACACAATTTGTAAATTGCCTATAGTGTGCTTTTAACAAGAATGAAGCTTCTAATCTGAAAGCACTACAGAGGCTGCCATCAACAATGGCAACTTTGTGCTATTTGTGATGAGATGACTTACGGCTCAGTGTGGAAGAGGCGACTCCATCTACAGAACACTCGGCGCCAGAAGCAATGGGTGACCCAAGGGTACGTGTTTCACTTGACTTCATTCATTCATTTATACTCAGAAAAAGACCCCTGGGTGCAACACCCTTGCATATGTGGGGCACAGGAATGGTTGGTTCCATCAGATGCAGACTGCAGGCTGCAAGAACAAAGCTACTCCTGAGGCGGAAGCCGGGAGACAACAAACGCACCTTTTTAAAACTTATTTCTTGTGTCACTGTATGATAAAAACTGTATTTTAAACCTGCGCACTCACCCTTCAGGCATCTCCTCCTGGGTTAGAAGTACGCTGAAACAGCGAACCTTTCGCTGCAACGAGGCCGCCAGAAAAGTCAATTCTGCCGCCATTACCGGCGAGGAACAGAGGCCACGCCCACTTGCAGGCCACGCCCACCCGCCCTAGTATATAAACGCTGCCGACAGCGCGACCCAGTTAGAACAAAGCTACTCCTGAGGCGGAAGCCGGGAGACAACAAACGCACCTTTTTAAAACTTATTTCTTGTGTCACTGTATGATAAAAACTGTATTTTAAACCTGCGCACTCACCCTTCAGGCATCTCCTCCTGGGTTAGAAGTACGCTGAAACAGCGAACCTTTCGCTGCAACGAGGCCGCCAGAAAAGTAAATTCTGCCGCCATTACCGGCGAGGAACAGAGGCCACGCCCACTTGCAGGCCACGCCCATCCTCCCCCTCTACCTCCCTTAAGGATGTGCATTCATCGGACGCGCAGCGGACGGGCGCAGCGGGCGCGCCGTTTGCGCGCCGAAGGCGCGCCTAAGGCAAGCCCGTCTTCGCCCGTCCTCGCCAAGTCATCGCCTCTCGCCACCCCCCCTGGCTCGCCCAGACCTTGTCATCGCATACGCTATGACGGTAAGGAACTCCTACTTCTGAACCCCTACCAAAAATGCCCTAACACCACTGGCATCCTAGGTCTTACGCATTTACAATGCACCCACTGCCACTTCTCCACCAACGCACCCACCAGGGTACGGTGTGACCTCCCTAATACTACAATATCGCCACTAAGGATATTCCAACTCAACTGCAGATCCCTCGTTAAACACCACCCGGAGGTGAACACGCTTCTTCAGGAAGAAAACCCCGACGTACTATTTCTATGCGAAACATGGCTCCAAGATAGCTTGACCACCATCCCCAATCTATCACTCCCAGGGGAGTTTAATCTGGTCACCATCAATCGTGATTCACGCGGTGGCGGCATTGCCATTATCTATAAAAAACAACTGACCTGTTCCTTTGTTAAGGAACCTCTTCAAGATTGTGAATGCGCCCAATTTAAAATTAGTGTGACCCCCCAATTTATGCTATCTGGCCTATACATCTATCGCCCTCCAGGCCAGGCCACAAAATTCATTAACGCCCTTCTCGAAACGGCGACAACGCTCACCACTAAGTTCGCCAACTTCACCATCCTAGGTGACCTGAACTTACACTTTGATGCGACTGGTGACAATACCATCATTAATCTTCTTGCCGACCTCTCGGCTCTGCAACTTAATTCCCTTGTCCACACCTCTACCCATATAGCTGGACACACCCTAGATCCGATCTTTTCCAACATACAAGAGGCAGCAGCAGAAACCCCCATCCCTCTGGGATGGACGGACCACCACCTAGTTAAAATGAGTGTCCCGGCACCCCAACGTCAACGCAAAACCGAATCCTTTCAGAGTCTAAAAAGACCTTGGCACAAACTTTCCCCACCTGACTTACATGAAACCCTTGGTGAATTCCAACACGAAGCTAACCAGGATATAGA
Source organism: Lissotriton vulgaris (assembly GCF_964263255.1). Taxonomy (NCBI): domain Eukaryota; kingdom Metazoa; phylum Chordata; class Amphibia; order Caudata; family Salamandridae; genus Lissotriton; species Lissotriton vulgaris. Next base: position 47,332,521 of record NC_141687.1, on the reverse strand, counting down.
CGCGATCTATTCTTCGTTCACCAACTGGATCAGCAACGGCCTCGACACTCTCATCCCGGCCAGGCCGTCGAAAGGACGCAATACACCCTCCAACCCATGGTTCGACGACACCCTTAGGACTATGCGCAAGGAGTGTAAAAAGGCTGAGCGCATTTGGAGGAAGCAATATGATAACCAGGACAAGGCGGTGTATCTATCCAAGCTCAAGACCTATCATAAAGCTATTAGATCTTCCCGTGCTTCTTTTTATTCCAACAAAATTAACTCCAATGCGAACCCATCCAAAATCATTTTTAAACTAGTGAAAGAGCTCCAAAGCCCTAGGACGCCCCCCCCAAAAATTTCCTCCCACGAGCAATGTGAACAGCTTGCAACCTATTTCATCGAAAAAGTTCAGAAAATTTATGCAACCTTTCCACAGACTGTTCCTCTCAAGGAAGTACCCCTGACCACGACCCCTAACATCCTACCTTTGTCCCAAATCCCTGCCATCACCGCTGCAGACCTGACCAAACTAGGCAAGAAAGTGAAGTCTGGCTCTCCAGCTGATCCCATGAGCCCTTCTCATTTCATGTCTTCGATGGACTTCTTTTCATCCCCCATGCTGAACATCCTCAACCTCTCCTTCTCCACAGGACTCGTACCCATCGCTTGGAAACAAGCATGGGTATCACCGATAATTAAAAAACCCACCCTTGACCCCACCAAGCCAGAAAACTTTCGGCCTATATCCCTTCTCCCTTGGATGTCCAAAATTGCCGAAACCCATGTAAACGAGTCTCTTTCGAAACACCTGGACAATCACGGAATCCTGGACCCTTCCCAAAATGGCTTCCGTGCAGGCCATAGTACGGAGTCTGCCCTACTAGCCACCACGGAGCATCTCCGGATGATTTTAGATGCCGGTCATAGTGCTGCGCTGATCCTCCTCGATCTCAGCGCAGCCTTTGACACGGTATCCCATAACATCCTGTTGAAACGTCTGGAGACGACCGGTGTGACTGGCCACGCACTTGCATGGTTCCGATCCTTTCTCAAGGATAGATCATTCAAGGTGTCAGCCCCTCCTTACCTCTCTAAACCTCACCCCATCGCTCAGGGGGTCCCCCAGGGTTCAGCGCTGAGCCCCTCCCTCTTTAACCTATACGTCCAGCCACTCACGGACGTGGCTAGAGAATGGGGGCTCACGCTTGTATCGTACGCGGACGACACCCAGCTGGTTGTCACCCTCTCGGAAAGCCCGTCCCTCGTGGCATCCAACTTCAAAGGGGGTATGTCTGCTGTGGCCCGCTGGATGACGGACAACTACCTCCAACTCAACGCCGGAAAAACCGAGGTGCTCCTCCTGGGCCGCAACACCAGCCTTTGGAACGAGCACTGGTGGCCGTCATCCTTAGGCGACACCCCACTCCCCAAAAACTGTGTGAAAAATCTGGGAGTCTGGGTTGATGCCAACCTTAGTTTCCAGTCCCACACAAAAAAGGTGGCAGCCACCTGCATAGGCCTTTTAAGGAACCTCAGGCCCATACTTGGGCTCTTCGATGCCAAGGCTCGCCAGCTCATTATCCAGGCCACCATTCTATCACGCCTGGACTACGCTAATGTTCTCCTGTTGGGAGCTAATAAAGCGGAAACAGCCAGATTCCAACGCATTCAAAATGCGGCAGCCAGAACGCTGGTTGGCCTCCCACGGAGGTGCTCAGCCAGATCCACCATCCGCAAGCTCCACTGGCTACCCGTGGACCACAGAATCCAATTCAAGGCCTTAGTCATGATCTTTAAGATCGTGAAACTGGGAAGCCCCCCTCTGCTTCGAAGCCTTGTCCAACCTTACGTTCCTGGTCGTGCTCTTCGCTCTGCCAACCAACTCCTCCTGTCAATCCCTAGATTTCGACTCTGCCGAACTGGAGGCCGCTCCTTTGGGGTCCTTGGCCCCAAACTGTGGAACGATCTCCCCCTTAGCATTCGCACTATCGACTCCCTCCCTGCTTTCCGTAAAGCAATCAAGACTCACCTCTTCCCCGCCGCCTAGTTTCCCCCCCCCCCCCCCCCACCTCAGATTAGTTTGTCTGTTCTTAGCGCCGGGACACCCCTTTGCCGGGGTAGCTGTTGCGCTTTACCAAATCCAGAATAGAATAGAATAGAAGAGGGCATGCTGAAGGATGAGTGGGACACATATTGGAACCCATGGGTCAGTCACTCCGAGATCACTAGCGACATAGGATCCTATGGCTCCTGAGATGCACTTTATGTCCCATGAGTAGGTAAAGCTACTGAGATTTACTGAGAGAGAATGGAAGAGGGGTTGAGGGAGGGAATGAGAAAGAGAGAGGCAAAGTTAGGAACAGACCGAGAGAAGAAGAGGAATAGACCTAGGCGTGGATTTAGAGTTTTGGCAGAATCGGTACAAGCGGGACAAAAAACAAGTGGATGTCTTGTGTGCCCTATTGAGAGAGTCTAAATAGGGCAGACGGGACATCTACTGCTTGGTGGCAGCTGTCCCTCATCTGCCATATTCTACATCTAGTGATGTGTAGAGCTTTCTGAATCAAGCAAAACGAAGTCACCTTGGAAATATCTACTCTGTAATGCGGATTACCATTCTTACACTAATGGGGCCCGCCTCACAAAGAGCGTCCGCACTCGTGGTGAGGGGCACACACTCATGGCGGGACCTCAACAATCAGAAACTACAATGCAAAGGTCCCGCCATGAGTGTGGCACACCGCCATGACGACGGACCCTTCACCACGACTGCGGAGCCCCCGCCACAAGTATGGAAGCCCTTTGTAAATCAGATCCGAAGAAACTAATGGTGAATAAGAGCCACGTTGACCAACCTGCTCCGGCAACAATCCTGCCTAATCTTGAACATGGACGTCACATCACAGGATCTCTGGATCCACGCCTGATTTCTCGGTGCACAAAATCCTACTCCTCCCCCACTGATCTCCTATCGCGGTCTCTAGTTGTCAGATTTGGCCACCAGCGCTTCATGCAGGTCTCCGGGCATGAGATCTAGAGTTGGACACATGCAGATCTGGGCTCAGGTACTGTACACAGTACTCTTGACGAGACCTTCAGCACCAGCTTCAGCACTCTACATTACGCTTCTAAAGCCAAAACCAGATTCAAGATGAGGCCTCTAGACCTGGACAGGTTCCTTCACAAGAGCTCTCTGTATGTCCCCTTGCCTATACTGGGCACATGGGTGGTGTACAAACAAACAGACAGACACTGACTCCACTTTTAGTCAACAAGATGTTCAGTCCACACCCATTGGGCTATTTATTCAGTACACAGGCTACACGCCGGTCAGGTCAGTGATGGCTGTCCGTTGGTGCCAGCCTAGCTGCCAAGATCCTTGAAACAAAATGACACATATGCTGAAGGAGTCCAGAGTTTCTACGTAGAACTGTACAGTGTCTGTGAAAAATGAAACCCCAACCTTGACATCAGGCCTCCACAGCCCCCGTGCCTCCAGCTGCCACTGGAGAGACCCCACGGAGGGCGGAGCCCCTCTGCGCTGGAGCCGGGGGCCGTTAGCACTCGGATTGGAGGTCTTCTTTGGCATCACTTGGGTATAGTCCTACGACTGCCTCGATCCCCACACTGGGTGGTTTTTCTAAGAGAATGGCACCTTCCGAGGAGGCCACCTTCTCCTCCTCCCCGGGGTCCACCTCCAAGTCCGGAAGGCAGAAAGTTCTACACGGGAAGGTAGCATTTAGGCGGGAAAGGCAGAGCCACCTCCTGAGGGTGCGTGAGAGGCCGTACACGCGCAGGGTTTCCCTCTTACGGGCCTGGATAGAGTCGCTGTCGGAGTCTGGCGTCCAAAGCGACAGTTCAGGCAGCAACCCCCGCTCCTCCAGAGTGCCTGAAAATGCAAACATGAGAAATGCTGAGCGAGGAGTGAGTGAGAGAAGAGACTCTCGAATACCAATGGGGGACATTGAATGCTCTGTCAAGAGTTTCACGTCCTTCATCTTCCTGCAGATTTAACATCATCACATTTAAAAATAGTAATACTGTTTGTATATGAAAAGATTGAACACACAAAGAATAACAGGGTTTCTTAAACTTGTTTAATTTAATTTTTTTGTGTATGGTGTGAATTTCTGCATCACAACTTTGTGTCTTCTAAAGCACAAAGGGCCCGATTCACAGAACTAACTTAACACAAAATCCTAAACTTACTACCATTTTGGTATCACAGAAAGCACTTACTCATTTCAGTATTCACAGAAGTTAGGACTCCTAAGTTTAGGACTCCTAAATGCCTTCTGTGAATACCGAAAGTCTTAAAGGTGCGATTTTTCTCGGTTTAGGAGTAGTAAAGTTAGGACTCCTAACTTTAGGACTCCTAAATGCCTTCTGTGAATACCGAAAGTCTTAAAGTCATGATTTTTCTCAGTTTAGAAGTTCTAAAGTTAGGAGTCCTAACTTTAGGACTCCTAAATGCCTTCTGTGAATACCGAAAGTCTTAAAGTCATGATTTTTCTCAGTTTAGAAGTTCTAAAGTTAGGAGTCCTAACTTTAGGACTCCTAAACTGAGAAAAATCCTATCTTTAAGACTTTCAGTATTCACAGAAGGCATTTAGGAGTCCTAAAGTTAGGAGTCCTAACTTCTGTGAATACTGAAATGAGTAAGTTCTTTCTGTGAATACCTAAATGGTAGTAAGTTTAGGATTTTGTCTTACGTTAGTTCTGTGAATCTGGCCCAAAGAAAGTACCTTCTGTGACTCCAAATACCCAAGCCTTGATGCAAATGCAATGAAGATTTGGAAAAAAGTGAAATGACATTTGCTAAACTCGTACCTCACTGGTTGTAGGAGGACAGTTATACCTCAATATGTGCTGGAATGTATATGATATGGCCAGAGATCACAGCCAGGGAAGCAATGAGCCTGTGTAGGGGTGTGTGAGGCTCGTGATAGGGGGAGGGAAACCCCCCTGAAATGTACCTTGCCAGTAACAGGGAGATGAGTGAGACTCCATAACAGTGCATGAGGCCAGTAACAAGGGGTGAGTGAGACCTCACTGAAGTGTACTATGCCAGTAACAAGGAGATGAGTGCGACTGTATAACAGCGCACGAGGCTAGTGACAAGGGGCGATTGATACCTCACTGAAGTGTTAGAAGCCATCCATAAAGGGATGAGCCCGAAAACACCGAAGAGTGGTAGGCCAGTAACAAGGTGATGATTGAGCCTCAATAATAGTGTAAGAGTCCAGTCATAAGGGGATGAGTGAGACTCTGTAATAGTGTAAGAGTCCAGTCATAAGGGCATGAGCGGGACATCAGTGCACTGTATGAGGTCCGTAGTAAGGAATGAATGAGACTCCATGATAGTGTAAGAGGCCAGTGATGAGAGGATGAGTGAGACTGTGTAATAGTGTAAGAGTCCAGTCATAAGGGGATGAGACACCAAACGGACCTTCATAAGAGACAAAGTCCAGACCAACGCGACCAACGTCAAGGAGCTGTTCAACGTCATACAGCAATTCACAAAACCCACCGGCAAAGCCACGGACGTCACACCCTCCCAGGAACTCTGCAACAAGCTTAGCTCCTACTTCCATCTGAAGATTAAAGCCCTCTCCAACAACTTCAGGGAACCAGCACCAGACACTACCCCCCTACCCACCACCGCTGACGCGCCATGAAGAAAACTCACTCAGGGGTCCCAACGGACCCCTGCCCACCTCACGTCTTCCACAGGGCTGCCGCTGTCATCGCACCCAAACTCATGATACGACAACCCTTTCTAATCTGCGCCCCATCTCGCTGCTTCCATTGTTATTTAAACTGACTGAAACCTGTGTTAATAAACAACTCACACATTTTTTTGAAGAGAACAACATCCTTCACACCAACCAGTCAGGTTTTAGGGCTAAACATTCAACAGAATCTGCCCTCCTGTTTACAGTAGAGACTTTACGTAGCGCTATGGATCAAGGGAAGAAGGCCGTCTTGATTTTACTTGACTTGTCGGCGGCCTTCGATACGATCTCGCACACCATCCTGATTGACCGTCTTGTGTCATCAGGGATTGGGGGAGTGGTGCTGACATGGCTCAAAAACTTCCTTAGCCACAGGCGACAAGTCACTGTATTGGGAGATTTCTGTTCCGAAGAAAAAGTCATCAGTACAGGGGTGCCTCAGGGCTCTAGTCTGAGCCCTATACTTTACAATCTATATATGGCACCCCTGATTGAACTCATCGTCTCCTATCAGATCAGTACGATCTCATACGCTGATGACACACAGCTCCTGGTATTAGACAGAGAGCTGCCCGGAGCTGAAGAAAATCTTAAAAATTGCCTTACTGCGACTTTTGAGTGGATGAGGTGCAACCATCTCAAATGTAATTCGGGGAAAACCGAAATCTTGCCGTTCGGCCAGCAAAATTTGTTTTCCCCCAAACAGTGGTGGCCCGAAGACGCTGAAGCCCCCCCAAATACCATCTGAACGTAATTTGGGCATCAAGTTTGACGATGCGTTGTCATTCAAGCAATAGGCAGTAACTGTGGCGGGCACTTGCTTCCACATCATCAGAAGCCTTAGGACATTTTTTGACCTCCTCCCACTGGCAGCAAGGAAAACAGTAGCGGTTGCACTTATTACATCTAGACTGGACTACTGCAATAGCCTGTATGCAGGAGCCAACAAGTCCATGCTCCACAGGCTGCAGATGGTCCAGCATGCAACCGCTCGCCTGGTCCTTGGCTGGCCCAGGAGGTCATTTGCTTCAGCCGCACTGAACGCCCTTCATTGGTTGCCCATACATAAGCGTGTCCTATTTAAAATCCTGGTCATCACGTTTAGGGCCTTCCACTCACAAGGGCCTAAGTATTTGCCAAGCCGGTTTAGACGCTACCTGCCGTCACGGAGCCTTAGATCTTCCAATCAAAATCTTTCAGTGCTCCCTAATTTCAGGCTCGCCACCAAAGGTGGGAAATCTCTCGTATCTTTGGCTCCAGGGCATGGAACAAGCTACCGCTGCAGCTCCGGCAAATCCTGACAGAAACTCACTTTAGGAAGACCCTGAAGACCTGGGTGTTTTCCCTCACCGACATCGCTGGTAAAGCCTTAGTATAAAATGTGCAGGTCTCCCCGACACTTTTTCAGTAAGCCGGCCTTTTCCAATCTGGTTTCGGTCTCAAGCGCCAAGATGCTCCCTGGAGTGGTAATTGCGCTCTACAAATGGATCTTACATTACATTACATTACATTACTAGGACGGATGATCAACACCTCCCGCAGATCCGGCATCTGCCCAGACAACTGGAAACGGGCGAAGGTAAACCCCCCCCCCCTCAAGAAACACACGGCCGACCCAACGGACCTGAAAAACTACTGGCCCATCTCTCTCGTCCCCTTCACGGCCAAAGTCCCTGAGAGACTCGTGAACGCCCAGCTGACCGCCTTCATCGAAGATAACTCCATCCTCAACGCTTCCAAGTCTGGATTCTGCAGCAACCACAGCACTGAGTCCGCCCTCCTCGCCGCAACTGACGACATCCGAATGCTTCCAGACCAGGGACACACAGCAGCCCGCATCCTTCTAAACCTCTCTGCTGCCTTCGACACCATCTCACATTGCACGCACGCAGCCAGACTTCACGACGCAGGGATACAAGGAGCTGATCCTTCCTATCCGGCATAACCCAGAGAATTTGACTCCCTCCCTTCCTTTCCGAACCCACGGAAATCAACTGCGGAGTGCCCCAGGGGTCTTCACTCAGACCCACGCTCTTCAACTTCGACATGGCCCCCTCTAGCCACCATCGTCAGACAATATGGGCTTAGCATTGTATCCTACGCCAACAACACCCACTCATGAAGAATCCCAAAGACACCAGACTGCTCCCTGAAAGGAATGGCAAACTTGGCCGTCTGGGTGCAAGACAGCTGCTTGAAGCTCAACTCAGAGAAGACCGAGCTCCTCATCTTCGGACCCTGTACCTCTGCCTGGGACAACAACTGGTGACCCTCCGCCCTCGGGAATTCACCCACCCTGGCTCGTAACCTTGGCATCGTCTTGGACTCCTCCCTCTCCATGAGCTGCCAGATCAACGTCGTTGCTTTTACTAGTTTCAACTGCCTTCGCATCCTCCGTAAGACCTTTAAAGGGACCCCCCCCCCGACTGCAGAAGGACCGTCACCCACGCATTCATAACCAGCAGACTGAACGCCCTCTACGTCGGAATCAACAGAACTCTTCTACTCAAACTCCAAACCATCCAGAACGCTGCAGCCAGACTCATCCTTGGGACTGCGCATCACAAGCACATGACCCAACACTTACAAGTTCTCCACTAGCTCCCCGTTGAGAAGAGGGTCACCTTCAAACTCCTCACCAACGCCTACTAATCCCTCAACAACATTGGACCCAAATAACTCAACAAGAGAGTATCCTTCCGCGTATCCAAGAGGAACCTCCCCTCCGCAGACCTCGCCCTGGCTGAGTTCCCACGCATCCGCAGAAACAAAACTGGCGTAAGAGCTTTCTCCTACATCGCGGCCAAGACCTGGAACAAGCTCCCTTGTGAACATAAGATGCTCCCTGGCCCTGCACATGTTCAGGAAGGACCTCAAGACCTGGCTCTTCGACTGATCCCGAGCCACTTCCCTCCACCCCCCACCCCAGCGCCTTGAATCCCTCATGGGTGAGTTGCGCACTATACAAACCCCTGATTGATGGATAAGAGTTGAGTAAGACTGCATAAACGTGTAAGAGGCCAGTGATAAGGAGATGAGTGAGACTCCATAAAATTGTAAAAGGCTAGTGATAGGACATGAGTGAAGCTCCTTAAATTGTAAGGGGCAATTGATGAGGGATGAGTGAGACTCCAGCGAAGTTTAAGGGGCCAGTGATAAGAGTTGAGTGAGACTCCATCAGTGTAGGAGGCCAGTGATAAGGGATGAGTGGGACTCCATCAAAGTGTAAGAGGCCAGTGATAAGATATTAGAGAGACTCCATACTAGTGTAAGAGGCCAGTGATAAGATATTAGTAAGACTCAGTCACAGAGTAAGAGGCCAGTGATAAGGGATGAGTGAGACTCCATCAATGTGTAACTCCATACAAGTGTAAGAGGCCAGTGATAAGAGACGAGTGAGACTCCATCAAAGTGTAAGAGGCCAGTGATAAGAGACGAGTGAGACTCCTTCAAAGTTTAAGAGGCCAGTGATGAGGGATGAGTGAGACTCCATCAATGTGTAACTCCATACAAGTGTAAGAGGCCAGTGATAAGAGACGAGTGAGACTCCTTCAAAGTTTAAGAGGCCAATGATGAGGGATGAGTGAGACTCCATAAAAGTGTAAGAGGTCAGTGATAAGGGATGAGTGAGAGTCCATGTTTGTTTGTTAATTTATTTATATATCACGGCTTATCAGCAATGAGGGTTTCCAGGCGTTGTCCATGGGCCCTGGAAATGTAGGTGAAATGCCCCAAATCACAGAGACTCGTAACACAGTTCTGACCACTGCACCACATCCTCTCCCTCTCTCCGCTCCATAAAAGTGTAAGAGACCAGTGAAAACGAGATGAGCGAACTTCACTGAAGTGTGTATGGGCAGTGATAAGGCATGAAGGAGGATCCATAAGGATGAATGAGGTCAGTGAGAAAGTGAGGTATGATATTCCATAGTAGTGCATAAAGTAAGCAAGAAAGGGTTAAGCAGGACTTGACTGATGTTGTGTTTGTCATGTATCACACAGAATGTTTGGGACTCAAGTGTGTAAGGTTAGTTTGAGGAAATGAGTGCGACAGCATTGCAGTATTATTATCCAGTATTGAGGACAATGAGTAAGATGAGGACAATCATGAAAACAGAGACCACCATTATGGACATCTGAATTTGCTACTTCTGGTGTATTTATCTATATCTAACACCCACACAGCACATTGGCTGCATAAAGCCTGGTTCTCCCCCTACAAACACGCACACACACTCACACACAACACATTGGCATACAAAGCTTGCTTCTCCCCCTACACACACACAAAATACAACACATTGGCAGCACAAAGCTTGCTTCTCCCCCTACACACACACACTCACCCACACAACACATTGGCTGCATAAAGCCTGTTTCTCCCCCTGCACACATGCACACACACTCACACACAACACATTGGCAGCACAAAGCTTGTTCTCCCCCTACACACACACACACACAACACATTGGCAGCACAAAGCTTGCTTCTCCCCCCTACACACACACACATACACACAAACAATACACTCACAGACACGACACATTGGCAGCACAAAGCTTGCTTCTCCCCCTACACACACACACACACACACACACACACGCACACACACACACACACACACACACACAACACATTGGCTGAATAAAGCCTGCTTCTCCCCCTACACACACACACACTCACACACAACACATTGGCAGCACAAAGCTTGCTTCTCCCCCTACACACACACACAACACACTCACACACACAACACATTGGCAGCATAAAGCTTGCTTCTCCCCCTACACACACACACAACACACTCACACACACAACACATTGGCAGCATAAAGCTTGCTTCTCCCCCTACACCCACACAACACATTGGCTGCACAAAGCTTGCTTCTCTCCCCCCCCCACACACACACAACACATTGGCTGCACAAAGCCTGATTCTCCCCCTACACCCACACAGCACATTGGCTGCACCGACCCTGCTTCTCCCCCTAGTCCCACCCCTTCTTATACAATTTCACGGTGATCACTGCTCAGAGCCCTGTGTCTCACCAATCTCACCAACATATTATGGCATGCTCAATGCCATCCAAACCACTGCCTATAAATAGGATGTATTGCCAATGACCATCATGAAATCTCTCCCTGCGGAAGTTCCCTTACATCTACTGGACATCTTGAAGACCTCTAGAAGCTCTGAAGCCAGGACAGGTTCTCCCACTTCTGAAGAACCCTACTCTAGACTCTGATGACCTCTCCAACTCCTGGCTCAGCACTCATCCAGCCTTCAATGGCAGGTCATTCAAACAGCAGTCCATGTCCAACTCAAGGATCACAAGCTGACCACCCCTGCTTGACCATCAGTCTGGATTCGGATCCCACTGCAGCATGGAGGCGGCTCGAAGACCAGCTCCTGGTTGGATCCCATGGGATGGCCTGTGGGAGCTCAAAGGGGCCAATGCATGCAGGCTTCTGCTCACCTGAGACAGTGTTGTCGAGGAAGAAAGAGAACACAGCGCCCAGGAGTACAGGAGACATCAGCAGCGACAGAAGGAGAAGATCCAGAGAGCCGGAGCCTAGAGGAAAGAACATTGGATGAGTAACGGATGTCGTTGCAGGTGCACAAGTATTGAAGGCACAGTAACATAACCAAGGTGATGGGGTCACAACAGTACAACTAAAGTCCTACAGCACCAGCACAGCACCATTGCAGCACCACTGCAGCCCCAGCACACGCCTCGTAGGCTCTAGTGGTAGCTCTTTTATTTCTCATCACCTGACTCACACACTTCATTGCATCTCACTGCGCCCCTTCACTGATCACATACACTTCATAGCATCTCACTCCGCCCCTTCACTGATCACATACACTTCATAGCATCTCACTCCGCCCCTTCACTGATCACATACACTTCATGGCATCTCACTCCACCCCTTCACTGATCACATACACTTCATGGCATCTCACTCCACCCCTTCACTGATCACATACACTTCATGGCATCTCACTCCACCCCTTCACTGATCACATACACTTCATGGCATCTCACTCCACCCCTTCACTGATCACATACACTTCATGGCATCTCACTCCACCCCTTCACTGATCACATACACTTCATAGCATCTCACTCCGCCCCTTCACTGATCACATACACTTCATAGCATCTCACTCCGCCCCTTCACTGATCACATACACTTCATTGCATCTCACTCCACCCCTTCACTGATCATATACACTTCATGGCATCTCACTCCGCCCCTTCACTGATCACATACACTTCATGGCATCTCACTCCGCCCCTTCACTGATCACATACACTTCATGGCATCTCACTCCGCCCCTTCACTGATCACATACACTTCATTGCATCTCACTCCGCCCCTTCACTGATCACATAAACTTCATAGCATCTCACTCCACCCCATCACCGATCACATACACTTCATAGCATCTCACTCCGCCCCTTCACTGATCACATACACTTCATTGTATCTCACTCCGCCCCTTCACTGATCACATACACTTCATAGCATCTCACTCCGCCCCTTCACTGATCACATACACTTCATTGCATCTCACTCCGCCCCTTCACTGATCACATACACTTCATGGCATCTCACTCTGCCCCTTCACTGATCACATACACTTCATGGCATCTCACTCCGCCCCTTCACTGATCACATACACTTCATAGCATCTCACTCCGCCTCTTCACTGATCACATACACTTCATGGTATCTCACTCCACCCCTTCACTGATCACATACACTTCATTGCATCTCACTCCACCCCTTCACTGATCACATACACTTCATGGCATCTCACTCCGCCCCTTCACTGATCACATACACTTCATAGCATCTCACTCCACCCCATCACCGATCTCATACGCTTCATAGCATCTCACTCCGCCCCTTCACTGATCACATACACCTTATGGCATCTCACTCCACCCCTCCACTGATCACATACACTTCATGGCATCTCACTCCGCCCCATCACTGATCACATACACTTCATTGCATCTCACTCCGCCCCTTCACTGATCACATACACTTCATAGCATCTCACTCCACCCCATTACTGATCACATACACTTCATTGCATCTCACTCCACCCCTCCACTGATCCCATACACTTCATGGCATCTCACTCTGCCCCATCACTGATCCCATACACTTCATGGCATCTCACTCTGCCCCTTCACTGATCACATACACTTCATGGCATCTCACTCCGCCCCATCACTGATCCCATACTCTTCATAGCATCTCACTCCGCCCCTTCACTGATCACATACACTTCATTGCATCTCACTCCGCCCCTTCACTGATCACATACACTTCATGGCATCTCACTCCACCCCTTCACTGATCACATACACTTCATTGCATCTTGCTCGACCCCTGATCACATACACTTCATGGCATCTCACTCCGCCCCTTCACTGATCACATACACTTCATTGCATCTCACTCCACCCCTTCACTGATCACATACACTTCATGGCATCTCACTCCGCCCCTTCACTGATCACATACACTTCATGGCATCTCACTCCGCCCCTTCACTGATCACATACACTTCATTGCATCTCACTCCACCCCTTCACTGATCACATACACTTCATTGCATCTCACTCCGCCCCTCCACTGATCACATACACTTCATGGCATCTCACTCCGCCCCATCAATGATCACATACACTTCATTGCATCTCACTCCACCCCATCACTGATCACATACACTAAATGGCATCTTACTCCACCCCTCCACTGATCACATACACTTCGTGGCATCTCAGTCCGCCCCTTCACTGATCACATACACTTCATGGCATCTCACTCCACCCCTTCACTGATCACATACACTTCATGGCATCTTACTCCACCCCTTCACTGATCACATACACTTCATGGCATCTCACTCCGCCCCTTCACTGATCACATACACTTCATGGCATCTCACTCCGCCCCTTCACTGATCACATACACTTCATTGCATCTCACTCCGCCCCATCACTGATCACATACACTTCATTGCATCTCGCTCCACCCCTCCACTGATCTCATACACTTCATGGCATCTCACTCCACCCCATCACTGATCACATACACTTCATGGCATCTTACTCCGCCCCTTCACTGATCACATACACCTTATGGCATCTCACTCCACCCCTCCACTGATCACATACACTTCATGGCATCTCACTCCGCCCCATCACTGATCACATACACTTCATTGCATCTCACTCCGCCCCTTCACTGATCACATACACTTCATAGCATCTCACTCCACCCCTTCACCGATCACATACACTTCATAGCATCTCACTCCGCCCCTTCACTGATCACATACACTTCATTGCATCTCACTCCGCCCCTTCACTGATCACATACACTTCATAGCATCTCAATCCGCCCCTTCACTGATCACATACACTTCATTGCATCTCACTCCACCCCTTCACTGATCACGTACACTTCATTGCATCTCACTCCACCCCATCACTGATCACATACACTTCATTGCATCTCACTCCGCCCCTCCACTGATCACATACACTTCATTACATCTCACTCCGCCCCTTCACTGATCACATACACTTCATGGCATCTCACTCCACCCCTGATCACATACACTTCATGGCATCTCACTCCGCCCCTCCACTGATCACATACACTTCATGGCATCTCACTCCCCCCCGTCACTGATCACATACACTTCATGACATCTCACTCCGCCCCTTCACTGATCACATACACTTCATGGCATCTCACTCGGCCCCTTCACTGATCACATACACTTCATGGCATCTCACTCCGCTCCTTCACTGATCACATACACTTCATGGCATCTCACTCGGCCCCTTCACTGATCACATACACTTCATGGCATCTCACTCCGCCCCTTCACTGATCACATACACTTCATGGCATCTCACTCCGCCCCGTCACTGATCACATACACTTCATGGCATCTCACTCCGCCCCTTCACTGATCACATACACTTCATGGCATCTCACTCGGCCCCTTCACTGATCACATACACTTCATTGCATCTCACTCCACCCCTCCACTGATCTCATACACTTCATGGCATCTCACTCCGCCCCTCCACTGATCACATACACTTCATGGCATCTCACTCCGCCCCTTCACTGATCACATACACTTCATGGCATCTCACTCCGCCCCTTCACTGATCACATACACTTTGTGGCATCTCACTCCGCCCCTTCACTGATCACATACACTTCATTGCATCTCACTCCACCCATCCACTGATCACATACACTTCATAGCATCTCACTCCGCCCCTTCACTGATCACATACACTTTATTGCATCTCGCTCGACCCCTGATCACATACACTTCATGGCATCTCACTCCGCCCCTTCACTGATCACATACACTTCATTGCATCTCACTCCACCCCTTCACTGATCACATACACTTCATGGCATCTCACTCCGCCCCTTCACTGATCACATACACTTCATGGCATCTCACTCCGCCCCTTCACTGATCACATACACTTCATTGCATCTCACTCCACCCCTTCACTGATCACATACACTTTATTGCATCTCACTCCACCCCATCACTGATCACATACACTAAATGGCATCTTACTCCACCCCTCCTCTGATCACATACACTTCATGGCATCTCACTCCACCCCTTCACTGTTCACATACACTTCATGGTATCTCACTCCACCCCTTCACTGATCACATACACTTCATTGCATCTCACTCCGCCCCATCACTGATCACATACACTTCATGGCATCTGTTAGACGGACCGGGAGGGCGAGCGGCACTTGGCGGGGGAGAGCCATCGACACCTCTTTCTCCCATTGACTTGCCAAGTAGCCCGCTCACCTCCTGGGTGGATGGTGGTGCCGGGATGTCTGAGGCCTGGCCAGGCCCAGGGTTGGGGTCGATCGGGGGCCAGGCGGCCTCGTGGTGGAGTGTTCAAGATGGCGCCCCAGGATGGGCGCGAGGGCCGGCAGTGGATCGGACCCACGAGGTTGACATGCTCGAGGGCAGGGGTCCCTGAGGGGACAGAGGACGTGCAATGGTGGTGTGTGGTACTTGCGGGCCCGGACTCGGGCCTGGTTGGGCCGGGGGAGAGCGGCCCTTCATGGGGCCTGTCCAACATGCGTCCCCCCCAGCTGAAGGCGGGGAGAGTCACCCATCCTCTTGGGGACTCTCCTCGTCGAGGCGGAAGAAGCGGGACAGGCCATCCGCGTTGGCGTGATCTGGCCCAGGCCGGTGTTCAACTGTGAAGTCCATACCCTGCAGGGAGATGGACCAGCGTAGTAACTTCGGGTTTTCCCCCCGCATCTGCATCAGCCACTGCAGGGGTCGGTGGTCAGTCTGCACCCGAAAGTGGGTGCCAAAAAGGTAGGGCCGGAGTTTCTTGAGGGCCCATACCACAGCGAAGGCCTCCCTCTCTATGGTGCTCCAGCGTTGTTCCCGTGGTAGGAGTCGCCGGCTGATAAAGGCCACCGGTTGATCAAGGCCTTCGGTGTTTACCTGGGACAGGACTGCCCCAATGCCATGGTCGGAGGCATCCGTCTGGACAACGAACTCCCGGCTGTAGTCGGGGGCCTGGAGCACGGGGGCAGAACACATGGCGGCTTTTAGTTGTTCAAATGCAGCTTGGCACTCTGGGGTCCAGTTGACGTTCTTGGACTGGTTCTTTGACGTGAGTTCTGTGAGGGGCCCTACTATGGTACCGTAGTCCTTCACGAACCTTCGATAATATCCTGTGAGGCCCAGGAAGGCTCGTACCTCGGTCTGAGTGATGGGGGGCTGCCAAGACTGGATGGCGGCAATTTTTAGCTGCAGAGGGGCCACCAGGCCGCTTCCCACCTGGTGCCCGAGGTAGGTTACAGACCCTTGCCCAATTTGACACTTGCTGGCCTTGATCGTGAGGCCAGCTCGTTGAAGGGCTTGCAGCACTGCTCGGAGGTGGTGGAGGTGCTCGGGCCAATGGTGGCTGTATACAGCGATGTCGTCTAGGTAGGCGGCGCTGAATCCTTCGAGCCCCGCCAGGACCTGATTGACGAGCCGTTGGAATGTTGCCGGGGCATTCTTCATGCCGAAGGGCATGACGGTGAAATGGTAATGGCCATCGGGGGTGGAAAAGGCCGAACGTTCCTGCGCCCGGGGTGTGAGGCCGATTTGCCAGTAGCCCGCCGTCAGATCGAAGATACTGAGATAGCGGGCAGCTCCCATGCGGTCGATTAGTTCATCTGCCCGGGGTATGGGGTGCGCATCTGTTCTGGTGACCGCATTCAAGCCCCGGTAGTCGACGCAGAACCGGAGTTCCGGTGTGGTGCCGGGTGCAGCTGCTTTGGGGACCAGTACTACAGGGCTGGCCCAGGGACTGTCTGAGGGCTCGATGACCCCGAGTGTGAGCATCTTGGCCACCTCTTCCTGGATGCAGGCCCGTACCCGATCTGGCACGCGGTAGGCCCGGTGGCGGATAGGGGGGCTGTCCCCCGTGTCCACATCGTGCACACACCAGGGAGTGACACCGGGGGTGAGGGAGAACAGGCTGGCGAACTGTGATAGGAGGGCTTGACACTCCTGGCGTTGTTCTCTGGTGAGGGCCTCCGAGAGTCGGACCCCATCCACGGAGCCGTCTTGTTCCTGAGTCCGTAGGAGGTCAGGGAGAGGCTCGGAGTCTTCTTCAATCCCATTGTCTGTGGCCATCAGGAGGCTGAGCTCTGTTCGCACAAAGTGGGGCTTTAGTCTGTTAGCGTGGAGGACCCGGAGAGGGTTCCGGGAGGATTCCATGTCGATGAGATAGGTGGCAGGGCCCTTGCGCTCGACTACTTTGAAGGGCCCCGTCCATTTGTCTTGCAGGGCGCATGGCTCAGTGGGGGACATCACCCATACCTGTTGGCCAGGTTCGAATTCAATGGATGAGGCATTCTGGTCATACCATTTTTTCATGTCCTCTTGACTGGCCTCTAGGTTGGCTTTGGCCAGTTCCCTGAACCGCCGGGTCTGGTTGCGGAGGGTTAGGAGGTACCGGAAGACATCTGGAGTGTTCTTTAACGGAGGCATCTCCCAGCCTTCTTTGACTAGGCTGAGCGGCCCCCGCACTGGGTGTCCATATAGCAGTTCAAATGGGCTGAAGCCCAGGGATTTCTGAGGGACCTCTCGGTAGGCGAAGAGGAGGCACGGCAGCAGCACATCCCACTGGCGACGGAGGGGCTCTTCTAACCCCCCGATCATCCCCTTTAGCGTGCGGTTGAACCGCTCAACAAGTCCGTTCCCTTGAGGGTGATAGGGGGTCGTGAATCGGTAGGTGACCCCGCACTGTTGCCAGAGAGATTTCATGTATTTAGAAATAAAGTTCGTGCCTCTGTCGCTGACGACTTCTCGGGGGAAGCCCACACGGGAGAAGATCCCCATCAGAGCCCGGCCGACTACCGGGGCTGTCACAGTCCGCAGAGGAACAGCCTCAGGGTAGCGGGTGGCGTGGTCCACTAGCACCAAGATGAATCGATGGCCTTGTTTTGTGCGCGGGTCCAGGGGCCCCACAATGTCTATTCCAACCCTCTCAAATGGGGTAGTGACCACAGGAAAAGGTTGCAGGGGGGCATTTAGTTTGCGGCCGCTCTTCCCACTGGCTTGGCACGTGGGGCAAGACCGGCAATGCTGGTGCACATCGTTCCTCATTTTGGGCCAGAAGAAGTGGGTCACTAGGCGACTGTAGGTTTTATCTTGTCCCAGGTGTCCCGCTAGGGGGACATCGTGGGCCAGGTTTAGCAGAAAGTCTCTAAAACGGAGGGGTACCACTAATACTCGGTTGGCCCCCAGCTCGGCGATTCTTTGCTCGCTGTATAGCAGATCATTGTCCCAGTAGACCCAATGAGTTCCGGAGGTATCCCCTGCGCTTTGGGCGAGCGCTTGCTGGCGGAGTCCCTCGAGGGAGGGACAGGTCTTCTGTTCTTGGCGAAATTGTTCTTGCGTGGGCCCCCCCTCTTGAGGCCACTGGTCGAGGTTAGCGAGGTCGGAAGGTTGAGCTGGTTCGGGGGGAATGTCCTGGTCGGTGGTTTCGGCTGGGGCGACCGGAGGCGGTGGCGCCGGCCATGCGGGTTCTTCTGGGCGGTGGTTGGCACGGGTGGCCATGGACCGGGTGGTGACGCACGCCCAGTCCGGAACGCCTAACATCCCTAGGTGTTCTCTTCGCTCCACGGCTGCCCACGGAGAGCTTTCAAGGTCATTTCCAAGGAGGCAGTCTACGGGGGCATCGTCTCGGACCGTTACTTTCAACATGCCGGAGACCCCTCCCCATTCGAAAGGGACGCAGGCCATCCGACACAGACTTTCCGAGTTATCGGCTGATCGTACAGGGCAGAGAATGTTCGGTAGATACTGTTCTGGGGTCACCAGGTGACAGCGGACGGCTGTTACACTGGCCCCGGTGTCACGAAGGGCTTCGGCCCGGCGTCCATTGATGCTCACCCATTGGCTGTACTTCTGGGTGTTAGCGGGTAGGGGGACCCGCGGGACCATGTCTTTCCCCCCTAAGCAGGCTAGAGCCATGGCGGCTGGCTCCCACTCTTGATGCTCTTGTTCGTATTCTTCCTGCTCCTCGGAGATCTGTTCTTCCCCTAGGGCCGCAGCGGCCACTTGGCGGGGTCTTGGGCTCTGGTACTGCGGGCAGTTTGGGTCGTTTGCATAGTGGCCTACTCGTTGGCATCGGTGACACGTGACATTGGCTCTGTACCCCGGTCGCGCCGGGGTGCCGCCCCGGTTGGCCGGGGGGGTGGTGCTGGTAGCGGGTGCGACCGGAGCGTTGTCTCTTCCTCGTCCTTGGCCCCCTCCTCCTCCTCTTGGTCGGTGCTGACCATTGTTGTTCCGGTTCTGTTCGTAGGACCCATTCCGGCCCACTCTGGTGATCTCCCACCGGTCAGCTTCGGCCGGGAGCTGCCGGGGATCCGTTAACTTACTGTCGAGGAGGTGCTGGCGGAGCTCAATGAAGCAATTGTTCGACAGATGCTCCCATACCATCAGATTAAACAGTTGTTCGTAGGTCGTGACGTTGTTTCCTCTGATCCAGCCCTCGAAAGCTCGGCTAAAGTACGTTACATAGTCCACCCAAGTTGTACCCGGGATGCGGGTGCAGTCTCGGAACCTCTGACGGTACATCTCGGGTGTGAGGCCATAGCGGGTGAGGAGTGCCGCTTTCATATGGTCATAGGAGGTCATCTGGTGGTCCGGGAGCTGTAGCAGGGTATCGCGGCCCTCATTGAGGAATCTCCCCCATAGACCGGCTCCCCAATCGCTTCTATCGATCCGGTGTGCAGTCATAGCGATTTCATAGGCCTTAAACCATTGCTGGATGTCGTCCTCTCGGAAATATTCTCGTACAACATCCTTGGGGATGTGTACCTTTTTGTCTGTGGCCCCTGGGGTGTGGGGTCGCTCGGGCACCCCTACTTCTTTATTCTGCTTGCGCAGGTTGATCTCGGCTAGGTTCCGTTCGTGTTCGTACGCCAGTTTCTTTTCCTCGAGCTCCCTTTGTCTCTGTTTCTCCTCTCTTTCTTCTCGGAGACGCAGGTGCTCTAAGTTGATTTTTTGTTCGGCCAACTTGAGTTCGACGTCCATCTTGAGTCGGGCCATTTCTAGCTCGTATAGTCGGGTTCTTTCTCTTTCCTGGATCTCGTCTTGCGAGAGACCCGTTCTTTGCCCTTCAGGGGCCGTGGTGGTTTTTTCTGCGGTGCTTTGATCGGGGGTTCCGGCAGCCCCGGTCTCTGCCCAAGATTCTAGGGCATGCTTAAAATCGTCTTTGGTGCTTAGTCCGGTGGTAGCGATACCCAGTTCGATGCAGAATTGTTTTAGTTCACGATGGCTGTACTCCTCCAGTTTCTCCATTTGGAACTTCTCGGTTGATCCGCTTTCTTTGGTTGTCATTGTGATTTCGTCGTGGGGTGAGCTACTCTCTGTACGTTATGCGGTGATTCGGATCGCGCCGCTGGCCACCAATGTTAGACGGACCGG
The DNA here is from genome assembly GCF_964263255.1 of Lissotriton vulgaris. NCBI lineage: Eukaryota > Metazoa > Chordata > Amphibia > Caudata > Salamandridae > Lissotriton > Lissotriton vulgaris. The sequence continues at coordinate 47,311,764 of NC_141687.1, read as the reverse complement.
GAGGGTCGGCCGAGACTACGGGGAGAGGTCTCCAGGGAGAGCCGTCTCCAACGACTGTACAGACAAGTAACTTCCCCCCCCACAGACGGACACCACACAAGGTTGAAGGTTAACGAGACTTTATATGCAATTCTTAGGTTACGCTGAGGTGATACAAGGAGGTCTGGACTCAGGGGTCCCCTCGGTTCTAGTCTCTGGCTTAGGAAAGGGGTAGCGGGACAGTCTTTGTTACCAATGAGTGGAAAATAGCTCTCAATCCTCGAGCTCGGCGTTCTAGATGATCGGGCCGCGGCGGAGCCAGCAGGTCCCGAGATGGACGAAGGAAAACGACGGTCCGCGGCGGAGCCTGCAGGTCCCGGTGAAGATGACGGTTACAACGGTCCGCGGCCACGCCAGCAGGTCCCGACGACGATGAAGGATATGAAGGTTGCGAAGGCTGTGGCAGCGCCAACAGGCAGGACGATGGTGCACAAGACAGAGCTACGGCAGCGCCAGTAGTCCGTCAAGGATGAGTTCTTCTTTACGTCTCTCGACTTCAAGATACAACTGCCTTCCTGCTCTGGAGCTGCCCCAGTTATAGGGCTGGTGTGCTTTGATGTCCGGACCCTCGCACTTGGAGGTCGGGAGGTCCGGGATGAGGGAGTCCAGACACCCAGCAGGGGGGTGGAGCCAGCGCCCGGGGAGGCGATGGGCGAGCGGCACTTGGCGGGGGAGAGCCATCGACACCTCTTTCTCCCATTGACTTGCCAAGTAGCCCGCTCACCTCCTGGGTGGATGGTGGTGCCGGGATGTCTGAGGCCTGGCCAGGCCCAGGGTTGGGGTCGATCGGGGGCCAGGCGGCCTCGTGGTGGAGTGTTCAAGATGGCGCCCCAGGATGGGCGCGAGGGCCGGCAGTGGATCGGACCCACGAGGTTGACATGCTCGAGGGCAGGGGTCCCTGAGGGGACAGAGGACGTGCAATGGTGGTGTGTGGTACTTGCGGGCCCGGACTCGGGCCTGGTTGGGCCGGGGGAGAGCGGCCCTTCATGGGGCCTGTCCAACAGCATCTCACTCCGCCCCTTCACTGATCACATACACTTCATTGCATCTCACTCCGCCCCATCACTGATCACATACACTTCATTGCATCTCACTCCACCCCTCCACTGATCTCATACGCTTCATAGCATCTCACTCCGCCCCTTCACTGATCACATACACCTTATGGCATCTCACTCCACCCCTCCACTGATCACATACACTTCATGGCATCTCACTCCGCCCCATCACTGATCACATACACTTCATTGCATCTCACTCCGCCCCTTCACTGATCACATACACTTCATAGCATCTCACTCCACCCCATCACCGATCACATACACTTCATAGCATCTCACTCCGCCCCATCACTGATCACATACACTTCATAGCATCTCACTCCGCCCCTTCACTGATCACATACACTTCATTGCTTCTCACTCCGCCCCTTCACTGATCACATACACTTCATGGCATCTCACTCCACCCCTTCACTGATCACATACACTTCATTGCATCTCACTCGACCCCTGATCACATACACTTCATGGCATCTCACTCCGCCCCTTCACTGATCACATACACTTCATTGCATCTCACTCCACCCCTTCACTGATCACATACACTTCATGGCATCTCACTCCGCCCCTTCACTGATCACATACACTTCATGGCATCTCACTCTGCCCCTTCACTGATCACATACACTTCATTGCATCTCACTCCACCCCTTCACTGATCACATACACTTCATTGCATCTCACTCCGCCCCTCCACTGATCACATACACTTCATGGCATCTCACTCCGCCCCATCACTGATCACATACACTTCATTGCATCTCACTCCACCCCATCACTGATCACATACACTTCTTACTCCGCCCCTTCACTGATCACATACACTTCATGGCATCTCACTCCACCCCTTCACTGATCACATACACTTCTTACTCCACCCCTCCACTGATCACATACACTTCATGGCATCTCACTCCACCCCTTCACTGTTCACATACACATCATGGTATCTCACTCCACCCCTTCACTGATCACATACACTTCATTGCATCTCACTCCGCCCCTTCACTGATCACATACACTTCATGGTATCTCACTCCACCCCTCCACTGATCACATACACTTCATTGCATCTCACTCCACCCCATCACTGATCACATACACTACATGGTATCTCACTCCACCCCTCCACTGATCACATACACTTCATTGCATCTCACTCCGCCCCATCACTGATCACATACTGTTAGACGGACCGGGAGGGTCGGCCGAGGAGAGAGGGAGAGGTCTCCGGGGAGAGCCGTCTCCAGCGATCGTACAGACAAGTAACTTCCCCCCCACAGACGTACACCAAACCAGGATAAGGTTCAACGTTACTTTATAAGCAATTCTTTAAGTACGGTGGAATGGTACAAGGAGGTCTGGACTCCGGGGTCCCCTCTAGTTTAGTTTCTTGGTTGGGAAAGGGGGTAGCGGGACAGTCTCGTTACCAATCTGGTGGATATGGTGGTAGATGAAATAGCTCACAATCCTCGAGCTCGGCGTTCTAGATGATCGGGCCGCGGCGGAGCCAGCAGGTCCCGATGGAGGTGGAGGTTACAAACGGTCCGCGGCCACGCCAGCAGGTCCCGACGACGATGAAGGTTTCAGAAGGTTGCGGCAGCGCCAGCAGGCAGGACGATAGTTCGCAAGGCAGGGCTACGGCAGCGCCAGTAGTCCGTCAAGGATGAGTTCTTCACTGCGTCTCTCGACTCCAGGATACAACTGCCTTCCTGCTCTGGAGCTGCCCCAGTTATAGGTCTGGCGCCCTTTGATGTCCGGACCCTCGCACTTGGAGGTCGGGAGGTCCGGGATGAGGGAGTCCAGACACCCAGCAGGGGGGTGGAGCCAGCGCCTGGGGGAGCTGGGGGCGATCGGCACTTGGCGGGGGAGAGCCATCGACGCCTCTCTCTCCCATTGACCTGCCAAGTAGTCCGCTCACCTCCTGGGTGGATGGTGGTGCCGGGATGTCGGGGCCTGGCCAGGCCCAGGGTTAGGGTCGATCGGAGGCCACGCGACCTCGTGGTGCTGTGTCCAAGATGGCGCCCAGGCCGGGCGAGAGGGCCGGTAGGGGATCGGGCCCATGAGGTGGAGATATTCAGGGGCAGGGGTCCCATAGGAGACGGGAAACGGGTAGTGGTTGCGTGTAACACCTGAGGAGCCGGGCTCGGGCCTGGTCGTGCGGGGAGGGAGCAAGCCCTTCATGTGGCCTGTCCAACATGCGTCCCCCCCAGCTGAAGGCGGGGAGAGTCACCCATCCTCTTGGGGACTCTCCTCGTCGAGGCGGAAAAAGCGTGACAGGCCATCTGCGTTGGCGTGGTCTTGCCCAGGCCGATGTTCCACCGTGAAGTCCATCCCCTGCAGGGAGATGGACCAACGTAGTAGTTTCGGGTTTTCCCCCCGCATCTGCATTAGCCACTGCAGGGGCCGGTGATCGGTCTGTACCCGGAAGTGGGTGCCGAAGAGATAGGGCCGGAGCTTTTTGAGGGCCCACACCACGGCGAAGGCCTCCCTCTCGATGGTGCTCCAGCGTTGTTCTCGGGCCAGGAGTCGCCTGCTGATGAAAGCCACTGGCTGGTCAAGTCCTTCGGGGTTCAATTGGGAAAGGACTGCCCCAATGCCATGGTCGGAGGCATCCGTCTGGACGATAAATTCCCGACTGTAGTCGGGGGCCTGGAGCACAGGGGCGGAGCACATGGCGGCCTTCAGCTTCTCGAAGGCCGCTTGACAGTCTGGGGTCCAGTTGACCTTCTTTGGTTGGTTTTTGGATGTGAGTTCCGTGAGGGGCCCCACAATGCTGCCATAGTCTCGCACGAACCGCCGGTAGTAGCCTGTGAGTCCCAAAAAGGCGCGGACCTCGGTCTGGGTGATGGGGGGCTGCCAAGACTGGATGGCAGCGATCTTGAGTTGCAGAGGGGCCACCAGACCGCTTCCCACCTGGTGCCCGAGATAGGTCACGGACCCCTGGCCAATTTGGCATTTGCTGGCCTTGATCGTGAGGCCAGCTCGTTGGAGGGCCTGTAGCACCTCTCGGAGGTGGTGGAGGTGGTCGGACCAGTGGTGGCTGTACACAGCGATATCGTCCAGGTAGGCGGCGCTGAATTCTTCAAGCCCCGCCAGGACCTGGTTAACTAGCCGCTGAAACGTTGCTGGGGCATTCTTCATGCCGAATGGCATGACCTTGAAGTGATAGTGGCCATCAGGGGTGGAGAATGCAGATCGTTCTTGGGCCCGGGGTGTGAGACCGATCTGCCAGTAGCCCGCTGTCAGGTCGAAGATACTGAGGTAGCGGGCAGCTCCCATGCGGTCGATTAGTTCATCTGCCCGGGGGATGGGATGTGCGTCTGTTCTGGTGACCGCATTCAAGCCCCGGTAGTCGACGCAGAACCGGAGTTCCGGCGTGGCGCCGGGGGCGGCCGCTTTGGGGACCAGTACTACTGGGCTGGCCCAGGGGCTGTCGGAGGGCTCGATGACCCCGAGCGTGAGCATCCTGGCCACCTCCTCTTGGATGCAGGCCCGTACCCGATCTGGTACGCGGTAGGCCCGGTGGCGGATAGGGGGACTGTCCCCAGTGTCCACGTCGTGTACGCACCAGGGGGTGACCCCTGGGGTGAGGGAGAACAGGGTGGCGAACTGTAGCAGGAGGTCTCGGCATCCTTGGCGCTGTTCCAGGGTGAGGGCCTCCGAGAGTCGGACCCCGTCCACTGAGCCGTCCTTCTCCCGAGTCCGTAGGAGGTCAGGGAGGGGTTCGGAGTCCTCCTCGGCTCCATTGTCTGTTGCCATCAGGAGGCTGAGTTCTGAACGCACAAAATGGGGTTTCAGCCTATTAGCGTGGAGGACCCGGAGAGGGTTCCGTGAAGATTCCATATCAATGAGATAGGTGACAGGGCTCTTGCGCTCAATTACTTTGAAGGGCCCCGTCCACTTGTCTTGCAGGGCGCATGGCTCGGTGGGGGACATTACCCACACTTGTTGGCCGGGTTCAAATTCGATGGAGGAGGCATTTTGATCGTACCACCTTTTCATGTCCTCCTGACTGGCCTCCAAGTTTGCTTTTGCCATCTCTCTGAATCGTCGGGTCTGGTTGCGGAGGGTTAGGAGGTACTTGAAAACATCTGGAGGGTTCTTTAGAGGGGGCATTTCCCAGCCTTCTTTGACTAGGCTGAGCGGCCCTCGTACCGGGTGTCCATACAAGAGTTCAAACGGGCTGAAGCCGAGGGACTTCTGGGGAACTTCTCGGTAGGCAAAGAGGAGGCACGGCAGTAGCACATCCCACTGGCGACGGAGGGGCTCTTCCAACCCCCCAATCATCCCTTTGAGCGTGCGGTTGAACCGCTCAACGAGTCCGTTTCCTTGAGGGTGATAGGGGGTCGTGAATCGGTAGGTGACCCCACACTGTTGCCAGAGGGACTTCATGTATTTTGAAATAAAGTTTGTGCCTCGGTCGCTGACGACTTCCCGGGGGAAGCCCACACGGGAGAAGATCCCCATCAGGGCCCGACCGACTACCGGGGCTGTCACAGTTCGCAGGGGAACAGCCTCAGGGTAGCGGGTGGCGTGGTCCACCAGTACCAGGATGAACCGATGTCCTTGTGCTGTACGGGGGTCTAGGGGCCCCACAATGTCTATCCCCACCCTCTCGAACGGGGTGGTGACCACTGGAAAAGGTTGCAGGGGGGCTTTCAGCTTGCGGCCGCTCTTCCCACTGGCTTGGCACGTGGGGCAAGATCGGCAGAGCTGGAGTACATCGTTCCTCATTTTGGGCCAAAAAAAGTGGGTGACCAGGCGACTGTAGGTTTTATCCTGACCCAGGTGGCCAGCCAGGGGGACATCGTGGGCCAGGTTTAGCAAGAAGTCTCTAAAGCGGAGGGGCACCACTAGCACTCGACTGGCCCCTAACTCCGCGATTCTCTGTTCGCTGTACAACAGGTCATTGTCCCAATAGACCCAATGGGTTCCGGAGGTATCCCCTGCGCTCTGAGCGAGGGCTTGTTGGCGGAGTCCCTTGAGGGAGGGACAGGTCTTCTGTTCTTGGCGAAACTGTTCCTGGGTGGGCCCCCCCTCTTGGCGCCACTGATCCAGGCCGGGAAGGTCCTGAGGCTGAACGAGCCCCTCGGGAGTTTGTTCTGGGGGGACGGCACGGTCGGTGTCTTCTACTGGAGCGACCGGGGGAGGAGGTGCCGGCCATTCAGGTTCTTCGGGTCGGGGGATGGCACGGGCGGCCATGGACCGGGTGGTGACGCACGCCCAGTCCGGGATGCCCAACATCCCCAGGTGCTCTCTCCTTTCTACGGCGGCCCACGGGGAACTCTCAAGGTCATTCCCCAGGAGACAGTCTACGGGGGCGTCATCTCGGACCGTCACTTTCAACATGCCGGAGACTCCTCCCCACTCGAAGGGGACGCAGGCCATCCGACATAGACTCTCCGAATTGTCGGCTGAACGGACAGGGCAGAGGATGTTCGGCAGGATCTGTTCTGGGGTCACCAGGTGACAGCGGACGGCGGTTACACTGGCCCCGGTGTCACGTAGGGCTTCAGCCCGGCGTCCATTAATGTTCACCCATTGACTGTACTTCCGGGTGTTGGCGGGTAGGGGGACCCGCGGGACCATGTCTCTTCCCCCTAGGCATGCTAGAACCATGGCGGCTGGCTCCCATTCTTGGTGTTCTTGCTCACATTCTTCATGTTCCTTGGAGATTTGTTCTTCCCCCAGGGCGGCGGCAGCCATCTGGCGGGGTCTCGGAGTCTGGCTCTGTGGACAATTTGGGTCGTTTGCGTAGTGGCCGACTCGCTGGCATCTGTGACACGTGACATTGGCTCTGTAGCCCGGCCGCACCGGGGTGTTGCCCCGGTTGGCCGGGGGTGGGTTGCTGGTAGCGGGGGCGGCCGGAGCGTTGTCTCTTCCTCGTCCTTGGCCCCCTCCTCCTCCTCGGGGACGGTGCTGACCGTGGTGGTTCCGGTTCTGTTCATAGGACCCATTTCGGCCCACTCGGGTGATTTCCCACCGGTCAGCCTCGGCGGCGAGCTGCCGTGGATCAGTCAATTTACTGTCGAGGAGGTGTTGCCTGAGCTCGACGAAGCAGTTGTTTGATAGATGCTCCCATACCATGAGATTGAAGAGTTGTTCGTAAGTCGTTACGTTGCTTCCCTTGATCCAACCCTCGAAGGCCCGGCTGAAATAGTTCACGTATTCCACCCAAGTCGTACCCGGGATCCGGGTGCAGTCTCGGAACCTCTGGCGGTACATTTCGGGTGTGAGCCCATAGCGGGTGAGGAGGGCAGCTTTCATGTGGTCATAGGAGGTCATCAGATGGTCTGGGAGCTGTAGCAGGGCATCGCGGCCCTCATTGAGGAATCTCCCCCATAGACCGGCTCCCCAGTCGCTTCGATCGATCCGGTGGGAGGTCATAGCGATCTCGTAGGCCTTGAACCATTGCTGTATGTCGTCCTCTCGGAAATATTCTCGAACGACATCCTTGGGGATGTGTACCTTTTTTTCTGTTGCCCCTGGGGTGCGCGGTTGCTCGGGCACCCCTAATTCTTTGGTCTGCTTGCGTAAGTCTACCTCAGCTAGTTTGCGCTCATGTTCATACGCCAGTCTCTTCTCCTGGAGCTCTCTTTGTCTCTGTTTCTCTTCCCGTTCTTCTCGGAGCCGCAGATGTTCCAGGTTCAGTTTTTGTTCGGCTAACTTGAGCTCGCCATCCATTTTGAGCCGGGCCATTTCTAGTTCATGTAGTCGGGTTCTTTCTCGTTCTTGGATCTCGTCTTGCGAGAGACCCGTTCTTCGCTCCTCGGGAGCCGTGGTGTCTTTTTCTGCTGCTGCGACATTTTGGTCCGGGGGTCTGACGGCCCCGGTTTCTGCCCAAGACTCAATGGCGTGCTTGAAATCGTCTTTAGTATTTAGACCGGTGGTAGCGATACCTAGTTCAATGCAGAATTGTTTCAACTCACGATGGCTGTATTCTTCCAATTTCTCTATCTGGAATTTCTCGGTGGATCCGCTTTCTTTGGTTGTCATTGTGATTTTGTCGTGGGGTGAGCTACTCTCTGTACGATTATGCGGTGATTCGGGTCGCGCCGCTGGCCACCAATGTTAGACGGACCGGGAGGGTCGGCCGAGGAGAGAGGGAGAGGTCTCCGGGGAGAGCCGTCTCCAGCGATCGTACAGACAAGTAACTTCCCCCCCACAGACGTACACCACACCAGGATAAGGTTCAACGTTACTTTATAAGCAATTCTTTAAGTACGGTGGAATGGTACAAGGAGGTCTGGACTCCGGGGTCCCCTCTAGTTTAGTTTCTTGGTTGGGAAAGGGGGTAGCGGGACAGTCTCGTTACCAATCTGGTGGATATGGTGGTAGATGAAATAGCTCACAATCCTCGAGCTCGGCGTTCTAGATGATCGGGCCGCGGCGGAGCCAGCAGGTCCCGATGGAGGTGGAGGTTACAAACGGTCCGCGGCCACGCCAGCAGGTCCCGACGACGATGAAGGTTTCAGAAGGTTGCGGCAGCGCCAGCAGGCAGGACGATAGTTCGCAAGGCAGGGCTACGGCAGCGCCAGTAGTCCGTCAAGGATGAGTTCTTCACTGCGTCTCTCGACTCCAGGATACAACTGCCTTCCTGCTCTGGAGCTGCCCCAGTTATAGGTCTGGCGCCCTTTGATGTCCGGACCCTCGCACTTGGAGGTCGGGAGGTCCGGGATGAGGGAGTCCAGACACCCAGCAGGGGGGTGGAGCCAGCGCCTGGGGGAGCTGGGGGCGATCGGCACTTGGCGGGGGAGAGCCATCGACGCCTCTCTCTCCCATTGACCTGCCAAGTAGTCCGCTCACCTCCTGGGTGGATGGTGGTGCCGGGATGTCGGGGCCTGGCCAGGCCCAGGGTTAGGGTCGATCGGAGGCCACGCGACCTCGTGGTGCTGTGTCCAAGATGGCGCCCAGGCCGGGCGAGAGGGCCGGTAGGGGATCGGGCCCATGAGGTGGAGATGTTAAGGGGCAGGGGTCCCATAGGAGACGGGAAACGGGTAGTGGTTGCGTGTAACACCTGAGGAGCCGGGCTCGGGCCTGGTCGTGCGGGGAGGGAGCAAGCCCTTCATGTGGCCTGTCCAACACATACACTTCATGGCATCTCACTCCACCCCATCACCGATCACATACACTTCATGGCATCTCACTCCACCCCATCACCGATCACATACACTTCATGGCATCTCACTCCACCCCATCACTGATCACATACACTTCATTGCATCTCACTCCGCCCCTTCACTGATCACATACACTTCATTACATCTCACTCCGCCCCATCACCGATCACATACACTTCATTGCATCTCACTCCACCCCTTCACTGATCACATACACTTCATTGCATCTCACTTCGCCCCATCACTGATCACATACACTTCATTGCATCTCACTCCACCCCTCCACTGATCACATACACTTCATAGCATCTCACTCCGCCTCTTCACTGATCACATACACTTCATGGCATCTCACTCCGCCCCATCACTGATCACATACACTTCATTGCATCTCACTCCGCCCCTTCACTGATCACATACACTTCATTGCATCTCACTCCACCCCTTCACTGTTCACATACATTTCATGGTATCTCACTCCACCCCTTCACTGATCACATACACTTCATTGCATCTCACTCCGCCCCATCACTGATCACATACACTTCATGGCATCTCACTTCGCCCCTTCACTGATCACATACACTTCATGCCATCTCACTCCGCCCCTCCACTGATCACATACACTTCATGGCATCTCACTCCACCTCTTCACTGATCACATACACTTCATGGCATCTCACTCCACCCCTTCACTGATCACATACACTTCATGGCATCTCACTCCGCCCCTCCACTGATCACATACACTTCATTGCATCTCACTCCACCCCTTCACTGATCACATACACTTCATGGCATCTCACTCCGCCCCTCCACTGATCACATACACTTCATGGCATCTCACTCCGCCCCATCACTGATCACATACACTTCATGGCATCTCACTCCGCCCCATCACTGATCACATACACTTCATGGCATCTCACTTCGCCCCATCACTGATCACATACACTTCATTGCATCTCACTCTGCCCCATCACTGATCCCATACACTTCATTGCATCTCACTCCACCCCTTCACTGATCACATACACTTCATGGCATCTCACTCCGCCCCTTCACTGATCACATCCACTTCATTGCATCTCACTCCACCCCTTCACTGATCACATACACTTCATTGCATCTCACTCCGCCCCTCCACTGATCACATACACTTCTATGCATCTCACTCCACCCCTTCGATGATCAAATACACTTCATGGCATCTCACTCCACCTCTTCACTAATCACATACACTTCATGGCATCTCACTCCGCCCCTTCACTGATCACATACACTTCATGGCATCTCACTCCACCTCTCCACTGATCACATACACTTCATGGCATCTCACTCCACCTCTTCACTGATCACATACACTTCATGGCATCTCACTCCACCTCTTCACTAATCACATACACTTCATGGCATCTCACTCCACCTCTCCACTGATCACATACACTTCATGGCATCTCACTCCACCTCTTCACTAATCACATACACTTCATTGCATCTCACTCCACCCCTTCGATGATCAAATACACTTCATGGCATCTCACTCCACCCCATCACTGATCACATACACTTCATGGCATCTCACTCCACCCCTTGGATGATCAAATACACTTCATGGCATCTCACTCCACCCCATCACTGATCACATACACTTCATGGCATCTCACTCCACCTCTTCACTAATCACATACACTTCATGGCATCTCACTCCACCCCTTCACTGATCACATACACTTCATGGCATCTCACTCTGCCCCATCACTGATCACATACACTTCATGGCATCTCACTCCGCCCCTTCACTGATCACATACACTTCATGGCATCTCACTCCACCCCTTCACTGATCACATACACTTCATGGCATCTCACTCCGCCCCGTCACTGATCACATACACTTCATGGCATCTCACTCCGCCCCTTCACTGATCACATACACTTCATGGCATCTCACTCCACCCCTTCACTGATCACATACACTTCATGTCATCTCATTCCGCCCCATCACTGATCCCATACACTTCATGGCATCTCACTCCACCCCATCACCGATCACATACACTTCATGGCATCTCACTCCACCCCTTCACTGATCACATACACTTCATTACATCTCACTCCGCCCCATCACTGATCACATACACTTCATTGCATCTCACTCCGCCCCTTCACTGATCACATACACTTCATTGCATCTCACTCCACCCCTTCACTGTTCACATACACTTCATGGTATCTCACTCCACCCCTTCACTGATCACATACACTTCATTGCATCTCACTCCGCCCCTTCACTGATCACATACACTTCATGGCATCTCACTCCGCCCCTCCACTGATCACATACACTTCATGGCATCTCACTCCACCTCTTCACTGATCACATACACTTCATGGCATCTCACTCCACCCCTTCACTGATCACATACACTTCATGGCATCTCACTCCGCCCCTCCACTGATCACATACACTTCATGGCATCTCACTCCACCCCTTCACTGATCACATACACTTCATGGCATCTCACTCCGCCCCTCCACTGATCACATACACTTCATGGCATCTCACTCCGCCCCTCCACTGATCACATACACTTCATGGCATCTCACTCCGCCCCTCCACTGATGACATACACTTCATGGCATCTCACTCCACCTCTTCACTGATCACATACACTTCATGGCATCTCACTCCACCCCTCCACTGATCACATACACTTCATGGCATCTCACTCCACCCCTTCACTGATCACATACACTTCATGGCATCTCACTCCGCCCCTCCACTGATCACATACACTTCATGGCATCTCACTCCACCTCTTCACTGATCACATACACTTCATGGCATCTCACTCCACCCCTTCAATGATCAAATACACTTCATGGCATCTCACTTCGCCCCTTCACTGATCACATACACTTCATGGCATCTCACTCCACCCCTTCAATGATCAAATACACTTCATGGCATCTCACTCCACCCCTTCACTGATCACATACACTTCATGGCATCTCACTCCGCCCCTCCACTGATCACATACACTTCATGGCATCTCACTCCACCCCTTCACTGATCACATACACTTCATGGCATCTCACTCCGCCCCTCCACTGATCACATACACTTCATGGCATCTCACTCCGCCCCGTCACTGATCACATACACTTCATGGCATCTCACTCCACCTCTTCACTGATCACATACACTTCATGGCATCTCACTCCACCCCTTCACTGATCACATACAATTCATGGCATCTCACTCCGCCCCTCCACTGATCACATACACTTCATGGCATCTCACTCCGCCCCTTCACTGATCACATACACTTCATGGCATCTCACTCCACCCCATCACTGATCACATACACTTCATTGCATCTCACTCCGCCCCTTCACTGATCACATACACTTCATGGCATCTCACTCCGCCCCTCCACTGATCACATACACTTCATGGCATCTCACTCCACCCCTTCACTGATCACATACACTTCATGGCATCTCACTCCGCCCCTCCACTGATCACATACACTTCATGGCATCTCACTCCGCCCCTCCACTGATCACATACACTTCATGGCATCTCACTCCGCCCCTTCACTGATCACATACACTTCATGGCATCTCACTCCGCCCCTCCTCTGATCACATACACTTCATGGCATCTCACTCCACCCCTTCACTGATCACATACACTGCATGGCATCTCACTCCGCCCCTCCACTGATCACATACACTTCATGGCATCTCACTCCACCTCTTCACTGATCACATGCACTTCATGGCATCTCACTCCACCCCTTCAATGATCAAATACACTTCATGGCATCTCACTTCGCCCCTTCACTGATCACATACACTTCATGGCATCTCACTCCACCCCTTCAATGATCAAATACACTTCATGGCATCTCACTCCACCTCTTCACTGATCACATACACTTCATGGCATCTCACTCCACCCCTTCACTGATCACATACACTTCATGGCATCTCACTCCGCCCCTCCACTGATCACATACACTTCATGGCATCTCATTCCGCCCCTTCACTGATCACATACACTTCATGGCATCTCACTCCGCTCCTCCACTGATCACATACACTTCATGGCATCTCACTCCGCCCCTCCACTGATCACATACACTTCATGGCATCTCACTCCACCCCTTCACTGATCACATACACTTCATGGCATCTCACTCCGCCCCTTCAATGATCAAATACACTTCATGGCATCTCACTCCACCTCTTCACTGATCACATACACTTCATGGCATCTCACTCCACCCCTTCACTGATCACATACACTTCATGGCATCTCACTCCGCCCCTCCACTGATCACATACACTTCATGGCATCTCACTCCACCCCTTCACTGATCACATACACTTCATGGCATCTCACTCCACCTCTTCACTGATCACATACACTTCATGGCATCTCACTCCACCCCTTCAATGATCAAATACACTTCATGGCATCTCACTTCGCCCCTTCACTGATCACATACACTTCATGGCATCTCACTCCACCCCTTCATTGATCACATACACTTCATGGCATCTCACTCCGCCCCTCCACTGATCACATACACTTCATGGCATCTCACTCCACCCCTTCACTGATCACATACACTTCATGGCATCTCACTCCACCCCTTCAATGATCAAATACACTTCATGGCATCTCACTCCGCCCCTTCACTGATCACATACACTTCATGGCATCTCACTCCACCCCTTCACTGATCAAATACACTTCATTGCATCTCACTCCACCTCTTCACTAATCACATACACTTCATGGCATCTCACTCCACCCCTTCACTGATCACATACACTTCATGGCATCTCACTTCGCCCCATCACCGATCACATACACTTCATGGCATCTCACTCCACCCCTTCACTGATCACATACACTTCATGGCATCTCACTTCGCCCCATCACCGATCACATACACTTCATTGCATCTCACTCCACCCCTTCACTGATCACATACACTTCATGGCATCTCACTCCGCCCCTTCACTGATCACATACACTTCATAGCATCTCACTCCGCCCCATCACTGATCACATACACTTCATGGCATCTCACTCCGCCCCGTCACTGATCACATACACTTCATGGCATCGCACTCCACCCCTTCACTGATCACATACACTTCATGGCATCTCACTCCACCCCTTCACTGATCACATACACTTCATGGCATCTCACTCCGCCCCGTCACTGATCAAATACACTTCATGGCATCTCACTCCTCCCCTTCACTGATCACATACACTTCATGGCATCTCACTCCACCCCTTCACTGATCACATACACTTCATGGCATCTCACTCCGCCCCGTCACTGATCACATACACTTCATGGCATCTCACTCCACCCCTTCACTGATCACATACACTTCATGGCATCTCACTCCGCCCCGTCACTGATCACATACACTTCATGGCATCTCACTCCGCCCCTTCACTGATCACATACACTTCATGGCATCGCACTCCACCCCTTCACTGATCACATACACTTCATGGCATCTCACTCCACCCCTTCACTGATCACATACACTTTATGGCATCTCACTCCGCCCCGTCACTGATCACATACACTTCATGGCATCTCACTCCACCCCTTCACTGATCACATACACTTTATGGCATCTCACTCCGCCCAGTCACTGATCACATACACTTCATGGCATCTCACTCCACCTCTTCACTGATCACATACACTTCATGGCATCTCACTCCACCCCTTCACTGATCACATACACTTCATGGCATCTCACTCCGCCCCGTCACTGATCACATACACTTCATGGCATCTCACTCCGCCCCTTCACTGATCACATACACTTCATGGCATCGCACTCCACCCCTTCACTGATCACATACACTTCATGGCATCTCACTCCACCCCTTCACTGATCACATACACTTCATGGCATCTCACTCCGCCCCGTCACTGATCAAATACACTTCATGGCATCTCACTCCGCCCCTTCACTGATCACATACACTTCATGGCATCTCACTCCACCCCTTCACTGATCACATACACTTCATGGCATCTCACTCCGCCCGTCACTGATCACATACACTTCATGGCATCTCACTCCGCCCCGTCACTGATCACATACACTTCATGGCATCTCACTCCACCTCTTCACTGATCACATACACTTCATGGCATCTCACTCCACCCCTTCACTGATCACATACACTTCATGGCATCTCACTCCACCCCTTCACTGATCACATACACTTCATGGCATCTCACTCCGCCCCGTCACTGATCACATACACTTCATGGCATCTCACTCCGCCCCTTCACTGATCACATACACTTCATGGCATCGCACTCCACCCCTTCACTGATCACATACACTTCATGGCATCTCACTCCACCCCTTCACTGATCACATACACTTTATGGCATCTCACTCCGCCCCGTCACTGATCACATACACTTCATGGCATCTCACTCCACCTCTTCACTGATCACATACACTTCATGGCATCTCACTCCACCCCTTCACTGATCACATACACTTCATGGCATCTCACTCCGCCCCGTCACTGATCACATACACTTCATGGCATCTCACTCCGCCCCTTCACTGATCACATACACTTCATGGCATCGCACTCCACCCCTTCACTGATCACATACACTTCATGGCATCTCACTCCGCCCCTTCACTGATCACATACACTTCATGGCATCTCACTCCACCCCTTCACTGATCACATACACTTCATGGCATCTCACTCCGCCCCGTCACTGATCACATACACTTCATGGCATCTCACTCCACCCCTTCACTGATCACATACACTTTCATGGCATCTCACTCCGCCCCGTCACTGATCACATGCACTTCATGGCATCTCACTCCGCCCCTTCACTGATCACATACACTTCATGGCATCTCACTCCACCCCTTCACTGATCACATACACTTCATGGCATCTCAGTCCGCCCCTCCACTGATCACATACACTTCATTGCATCTCACTCCACCCCTCCACTGATCTCATACACTTCATGGCATCTCACTCCGCCCCTCCACTGATCACATACACTTCATGGCATCTCACTCCGCCCCTTCACTGATCACATACACTTCATGGCATCGCACTCCACCCCATCACCGATCACATACACTTCATTACATCTCACTCCGCCCCATCACCGATCACATACACTTCATTGCATCTCACTCCACCCCTCCACTAATCACATACACTTCATGGCATCTCACTCCGCCCCTTCACTGATCACATACACTTCATTACATCTCACTCCGCCCCATCACCGATCACATACACTTCATTACATCTCACTCCGCCCCATCATCGATCACATACACTTCATGGCATCTCACTCCACCCCATCACCGATCACATACACTTCATGGCATCTCGCTCGACCCCTTCACTAATCACATACACTTCATGGCATCTCACTCCGCCCCTTCACTGATCACATACACTTCATGGCATCTCACTCCGCCCCATCGCTGATCACATACACTTCATTGCATCTCACTCCACCCCATCACTGATCACATACACTTCATTGCATCTCACTCCGCCCCTCCACTGATCACATACACTTCATGGCATCTCACTCCACCTCTTCACCGATCACATACACTTCATGGCATCTCACTCCACCCCTTCACTGATCACATACACTTCATGGCATCTCACTCCGCCCCGTCACTGATCACATACACTTCATGGCATCTCACTCCACCTCTTCACTGATCACATACACTTCATGGCATCTCACTCCACCCCTTCACTGATCACATACACTTCTTTGCATCTCACTCCGCCCCTCCACTGATCACATACACTTCATGGCATCTCACTCCACCTCTTCACTGATCACATACACTTCATGGCATCTCACTCCACCCCTTCACTGATCACATACACTTCATGGCATCTCACTCCGCCCCGTCACTGATCACATACACTTCATGGCATCTCACTCCACCCCTTCACTGATCACATACACTTCATGGCATCTCACTCCGCCCCGTCACTGATCACATACACTTCATGGCATCTCACTCTGCCCCATCACTGATCACATACACTTCATAGCATCTCACTCCGCCTCTTCACTGATCACATACACTTCATGGCATCTCACTCCACCTCTTCACTGATCACATACACTTCATGGCATCTCACTCCACCTCTTCACTGATCACATACACTTCATGGCATCTCACTCCGCCCCTCCACTGATCACATACACTTCATGGCATTTCACTCCACCCCTTCACTGATCACATACACTTCATGGCATCTCACTCCGCCCCTCCACTGATCACACACACTTCATGGCATCTCACTCCACCCCTTCACTGATCACATACACTTCATGGCATCTCACTCCGCCCCTCCACTGATCACATACACTTCATGGCATCTCACTCCACGTCTTCACTGATCACATACACTTCATGGCATCTCACTCCACCTCTTCACTGATCACATACACTTCATGGCATCTCACTCCACCTCTTCACTGATCACATACACTTCATGGCATCTCACTCCGCCCCTCCACTGATCACATACACTTCATGGCATCTCACTCCACCCCTTCACTGACCACATACACTTCATGGCATCTCACTCCGCCCCTCCACTGATCACATACACTTCATGGCATCTCACTCCACCCCTTCACTGATCACATACACTTCATGGCATCTCACTCCACCCCTTCACTGATCACATACACTTCATTACATCTCACTCCGCCCCATCACCGATCACATACACTTCATGGCATCTCACTCCACCCCATCACCGATCACATACACTTCATGGCATCTCACTCCGCCCCTCCACTGATCACATACATTTCATGGCATCTCACTCCACCCCTTTACTGATCACATACACTTCATGGCATCTCACTCCGCCCCATCGCTGATCACATACACTTCATGGCATCTCACTCCGCCCCTTCACTGATCACATACACTTCATTGCATCTCACTCCGCCCCTCCACTGATCACATACACTTCATGGCATCTCACTCCACCTCTTCACTGATCACATACACTTCATGGCATCTCACTCCACCCCTTCACTGATCACATACACTTCATGGCATCTCACTCCGCCCCGTCACTGATCACATACACTTCATGGCATCTCACTCCACCTCTTCACTGATCACATACACTTCATGGCATCTCACTCCACCCCTTCACTGATCACATACACTTCATTGCATCTCACTCCGCCCCTCCACTGATCACATACACTTCATGGCATCTCACTCCACCTCTTCACTGATCACATACACTTCATGGCATCTCACTCCACCCCTTCACTGATCACATACACTTCATGGCATCTCACTCCGCCCCGTCACTGATCACATACACTTCATGGCATCTCACTCCACCTCTTCACTGATCACATACACTTCATGGCATCTCACTCCACCCCTTCACTGATCACATACACTTCATGGCATCTCACTCCGCCCCGTCACTGATCACATACACTTCATGGCATCTCACTCTGCCCCATCACTGATCACATACACTTCATAGCATCTCACTCCGCCTCTTCACTGATCACATACACTTCATGGCATCTCACTCCACCTCTTCACTGATCACATACACTTCATGGCATCTCACTCCACCTCTTCACTGATCACATACACTTCATGGCATCTCACTCCGCCCCTCCACTGATCACATACACTTCATGGCATCTCACTCCACCCCTTCACTGATCACATACACTTCATGGCATCTCACTCCGCCCCTCCACTGATCACACACACTTCATGGCATCTCACTCCACCCCTTCACTGATCACATACACTTCATGGCATCTCACTCCGCCCCTCCACTGATCACATACACTTCATGGCATCTCACTCCACGTCTTCACTGATCACATACACTTCATGGCATCTCACTCCACCTCTTCACTGATCACATACACTTCATGGCATCTCACTCCACCTCTTCACTGATCACATACACTTCATGGCATCTCACTCCGCCCCTCCACTGATCACATACACTTCATGGCATCTCACTCCACCCCTTCACTGATCACATACACTTCATGGCATCTCACTCCGCCCCTCCACTGATCACATACACTTCATGGCATCTCACTCCACCCCTTCACTGATCACATACACTTCATGGCATCTCACTCCACCCCTTCACTGATCACATACACTTCATGGCATCTCAGTCCGCCCCTTCACTGATCACATACACTTCATTGCATCTCACTCCACCCCTCCACTGATCTCATACACTTCATGGCATCTCACTCCGCCCCTCCACTGATCACATACATTTCATGGCATCTCACTCCACCCCTTCACTGATCACATACACTTCATGGCATCTCACTCCGCCCCTCCACTGATCACATACACTTCATGGCATCTCACTCCGCCCCTTCACTGATCACATACACTTCATGGCATCGCACTCCACCCCATCACCAATCACATACACTTCATTACATCTCACTCCGCCCCATCACCGATCACATACACTTCATTGCATCTCACTCCACCCTTCCACTAATCACATACACTTCATGGCATCTCACTCCGCCCCTTCACTGATCACATACACTTCATTACATCTCACTTCGCCCCATCACCGATCACATACACTTCATGGCATCTCACTCCACCCCTTCACTGATCACATACACTTCATGGCATCTCACTCCGCCCCGTCACTGATCACATACACTTCATGGCATCTCACTCCGCCCCGTCACTGATCACATACACTTCATGGCATCTCACTCCACCCCTTCACTGATCAAATACACTTCATGGCATCTTACTCCACCCCTTCACTGATCACATACACTTCATGACATCTCACTCCGCCCCTTCACTGATCACATACACTTCATAGCATCTCACTCCGCCCCATCACTGATCACATACACTTCATGGCATCTCACTCCGCCCCGTCACTGATCACATACACTTCATGGCATCTCACTCCACCTCTTCACTGATCACATACACTTCATGGCATCTCACTCCACCCCTTCACTGATCACATACACTTCATTGCATCTCACTCCGCCCCTCCACTGATCACATACACTTCATGGCATCTCACTCCACCTCTTCACTGATCACATACACTTCATGGCATCTCACTCCACCCCTTCACTGATCACATACACTTCATGGCATCTCACTCCGCCCCGTCACTGATCACATACACTTCATGGCATCTCACTCCACCTCTTCACTGATCACATACACTTCATGGCATCTCACTCCACCCCTTCACTGATCACATACACTTCATGGCATCTCACTCCGCCCCGTCACTGATCACATACACTTCATGGCATCTCACTCTGCCCCATCACTGATCACATACACTTCATAGCATCTCACTCCGCCTCTTCACTGATCACATACACTTCATGGCATCTCACTCCACCTCTTCACTGATCACATACACTTCATGGCATCTCACTCCACCTCTTCACTGATCACATACACTTCATGGCATCTCACTCCGCCCCTCCACTGATCACATACACTTCATGGCATCTCACTCCACCCCTTCACTGATCACATACACTTCATGGCATCTCACTCCGCCCCTCCACTGATCACACACACTTCATGGCATCTCACTCCACCCCTTCACTGATCACATACACTTCATGGCATCTCACTCCGCCCCTCCACTGATCACATACACTTCATGGCATCTCACTCCACGTCTTCACTGATCACATACACTTCATGGCATCTCACTCCACCTCTTCACTGATCACATACACTTCATGGCATCTCACTCCACCTCTTCACTGATCACATACACTTCATGGCATCTCACTCCGCCCCTCCACTGATCACATACACTTCATGGCATCTCACTCCACCCCTTCACTGATCACATACACTTCATGGCATCTCACTCCGCCCCTCCACTGATCACATACACTTCATGGCATCTCACTCCACCCCTTCACTGATCACATACACTTCATGGCATCTCACTCCACCCCTTCACTGATCACATACACTTCATGGCATCTCAGTCCGCCCCTTCACTGATCACATACACTTCATTGCATCTCACTCCACCCCTCCACTGATCTCATACACTTCATGGCATCTCACTCCGCCCCTCCACTGATCACATACATTTCATGGCATCTCACTCCACCCCTTCACTGATCACATACACTTCATGGCATCTCACTCCGCCCCTCCACTGATCACATACACTTCATGGCATCTCACTCCGCCCCTTCACTGATCACATACACTTCATGGCATCGCACTCCACCCCATCACCAATCACATACACTTCATTACATCTCACTCCGCCCCATCACCGATCACATACACTTCATTGCATCTCACTCCACCCTTCCACTAATCACATACACTTCATGGCATCTCACTCCGCCCCTTCACTGATCACATACACTTCATTACATCTCACTTCGCCCCATCACCGATCACATACACTTCATGGCATCTCACTCCACCCCTTCACTGATCACATACACTTCATGGCATCTCACTCCGCCCCGTCACTGATCACATACACTTCATGGCATCTCACTCCGCCCCGTCACTGATCACATACACTTCATGGCATCTCACTCCACCCCTTCACTGATCAAATACACTTCATGGCATCTTACTCCACCCCTTCACTGATCACATACACTTCATGACATCTCACTCCGCCCCGTCACGGATCACATACACTTCATGGCATCTCACTCCACCCCTTCACTGATCACATACACTTCATGGCATCTCACTCCACCCCTTCACTGATCACATACACTTCATGGCATCTCACTCCGCCCCGTCACTGATCACATACACTTCATGGCATCTCACTCCACCCCTTCACTGATCACATACACTTCATGGCATCTCACTCCACCCCTTCACTGATCACATACACTTCATGGCATCTCACTCCGCCCCTTCACTGATCACATACACTTCATAGCATCTCACTCCGCCCCTCCACTGATCACATACACTTCATGGCATCTCACTCCACCCCTTCACTGATCACATACACTTCATGGCATCTCACTCCGCCCCGTCACTGATCACATACACTTCATGGCATCTCACTCCACCCCTTCACTGATCACATACACTTCATGGCATCTCACTCCACCCCTTCACTGATCTCATACACTTCATGGCATCTCACTCCGCCCCGTCACTGATCACATACACTTCATGGCATCTCACTCCACCTCTTCACTGATCACATACACTTCATGGCATCTCACTCCACCCCTTCACTGATCACATACACTTCATGGCATCTCACTCCGCCCCGTCACTGATCACATACACTTCATGGCATCTCACTCCACCTCTTCACTGATCACATACACTTCATGGCATCTCACTCCGCCCCTTCACTGATCACATACACTTCATGGCATCTCACTCCACCCCGTCACTGATCACATACACTTCATGTCATCTCACTCCACCCCTTCACTGATCACATACACTTCATGGCATCTCACTCCGCCCCGTCACTGATCACATACACTTCATGGCATCTCACTCCACCTCTTCACTGATCACATACACTTCATGGCATCTCACTCCACCCCTTCACTGATCACATACACTTCATGGCATCTCACTCCGCCCCGTCACTGATCACATACACTTCATGGCATCTCACTCCACCTCTTCACTGATCACATACACTTCATGGCATCTCACTCCACCCCTTCACTGATCACATACACTTCATGGCATCTCACTCCGCCCCGTCACTGATCACATACACTTCATGGCATCTCACTCCGCCCCTTCACTGATCACATACACTTCATGGCATCGCACTCCACCCCTTCACTGATCAAATACACTTCATGGCATCTCACTCCACCTCTTCACTGATCACATACACTTCATAGCATCTCACTCCGCCCCGTCACTGATCACATACACTTCATGGCATCTCACTCCACCCCTTCACTGATCACATACACTTCATGGCATCTCACTCCGCCCCTTCACTGATCTCATACACTTCATGGCATCGCACTCCACCCCTTCACTGATCACATACACTTCATGGCATCTCACTCCACCCCTTCAATGATCAAATACACTTCATGGCATCTCACTTCGCCCCTTCACTGATCACATACACTTCATGGCATCTCACTCCACCCCTTCAATGATCAAATACACTTCATGGCATCTCACTCCACCCCTTCACTGATCACATACACTTCATGGCATCTCACTCCGCCCCTCCACTGATCACATACACTTCATGGCATCTCACTCCGCCCCGTCACTGATCACATACACTTCATGGCATCTCACTCCACCTCTTCACTGATCACATACACTTCATGGCATCTCACTCCACCCCTTCACTGATCACATACACTTCATGGCATCTCACTCCGCCCCTCCACTGATCACATACACTTCATGGCATCTCACTCCGCCCCTTCACTGATCACATACACTTCATGGCATCTCACTCCACCCCATCACTGATCACATACACTTCATTGCATCTCACTCCGCCCCTTCACTGATCACATACACTTCATGGCATCTCACTCCGCCCCTCCACTGATCACATACACTTCATGGCATCTCACTCCACCCCTTCACTGATCACATACACTTCATGGCATCTCACTCCGCCCCTCCACTGATCACATACACTTCATGGCATCTCACTCCGCCCCTCCACTGATCACATACACTTCATGGCATCTCACTCCACCCCTTCACTGATCACATACACTTCATGGCATCTCACTCCGCCCCTCCACTGATCACATACACTTCATGGCATCTCACTCCACCCCTTCACTGATCACATACACTTCATGGCATCTCACTCCGCCCCTCCACTGATCACATACACTTCATGGCATCTCACTCCACCTCTTCACTGATCACATACACTTCATGGCATCTCACTCCACCCCTTCAATGATCAAATACACTTCATGGCATCTCACTTCGCCCCTTCACTGATCACATACACTTCATGGCATCTCACTCCACCCCTTCAATGATCAAATACACTTCATGGCATCTCACTCCACCTCTTCACTGATCACATACACTTCATGGCATCTCACTCCACCCCTTCACTGATCACATACACTTCATGGCATCTCACTCCGCCCCTCCACTGATCACATACACTTCATGGCATCTCATTCCACCCCTTCACTGATCACATACACTTCATGGCATCTCACTCCGCTCCTCCACTGATCACATACACTTCATGGCATCTCACTCCGCCCCTCCACTGATCACATACACTTCATGGCATCTCACTCCACCCCTTCACTAATCACATACACTTCATGGCATCTCACTCCGCCCCTTCAATGATCAAATACACTTCATGGCATCTCACTCCACCTCTTCACTGATCACATACACTTCATGGCATCTCACTCCACCCCTTCACTGATCACATACACTTCATGGCATCTCACTCCGCCCCTCCACTGATCACATACACTTCATGGCATCTCACTCCACCCCTTCACTGATCACATACACTTCATGGCATCTCACTCCACCCCTTCACTGATCACATACACTTCATGGCATCTCACTCCGCCCCTCCACTGATCACATACACTTCATGGCATCTCACTCCACCCCTTCACTGATCACATACACTTCATGGCATCTCACTCCACCTCTTCACTGATCACATACACTTCATGGCATCTCACTCCACCCCTTCAATGATCAAATACACTTCATGGCATCTCACTTCGCCCCTTCACTGATCACATACACTTCATGGCATCTCACTCCACCCCTTCATTGATCACATACACTTCATGGCATCTCACTCCGCCCCTCCACTGATCACATACACTTCATGGCATCTCACTCCACCCCTTCACTGATCACATACACTTCATGGCATCTCACTCCACCCCTTCAATGATCAAATACACTTCATGGCATCTCACTCCGCCCCTTCACTGATCACATACACTTCATGGCATCTCACTCCACCCCTTCACTGATCAAATACACTTCATTGCATCTCACTCCACCTCTTCACTAATCACATACACTTCATGGCATCTCACTCCACCCCTTCACTGATCACATACACTTCATGGCATCTCACTTCGCCCCATCACCGATCACATACACTTCATGGCATCTCACTCCACCCCTTCACTGATCACATACACTTCATGGCATCTCACTTCGCCCCATCACCGATCACATACACTTCATTGCATCTCACTCCACCCCTTCACTGATCACATACACTTCATGGCATCTCACTCCGCCCCTTCACTGATCACATACACTTCATAGCATCTCACTCCGCCCCATCACTGATCACATACACTTCATGGCATCTCACTCCGCCCCGTCACTGATCACATACACTTCATGGCATCGCACTCCACCCCTTCACTGATCACATACACTTCATGGCATCTCACTCCACCCCTTCACTGATCACATACACTTCATGGCATCTCACTCCGCCCCGTCACTGATCAAATACACTTCATGGCATCTCACTCCGCCCCTTCACTGATCACATACACTTCATGGCATCTCACTCCACCCCTTCACTGATCACATACACTTCATGGCATCTCACTCCGCCCCGTCACTGATCACATACACTTCATGGCATCTCACTCCGCCCCGTCACTGATCACATACACTTCATGGCATCTCACTCCACCTCTTCACTGATCACATACACTTCATGGCATCTCACTCCACCCCTTCACTGATCACATACACTTCATCGCATCTCACTCCACCCCTTCACTGATCACATACACTTCATGGCATCTCACTCCGCCCCGTCACTGATCACATACACTTCATGGCATCTCACTCCGCCCCTTCACTGATCACATACACTTCATGGCATCGCACTCCACCCCTTCACTGATCACATACACTTCATGGCATCTCACTCCACCCCTTCACTGATCACATACACTTTATGGCATCTCACTCCGCCCCGTCACTGATCACATACACTTCATGGCATCTCACTCCACCTCTTCACTGATCACATACACTTCATGGCATCTCACTCCACCCCTTCACTGATCACATACACTTCATGGCATCTCACTCCGCCCCGTCACTGATCACATACACTTCATGGCATCTCACTCCGCCCCTTCACTGATCACATACACTTCATGGCATCGCACTCCACCCCTTCACTGATCACATACACTTCATGGCATCTCACTCCGCCCCTTCACTGATCACATACACTTCATGGCATCTCACTCCACCCCTTCACTGATCACATACACTTCATGGCATCTCACTCCGCCCCGTCACTGATCACATACACTTCATGGCATCTCACTCCACCCCTTCACTGATCACATACACTTCATGGCATCGCACTCCACCCCATCACCGATCACATACACTTCATTACATCTCACTCCGCCCCATCACCGATCACATACACTTCATTGCATCTCACTCCACCCTTCCACTAATCACATACACTTCATGGCATCTCACTCCGCCCCTTCACTGATCACATACACTTCATTACATCTCACTTCGCCCCATCACCCATCACATACACTTCATGGCATCTCACTCCACCCCTTCACTGATCACATACACTTCATGGCATCTCACTCCGCCCCGTCACTGATCACATACACTTCATGGCATCTCACTCCGCCCCGTCACTGATCACATACACTTCATGGCATCTCACTCCACCCCTTCACTGTTCACATACACTTCATGGCATCTTACTCCACCCCTTCACTGATCACATACACTTCATGGCATCTCACTCCGCCCCGTCACTGATCACATACACTTCATGGCATCTCACTCCACCCCTTCACTGATCACATACACTTCATGGCATCTCACTCCACCCCTTCACTGATCACATACACTTCATGGCATCTCACTCCGCCCCGTCACTGATCACATACACTTCATGGCATCTCACTCCACCCCTTCACTGATCACATACACTTCATGGTATCTCACTCCACCCCTTCACTGATCACATACACTTCATGGCATCTCACTCCGCCCCTTCACTGATCACATACACTTCATAGCATCTCACTCCGCCCCTCCACTGATCACATACACTTCATGGCATCTCACTCCACCCCTTCACTGATCACATACACTTCATGGCATCTCACTCCGCCCCGTCACTGATCACATACACTTCATGGCATCTCACTCCACCCCTTCACTGATCACATACACTTCATGGCATCTCACTCCACCCCTTCACTGATCTCATACACTTCATGGCATCTCACTCCGCCCCGTCACTGATCACATACACTTCATGGCATCTCACTCCACCTCTTCACTGATCACATACACTTCATGGCATCTCACTCCACCCCTTCACTGATCACATACACTTCATGGCATCTCACTCCGCCCCGTCACTGATCACATACACTTCATGGCATCTCACTCCACCTCTTCACTGATCACATACACTTCATGGCATCTCACTCCACCCCTTCACTGATCACATACACTTCATGGCATCTCACTCCGCCCCGTCACTGATCACATACACTTCATGGCATCTCACTCCGCCCCTTAACTGATCACATACACTTCATGGCATCTCACTCCGCCCCGTCACTGATCACATACACTTCATGGCATCTCACTCCACCCCTTCACTGATCACATACACTTCATGGCATCTCACTCCACCCCTTCACTGATCACATACACTTCATGGCATCTCACTCCGCCCCGTCACTGATCACATACACTTCATGGCATCTCACTCCACCTCTTCACTGATCACATACACTTCATGGCATCTCACTCCACCCCTTCACTGATCACATACACTTCATGGCATCTCACTCCACCCCTTCAATGATCAAATACACTTCATGGCATCTCACTTCGCCCCTTCACTGATCACATACACTTCATGGCATCTCACTCCACCCCTTCATTGATCACATACACTTCATGGCATCTCACTCCGCCCCTCCACTGATCACATACACTTCATGGCATCTCACTCCACCCCTTCACTGATCACATACACTTCATGGCATCTCACTCCACCCCTTCAATGATCAAATACACTTCATGGCATCTCACTCCGCCCCTTCACTGATCACATACACTTCATGGCATCTCACTCCACCCCTTCACTGATCAAATACACTTCATTGCATCTCACTCCACCTCTTCACTAATCACATACACTTCATGGCATCTCACTCCACCCCTTCACTGATCACATACACTTCATGGCATCTCACTTCGCCCCATCACCGATCACATACACTTCATGGCATCTCACTCCACCCCTTCACTGATCACATACACTTCATGGCATCTCACTTCGCCCCATCACCGATCACATACACTTCATTGCATCTCACTCCACCCCTTCACTGATCACATACACTTCATGGCATCTCACTCCGCCCCTTCACTGATCACATACACTTCATAGCATCTCACTCCGCCCCATCACTGATCACATACACTTCATGGCATCTCACTCCGCCCCGTCACTGATCACATACACTTCATGGCATCGCACTCCACCCCTTCACTGATCACATACACTTCATGGCATCTCACTCCACCCCTTCACTGATCACATACACTTCATGGCATCTCACTCCGCCCCGTCACTGATCAAATACACTTCATGGCATCTCACTCCGCCCCTTCACTGATCACATACACTTCATGGCATCTCACTCCACCCCTTCACTGATCACATACACTTCATGGCATCTCACTCCGCCCCGTCACTGATCACATACACTTCATGGCATCTCACTCCGCCCCGTCACTGATCACATACACTTCATGGCATCTCACTCCACCTCTTCACTGATCACATACACTTCATGGCATCTCACTCCACCCCTTCACTGATCACATACACTTCATCGCATCTCACTCCACCCCTTCACTGATCACATACACTTCATGGCATCTCACTCCGCCCCGTCACTGATCACATACACTTCATGGCATCTCACTCCGCCCCTTCACTGATCACATACACTTCATGGCATCGCACTCCACCCCTTCACTGATCACATACACTTCATGGCATCTCACTCCACCCCTTCACTGATCACATACACTTTATGGCATCTCACTCCGCCCCGTCACTGATCACATACACTTCATGGCATCTCACTCCACCTCTTCACTGATCACATACACTTCATGGCATCTCACTCCACCCCTTCACTGATCACATACACTTCATGGCATCTCACTCCGCCCCGTCACTGATCACATACACTTCATGGCATCTCACTCCGCCCCTTCACTGATCACATACACTTCATGGCATCGCACTCCACCCCTTCACTGATCACATACACTTCATGGCATCTCACTCCGCCCCTTCACTGATCACATACACTTCATGGCATCTCACTCCACCCCTTCACTGATCACATACACTTCATGGCATCTCACTCCGCCCCGTCACTGATCACATACACTTCATGGCATCTCACTCCACCCCTTCACTGATCACATACACTTCATGGCATCGCACTCCACCCCATCACCGATCACATACACTTCATTACATCTCACTCCGCCCCATCACCGATCACATACACTTCATTGCATCTCACTCCACCCTTCCACTAATCACATACACTTCATGGCATCTCACTCCGCCCCTTCACTGATCACATACACTTCATTACATCTCACTTCGCCCCATCACCCATCACATACACTTCATGGCATCTCACTCCACCCCTTCACTGATCACATACACTTCATGGCATCTCACTCCGCC
Source organism: Lissotriton vulgaris (assembly GCF_964263255.1). Classification (NCBI taxonomy): domain Eukaryota; kingdom Metazoa; phylum Chordata; class Amphibia; order Caudata; family Salamandridae; genus Lissotriton; species Lissotriton vulgaris. Next base: position 47,281,639 of record NC_141687.1, on the reverse strand, counting down.
CCGTCACTGATCACATACACTTCATGGCATCTCACTCCGCCCCGTCACTGATCACATACACTTCATGGCATCTCACTCCACCCCTTCACTGTTCACATACACTTCATGGCATCTTACTCCACCCCTTCACTGATCACATACACTTCATGGCATCTCACTCCGCCCCGTCACTGATCACATACACTTCATGGCATCTCACTCCACCCCTTCACTGATCACATACACTTCATGGCATCTCACTCCACCCCTTCACTGATCACATACACTTCATGGCATCTCACTCCGCCCCGTCACTGATCACATACACTTCATGGCATCTCACTCCACCCCTTCACTGATCACATACACTTCATGGTATCTCACTCCACCCCTTCACTGATCACATACACTTCATGGCATCTCACTCCGCCCCTTCACTGATCACATACACTTCATAGCATCTCACTCCGCCCCTCCACTGATCACATACACTTCATGGCATCTCACTCCACCCCTTCACTGATCACATACACTTCATGGCATCTCACTCCGCCCCGTCACTGATCACATACACTTCATGGCATCTCACTCCACCCCTTCACTGATCACATACACTTCATGGCATCTCACTCCACCCCTTCACTGATCTCATACACTTCATGGCATCTCACTCCGCCCCGTCACTGATCACATACACTTCATGGCATCTCACTCCACCTCTTCACTGATCACATACACTTCATGGCATCTCACTCCACCCCTTCACTGATCACATACACTTCATGGCATCTCACTCCGCCCCGTCACTGATCACATACACTTCATGGCATCTCACTCCACCTCTTCACTGATCACATACACTTCATGGCATCTCACTCCACCCCTTCACTGATCACATACACTTCATGGCATCTCACTCCGCCCCGTCACTGATCACATACACTTCATGGCATCTCACTCCGCCCCTTAACTGATCACATACACTTCATGGCATCTCACTCCGCCCCGTCACTGATCACATACACTTCATGGCATCTCACTCCACCCCTTCACTGATCACATACACTTCATGGCATCTCACTCCACCCCTTCACTGATCACATACACTTCATGGCATCTCACTCCGCCCCGTCACTGATCACATACACTTCATGGCATCTCACTCCACCTCTTCACTGATCACATACACTTCATGGCATCTCACTCCACCCCTTCACTGATCACATACACTTCATGGCATCTCACTCCGCCCCGTCACTGATCACATACACTTCATGGCATCTCACTCCACCTCTTCACTGATCACATACACTTCATGGCATCTCACTCCACCCCTTCACTGATCACATACACTTCATGGCATCTCACTCCGCCCCGTCACTGATCACATACACTTCATGGCATCTCACTCCGCCCCTTCACTGATCACATACACTTCATGGCATCGCACTCCACCCCTTCACTGATCACATACACTTCATGGCATCTCACTCCACCTCTTCACTGATCACATACACTTCATAGCATCTCACTCCGCCCCGTCACTGATCACATACACTTCATAGCATCTCACTCCACCCCTTCACTGATCACATACACTTCATGGCATCTCACTCCACCCCTTCAATGATCAAATACACTTCATGGCATCTCACTTCGCCCCTTCACTGATCACATACACTTCATGGCATCTCACTCCACCCCTTCAATGATCAAATACACTTCATGGCATCTCACTCCACCTCTTCACTGATCACATACACTTCATGGCATCTCACTCCACCCCTTCACTGATCACATACACTTCATGGCATCTCACTCCGCCCCTCCACTGATCACATACACTTCATGGCATCTCATTCCACCCCTTCACTGATCACATACACTTCATGGCATCTCACTCCACCCCTTCACTGATCACATACACTTCATGGCATCTCACTCCGCCCCGTCACTGATCACATACACTTCATGGCATCTCACTCCGCCCCTTCACTGATCACATACACTTCATGGCATCGCACTCCACCCCTTCACTGATCTCATACACTTCATGGCATCGCACTCCACCCCTTCACTGATCACATACACTTCATGGCATCTCACTCCACCCCTTCAATGATCAAATACACTTCATGGCATCTCACTTCGCCCCTTCACTGATCACATACACTTCATGGCATCTCACTCCACCCCTTCAATGATCAAATACACTTCATGGCATCTCACTCCACCCCTTCACTGATCACATACACTTCATGGCATCTCACTCCGCCCCTCCACTGATCACATACACTTCATGGCATCTCACTCCACCCCTTCACTGATCACATACACTTCATGGCATCTCACTCCGCCCCTCCACTGATCACATACACTTCATGGCATCTCACTCCGCCCCGTCACTGATCACATACACTTCATGGCATCTCACTCCACCTCTTCACTGATCACATACACTTCATGGCATCTCACTCCACCCCTTCACTGATCACATACACTTCATGGCATCTCACTCCGCCCCTCCACTGATCACATACACTTCATGGCATCTCACTCCGCCCCTTCACTGATCACATACACTTCATGGCATCTCACTCCACCCCATCACTGATCACATACACTTCATTGCATCTCACTCCGCCCCTTCACTGATCACATACACTTCATGGCATCTCACTCCGCCCCTCCACTGATCACATACACTTCATGGCATCTCACTCCACCCCTTCACTGATCACATACACTTCATGGCATCTCACTCCGCCCCTCCACTGATCACATACACTTCATGGCATCTCACTCCGCCCCTCCACTGATCACATACACTTCATGGCATCTCACTCCACCCCTTCACTGATCACATACACTTCATGGCATCTCACTCCGCCCCTCCACTGATCACATACACTTCATGGCATCTCACTCCACCCCTTCACTGATCACATACACTTCATGGCATCTCACTCCGCCCCTCCACTGATCACATACACTTCATGGCATCTCACTCCACCTCTTCACTGATCACATACACTTCATGGCATCTCACTCCACCCCTTCAATGATCAAATACACTTCATGGCATCTCACTTCGCCCCTTCACTGATCACATACACTTCATGGCATCTCACTCCACCCCTTCAATGATCAAATACACTTCATGGCATCTCACTCCACCTCTTCACTGATCACATACACTTCATGGCATCTCACTCCACCCCTTCACTGATCACATACACTTCATGGCATCTCACTCCGCCCCTCCACTGATCACATACACTTCATGGCATCTCATTCCACCCCTTCACTGATCACATACACTTCATGGCATCTCACTCCGCTCCTCCACTGATCACATACACTTCATGGCATCTCACTCCGCCCCTCCACTGATCACATACACTTCATGGCATCTCACTCCACCCCTTCACTGATCACATACACTTCATGGCATCTCACTCCGCCCCTTCAATGATCAAATACACTTCATGGCATCTCACTCCACCTCTTCACTGATCACATACACTTCATGGCATCTCACTCCACCCCTTCACTGATCACATACACTTCATGGCATCTCACTCCGCCCCTCCACTGATCACATACACTTCATGGCATCTCACTCCACCCCTTCACTGATCACATACACTTCATGGCATCTCACTCCACCCCTTCACTGATCACATACACTTCATGGCATCTCACTCCGCCCCTCCACTGATCACATACACTTCATGGCATCTCACTCCACCCCTTCACTGATCAAATACACTTCATTGCATCTCACTCCACCTCTTCACTAATCACATACACTTCATGGCATCTCACTCCACCCCTTCACTGATCACATACACTTCATGGCATCTCACTTCGCCCCATCACCGATCACATACACTTCATGGCATCTCACTCCACCCCTTCACTGATCACATACACTTCATGGCATCTCACTTCGCCCCATCACCGATCACATACACTTCATTGCATCTCACTCCACCCCTTCACTGATCACATACACTTCATGGCATCTCACTCCGCCCCTTCACTGATCACATACACTTCATAGCATCTCACTCCGCCCCATCACTGATCACATACACTTCATGGCATCTCACTCCGCCCCGTCACTGATCACATACACTTCATGGCATCGCACTCCACCCCTTCACTGATCACATACACTTCATGGCATCTCACTCCACCCCTTCACTGATCACATACACTTCATGGCATCTCACTCCGCCCCGTCACTGATCAAATACACTTCATGGCATCTCACTCCGCCCCTTCACTGATCACATACACTTCATGGCATCTCACTCCACCCCTTCACTGATCACATACACTTCATGGCATCTCACTCCGCCCCGTCACTGATCACATACACTTCATGGCATCTCACTCCGCCCCGTCACTGATCACATACACTTCATGGCATCTCACTCCACCTCTTCACTGATCACATACACTTCATGGCATCTCACTCCACCCCTTCACTGATCACATACACTTCATGGCATCTCACTCCACCCCTTCACTGATCACATACACTTCATGGCATCTCACTCCGCCCCGTCACTGATCACATACAATTCATGGCATCTCACTCCGCCCCTTCACTGATCACATACACTTCATGGCATCGCACTCCACCCCTTCACTGATCACATACACTTCATGGCATCTCACTCCACCCCTTCACTGATCACATACACTTTATGGCATCTCACTCCGCCCCGTCACTGATCACATACACTTCATGGCATCTCACTCCACCTCTTCACTGATCACATACACTTCATGGCATCTCACTCCACCCCTTCACTGATCACATACACTTCATGGCATCTCACTCCGCCCCGTCACTGATCACATACACTTCATGGCATCTCACTCCGCCCCTTCACTGATCACATACACTTCATGGCATCGCACTCCACCCCTTCACTGATCACATACACTTCATGGCATCTCACTCCGCCCCTTCACTGATCACATACACTTCATGGCATCTCACTCCACCCCTTCACTGATCACATACACTTCATGGCATCTCACTCCGCCCCGTCACTGATCACATACACTTCATGGCATCTCACTCCACCCCTTCACTGATCACATACACTTTCATGGCATCTCACTCCGCCCCGTCACTGATCACATACACTTCATGGCATCTCACTCCGCCCCGTCACTGATCACATACACTTCATGGCATCTCACTCCACCCCTTCACTGATCACATACACTTCATGGCATCTCAGTCCGCCCCTTCACTGATCACATACACTTCATTGCATCTCACTCCACCCCTCCACTGATCTCATACACTTCATGGCATCTCACTCCGCCCCTCCACTGATCACATACACTTCATGGCATCTCACTCCGCCCCTTCACTGATCACATACACTTCATGGCATCGCACTCCACCCCATCACCGATCACATACACTTCATTTCATCTCACTCCGCCCCATCACCGATCACATACACTTCATTGCATCTCACTCCACCCCTCCACTAATCACATACACTTCATGGCATCTCACTCCGCCCCTTCACTGATCACATACACTTCATTACATCTCACTCCGCCCCATCACCGATCACATACACTTCATGGCATCTCACTCCACCCCATCACCGATCACATACACTTCATGGCATCTCGCTCGACCCCTTCACTAATCACATACACTTCATGGCATCTCACTCCGCCCCTTCACTGATCACATACACTTCATGGCATCTCACTCCGCCCCATCGCTGATCACATACACTTCATTGCATCTCACTCCACCCCATCACTGATCACATACACTTCTTTGCATCTCACTCCGCCCCTCCACTGATCACATACACTTCATGGCATCTCACTCCACCTCTTCACTGATCACATACACTTCATGGCATCTCACTCCACCTCTTCACTGATCACATACACTTCATGGCATCTCACTCCACCCCTTCACTGATCACATACACTTCATGGCATCTCACTCCACCCCTTCACTGATCACATACACTTCATGGCATCTCACTCCGCCCCGTCACTGATCACATACACTTCATGGCATCTCACTCCACCCCTTCAATGATCAAATACACTTCATGGCATCTCACTTCGCCCCTTCACTGATCACATACACTTCATGGCATCTCACTCCACCCCTTCACTGATCACATACACTTCATGGCATCTCACTCCGCCCCTTCACTGATCACATACACTTCATGGCATCTCACTCCGCCCCTCCACTGATCACATACACTTCATGGCATCTCACTCCACCCCTTCACTGATCACATACACTTCATGGCATCTCACTCCGCCCCTCCACTGATCACACACACTTCATGGCATCTCACTCCACCCCTTCACTGATCACATACACTTCATGGCATCTCACTCCACCTCTTCACTGATCACATACACTTCATGGCATCTCACTCCACCCCTTCACTGATCACATACACTTCATGGCATCTCACTCCGCCCCTCCACTGATCACATACACTTCATGGCATCTCACTCCGCCCCTCCACTGATCACATACACTTCATGGCATCTCACTCCACCTCTTCACTGATCACATACACTTCATGGCATCTCACTCCACCTCTTCACTGATCACATACACTTCATGGCATCTCACTCCACCTCTTCACTGATCACATACACTTCATGGCATCTCACTCCGCCCCTCCACTGATCACATACACTTCATGGCATCTCACTCCACCCCTTCACTGATCACATACACTTCATGGCATCTCACTCCGCCCCTCCACTGATCACACACACTTCATGGCATCTCACTCCACCCCTTCACTGATCACATACACTTCATGGCATCTCACTCCGCCCCTCCACTGATCACATACACTTCATGGCATCTCACTCCACGTCTTCACTGATCACATACACTTCATGGCATCTCACTCCACCTCTTCACTGATCACATACACTTCATGGCATCTCACTCCACCTCTTCACTGATCACATACACTTCATGGCATCTCACTCCGCCCCTCCACTGATCACATACACTTCATGGCATCTCACTCCACCCCTTCACTGATCACATACACTTCATGGCATCTCACTCCGCCCCTCCACTGATCACATACACTTCATGGCATCTCACTCCACCCCTTCACTGATCACATACACTTCATGGCATCTCACTCCACCCCTTCACTGATCACATACACTTCATGGCATCTCAGTCCGCCCCTTCACTGATCACATACACTTCATTGCATCTCACTCCACCCCTCCACTGATCTCATACACTTCATGGCATCTCACTCCGCCCCTCCACTGATCACATACATTTCATGGCATCTCACTCCACCCCTTCACTGATCACATACACTTCATGGCATCTCACTCCGCCCCTCCACTGATCACATACACTTCATGGCATCTCACTCCGCCCCTTCACTGATCACATACACTTCATGGCATCGCACTCCACCCCATCACCGATCACATACACTTCATTACATCTCACTCCGCCCCATCACCGATCACATACACTTCATTGCATCTCACTCCACCCTTCCACTAATCACATACACTTCATGGCATCTCACTCCGCCCCTTCACTGATCACATACACTTCATTACATCTCACTTCGCCCCATCACCGATCACATACACTTCATGGCATCTCACTCCACCCCTTCACTGATCACATACACTTCATGGCATCTCACTCCGCCCCGTCACTGATCACATACACTTCATGGCATCTCACTCCGCCCCGTCACTGATCACATACACTTCATGGCATCTCACTCCACCCCTTCACTGATCACATACACTTCATGGCATCTTACTCCACCCCTTCACTGATCACATACACTTCATGGCATCTGTAGGAGAGTAGGGTCTGCTATCCTATGGTCACCCCAATTTTTGCTTTTTGCTTCACTGGTTTTCGACTTACTGAGGCTGTGGGCCTGCTAATCAGACCCCCAGCCTGCTGTTCTCTCTCTAAATTTATAATACATGTGCTATAGGTACATACCACAATTGGAAATGGACTCCTTGTCAGCCCCTGTACCATGCACTATAGGTGCCCAGGGCATAGGTGCCACCAAGGCCTACCAGGGGCTGAAGCATAGCTTTTGCCACCCCTGGCTGGTTCTTAAATTGACACAACTGGCTGATCACTCAGCTGGGGCAAGTGGGTGTAATCACCCCTTGCTTAGATATAGTATACCTATATCTAAACCTATATCTGGACACATATATAGCCTGTAAGCCACTCCTATGGAAGGCCTCATCAATCCTGGAGGCAGAGTGCGTGGTTTTATGTGAGATGGTGCTCTGGCATGAGCTGAGCCTGTCTGCAGCTGTCGGGAACAACTCCCTAAGCTGATCCGGGATAATGCCATACCATATACTCTTAAGCGCATTATAATCCTCGCGGTTATATAGCAACTTTGGTTTGGCTTTATCAAAACATATCGTGTAAGGTGTCATACGAATTGGAATACTATCCCCTCGCCAGTTCTGGCGACGGGGATAGCATTCCACCCTTCTAGAGGGAGAAGACATGTTACTTTACTGAAACGCGGTTGATTTAAAATGAGCCTCAGATCCACAAAATGGATGCCCCTGCCACAGACACGGGTCTGACCTCCTGCTGCTGACCGAAACCCGGCAGAGGAGGCCTGGACAAAGAGTTTCCTGTCACAGGGCGGTGTCAAACCACCCCAGACAGGAGATAGTGGATTGGAGTAGGGAGGTTTCAATGAAACCAGACACTGCCTGGGGAGCACAAGGCTGCCCCTGGCAGGATCCGGCCAAACCGGTTCTGGGGCCTCCCAGCCCCTGTCCCAGCGCGGCCAGGATCAAAGGAGAGGGGTGTAACCACCCCCTTCCTGGGTCCCACCCATAGGAGGGGACCTAGCAGGATGTCCAACCCCCTAGATTCGAATAAGAGGGGGAGCAGTCCCAACGGACCTCAGATCATCCTGAAGAAACATAAGAAACGAAATCTGGACCCTTCGACTTTCTACACGACGTGAGAAGACTGAAGAATCTCCCTTGTGGTCAAGGAGTGACCACCCTGTGCAAACAGGCACCATCCAGCCCTCGACCCTTGCTTTGTTGCAGTTCCCGCCGGAACTCGAGCGACAGAGATCGACGAGATCAAGCTTGCCTGCCTTCTACCTGCCCGATCCACAGTCCCTGCAGAGCTGAGACCCGTGGAGGCGACCGGAAGCGTGGGGCACGCCATCTTGAAAAGGCCACGAGACGCTGACCGTGCGGCCCACGAGTGACCCTCGAAGCTGTACACCGGGGTTTGAGAAGCCCCAGCCCCGAGCTCCACTTGCACCAAAGCTCACCCCTCCACACTCGACGAGTGCTGCGTGGGGCCCTTCTGCTTGTGTGCGCTCGACGCGTTGGCCCGGTCACTTGCCAGCTGGCTTGTGGCCCCTGTGCCGACGAACTTCGAAATACGACTTGCTTTTCTGGTTGCTCCAGATCTGCACCAGCTCCTGTGAAAAGGAGCACCCACTCTGACCCTCCTGGTTCGAGTGATAAGCAATCTCCCGGTTCCGCGTGGATTGCTTTTGCCAAGTGCTGTTTGCTACAATCTTCAAGCCGACGGTGCTGACGGCGAGAGCCTACGTGGGACAGATCGTGACCTGCTCCTGGACGTCGCAGATGCCCCAGAGCCCACGTGACAGCGGAGAGAAGCCTATCGACAACCGCCTGATTGCGCCCGACATTGCCTGGTTCCGTCCTGGTTCCACCCTGGTCACTGCTGAGTGACCCAGACTCTGTCCCCTCTGCTTTCAGGTACTTTTCTACATCGATCCACCCTTGGATCGCACCGGACACTTCTGCTTCACAGCGCCTGTAGCTGCAACAGCTCCAAGCACCCAGAACCTGCGTGACAGAACCCGACGCCACTTCGACCCTGTGCACCCACGGCCTGTGGGTGAGGTAACTTTGCAACGCCGGTGTCTTTACACTGGTACACACCTCTAGGGTCTGTGTCTAAAGTTTTGTGTTCCTAGGTTCAGCGGAAGTATCTTTTTATTCACTTTAATTGACTTTTACGCACCATTGACAGTGCATTGGTGCGCGCTGCACTTTCCGTGCTGCATCCGTCTCCTGTGGGCTACTCCCGACTTCTTCATTGCTTGTCCTGACTGCTCCCAGCGAATCTCTAGGCCCTAGGCCTAACCATTGTTCGTAAAGTGTTACTTATACCACTTTTTTGATATATGGTCTGAGTGGCCACCCGCCCTCATCCATAAACGTGCAACTTTATATGTGTAACAGTGCTTTTGATTTAACGCTTGTGCCCCTTTCCTCATAAAGAGTACTGGGGAGTAATTTAGTAATAAATACATATATTTTTATAATATATACTTGTGTGGTGTCCTTTCATTTGATTACAGGATTGTATGTGGTAAAACAAGCTCGCTTAACACGACCTCTTAAGTTAAGCCTTTAAGGCTGCTTAGTCCATGCTACCACTAGGATAGCTTGTCTACAAGGTTGACTTACAACCTGACATCTTTGGGGTTTGCTTGGACTGATAACCAGTGGTTCCAGAATTGGAAACACTACCTATCAGGCCAACTTCTCACATTGGTGTGCAGCGGTGCGGATTTGAGCTTGCTGTTTGTTTTACCATTGCAATCTTTATCAAATTGAAAGATCACATCAAGTACCTCTAGGTACATATAAATCAAAAGCTTAGCATATTAAGTTCTACTGAACTTAGTAGTTGTAGATTAAAGGGATTAGCACACCCTGACTACAACTCACTAGCAAGGTACAGTAGGAAACCACTTAGTGTAGGTAAGTGCACCACTTACACCTCACTAGCAGTCATGTCTGATACAGGTAGAGCTTCAGGCTCTGCTCCTGTAATAGTTGATCCTATAGGGACAACATCCAGATATGACAACCTTAGCCACAAAGACCTGAGTGCCTTGTGCACAGCCAGGGGGCTAAAAAAGGGCAGAGGCCCTACCATTCCTTCCCTAATAGCTCTCCTAGAAAAGGATGACCTAGATAAGGCGATTCAGACTCCCTTAGAAACAGAGGAAGGGATAAACTCCCCTGAGAATGAGGATCTTCAAGAAGGAGTAGAGGAGGAAGAGGAAGACCCAGAGGAAGGCTCTGATGTAGAAGAGCCTGAAGATCAGGATCAGGTGGGAAACCAGGTACAGGTTGCCAGGCTTAACCAGGCCAACTTGGACCTACATGGGAATGGAGGGGGCCAGCACCACTCCAGATCTCATAACCAAATTCTCCCAGGTAATAGAAGGGAGAGATCTCTGTCAAGGGACTCTCACCTTTCTAGTGCCTCAAGAGAATCTCAAAGAGGAATGACTTCCTCCCAGAGAATAGAGCATAGGGCCAGAATGAGGGCTGTCCAACTCCAAATAGAAAGGGAAGAGGTAGCCTTGGCTCAAGCTAAACTTGCTTTAGCAAGAGAGAAAAAATTGTGTGGCTTAGATGCCACTGGTGGCAGCAAAGTTCCTAAAGAAAAAGACAGGGCCTATGACAATAGAAACCTGACAAAAATTGTGCCCCCCTACAAGGAAGGGGATGATATCCACAAATGGATGACTGCTCTTGAGAGGGCCTGCATGGTACAGCAGGTCCCTGAGGATCAGTGGGCAGCAATTTTATGGTACTCCTTTTCTGAGAAAGGGAGGGACAGGCTCCTCACTGTTAGACCTGAGGATGCCAAAAACTACTCTGTTCTGAAGAGTGCTCTTATTGAAGGGTTTGGCCTAACCACTGAGCAATACAGGTTGTTGTTCAGAGACACCCAAAAAGCACAGACTCAGGACTGGACTGATTTTGTAGATTGTGCCACTAAGGCTCTGGAGGGTTGGCTGCAGGGAAGTAAAGTTTCAGACTATACAGGATTGTACAATCTTATGATGAGAGAACAGATCCTTAATAACTGTCAGAACCAGCTGTTGCATCAATACCTTGTTGACTCTGATTTGACCTCTCCCCAAGAATTGGGAAAGAAGGCAGACAAATGGGTCAGAACAAGGATTAAGCAGAAAAACCAGAACCAAGGTGACCAGAAGAAAACAGACCAGAAGGGTGGGAATCAGAAAGATAAAGAAAAGGACCAGAAGTCTTCAGGCCCCCAAACTAGCAATAAGGAGGGGGGTTCCCAAAATGGAAACAAGAAAAAGAAGAACGATGGCCCAAAGAAACCTTGGTGTAATACCTGCAAATCAGTTTCACACTGGGGCAGTGAATGCACTAAGAAAAATCCAGTCCCCACCACTGCAGCTCCTAAAGCAACTGCACCCCCTAGTACAGTCAGCAGTGGTGGTACACAGCCAAAGGGTTTAGTAGGGTTGACCCTGGGTACTGAGGTGGAATCTGGCCTAGTCAGAATCCCCACACAGGCAGTTCTCCTATATGATGTGGACATATCTTTGCCCACTGCAGTAAGCCCCAGTAACCTGGGCAAATATAGGCAGACTCCCTTAATTAATGAGAAACTGGCTCAGGCCTACAGGGACACTTGTGCCAGTGTCACAATGGTGGCACCTGGCTTTGTGGACCCTGGACAAATTGTACTAGGTGAAAGTTACCTAGTGACCAATGCAAGCAACTCCACTACTTCCCATAGTGTGGCTGTTGTGAACTTCTCCTGGGGAGGGGTAGATGGCCTAAAGAAAGTTGTTGTGAGTGCAGACCTCCCAGTAGACTGTCTGTTAGGCAATGATCTTGAAAGCTCAGTTTGGTCAGAAGTGGAGTACAGGACTCATGCAGAAATGCTAGGGATTTCAGCTCATGTCCTTGCAGTGACAAGGTCTCAGGCTAAGAAGTGCCTTCCTGAACCAGTGGTGGATCTTGAAACAATAGACCAACCACAACCCAAGAGAAGGAGCAAGAGGGTTAAGGCTGTGCCTTCCCACTTGCCCCAGGTTGAGGATCAGGTTTCACAGGAAACTGATTCTGCAGTCCAAGAGGAGACTGTCTCTGAGGAGCTTGAACCTGATCAGGTTGAGTTTCTGGGGACAGGGGGACCCTCAAGGGCAGACCTGGGGCAGGCCCAATTAGATTGCCCTTCACTTGAACCCCTCAGACAGCAAGCTGCTGCTGAGGCTGCAGGGAATGCTCAAGGTACCCATAAAGTGTATTGGGATGAAGGACTCCTTTATTCAGAGGCTAGAGACCCCAAGCCTGGCACAACCAGGAGGTTGGTTATACCTTTGAAGTTTAGGGGCTTCCTTCTTACCTTGGCCCATGATATTCCCCTTGCAGGACACTTAGGCCAGAATAAGACTTGGGACAGGCTTGTTCCACACTTTCACTGGCCTCACATGTCAGAAAATGTCAAGGAGTTTTGTCGCTCCTGTGTCACTTGCCAAGCCAGTGGTAAGTCAGGTGGCACAACAAAGGCCCCCCTGATACCACTACCTGTGGTGGGGGTACCCTTTGAAAGAGTTGGAATAGACATTGTGGGTCCCATGGATCCTCAAACAGCATCTGGGCACAGATTTATACTGGTGGTAGTGGATCATGCCACCAGGTACCCAGAAGCAATTCCCCTGAGGACCACCACAGCTCCTGTGGTGGCAAAAGCCCTCATTGCAGTTTTCTCAAGAGTGGGCTTTCCAAAGGAGGTTCTTTCAGACAGAGGTACCAACTTCATGTCTGGATACTTAAAAGCAATGTGGAAAGAGTGTGGAGTAAACTATAAGTTTACCACACCCTACCATCCACAGTGCAATGGGCTTGTGGAAAGGTTCAACAAGACCCTAAAGGGAATGATAAAAGGTTTACCAGAGAAGCTTAGGCGGAAATGGGACATCCTTTTACCCTGCTTGCTCTTTGCTTACAGAGAGGTCCCACAGAAGGGGGTTGGCTACAGCCCTTTTGAACTTTTGTTTGGCCACCCTGTAAGGGGTCCATTGAGTTTGGTGAAGGAAGGATGGGAGTTACCTCTCAAAAAGCCTAAACTAGACATTGTGGACTATGTACTTGGTCTCCGCTCCAGGATGGCTGAATACATGGAGAGAGCATCCAAAAACCTTGAGGCAAGTCAGGAATTACAGAAAGCCTGGCATGACCAAAAGGCTGTTCTGGTTGAGTACCAGCCAGGGCAGAAGGTGTGGGTGTTGGACCCAGTGGGGCCAGCAGCTCTCCAGGACCAATGGACTGGACCCTACCCTATCATTGAAAAGAAGGGAGAAGTCACCTACTTGGTTGACTTTGGCACCCCTAGGAGCCCCCACAGGGTGCTCCATGTCAATCGTTTAAAAGCATTTGTTGACAGGGAGGACATGAGTCTCCTCATGGCCACAGATGGGGAACAGGAGGAAGAGAGTGACCCTCTCCCAGACCTGCTTTCCCAGAACCCTGATGATGGTTCAGTTGATGGAGTAGCCTTGGCAGGCAGCCTCACTGAACAGCAACAGGTGGACTGCAGACAGGTGTTGCAGGCCCACAGACACTTGTTTTCACTCACACCCAGTCAGACTAGCTGGTGCACCCATGAGGTGGATACTGGTGACAATCTGCCTGTGAAGAATAAAATCTACAGGCAACCTGACCATGTCAGGGATTGTATAAAGGCTGAGGTGCAAAAGATGTTGGAGCTTGGAGTGATTGAGCCATCAGAGAGCCCATGGGCTAGCCCAGTGGTCCTTGTGCCAAAACCTCATACCAAAGATGGGAAGAGAGAAATGAGGTTTTGTGTGGACTACAGAGGTCTCAATGCTGTCACTAGGACAGATGCTCATCCCATTCCAAGAGCAGATGAGCTCATTGATAAATTGGCTTCTGCCAAGTTTCTGAGCACATTTGATTTGACAGCTGGCTACTGGCAAATCAGACTAGCTGAGGAGTCAAAAGCCAAAACAGCATTCTCTACCCCTAGTGGGCATTATCAGTTTGTGGTAATGCCCTTTGGTTTGAAGAATGCACCTGCCACTTTCCAAAGGTTGGTGAACCAAGTCCTTGCTGGGCTGGATGACTTTTGTGCAGCATATCTAGATGATATTGCTGTCTTTAGCTCCACCTGGGAGGATCACCTGATCCACCTGAAGAAGGTTCTGGAGGCCCTGCAAAAGGCAGGCCTGACTATCAAGGCTACTAAGTGCCAGATAGGGCAGAGCAAGGTTGTGTACTTGGGCCACCTAGTAGGTGGGGGTCAAGTTCAACCACTGGAGAGCAAGATCCAGACCATACAGGACTGGACTCCTCCAACTACCCAGACACAAGTCAGAGCCTTCTTGGGCCTGACTGGGTATTACAGAAAATTTGTAAAGAACTATGGGTCCATTGTGACACCATTGAATGACTTGACATCCAAGAAGATGCCCAAAAAGGTTCAGTGGACAGTTAGCTGTCAAAAGGCATTTGATGACCTGAAGAAGGCCATGTGCTCTGCACCTATCCTGAAGAGTCCTGACTACTCCAAACAGTTCATTGTACAGACAGATGCTTCTGAGTTGGGGGTGGGAGCTGTGCTTTCACAACTTAATCAAGATGGTCAAGACCAGCCCATTGCTTTTATTAGCAGAAGGCTGACCCCCAGGGAGAAACGTTGGTCAGCTATTGAGAGGGAGGCCTTTGCTGTGGTTTGGGCCCTGAAGAAGTTGAGGCCATACTTGTTTGGTACTCACTTCCTAATTCAGACAGACCATAAGCCCCTCTTGTGGCTAAATCAGATGAAGGGTGAAAATCCCAAACTGCTCAGGTGGTCCATTTCCCTACAGGGGATGGACTTTACAGTGGAGCACCGCCCAGGGACTGACCATGGTAATGCAGATGGTCTCTCCCGGTACTTCCACTTAGAACATGAAGACTTATCTGGTCAAGGTTAAGTTTAATGTCCCTGCGTTTGGGGGGGGGTTATGTAGGAGAGTAGGGTCTGCTATCCTATGGTCACCCCAATTTTTGCTTTTTGCTTCACTGGTTTTCGACTTACTGAGGCTGTGGGCCTGCTAATCAGACCCCCAGCCTGCTGTTCTCTCTCTAAATTTATAATACATGTGCTATAGGTACATACCACAATTGGAAATGGACTCCTTGTCAGCCCCTGTACCATGCACTATAGGTGCCCAGGGCATAGGTGCCACCAAGGCCTACCAGGGGCTGAAGCATAGCTTTTGCCACCCCTGGCTGGTTCTTAAATTGACACAACTGGCTGATCACTCAGCTGGGGCAAGTGGGTGTAATCACCCCTTGCTTAGATATAGTATACCTATATCTAAACCTATATCTGGACACATATATAGCCTGTAAGCCACTCCTATGGAAGGCCTCATCAATCCTGGAGGCAGAGTGCGTGGTTTTATGTGAGATGGTGCTCTGGCATGAGCTGAGCCTGTCTGCAGCTGTCGGGAACAACTCCCTAAGCTGATCCGGGATAATGCCATACCATATACTCTTAAGCGCATTATAATCCTCGCGGTTATATAGCAACTTTGGTTTGGCTTTATCAAAACATATCGTGTAAGGTGTCATACGAATTGGAATACTATCCCCTCGCCAGTTCTGGCGACGGGGATAGCATTCCACCCTTCTAGAGGGAGAAGACATGTTACTTTACTGAAACGCGGTTGATTTAAAATGAGCCTCAGATCCACAAAATGGATGCCCCTGCCACAGACACGGGTCTGACCTCCTGCTGCTGACCGAAACCCGGCAGAGGAGGCCTGGACAAAGAGTTTCCTGTCACAGGGCGGTGTCAAACCACCCCAGACAGGAGATAGTGGATTGGAGTAGGGAGATTTCAATGAAACCAGACACTGCCTGGGGAGCACAAGGCTGCCCCTGGCAGGATCCGGCCAAACCGGTTCTGGGGCCTCCCAGCCCCTGTCCCAGCGCGGCCAGGATCAAAGGAGAGGGGTGTAACCACCCCCTTCCTGGGTCCCACCCATAGGAGGGGACCTAGCAGGATGTCCAACCCCCTAGATTCGAATAAGAGGGGGAGCAGTCCCAACGGACCTCAGATCATCCTGAAGAAACATAAGAAACGAAATCTGGACCCTTCGACTTTCTACACGACGTGAGAAGACTGAAGAATCTCCCTTGTGGTCAAGGAGTGACCACCCTGTGCAAACAGGCACCATCCAGCCCTCGACCCTTGCTTTGTTGCAGTTCCCGCCGGAACTCGAGCGACAGAGATCGACGAGATCAAGCTTGCCTGCCTTCTACCTGCCCGATCCACAGTCCCTGCAGAGCTGAGACCCGTGGAGGCGACCGGAAGCGTGGGGCACGCCATCTTGAAAAGGCCACGAGACGCTGACCGTGCGGCCCACGAGTGACCCTCGAAGCTGTACACCGGGGTTTGAGAAGCCCCAGCCCCGAGCTCCACTTGCACCAAAGCTCACCCCTCCACACTCGACGAGTGCTGCGTGGGGCCCTTCTGCTTGTGTGCGCTCGACGCGTTGGCCCGGTCACTTGCCAGCTGGCTTGTGGCCCCTGTGCCGACGAACTTCGAAATACGACTTGCTTTTCTGGTTGCTCCAGATCTGCACCAGCTCCTGTGAAAAGGAGCACCCACTCTGACCCTCCTGGTTCGAGTGATAAGCAATCTCCCGGTTCCGCGTGGATTGCTTTTGCCAAGTGCTGTTTGCTACAATCTTCAAGCCGACGGTGCTGACGGCGAGAGCCTACGTGGGACAGATCGTGACCTGCTCCTGGACGTCGCAGATGCCCCAGAGCCCACGTGACAGCGGAGAGAAGCCTATCGACAACCGCCTGATTGCGCCCGACATTGCCTGGTTCCGTCCTGGTTCCACCCTGGTCACTGCTGAGTGACCCAGACTCTGTCCCCTCTGCTTTCAGGTACTTTTCTACATCGATCCACCCTTGGATCGCACCGGACACTTCTGCTTCACAGCGCCTGTAGCTGCAACAGCTCCAAGCACCCAGAACCTGCGTGACAGAACCCGACGCCACTTCGACCCTGTGCACCCACGGCCTGTGGGTGAGGTAACTTTGCAACGCCGGTGTCTTTACACTGGTACACACCTCTAGGGTCTGTGTCTAAAGTTTTGTGTTCCTAGGTTCAGCGGAAGTATCTTTTTATTCACTTTAATTGACTTTTACGCACCATTGACAGTGCATTGGTGCGCGCTGCACTTTCCGTGCTGCATCCGTCTCCTGTGGGCTACTCCCGACTTCTTCATTGCTTGTCCTGACTGCTCCCAGCGAATCTCTAGGCCCTAGGCCTAACCATTGTTCGTAAAGTGTTACTTATACCACTTTTTTGATATATGGTCTGAGTGGCCACCCGCCCTCATCCATAAACGTGCAACTTTATATGTGTAACAGTGCTTTTGATTTAACGCTTGTGCCCCTTTCCTCATAAAGAGTACTGGGGAGTAATTTAGTAATAAATACATATATTTTTATAATATATACTTGTGTGGTGTCCTTTCATTTGATTACAGGATTGTATGTGGTAAAACAAGCTCGCTTAACACGACCTCTTAAGTTAAGCCTTTAAGGCTGCTTAGTCCATGCTACCACTAGGATAGCTTGTCTACAAGGTTGACTTACAACCTGACATCTTTGGGGTTTGCTTGGACTGATAACCAGTGGTTCCAGAATTGGAAACACTACCTATCAGGCCAACTTCTCACAGCATCTCACTCCGCCCCGTCACTGATCACATACACTTCATGGCATCTCACTCCACCCCTTCACTGATCACATACACTTCATGGCATCTCACTCCACCCCTTCACTGATCACATACACTTCATGGCATCTCACTCCGCCCCGTCACTGATCACATACACTTCATGGCATCTCACTCCACCCCTTCACTGATCACATACACTTCATGGCATCTCACTCCACCCCTTCACTGATCACATACACTTCATGGCATCTCACTCCGCCCCTTCACTGATCACATACACTTCATAGCATCTCACTCCGCCCCTCCACTGATCACATACACTTCATGGCATCTCACTCCACCCCTTCACTGATCACATACACTTCATGGCATCTCACTCCGCCCCGTCACTGATCACATACACTTCATGGCATCTCACTCCACCCCTTCACTGATCACATACACTTCATGGCATCTCACTCCACCCCTTCACTGATCTCATACACTTCATGGCATCTCACTCCGCCCCGTCACTGATCACATACACTTCATGGCATCTCACTCCACCTCTTCACTGATCACATACACTTCATGGCATCTCACTCCACCCCTTCACTGATCACATACACTTCATGGCATCTCACTCCGCCCCGTCACTGATCACATACACTTCATGGCATCTCACTCCACCTCTTCACTGATCACATACACTTCATGGCATCTCACTCCACCCCTTCACTGATCACATACACTTCATGGCATCTCACTCCGCCCCGTCACTGATCACATACACTTCATGGCATCTCACTCCGCCCCTTCACTGATCACATACACTTCATGGCATCTCACTCCGCCCCGTCACTGATCACATACACTTCATGGCATCTCACTCCACCCCTTCACTGATCACATACACTTCATGGCATCTCACTCCACCCCTTCACTGATCACATACACTTCATGGCATCTCACTCCGCCCCGTCACTGATCACATACACTTCATGGCATCTCACTCCACCTCTTCACTGATCACATACACTTCATGGCATCTCACTCCGCCCCGTCACTGATCACATACACTTCATGGCATCTCACTCCACCTCTTCACTGATCACATACACTTCATGGCATCTCACTCCACCCCTTCACTGATCACATACACTTCATGGCATCTCACTCCGCCCCGTCACTGATCACATACACTTCATGGCATCTCATTCCGCCCCTTCACTGATCACATACACTTCATGGCATCGCACTCCACCCCTTCACTGATCACATACACTTCATGGCATCTCACTCCACCTCTTCACTGATCACATACACTTCATAGCATCTCACTCCGCCCCGTCACTGATCACATACACTTCATGGCATCTCACTCCACCCTTCCACTAATCACATACACTTCATGGCATCTCACTCCGCCCCTTCACTGATCACATACACTTCATTACATCTCACTTCGCCCCATCACCGATCACATACACTTCATGGCATCTCACTCCACCCCTTCACTGATCACATACACTTCATGGCATCTCACTCCGCCCCGTCACTGATCACATACACTTCATGGCATCTCACTCCGCCACGTCACTGATCACATACACTTCATGGCATCTCACTCCACCCCTTCACTGTTCACATACACTTCATGGCATCTTACTCCACCCCTTCACTGATCACATACACTTCATGGCATCTCACTCCGCCCCGTCACTGATCACATACACTTCATGGCATCTCACTCCACCCCTTCACTGATCACATACACTTCATGGCATCTCACTCCACCCCTTCACTGATCACATACACTTCATGGCATCTCACTCCGCCCCGTCACTGATCACATACACTTCATGGCATCTCACTCCACCCCTTCACTGATCACATACACTTCATGGCATCTCACTCCACCCCTTCACTGATCACATACACTTCATGGCATCTCACTCCGCCCCTTCACTGATCACATACACTTCATAGCATCTCACTCCGCCCCTCCACTGATCACATACACTTCATGGCATCTCACTCCACCCCTTCACTGATCACATACACTTCATGGCATCTCACTCCGCCCCGTCACTGATCACATACACTTCATGGCATCTCACTCCACCCCTTCACTGATCACATACACTTCATGGCATCTCACTCCACCCCTTCACTGATCTCATACACTTCATGGCATCTCACTCCGCCCCGTCACTGATCACATACACTTCATGGCATCTCACTCCACCTCTTCACTGATCACATACACTTCATGGCATCTCACTCCACCCCTTCACTGATCACATACACTTCATGGTATCTCACTCCGCCCCGTCACTGATCACATACACTTCATGGCATCTCACTCCACCTCTTCACTGATCACATACACTTCATGGCATCTCACTCCACCCCTTCACTGATCACATACACTTCATGGCATCTCACTCCGCCCCGTCACTGATCACATACACTTCATGGCATCTCACTCCGCCCCTTCACTGATCACATACACTTCATGGCATCTCACTCCGCCCCGTCACTGATCACATACACTTCATGGCATCTCACTCCACCCCTTCACTGATCACATACACTTCATGGCATCTCACTCCACCCCTTCACTGATCACATACACTTCATGGCATCTCACTCCGCCCCGTCACTGATCACATACACTTCATGGCATCTCACTCCACCTCTTCACTGATCACATACACTTCATGGCATCTCACTCCACCCCTTCACTGATCACATACACTTCATGGCATCTCACTCCGCCCCGTCACTGATCACATACACTTCATGGCATCTCACTCCACCTCTTCACTGATCACATACACTTCATGGCATCTCACTCCACCCCTTCACTGATCACATACACTTCATGGCATCTCACTCCGCCCCGTCACTGATCACATACACTTCATGGCATCTCACTCCGCCCCTTCACTGATCACATACACTTCATGGCATCGCACTCCACCCCTTCACTGATCACATACACTTCATGGCATCTCACTCCACCTCTTCACTGATCACATACACTTCATAGCATCTCACTCCGCCCCGTCACTGATCACATACACTTCATGGCATCTCACTCCACCCCTTCACTGATCACATACACTTCATGGCATCTCACTCCGCCCCTTCACTGATCTCATACACTTCATGGCATCGCACTCCACCCCTTCACTGATCACATACACTTCATGGCATCTCACTCCACCCCTTCAATGATCAAATACACTTCATGGCATCTCACTTCGCCCCTTCACTGATCACATACACTTCATGGCATCTCACTCCACCCCTTCAATGATCAAATACACTTCATGGCATCTCACTCCACCCCTTCACTGATCACATACACTTCATGGCATCTCACTCCGCCCCTCCACTGATCACATACACTTCATGGCATCTCACTCCACCCCTTCACTGATCACATACACTTCATGGCATCTCACTCCGCCCCTCCACTGATCACATACACTTCATGGCATCTCACTCCGCCCCGTCACTGATCACATACACTTCATGGCATCTCACTCCACCTCTTCACTGATCACATACACTTCATGGCATCTCACTCCACCCCTTCACTGATCACATACACTTCATGGCATCTCACTCCGCCCCTCCACTGATCACATACACTTCATGGCATCTCACTCCGCCCCTTCACTGATCACATACACTTCATGGCATCTCACTCCACCCCATCACTGATCACATACACTTCATTGCATCTCACTCCGCCCCTTCACTGATCACATACACTTCATGGCATCTCACTCCGCCCCTCCACTGATCACATACACTTCATGGCATCTCACTCCACCCCTTCACTGATCACATACACTTCATGGCATCTCACTCCGCCCCTCCACTGATCACATACACTTCATGGCATCTCACTCCGCCCCTCCACTGATCACATACACTTCATGGCATCTCACTCCACCCCTTCACTGATCACATACACTTCATGGCATCTCACTCCGCCCCTCCACTGATCACATACACTTCATGGCATCTCACTCCACCCCTTCACTGATCACATACACTTCATGGCATCTCACTCCACCCCTCCACTGATCACATACACTTCATGGCATCTCACTCCACCTCTTCACTGATCACATACACTTCATGGCATCTCACTCCACCCCTTCAATGATCAAATACACTTCATGGCATCTCACTCCGCCCCTTCACTGATCACATACACTTCATGGCATCTCACTCCACCCCTTCACTGATCAAATACACTTCATTGCATCTCACTCCACCTCTTCACTAATCACATACACTTCATGGCATCTCACTCCACCCCTTCACTGATCAAATACACTTCATGGCATCTCACTTCGCCCCTTCACTGATCACATACACTTCATGGCATCTCACTCCACCCCTTCACTGATCAAATACACTTCATGGCATCTCACTCCACCCCTTCACTGATCACATACACTTCATGGCATCTCACTCCGCCCCTCCACTGATCACATACACTTCATGGCATCTCACTCCACCCCTTCACTGATCACATACACTTCATGGCATCTCACTCCGCCCCTCCACTGATCACATACACTTCATGGCATCTCACTCCGCCCCGTCACTGATCACATACACTTCATGGCATCTCACTCCACCTCTTCACTGATCACATACACTTCATGGCATCTCACTCCACCCCTTCACTGATCACATACACTTCATGGCATCTCACTCCGCCCCTCCACTGATCACATACACTTCATGGCATCTCACTCCGCCCCTTCACTGATCACATACACTTCATGGCATCTCACTCCACCCCATCACTGATCACATACACTTCATTGCATCTCACTCCGCCCCTTCACTGATCACATACACTTCATGGCATCTCACTCCGCCCCTCCACTGATCACATACACTTCATGGCATCTCACTCCACCCCTTCACTGATCACATACACTTCATGGCATCTCACTCCGCCCCTCCACTGATCACATACACTTCATGGCATCTCACTCCGCCCCTCCACTGATCACATACACTTCATGGCATCTCACTCCACCCCTTCACTGATCACATACACTTCATGGCATCTCACTCCGCCCCTCCACTGATCACATACACTTCATGGCATCTCACTCCACCCCTTCACTGATCACATACACTTCATGGCATCTCACTCCGCCCCTCCACTGATCACATACACTTCATGGCATCTCACTCCACCTCTTCACTGATCACATACACTTCATGGCATCTCACTCCACCCCTTCAATGATCAAATACACTTCATGGCATCTCACTTCGCCCCTTCACTGATCACATACACTTCATGGCATCTCACTCCACCCCTTCAATGATCAAATACACTTCATGGCATCTCACTCCACCCCTTCACTGATCACATACACTTCATGGCATCTCACTCCGCCCCTCCACTGATCACATACACTTCATGACATCTCATTCCACCCCTTCACTGATCACATACACTTCATGGCATCTCACTCCGCCCCTCCACTGATCACATACACTTCATGGCATCTCACTCCACCTCTTCACTGATCACATACACTTCATGGCATCTCACTCCACCCCTTCAATGATCACATACACTTCATGGCATCTCACTCCACCCCTTCACTGATCACATACACTTCATGGCATCTCACTCCGCCCCTCCACTGATCACATACACTTCATGGCATCTCATTCCACCCCTTCACTGATCACATACACTTCATGGCATCTCACTCCGCTCCTCCACTGATCACATACATTTCATGGCATCTCACTCCGCCCCTCCACTGATCACATACACTTCATGGCATCTCACTCCACCCCTTCACTGATCACATACACTTCATGGCATCTCACTCCGCCCCTTCAATGATCAAATACACTTCATGGCATCTCACTCCACCTCTTCACTGATCACATACACTTCATGGCATCTCACTCCACCCCTTCACTGATCACATACACTTCATGGCATCTCACTCCGCCCCTCCACTGATCACATACACTTCATGGCATCTCACTCCACCCCTTCACTGATCACATACACTTCATGGCATCTCACTCCACCCCTTCACTGATCACATACACTTCATGGCATCTCACTCCGCCCCTCCACTGATCACATACACTTCATGGCATCTCACTCCACCCCTTCACTGATCACATACACTTCATGGCATCTCACTCCGCCCCGTCACTGATCACATACACTTCATGGCATCTCACTCCACCCCTTCACTGATCACATACACTTCATGGCATCTCACTCCACCCCTTCACTGATCACATACACTTCATGGCATCTCACTCCGCCCCTTCACTGATCACATACACTTCATAGCATCTCACTCCGCCCCTCCACTGATCACATACACTTCATGGCATCTCACTCCACCCCTTCACTGATCACATACACTTCATGGCATCTCACTCCGCCCCGTCACTGATCACATACACTTCATGGCATCTCACTCCACCCCTTCACTGATCACATACACTTCATGGCATCTCACTCCACCCCTTCACTGATCTCATACACTTCATGGCATCTCACTCCGCCCCGTCACTGATCACATACACTTCATGGCATCTCACTCCACCTCTTCACTGATCACATACACTTCATGGCATCTCACTCCACCCCTTCACTGATCACATACACTTCATGGCATCTCACTCCGCCCCGTCACTGATCACATACACTTCATGGCATCTCACTCCACCTCTTCACTGATCACATACACTTCATGGCATCTCACTCCACCCCTTCACTGATCACATACACTTCATGGCATCTCACTCCGCCCCGTCACTGATCACATACACTTCATGGCATCTCACTCCGCCCCTTCACTGATCACATACACTTCATGGCATCTCACTCCGCCCCGTCACTGATCACATACACTTCATGGCATCTCACTCCACCCCTTCACTGATCACATACACTTCATGGCATCTCACTCCACCCCTTCACTGATCACATACACTTCATGGCATCTCACTCCGCCCCGTCACTGATCACATACACTTCATGGCATCTCACTCCACCTCTTCACTGATCACATACACTTCATGGCATCTCACTCCACCCCTTCACTGATCACATACACTTCATGGCATCTCACTCCGCCCCGTCACTGATCACATACACTTCATGGCATCTCACTCCACCTCTTCACTGATCACATACACTTCATGGCATCTCACTCCACCCCTTCACTGATCACATACACTTCATGGCATCTCACTCCGCCCCGTCACTGATCACATACACTTCATGGCATCTCACTCCGCCCCTTCACTGATCACATACACTTCATGGCATCGCACTCCACCCCTTCACTGATCACATACACTTCATGGCATCTCACTCCACCTCTTCACTGATCACATACACTTCATAGCATCTCACTCCGCCCCGTCACTGATCACATACACTTCATGGCATCTCACTCCACCCTTCCACTAATCACATACACTTCATGGCATCTCACTCCGCCCCTTCACTGATCACATACACTTCATTACATCTCACTTCGCCCCATCACCGATCACATACACTTCATGGCATCTCACTCCACCCCTTCACTGATCACATACACTTCATGGCATCTCACTCCGCCCCGTCACTGATCACATACACTTCATGGCATCTCACTCCGCCACGTCACTGATCACATACACTTCATGGCATCTCACTCCACCCCTTCACTGTTCACATACACTTCATGGCATCTTACTCCACCCCTTCACTGATCACATACACTTCATGGCATCTCACTCCGCCCCGTCACTGATCACATACACTTCATGGCATCTCACTCCACCCCTTCACTGATCACATACACTTCATGGCATCTCACTCCACCCCTTCACTGATCACATACACTTCATGGCATCTCACTCCGCCCCGTCACTGATCACATACACTTCATGGCATCTCACTCCACCCCTTCACTGATCACATACACTTCATGGCATCTCACTCCGCCCCTTCACTGATCACATACACTTCATAGCATCTCACTCCGCCCCTCCACTGATCACATACACTTCATGGCATCTCACTCCACCCCTTCACTGATCACATACACTTCATGGCATCTCACTCCGCCCCGTCACTGATCACATACACTTCATGGCATCTCACTCCACCCCTTCACTGATCACATACACTTCATGGCATCTCACTCCACCCCTTCACTGATCTCATACACTTCATGGCATCTCACTCCGCCCCGTCACTGATCACATACACTTCATGGCATCTCACTCCACCTCTTCACTGATCACATACACTTCATGGCATCTCACTCCACCCCTTCACTGATCACATACACTTCATGGCATCTCACTCCGCCCCGTCACTGATCACATACACTTCATGGCATCTCACTCCACCTCTTCACTGATCACATACACTTCATGGCATCTCACTCCACCCCTTCACTGATCACATACACTTCATGGCATCTCACTCCGCCCGTCACTGATCACATACACTTCATGGCATCTCACTCCGCCCCTTCACTGATCACATACACTTCATGGCATCTCACTCCGCCCCGTCACTGATCACATACACTTCATGGCATCTCACTCCACCCCTTCACTGATCACATACACTTCATGGCATCTCACTCCACCCCTTCACTGATCACATACACTTCATGGCATCTCACTCCGCCCCGTCACTGATCACATACACTTCATGGCATCTCACTCCACCTCTTCACTGATCACATACACTTCATGGCATCTCACTCCACCCCTTCACTGATCACATACACTTCATGGCATCTCACTCCGCCCCGTCACTGATCACATACACTTCATGGCATCTCACTCCACCTCTTCACTGATCACATACACTTCATGGCATCTCACTCCACCCCTTCACTGATCACATACACTTCATGGCATCTCACTCCGCCCCGTCACTGATCACATACACTTCATGGCATCTCACTCCGCCCCTTCACTGATCACATACACTTCATGGCATCGCACTCCACCCCTTCACTGATCACATACACTTCATGGCATCTCACTCCACCTCTTCACTGATCACATACACTTCATAGCATCTCACTCCGCCCCGTCACTGATCACATACACTTCATGGCATCTCACTCCACCCCTTCACTGATCACATACACTTCATGGCATCTCACTCCGCCCCTTCACTGATCTCATACACTTCATGGCATCGCACTCCACCCCTTCACTGATCACATACACTTCATGGCATCTCACTCCACCCCTTCAATGATCAAATACACTTCATGGCATCTCACTTCGCCCCTTCACTGATCACATACACTTCATGGCATCTCACTCCACCCCTTCAATGATCAAATACACTTCATGGCATCTCACTCCACCCCTTCACTGATCACATACACTTCATGGCATCTCACTCCGCCCCTCCACTGATCACATACACTTCATGGCATCTCACTCCACCCCTTCACTGATCACATACACTTCATGGCATCTCACTCCGCCCCTCCACTGATCACATACACTTCATGGCATCTCACTCCGCCCCGTCACTGATCACATACACTTCATGGCATCTCACTCCACCTCTTCACTGATCACATACACTTCATGGCATCTCACTCCACCCCTTCACTGATCACATACACTTCATGGCATCTCACTCCGCCCCTCCACTGATCACATACACTTCATGGCATCTCACTCCGCCCCTTCACTGATCACATACACTTCATGGCATCTCACTCCACCCCATCACTGATCACATACACTTCATTGCATCTCACTCCGCCCCTTCACTGATCACATACACTTCATGGCATCTCACTCCGCCCCTCCACTGATCACATACACTTCATGGCATCTCACTCCACCCCTTCACTGATCACATACACTTCATGGCATCTCACTCCGCCCCTCCACTGATCACATACACTTCATGGCATCTCACTCCGCCCCTCCACTGATCACATACACTTCATGGCATCTCACTCCACCCCTTCACTGATCACATACACTTCATGGCATCTCACTCCGCCCCTCCACTGATCACATACACTTCATGGCATCTCACTCCACCCCTTCACTGATCACATACACTTCATGGCATCTCACTCCGCCCCTCCACTGATCACATACACTTCATGGCATCTCACTCCACCTCTTCACTGATCACATACACTTCATGGCATCTCACTCCACCCCTTCAATGATCAAATACACTTCATGGCATCTCACTTCGCCCCTTCACTGATCACATACACTTCATGGCATCTCACTCCACCCCTTCAATGATCAAATACACTTCATGGCATCTCACTCCACCTCTTCACTGATCACATACACTTCATGGCATCTCACTCCACCCCTTCACTGATCACATACACTTCATGGCATCTCACTCCGCCCCTCCACTGATCACATACACTTCATGGCATCTCATTCCACCCCTTCACTTATCACATACACTTCATGGCATCTCACTCCGCTCCTCCACTGATCACATACACTTCATGGCATCTCACTCCGCCCCTCCACTGATCACATACACTTCATGGCATCTCACTCCACCCCTTCACTGATCACATACACTTCATGGCATCTCACTCCGCCCCTTCAATGATCAAATACACTTCATGGCATCTCACTCCACCTCTTCACTGATCACATACACTTCATGGCATCTCACTCCACCCCTTCACTGATCACATACACTTCATGGCATCTCACTCCGCCCCTCCACTGATCACATACACTTCATGGCATCTCACTCCACCCCTTCACTAATCACATACACTTCATGGCATCTCACTCCACCCCTTCACTGATCACATACACTTCATGGCATCTCACTCCGCCCCTCCACTGATCACATACACTTCATGGCATCTCACTCCACCCCTTCACTGATCACATACACTTCATGGCATCTCACTCCACCTCTTCACTGATCACATACACTTCATGGCATCTCACTCCACCCCTTCAATGATCAAATACACTTCATGGAATCTCACTTCGCCCCTTCACTGATCACATACACTTCATGGCATCTCACTCCACCCCTTCATTGATCACATACACTTCATGGCATCTCACTCCGCCCCTCCACTGATCACATACACTTCATGGCATCTCACTCCACCCCTTCACTGATCACATACACTTCATGGCATCTCACTCCACCCCTTCAATGATCAAATACACTTCATGGCATCTCACTCCGCCCCTTCACTGATCACATACACTTCATGGCATCTCACTCCACCCCTTCACTGATCAAATACACTTCATTGCATCTCACTCCACCTCTTCACTAATCACATACACTTCATGGCATCTCACTCCACCCCTTCACTGATCACATACACTTCATGGCATCTCACTTCGCCCCATCACCGATCACATACACTTCATGGCATCTCACTCCACCCCTTCACTGATCACATACAATTCATGGCATCTCACTTCGCCCCATCACCGATCACATACACTTCATGGCATCTCACTCCGCCCCTTCACTGATCACATACACTTCATAGCATCTCACTCCGCCCCATCACTGATCACATACACTTCATGGCATCTCACTCCGCCCCGTCACTGATCACATACACTTCATGGCATCGCACTCCACCCCTTCACTGATCACATACACTTCATGGCATCTCACTCCACCCCTTCACTGATCACATACACTTCATGGCATCTCACTCCGCCCCGTCACTGATCAAATACACTTCATGGCATCTCACTCCGCCCCTTCACTGATCACATACACTTCATGGCATCTCACTCCACCCCTTCACTGATCACATACACTTCATGGAATCTCACTCCGCCCCGTCACTGATCACATACACTTCATGGCATCTCACTCCGCCCCGTCACTGATCACATACACTTCATGGCATCTCACTCCACCTCTTCACTGATCACATACACTTCATGGCATCTCACTCCACCCCTTCACTGATCACATACACTTCATGGCATCTCACTCCACCCCTTCACTGATCACATACACTTCATGGCATCTCACTCCGCCCCGTCACTGATCACATACACTTCATGGCATCTCACTCCGCCCCTTCACTGATCACATACACTTCATGGCATCGCACTCCACCCCTTCACTGATCACATACACTTCATGGCATCTCACTCCACCCCTTCACTGATCACATACACTTTATGGCATCTCACTCCGCCCCGTCACTGATCACATACACTTCATGGCATCTCACTCCACCTCTTCACTGATCACATACACTTCATGGCATCTCACTCCACCCCTTCACTGATCACATACACTTCATGGCATCTCACTCCGCCCCGTCACTGATCACATACACTTCATGGCATCTCACTCCGCCCCTTCACTGATCACATACACTTCATGGCATCGCACTCCACCCCTTCACTGATCACATACACTTCATGGCATCTCACTCCGCCCCTTCACTGATCACATACACTTCATGGCATCTCACTCCACCCCTTCACTGATCACATACACTTCATGGCATCTCACTCCGCCCCGTCACTGATCACATACACTTCATGGCATCTCACTCCACCCCTTCACTGATCACATACACTTTCATGGCATCTCACTCCGCCCCGTCACTGATCACATACACTTCATGGCATCTCACTCCGCCCCTTCACTGATCACATACACTTCATGGCATCTCACTCCACCCCTTCACTGATCACATACACTTCATGGCATCTCATTCCGCCCCTTCACTGATCACATACACTTCATTGCATCTCACTCCACCCCTCCACTGATCTCATACACTTCATGGCATCTCACTCCGCCCCTCCACTGATCACATACACTTCATGGCATCTCACTCCGCCCCTTCACTGATCACATACACTTCATGGCATCGCACTCCACCCCATCACCGATCACATACACTTCATTACATCTCACTCCGCCCCATCACCGATCACATACACTTCATTGCATCTCACTCCACCCCTCCACTAATCACATACACTTCATGGCATCTCACTCCGCCCCTTCACTGATCACATACACTTCATTACATCTCACTCCGCCCCATCACCGATCACATACACTTCATGGCATCTCACTCCACCCCATCACCGATCACATACACTTCATGGCATCTCGCTTGACCCCTTCACTAATCACATACACTTCATGGCATCTCACTCCGCCCCTTCACTGATCACATACACTTCATGGCATCTCACTCCGCCCCATCGCTGATCACATACACTTCATTGCATCTCACTCCACCCCATCACTGATCACATACACTTCATTGCATCTCACTCCGCCCCTCCACTGATCACATACACTTCATGGCATCTCACTCCACCTCTTCACTGATCACATACACTTCATGGCATCTCACTCCACCCCTTCACTGATCACATACACTTCATGGCATCTCACTCCGCCCCGTCACTGATCACATACACTTCATGGCATCTCACTCCACCTCTTCACTGATCACATACACTTCATGGCATCTCACTCCACCCCTTCACTGATCACATACACTTCATGGCATCTCACTCCGCCCCGTCACTGATCACATACACTTCATGGCATCTCACTCTGCCCCATCACTGATCACATACACTTCATAGCATCTCACTCCGCCTCTTCACTGATCACATACACTTCATGGCATCTCACTCCACCTCTTCACTGATCACATACACTTCATGGCATCTCACTCCACCTCTTCACTGATCACATACACTTCATGGCATCTCACTCCGCCCCTCCACTGATCACATACACTTCATGGCATCTCACTCCACCCCTTCACTGATCACATACACTTCATGGCATGTCACTCCGCCCCTCCACTGATCACACACACTTCATGGCATCTCACTCCACCCCTTCACTGATCACATACACTTCATGGCATCTCACTCCGCCCCTCCACTGATCACATACACTTCATGGCATCTCACTCCACGTCTTCACTGATCACATACACTTCATGGCATCTCACTCCACCTCTTCACTGATCACATACACTTCATGGCATCTCACTCCACCTCTTCACTGATCACATACACTTCATGGCATCTCACTCCGCCCCTCCACTGATCACATACACTTCATGGCATCTCACTCCACCCCTTCACTGATCACATACACTTCATGGCATCTCACTCCGCCCCTCCACTGATCACATACACTTCATGGCATCTCACTCCACCCCTTCACTGATCACATACACTTCATGGCATCTCACTCCACCCCTTCACTGATCACATACACTTCATGGCATCTCAGTCCGCCCCTTCACTGATCACATACACTTCATTGCATCTCACTCCACCCCTCCACTGATCTCATACACTTCATGGCATCTCACTCCGCCCCTCCACTGATCACATACATTTCATGGCATCTCACTCCACCCCTTCACTGATCACATACACTTCATGGCATCTCACTCCGCCCCTCCACTGATCACATACACTTCATGGCATCTCACTCCGCCCCTTCACTGATCACATACACTTCATGGCATCGCACTCCACCCCATCACCGATCACATACACTTCATTACATCTCACTCCGCCCCATCACCGATCACATACACTTCATTGCATCTCACTCCACCCTTCCACTAATCACATACACTTCATGGCATCTCACTCCGCCCCTTCACTGATCACATACACTTCATTACATCTCACTTCGCCCCATCACCGATCACATACACTTCATGGCATCTCACTCCACCCCTTCACTGATCACATACACTTCATGGCATCTCACTCCGCCCCGTCACTGATCACATACACTTCATGGCATCTCACTCCGCCCCGTCACTGATCACATACACTTCATGGCATCTCACTCCACCCCTTCACTGATCACATACACTTCATGGCATCTTACTCCACCCCTTCACTGATCACATACACTTCATGGCATCTCACTCCGCCCCATCACTGATCACATACACTTCATGGCATCTCACTCCACCCCTTCACTGATCACATACACTTCATGGCATCTCACTCCACCCCTTCACTGATCACATACACTTCATGGCATCTCACTCCGCCCCGTCACTGATCACATACACTTCATGGCATCTCACTCCACCCCTTCACTGATCACATACACTTCATGGCATCTCACTGCACCCCTTCACTGATCACATACACTTCATGGCATCTCACTCCGCCCCTTCACTGATCACATACACTTCATAGCATCTCACTCCGCCCCTCCACTGATCACATACACTTCATGGCATCTCACTCCACCCCTTCACTGATCACATACACTTCATGGCATCTCACTCCGCCCCGTCACTGATCACATACACTTCATGGCATCTCACTCCACCCCTTCACTGATCACATACACTTCATGGCATCTCACTCCACCCCTTCACTGATCTCATACACTTCATGGCATCTCACTCCGCCCCGTCACTGATCACATACACTTCATGGCATCTCACTCCACCTCTTCACTGATCACATACACTTCATGGCATCTCACTCCACCCCTTCACTGATCACATACACTTCATGGCATCTCACTCCGCCCCGTCACTGATCACATACACTTCATGGCATCTCACTCCACCTCTTCACTGATCACATACACTTCATGGCATCTCACTCCACCCCTTCACTGATCACATACACTTCATGGCATCTCACTCCGCCCCGTCACTGATCACATACACTTCATGGCATCTCACTCCGCCCCTTCACTGATCACATACACTTCATGGCATCTCACTCCGCCCCGTCACTGATCATATACACTTCATGGCATCTCACTCCACCCCTTCACTGATCACATACACTTCATGGCATCTCACTCCACCCCTTCACTGATCACATACACTTCATGGCATCTCACTCCGCCCCGTCACTGATCACATACACTTCATGGCATCTCACTCCACCTCTTCACTGATCACATACACTTCATGGCATCTCACTCCACCCCTTCACTGATCACATACACTTCATGGCATCTCACTCCGCCCCGTCACTGCTCACATACACTTCATGGCATCTCACTCCACCTCTTCACTGATCACATACACTTCATGGCATCTCACTCCACCCCTTCACTGATCACATACACTTCATGGCATCTCACTCCGCCCCGTCACTGATCACATACACTTCATGGCATCTCACTCCGCCCCTTCACTGATCACATACACTTCATGGCATCGCACTCCACCCCTTCACTGATCACATACACTTCATGGCATCTCACTCCACCTCTTCACTGATCACATACACTTCATAGCATCTCACTCCGCCCCGTCACTGATCACATACACTTCATGGCATCTCACTCCACCCCTTCACTGATCACATACACTTCATGGCATCTCACTCCGCCCCTTCACTGATCTCATACACTTCATGGCATCGCACTCCACCCCTTCACTGATCACATACACTTCATGGCATCTCACTCCACCCCTTCACTGATCACATACACTTCATGGCATCTCACTTCATAGCATCTCACTCCGCCCCGTCACTGATCACATACACTTCATGGCATCTCACTCCACCCCTTCACTGATCACATACACTTCATGGCATCTCACTCCGCCCCTTCACTGATCTCATACACTTCATGGCATCGCACTCCACCCCTTCACTGATCACATACACTTCATGGCATCTCACTCCGCCCCGTCACTGATCACATACACTTCATGGCATCTCACTCCGCCCCTTCACTGATCACATACACTTCATGGCATCGCACTCCACCCCTTCACTGATCACATACACTTCATGGCATCTCACTCCGCCCCTCCACTGATCACATACACTTCATGGCATCTCACTCCGCCCCGTCACTGATCACATACACTTCATGGCATCTCACTCCGCCCCTTCACTGATCACATACACTTCATGGCATCTCACTCCGCCCCTTCACTGATCACATACACTTCATTACATCTCACTCCGCCCCATCACCGATCACATACACTTCATTACATCTCACTCCGCCCCTTCACTGATCACATACACTTCATGGCATCTCACTCCACCCCTTCACTGATCACATACACTTCATGGCATCTCACTCCGCCCCGTCACTGATCAAATACACTTCATGGCATCTCACTCCACCTCTTCACTGATCACATACACTTCATGGCATCTCACTCCACCCCTTCACTGATCACATACACTTCATGGCATCTCACTCCACCCCTTCACTGATCACATACACTTTATGGCATCTCACTCCGCCCCGTCACTGATCACATACACTTCATGGCATCTCACTCCGCCCCTTCACTGATCACATACACTTCATGGCATCGCACTCCACCCCTTCACTGATCACATACACTTCATGGCATCTCACTCCACCCCTTCACTGATCACATACACTTCATGGCATCTCACTCCGCCCCGTCACTGATCACATACACTTCATGGCATCTCACTCCACCTCTTCACTGATCACATACACTTCATGGCATCTCACTCCACCCCTTCACTGATCACATACACTTCATGGCATCTCACTCCGCCCCGTCACTGATCACATACACTTCATGGCATCTCACTCCGCCCCTTCACTGATCACATACACTTCATGGCATCTCACTCCGCCCCTTCACTGATCACATACACTTCATGGCATCTCACTCCGCCCCTTCACTGATCACATACACTTCATTACATCTCACTCCGCCCCATCACCGATCACATACACTTCATTACATCTCACTCCGCCCCTTCACTGATCACATACACTTCATGGCATCTCACTCCACCCCTTCACTGATCACATACACTTCATGGCATCTCACTCCGCCCCGTCACTGATCACATACACTTCATGGCATCTCACTCCACCTCTTCACTGATCACATACACTTCATGGCATCTCACTCCACCCCTTCACTGATCACATACACTTCATGGCATCTCACTCCACCCCTTCACTGATCACATACACTTTATGGCATCTCACTCCGCCCCGTCACTGATCACATACACTTCATGGCATCTCACTCCGCCCCTTCACTGATCACATACACTTCATGGCATCGCACTCCACCCCTTCACTGATCACATACACTTCATGGCATCTCACTCCACCCCTTCACTGATCACATACACTTCATGGCATCTCACTCCGCCCCGTCACTGATCACATACACTTCATGGCATCTCACTCCACCTCTTCACTGATCACATACACTTCATGGCATCTCACTCCACCCCTTCACTGATCACATACACTTCATGGCATCTCACTCCGCCCCGTCACTGATCACATACACTTCATGGCATCTCACTCCGCCCCTTCACTGATCACATACACTTCATGGCATCGCACTCCACCCCTTCACTGATCACATACACTTCATGGCATCTCACTCCGCCCCTTCACTGATCACATACACTTCATGGCATCTCACTCCGCCCCGTCACTGATCACATACACTTCATGGCATCTCACTCCGCCCCTTCACTGATCACATACACTTCATGGCATCGCACTCCACCCCTTCACTGATCACATACACTTCATGGCATCTCACTCCGCCCCTTCACTGATCACATACACTTCATGGCATCTCACTCCACCCCTTCACTGATCACATACACTTCATGGCATCTCACTCCACCCCTTCACTGATCACATACACTTCATGGCATCTCACTCCGCCCCGTCACTGATCACATACACTTCATGGCATCTCACTCCACCTCTTCACTGATCACATACACTTCATGGCATCTCACTCCACCCCTTCACTGATCACATACACTTCATGGCATCTCACTCCGCCCCGTCACTGATCACATACACTTCATGGCATCTCACTCCGCCCCTTCACTGATCACATACACTTCATGGCATCGCACTCCACCCCTTCACTGATCACATACACTTCATGGCATCTCACTCCGCCCCTTCACTGATCACATACACTTCATGGCATCTCACTCCACCCCTTCACTGATCACATACACTTCATGGCATCTCACTCCGCCCCGTCACTGATCACATACACTTCATGGCATCTCACTCCACCCCTTCACTGATCACATACACTTCATGGCATCTCACTCTGCCCCGTCACTGATCACATACACTTCATGGCATCTCACTCCGCCCCTTCACTGATCACATACACTTCATGGCATCTCACTCCACCCCTTCACTGATCACATACACTTCATGGCATCTCAGTCCGCACCTTCACTGATCACATACACTTCATTGCATCTCACTCCACCCCTCCACTGATCTCATACACTTCATCTCATCTCACTCCGCCCCTCCACTGATCACATACACTTCATGGCATCTCACACCGCCCCTTCACTGATCACATACACTTCATGGCATCGCACTCCACCCCATCACCGATCACATACACTTCATTACATCTCACTCCGCCCCATCACCGATCACATACACTTCATTGCATCTCACTCCACCCCTCCACTAATCACATACACTTAATGGCATCTCACTCCGCCCCTTCACTGATCACATACACTACATTACATCTCACTCCGCCCCATCACCGATCACATACACTTCATGGCATCTCACTCCACCCCATCACCGATCACATACACTTCATGGCATCTCGCTCGACCCCTTCACTAATCACATACACTTCATGGCATCTCACTCCGCCCCTTCACTGATCACATACACTTCATGGCATCTCACTCCGCCCCATCGCTGATCACATACACTTCATTGCATCTCACTCCACCCCATCACTGATCACATACACTTCATTGCATCTCACTCCGCCCCTCCACTGATCACATACACTTCATGGCATCTCACTCCACCTCTTCACTGATCACATACACTTCATGGCATCTCACTCCACCCCTTCACTGATCACATACACTTCATGGCATCTCACTCCGCCCCGTCACTGATCACATACACTTCATGGCATCTCACTCCACCTCTTCACTGATCACATACACTTCATGGCATCTCACTCCACCCCTTCACTGATCACATACACTTCATGGCATCTCACTCCGCCCCGTCACTGATCACATACACTTCATGGCATCTCACTCCGCCCCATCACTGATCACATACACTTCATGGCATCTCACTCCGCCCCGTCACTGATCACATACACTTCATGGCATCGCACTCCACCCCTTCACTGATCACATACACTTCATGGCATCTCACTCCACCCCTTCACTGATCACATACACTTCATGGCATCTCACTCCGCCCCGTCACTGATCACATACACTTCATGGCATCTCACTCCGCCCCGTCACTGATCACATACACTTCATGGCATCTCACTCCACCTCTTCACTGATCACATACACTTCATGGCATCTCACTCCACCCCTTCACTGATCACATACACTTCATGGCATCTCACTCCACCCCTTCACTGATCACATACACTTCATGGCATCTCACTCCGCCCCGTCACTGATCACATACACTTCATGGCATCTCACTCCGCCCCTTCACTGATCACATACACTTCATGGCATCGCACTCCACCCCTTCACTGATCACATACACTTCATGGCATCTCACTCCACCTCTTCACTGATCACATACACTTCATGGCATCTCACTCCACCCCTTCACTGATCACATACACTTCATGGCATCTCACTCCGCCCCGTCACTGATCACATACACTTCATGGCATCTCACTCCACCCCTTCACTGATCACATACACTTCATGGCATCTCACTCCACCCCTTCACTGATCACATACACTTCATCGCATCTCAGTCCGCCCCTTCACTGATCACATACACTTCATTGCATCTCACTCCACCCCTCCACTGATCTCATACACTTCATGGCATCTCACTCCGCCCCTCCACTGATCACATACATTTCATGGCATCTCACTCCACCCCTTCACTGATCACATACACTTCATGGCATCTCACTCCGCCCCTCCACTGATCACATACACTTCATGGCATCTCACTCCGCCCCTTCACTGATCACATACACTTCATGGCATCGCACTCCACCCCATCACCGATCACATACACTTCATTACATCTCACTCCACCCCATCACCGATCACATACACTTCATTGCATCTCACTCCACCCCTTCACTGATCACATACACTTCATTACATCTCACTCCGCCCCATCACCGATCACATACACTTCATGGCATCTCACTCCACCCCATCACCGATCACATACACTTCATGGCATCTCGCTCGACCCCTTCACTAATCACATACACTTCATGGCATCTCACTCCGCCCCTTCACTGATCACATACACTTCATGGCATCTCACTCCACCCCATCGCTGATCACATACACTTCATTGCATCTCACTCCACCCCATCACTGATCACATACACTTCATTGCATCTCACTCCGCCCCTCCACTGATCACATACACTTCATGGCATCTCACTCCACCTCTTCACTGATCACATACACTTCATGGCATCTCACTCCACCCCTTCACTGATCACATACACTTCATGGCATCTCACTCCGCCCCGTCACTGATCACATACACTTCATGGCATCTCACTCCACCTCTTCACTGATCACATACACTTCATGGCATCTCACTCCACCCCTTCACTGATCACATACACTTCATGGCATCTCACTCCGCCCCGTCACTGATCACATACACTTCATGGCATCTCACTCCACCTCTTCACTGATCACATACACTTCATGGCATCTCACTCCGCCCCTCCACTGATCACATACACTTCATGGCATCTCACTCCACCCCTTCACTGATCACATACACTTCATGGCATCTCACTCCACCTCTTCACTGATCACATACACTTCATGGCATCTCACTCCACCTCTTCACTGATCACATACACTTCATGGCATCTCACTCCGCCCCTCCACTGATCACATACACTTCATGGCATCTCACTCCACCCCTTCACTGATCACATACACTTCATGGCATTTCACTCCGCCCCTCCACTGATCACATACACTTCATGGCATCTCACTCCACCCCTTCACTGATCACATACACTTCATGGCATCTCACTCCACCCCTTCACTGATCACATACACTTCATGGCATCTCAGTCCGCCCCTTCACTGATCACATACACTTCATTGCATCTCACTCCACCCCTCCACTGATCTCATACACTTCATGGCATCTCACTCCGCCCCTCCACTGATCACATACATTTCATGGCATCTCACTCCACCCCTTCACTGATCACATACACTTCATGGCATCTCACTCCGCCCCTCCACTGATCACATACACTTCATGGCATCTCACTCCGCCCCTTCACTGATCACATACACTTCATGGCATCGCACTCCACCCCATCACCGATCACATACACTTCATTACATCTCACTCCGCCCCATCACCGATCACATACACTTCATTGCATCTCACTCCACCCTTCCACTAATCACATACACTTCATGGCATCTCACTCCGCCCCTTCACTGATCACATACACTTCATTACATCTCACTCCGCCCCATCACCGATCACATACACTTCATGGCATCTCACTCCACCCCATCACCGATCACATACACTTCATGGCATCTCGCTCGACTCCTTCACTAATCACATACACTTCATGGCATCTCACTCCGCCCCTTCACTGATCACATACACTTCATGGCATCTCACTCCGCCCCATCGCTGATCACATACACTTCATTGCATCTCACTCCACCCCATCACTGATCACATACACTTCATGGCATCTTACTCCACCCCTCCACTGATCACATACAGTTCATTGCATCTCACTCCACCCCATCACCGATCACATACACTTCGTGGCATCTCACTCCACCCCATCACTGATCACATACACTTCATGGCATCTCACTCCACCCCATCACCGATCACATACACTTCATGGCATCTCACTCCACCCCATCACTGATCACATACACTTCATGGCATCTCACTTCACCCCATCACCGATCACATACACTTCATGGCATCTCACTCCACCCCATCACCGATCACATACACTTCATGGCATCTCACTCCACCCCATCACCGATCACATACACTTCATGGCATCTCACTCCGCCCCATCACTGATCACATACACTTCATGGCATCTCACTCCACCCCATCACCGATCTCATACACTTCATGGCATCTCACTCCACCCCATCACCGATCACATACACTTCATGGCATCTCACTCCGCCCCTTCACTGATCACATACACTTCATAGCATCTCACTCCACCTGTTCACTAATCACATACACTTCATGGCATCTCTCTCCACCCCTTCACTGATCCCATACACTTCATGGCATCTCACTCCACCTCTCTTTCTTTTGTGCTATTTTTCCTAAAATATATTCAGTCATTGTTTGATAAGATTGCTTTTATGGCAGTATGCTTACTTATAGCTCTTTTGGCGTTTATTACAAGAACGCTGGTATCTGCGTAATCATACTCACACTGAAGTGTAGCTTCTTTCAAGTGCGATTTACATTAAATCGCTTAGGCAGACAGTTTATGCTATATACGTGTGCGTTTATTTTGACAGTTCAGATTTCACATTTATTCTTTGTGTGAGAAGTTGGCCAGGCATATGCCGTCCACTATTCTAGTGGGCAACTTGCACCAGTCCAAACAATACTTTTTGATGGTAGGTTTAAAGACAACCTTTATAGAAAGCTACCCTAGTGGTAGCTGTGGAGAGCAGCCTTCGGGCTAAGTCTTGAAGGAATGTGAAGCAGCTTGCTTTACCAGTCTATAATCTCATGAATGACCAAATGAAAGGAGAACCACACCAGGTATATATATATAAAATATATGTATTTATTCTAAACACCTCCCTCTAGTCTCTTTATGAGGCTAGAGGCAAAAGTACATTCAGTAAACTTAATTAGAACACAGTAAATTAGCACAATATACGTTGAGCCCTAGGGGCATACCAAACCATATATTAAGAAAGTGGTGTAAGAACCACGACTGACAGAGAGACAAGGACTAGCGCCTTTAGAACCGCTGGGGCCACCAGGAACCACCCAAGGTAGTGACACTGGGGACGCGTGCAGTGTCTAAACACAGCAGCGAATCACCTTTAACTTTTATGGGAAAAGTCGCGGTTGGAATTTTAAAGATTAAGGACACTTAGAAGAGGTCTTGGAGCAAACCCCTTAGGAACTAGGAGGTTCTAGAGTCAATACCCACGGGAGCACCGGAGTACTCGAGTTACCTCACCCAGAGAAGCCGGGTGCATAGGTGTCTTTTCGTGTCGGGATTCGTCGTCGATTTCAATGGTGACCTGCTGCAAAGTGCTGCTGGCGTCCAAGTGGAAAGTGTCTGGATGGATCCAAGGCTGGATCAGAGATGTGAAGAACCTGAAAGCGGAGGGGACCGAGTCTGGGTCACTTGCCAGTGACCAGGAAGGCGAAGAGCGGATACCCACCGATGTAGGGTGATTTCAGATGAAGAAGGGGAAGCTTGACTGTGAGAAGTTGGCCTGATAGGTAGTGTTTCCAATTCTGGAACCACTGGTTATCAGTCCAAGCAAACCCCAAAGATGTCAGGTTGTAAGTCAACCTTGTAGACAAGCTATCCTAGTGGTAGCATGGACTAAGCAGCCTTAAAGGCTTAACTTAAGAGGTCGTGTTAAGCGAGCTTGTTTTACCACATACAATCCTGTAATCAAATGAAAGGACACCACACAAGTATATATTATAAAAATATATGTATTTATTACTAAATTACTCCCCAGTACTCTTTATGAGGAAAGGGGCACAAGCGTTAAATCAAAAGCACTGTTACACATATAAAGTTGCACGTTTATGGATGAGGGCGGGTGGCCACTCAGACCATATATCAAAAAAGTGGTATAAGTAACACTTTACGAACAATGGTTAGGCCTAGGGCCTAGAGATTCGCTGGGAGCAGTCAGGACAAGCAATGAAGAAGTCGGGAGTAGCCCACAGGAGACGGATGCAGCACGGAAAGTGCAGCGCGCACCAATGCACTGTCTATGGTGCGTAAAAGTCAATTAAAGTGAATAAAAAGATACTTCCGCTGAACCTAGGAACACAAAACTTTAGACACAGACCCTAGAGGTGTGTACCAGTGTAAAGACACCGGCGTTGCAAAGTTACCTCACCCACAGGCCGTGGGTGCACAGGGTCGAAGTGGCGTCGGGTTCTGTCACGCAGGTTCTGGGTGCTTGGAGCTGTTGCAGCTGCAGGCGCTGTGAAGCAGAAGTGTCCGGTGCGATCCAAGGGTGGATCGATGTAGAAAAGTACCTGAAAGCAGAGGGGACAGAGTCTGGGTCACTCAGCAGTGACCAGGGTGGAACCAGGACGGAACCAGGCAATGTCGGGCGCAATCAGGCGGTTGTCGATAGGCTTCTCTCCGCTGTCACGTGGGCTCTGGGGCATCTGCGACGTCCAGGAGCAGGTCACGATCTGTCCCACGTAGGCTCTCGC
The DNA here is from genome assembly GCF_964263255.1 of Lissotriton vulgaris. Taxonomy (NCBI): domain Eukaryota; kingdom Metazoa; phylum Chordata; class Amphibia; order Caudata; family Salamandridae; genus Lissotriton; species Lissotriton vulgaris. Next base: position 47,237,543 of record NC_141687.1, on the reverse strand, counting down.
CGTCAGCACCGTCGGCTTGAAGATTGTAGCAAACAGCACTTGGCAAAAGCAATCCACGCGGAACCGGGAGATTGCTTATCACTCGAACCAGGAGGGTCAGAGTGGGTGCTCCTTTTCACAGGAGCTGGTGCAGATCTGGAGCAACCAGAAAAGCAAGTCGTATTTCGAAGTTCGTCGGCACAGGGGCCACAAGCCAGCTGGCAAGTGACCGGGCCAACGCGTCGAGCGCACACAAGCAGAAGGGCCCCACGCAGCACTCGTCGAGTGTGGAGGGGTGAGCTTTGGTGCAAGTGGAGCTCGGGGCTGGGGCTTCTCAAACCCCGGTGTACAGCTTCGAGGGTCACTCGTGGGCCGCACGGTCAGCGTCTCGTGGCCTTTTCAAGATGGCGTGCCCCACGCTTCCGGTCGCCTCCACGGGTCTCAGCTCTGCAGGGACTGTGGATCGGGCAGGTAGAAGGCAGGCAAGCTTGATCTCGTCGATCTCTGTCGCTCGAGTTCCGGCGGGAACTGCAACAAAGCAAGGGTCGAGGGCTGGATGGTGCCTGTTTGCACAGGGTGGTCACTCCTTGACCACAAGGGAGATTCTTCAGTCTTCTCACGTCGTGTAGAAAGTCGAAGGGTCCAGATTTCGTTTCTTATGTTTCTTCAGGATGATCTGAGGTCCGTTGGGACTGCTCCCCCTCTTATTCGAATCTCGGGGGTTGGACATCCTGCTAGGTCCCCTCCTATGGGTGGGACCCAGGAAGGGGGTGGTTACACCCCTCTCCTTTGATCCTGGCCGCGCTGGGACAGGGGCTGGGAGGCCCCAGAACCGGTTTGGCCGGATCCTGCAAGGGGCAGCCTTGTGCTCCCCAGGCAGTGTCTGGTTTCATTGAAACCTCCCTACTCCAATCCACTATCTCCTGTCTGGGGTGGTTTGACACCGCCCTGTGACAGGAAACTCTTTGTCCAGGCCTCCTCTGCCGGGTTTCGGTCAGCAGCAGGAGGTCAGACCCGTGTCTGTGGCAGGGGCATCCATTTTGTGGATCTGAGGCTCATTTTAAATCAACCGCGTTTCAGTAAAGTAACATGTCTTCTCCCTCTAGAAGGGTGGAATGCTATCCCCGTCGCCAGAACTGGCGAGGGGATAGTATTCCAATTCGTATGACACCTTACACGACATGTTTTGATAAAGCCAAACCAAAGTTGCTATATAACCGCGAGGATTATAATGCGCTTAAGAGTATATGGTATGGCATTATCCCGGATCAGCTTAGGGAGTTGTTCCCGACAGCTGCAGACAGGCTCAGCTCATGCCAGAGCACCATCTCACATAAAACCACGCACTCTGCCTCCAGGATTGATGAGGCCTTCCATAGGAGTGGCTTACAGGCTATATATGTGTCCAGATATAGGTTTAGATATAGGTATACTATATCTAAGCAAGGGGTGATTACACCCACTTGCCCCAGCTGAGTGATCAGCCAGTTGTGTCAATTTAAGAACCAGCCAGGGGTGGCAAAAGCTATGCTTCAGCCCCTGGTAGGCCTTGGTGGCACCTATGCCCTGGGCACCTATAGTGCATGGTACAGGGGCTGACAAGGAGTCCATTTCCAATTGTGGTATGTACCTATAGCACATGTATTATGAATTTAGAGAGAGAACAGCAGGCTGGGGGTCTGATTAGCAGGCCCACAGCCTCAGTAAGTCGAAAACCAGTGAAGCAAAAAGCAAAAATTGGGGTGACCATAGGATAGCAGACCCTACTCTCCTACATAACCCCCCCCCAAACGCAGGGACATTAAACTTAACCTTGACCAGATAAGTCTTCATGTTCTAAGTGGAAGTACCGGGAGAGACCATCTGCATTACCATGGTCAGTCCCTGGGCGGTGCTCCACTGTAAAGTCCATCCCCTGTAGGGAAATGGACCACCTGAGCAGTTTGGGATTTTCACCCTTCATCTGATTTAGCCACAAGAGGGGCTTATGGTCTGTCTGAATTAGGAAGTGAGTACCAAACAAGTATGGCCTCAACTTCTTCAGGGCCCAAACCACAGCAAAGGCCTCCCTCTCAATAGCTGACCAACGTTTCTCCCTGGGGGTCAGCCTTCTGCTAATAAAAGCAATGGGCTGGTCTTGACCATCTTGATTAAGTTGTGAAAGCACAGCTCCCACCCCCAACTCAGAAGCATCTGTCTGTACAATGAACTGTTTGGAGTAGTCAGGACTCTTCAGGATAGGTGCAGAGCACATGGCCTTCTTCAGGTCATCAAATGCCTTTTGACAGCTAACTGTCCACTGAACCTTTTTGGGCATCTTCTTGGATGTCAAGTCATTCAATGGTGTCACAATGGACCCATAGTTCTTTACAAATTTTCTGTAATACCCAGTCAGGCCCAAGAAGGGTCTGACTTGTGTCTGGGTAGTTGGAGGAGTCCAGTCCTGTATGGTCTGGATCTTGCTCTCCAGTGGTTGAACTTGACCCCCACCTACTAGGTGGCCCAAGTACACAACCTTGCTCTGCCCTATCTGGCACTTAGTAGCCTTGATAGTCAGGCCTGCCTTTTGCAGGGCCTCCAGAACCTTCTTCAGGTGGATCAGGTGATCCTCCCAGGTGGAGCTAAAGACAGCAATATCATCTAGATATGCTGCACAAAAGTCATCCAGCCCAGCAAGGACTTGGTTCACCAACCTTTGGAAAGTGGCAGGTGCATTCTTCAAACCAAAGGGCATTACCACAAACTGATAATGCCCACTAGGGGTAGAGAATGCTGTTTTGGCTTTTGACTCCTCAGCTAGTCTGATTTGCCAGTAGCCAGCTGTCAAATCAAATGTGCTCAGAAACTTGGCAGAAGCCAATTTATCAATGAGCTCATCTGCTCTTGGAATGGGATGAGCATCTGTCCTAGTGACAGCATTGAGACCTCTGTAGTCCACACAAAACCTCATTTCTCTCTTTCCATCTTTGGTATGAGGTTTTGGCACAAGGACCACTGGGCTAGCCCATGGGCTCTCTGATGGCTCAATCACTCCAAGCTCCAACATCTTTTGCACCTCAGCCTTTATACAATCCCTGACATGGTCAGGTTGCCTGTAGATTTTATTCTTCACAGGCAGATTGTCACCAGTATCCACCTCATGGGTGCACCAGCTAGTCTGACTGGGTGTGAGTGAAAACAAGTGTCTGTGGGCCTGCAACACCTGTCTGCAGTCCACCTGTTGCTGCTCAGTGAGGCTGCCTGCCAAGGCTACTCCATCAACTGAACCATCATCAGGGTTCTGGGAAAGCAGGTCTGGGAGAGGGTCACTCTCTTCCTCCTGTTCCCCATCTGTGGCCATGAGGAGACTCATGTCCTCCCTGTCAACAAATGCTTTCAAACGATTGACATGGAGCACCCTGTGGGGGCTCCTAGGGGTGCCAAAGTCAACCAAGTAGGTGACTTCTCCCTTCTTTTCAATGATAGGGTAGGGTCCAGTCCATTGGTCCTGGAGAGCTGCTGGCCCCACTGGGTCCAACACCCACACCTTCTGCCCTGGCGGGTACTCAACCAGAACAGCCTTTTGGTCATGCCAGGCTTTCTGTAATTCCTGACTGGCCTCAAGGTTTTTGGATGCTCTCTCCATGTATTCAGCCATCCTGGAGCGGAGACCAAGTACATAATCCACAATGTCTAGTTTAGGCTTTTTGAGAGGTAACTCCCATCCTTCCTTCACCAAACTCAATGGACCTCTTACAGGGTGGCCAAACAAAAGTTCAAAAGGGCTGTAGCCAACCCCCTTCTGTGGGACCTCTCTGTAAGCAAAGAGCAAGCAGGGTAAAAGGATGTCCCATTTCCGCCTAAGCTTCTCTGGTAAACCTTTTATCATTCCCTTTAGGGTCTTGTTGAACCTTTCCACAAGCCCATTGCACTGTGGATGGTAGGGTGTGGTAAACTTATAGTTTACTCCACACTCTTTCCACATTGCTTTTAAGTATCCAGACATGAAGTTGGTACCTCTGTCTGAAAGAACCTCCTTTGGAAAGCCCACTCTTGAGAAAACTGCAATGAGGGCTTTTGCCACCACAGGAGCTGTGGTGGTCCTCAGGGGAATTGCTTCTGGGTACCTGGTGGCATGATCCACTACCACCAGTATAAATCTGTGCCCAGATGCTGTTTGAGGATCCATGGGACCCACAATGTCTATTCCAACTCTTTCAAAGGGTACCCCCACCACAGGTAGTGGTATCAGGGGGGCCTTTGTTGTGCCACCTGACTTACCACTGGCTTGGCAAGTGACACAGGAGCGACAAAACTCCTTGACATTTTCTGACATGTGAGGCCAGTGAAAGTGTGGAACAAGCCTGTCCCAAGTCTTATTCTGGCCTAAGTGTCCTGCAAGGGGAATATCATGGGCCAAGGTAAGAAGGAAGCCCCTAAACTTCAAAGGTATAACCAACCTCCTGGTTGTGCCAGGCTTGGGGTCTCTAGCCTCTGAATAAAGGAGTCCTTCATCCCAATACACTTTATGGGTACCTTGAGCATTCCCTGCAGCCTCAGCAGCAGCTTGCTGTCTGAGGGGTTCAAGTGAAGGGCAATCTAATTGGGCCTGCCCCAGGTCTGCCCTTGAGGGTCCCCCTGTCCCCAGAAACTCAACCTGATCAGGTTCAAGCTCCTCAGAGACAGTCTCCTCTTGGACTGCAGAATCAGTTTCCTGTGAAACCTGATCCTCAACCTGGGGCAAGTGGGAAGGCACAGCCTTAACCCTCTTGCTCCTTCTCTTGGGTTGTGGTTGGTCTATTGTTTCAAGATCCACCACTGGTTCAGGAAGGCACTTCTTAGCCTGAGACCTTGTCACTGCAAGGACATGAGCTGAAATCCCTAGCATTTCTGCATGAGTCCTGTACTCCACTTCTGACCAAACTGAGCTTTCAAGATCATTGCCTAACAGACAGTCTACTGGGAGGTCTGCACTCACAACAACTTTCTTTAGGCCATCTACCCCTCCCCAGGAGAAGTTCACAACAGCCACACTATGGGAAGTAGTGGAGTTGCTTGCATTGGTCACTAGGTAACTTTCACCTAGTACAATTTGTCCAGGGTCCACAAAGCCAGGTGCCACCATTGTGACACTGGCACAAGTGTCCCTGTAGGCCTGAGCCAGTTTCTCATTGATTAAGGGAGTCTGCCTATATTTGCCCAGGTTACTGGGGCTTACTGCAGTGGGCAAAGATATGTCCACATCATATAGGAGAACTGCCTGTGTGGGGATTCTGACTAGGCCAGATTCCACCTCAGTACCCAGGGTCAACCCTACTAAACCCTTTGGCTGTGTACCACCACTGCTGACTGTACTAGGGGGTGCAGTTGCTTTAGGAGCTGCAGTGGTGGGGACTGGATTTTTCTTAGTGCATTCACTGCCCCAGTGTGAAACTGATTTGCAGGTATTACACCAAGGTTTCTTTGGGCCATCGTTCTTCTTTTTCTTGTTTCCATTTTGGGAACCCCCCTCCTTATTGCTAGTTTGGGGGCCTGAAGACTTCTGGTCCTTTTCTTTATCTTTCTGATTCCCACCCTTCTGGTCTGTTTTCTTCTGGTCACCTTGGTTCTGGTTTTTCTGCTTAATCCTTGTTCTGACCCATTTGTCTGCCTTCTTTCCCAATTCTTGGGGAGAGGTCAAATCAGAGTCAACAAGGTATTGATGCAACAGCTGGTTCTGACAGTTATTAAGGATCTGTTCTCTCATCATAAGATTGTACAATCCTGTATAGTCTGAAACTTTACTTCCCTGCAGCCAACCCTCCAGAGCCTTAGTGGCACAATCTACAAAATCAGTCCAGTCCTGAGTCTGTGCTTTTTGGGTGTCTCTGAACAACAACCTGTATTGCTCAGTGGTTAGGCCAAACCCTTCAATAAGAGCACTCTTCAGAACAGAGTAGTTTTTGGCATCCTCAGGTCTAACAGTGAGGAGCCTGTCCCTCCCTTTCTCAGAAAAGGAGTACCATAAAATTGCTGCCCACTGATCCTCAGGGACCTGCTGTACCATGCAGGCCCTCTCAAGAGCAGTCATCCATTTGTGGATATCATCCCCTTCCTTGTAGGGGGGCACAATTTTTGTCAGGTTTCTATTGTCATAGGCCCTGTCTTTTTCTTTAGGAACTTTGCTGCCACCAGTGGCATCTAAGCCACACAATTTTTTCTCTCTTGCTAAAGCAAGTTTAGCTTGAGCCAAGGCTACCTCTTCCCTTTCTATTTGGAGTTGGACAGCCCTCATCCTGGCCCTATGCTCTATTCTCTGGGAGGAAGTCATTCCTCTTTGAGATTCTCTTGAGGCACTAGAAAGGTGAGAGTCCCTTGACAGAGATCTCTCCCTTCTATTACCTGGGAGAATTTGGTTATGAGATCTGGAGTGGTGCTGGCCCCCTCCATTCCCATGTAGGTCCAAGTTGGCCTGGTTAAGCCTGGCAACCTGTACCTGGTTTCCCACCTGATCCTGATCTTCAGGCTCTTCTACATCAGAGCCTTCCTCTGGGTCTTCCTCTTCCTCCTCTACTCCTTCTTGAAGATCCTCATTCTCAGGGGAGTTTATCCCTTCCTCTGTTTCTAAGGGAGTCTGAATCGCCTTATCTAGGTCATCCTTTTCTAGGAGAGCTATTAGGGAAGGAATGGTAGGGCCTCTGCCCTTTTTTAGCCCCCTGGCTGTGCACAAGGCACTCAGGTCTTTGTGGCTAAGGTTGTCATATCTGGATGTTGTCCCTATAGGATCAACTATTACAGGAGCAGAGCCTGAAGCTCTACCTGTATCAGACATGACTGCTAGTGAGGTGTAAGTGGTGCACTTACCTACACTAAGTGGTTTCCTACTGTACCTTGCTAGTGAGTTGTAGTCAGGGTGTGCTAATCCCTTTAATCTACAACTACTAAGTTCAGTAGAACTTAATATGCTAAGCTTTTGATTTATATGTACCTAGAGGTACTTGATGTGATCTTTCAATTTGATAAAGATTGCAATGGTAAAACAAACAGCAAGCTCAAATCCGCACCGCTGCACACCAATGTGAGAAGTTGGCCTGATAGGTAGTGTTTCCAATTCTGGAACCACTGGTTATCAGTCCAAGCAAACCCCAAAGATGTCAGGTTGTAAGTCAACCTTGTAGACAAGCTATCCTAGTGGTAGCATGGACTAAGCAGCCTTAAAGGCTTAACTTAAGAGGTCGTGTTAAGCGAGCTTGTTTTACCACATACAATCCTGTAATCAAATGAAAGGACACCACACAAGTATATATTATAAAAATATATGTATTTATTACTAAATTACTCCCCAGTACTCTTTATGAGGAAAGGGGCACAAGCGTTAAATCAAAAGCACTGTTACACATATAAAGTTGCACGTTTATGGATGAGGGCGGGTGGCCACTCAGACCATATATCAAAAAAGTGGTATAAGTAACACTTTACGAACAATGGTTAGGCCTAGGGCCTAGAGATTCGCTGGGAGCAGTCAGGACAAGCAATGAAGAAGTCGGGAGTAGCCCACAGGAGACGGATGCAGCACGGAAAGTGCAGCGCGCACCAATGCACTGTCTATGGTGCGTAAAAGTCAATTAAAGTGAATAAAAAGATACTTCCGCTGAACCTAGGAACACAAAACTTTAGACACAGACCCTAGAGGTGTGTACCAGTGTAAAGACACCGGCGTTGCAAAGTTACCTCACCCACAGGCCGTGGGTGCACAGGGTCGAAGTGGCGTCGGGTTCTGTCACGCAGGTTCTGGGTGCTTGGAGCTGTTGCAGCTGCAGGCGCTGTGAAGCAGAAGTGTCCGGTGCGATCCAAGGGTGGATCGATGTAGAAAAGTACCTGAAAGCAGAGGGGACAGAGTCTGGGTCACTCAGCAGTGACCAGGGTGGAACCAGGACGGAACCAGGCAATGTCGGGCGCAATCAGGCGGTTGTCGATAGGCTTCTCTCCGCTGTCACGTGGGCTCTGGGGCATCTGCGACGTCCAGGAGCAGGTCACGATCTGTCCCACGTAGGCTCTCGCCGTCAGCACCGTCGGCTTGAAGATTGTAGCAAACAGCACTTGGCAAAAGCAATCCACGCGGAACCGGGAGATTGCTTATCACTCGAACCAGGAGGGTCAGAGTGGGTGCTCCTTTTCACAGGAGCTGGTGCAGATCTGGAGCAACCAGAAAAGCAAGTCGTATTTCGAAGTTCGTCGGCACAGGGGCCACAAGCCAGCTGGCAAGTGACCGGGCCAACGCGTCGAGCGCACACAAGCAGAAGGGCCCCACGCAGCACTCGTCGAGTGTGGAGGGGTGAGCTTTGGTGCAAGTGGAGCTCGGGGCTGGGGCTTCTCAAACCCCGGTGTACAGCTTCGAGGGTCACTCGTGGGCCGCACGGTCAGCGTCTCGTGGCCTTTTCAAGATGGCGTGCCCCACGCTTCCGGTCGCCTCCACGGGTCTCAGCTCTGCAGGGACTGTGGATCGGGCAGGTAGAAGGCAGGCAAGCTTGATCTCGTCGATCTCTGTCGCTCGAGTTCCGGCGGGAACTGCAACAAAGCAAGGGTCGAGGGCTGGATGGTGCCTGTTTGCACAGGGTGGTCACTCCTTGACCACAAGGGAGATTCTTCAGTCTTCTCACGTCGTGTAGAAAGTCGAAGGGTCCAGATTTCGTTTCTTATGTTTCTTCAGGATGATCTGAGGTCCGTTGGGACTGCTCCCCCTCTTATTCGAATCTCGGGGGTTGGACATCCTGCTAGGTCCCCTCCTATGGGTGGGACCCAGGAAGGGGGTGGTTACACCCCTCTCCTTTGATCCTGGCCGCGCTGGGACAGGGGCTGGGAGGCCCCAGAACCGGTTTGGCCGGATCCTGCAAGGGGCAGCCTTGTGCTCCCCAGGCAGTGTCTGGTTTCATTGAAACCTCCCTACTCCAATCCACTATCTCCTGTCTGGGGTGGTTTGACACCGCCCTGTGACAGGAAACTCTTTGTCCAGGCCTCCTCTGCCGGGTTTCGGTCAGCAGCAGGAGGTCAGACCCGTGTCTGTGGCAGGGGCATCCATTTTGTGGATCTGAGGCTCATTTTAAATCAACCGCGTTTCAGTAAAGTAACATGTCTTCTCCCTCTAGAAGGGTGGAATGCTATCCCCGTCGCCAGAACTGGCGAGGGGATAGTATTCCAATTCGTATGACACCTTACACGACATGTTTTGATAAAGCCAAACCAAAGTTGCTATATAACCGCGAGGATTATAATGCGCTTAAGAGTATATGGTATGGCATTATCCCGGATCAGCTTAGGGAGTTGTTCCCGACAGCTGCAGACAGGCTCAGCTCATGCCAGAGCACCATCTCACATAAAACCACGCACTCTGCCTCCAGGATTGATGAGGCCTTCCATAGGAGTGGCTTACAGGCTATATATGTGTCCAGATATAGGTTTAGATATAGGTATACTATATCTAAGCAAGGGGTGATTACACCCACTTGCCCCAGCTGAGTGATCAGCCAGTTGTGTCAATTTAAGAACCAGCCAGGGGTGGCAAAAGCTATGCTTCAGCCCCTGGTAGGCCTTGGTGGCACCTATGCCCTGGGCACCTATAGTGCATGGTACAGGGGCTGACAAGGAGTCCATTTCCAATTGTGGTATGTACCTATAGCACATGTATTATGAATTTAGAGAGAGAACAGCAGGCTGGGGGTCTGATTAGCAGGCCCACAGCCTCAGTAAGTCGAAAACCAGTGAAGCAAAAAGCAAAAATTGGGGTGACCATAGGATAGCAGACCCTACTCTCCTACATTGACTCTTCAGCCACGAGGACCAAGAGGCGTCAACGACAACCAGGTGTTGGATTCAAGCTTTCCCACAAAGGATCTCGAGTGCTGTTGTGTCGGTTTCCGGATTGGACCCAACAAGCCTTGGTAACAGCAACCCATGCAGAAAGCAGAGATTGTCTTCGGTGCAGACCAGTAAGGTCTGAGGGACTCACCACATGGTGGGGAGTCAGGCACGTCTGGAGCAACCATGGAAGCCCAAAGAAAAGAAGGGTTAACTTTGTGGGGACCCACCAGTCGATGTACCAGGGATTGCGATGGCCTCTAGCAGAAATGCTAGAAGCTGGCTGACGGAACACTTGTGGAGTGTAGGCACACAATCTTCGGTGCAGATGCTGCTCGGGGCTTGGACTACAAATAGTCCAATGCACAACTTCGGGAAAGCTCGGGAAGTTGATGCACTAGAAAATGTGCGCGGTGTCCAGGACTTCTGGTTCCACATCACTCGTGAGGGCTGTCGGTCTCAACTTTGCTGGGATCTTGTGTCGGCCTCTGAGAAGTATGGTAGTCTGTGTCCTGAGTTGCAACTACTTTGGAGTCAGGCGGGAGCTTCGGAAATGCAGACCGCAAGATGCTTCTTTGGTGCCTGTTTGAACAGGGGAGTCACTCCTTGACCCCAAGGGAGATTCTTCAGTCTTCTAGTCGATATAGTGTGTTGAAGTTCCAGGATTCAACTTCAGAGTTTCATTCAGGTATAATCTAAAGTCCTAAGGACTGAGGTCCCATACTTATACTAAGAAAGGGGGTTGGACATACTCTACACCCCTTTCCCTTTGTCCAGTTTCGCACCAGAGCAGGGGCTGAGTGCCCCTGCAACCGGTTTGAACTGGGGTATGCAAAGGGACACCAAGTGTGCCCCCAGCACTGTCTGAAAAGCATTCTCTTAACACCTTAAGCGCTGCCGTCGCCCAACGGTCGTCACAAGCGCTACCTCCCCAGTGCTGCGCACGACCGTTGGCCGACGGGCCAGCATTCGCTCTTCGAACGTTCAGCACTGGGCGCTGAACGTTCGAAGCAGCTAAGGTGTTAATGCACCCACCCAGCCCCAATACACTAAAGCTTATCTGGGAGGTGGTTACACCTCCCTGTGACAGGAAACCTATTGTCCAGGCCTCCCCTGTTGAAGTTTCGTCCAGCAGCAGGAGATCAGACCCATGTCTGTGGCTGCAGCATTCATTTTTGATGCTAGGGTTCTTTTAAACTATTACTGGTTATGTTAGTGAGTACATGTCTGTCCCTCTAGAAAGGTGGAATTCTGCCCCCACCACCAGGACTGGCGGCGGTAGGATTCCAAAGTATTTGACACCAAACACAACATGTTTTCATGCAGCCATTCCAAAGTTAGCATTTACCGCAAGGTTATAATGCACTTAAAAGTATATGGTCTGGCTGCATCACAGAACAGCTTCAGAGAATAGGATCCGAAAGCTGCAGAGGGGCCCAGCTCATGCGTGGGCACCCTCTCACACAAAAACAAAACCAAGCACTCTGCCTCAGGATTGATAAGGTCTGCCATAGGAGTGACTGATAGGTTTACATGTGTCAGTGATTAAAGGTAGATATATGTAACCTATATCTTAGTAAGAGGTGCATGCACCACCTTACCCAGGCTGCAGTAGCAGACCTGTGGTGTCATTTTGGAAGGCTTCCCAAGGGTGCCATAATACATGCTTCAGCCCCTGGTATGCCTCTGGGGTACCGGTGCCCTTAGTACCTAAGGTACCATATACTAGGGACTAACAAGGGTAACCCAGTAACCAATCTGGAGCGTACCTAAAGTACATGCAATCATTTTAGAGAGGAAGCAGCTAGGCTGGGGTCCTGAATAGCAGGGCCCCAGCCAGACTATATTCCAGAAACAGTTGAACGCCAGCAAAAAGTGGGGGTAACCATAGTAAGCACACCCCTACCCCCAACTCAGATGCATCTGTTTGGACAATTCATTTTTTGGAGTAATTAGGACTTTGCAGAATTGGTGCAGGGCACATGGCCTGCTTGAGGTCATCAAATGCCTTTTGACAGCTAACTGTCCACTGAACTTTCTTTGGCATTCTTTTAGAAGTTAAGTCATTCAGGGGTGTCACAATGGAACCATACCCCTTGACAAATCTTCTGTAGTACCCAGTCGGGCCCAAGAAAGCTCTGACCCGGAGTCTGGATAGTTGGAGCAACCCATTCCTTGATGATCTGGATTTTGCTCTGTAATGGTTCAACCTGGCCTCCACCTACGAGGTGGCCCAGATACACAACCTGGCTCTGCCATATCTGGCACCTAGTAGCCTTGGTAGTTAGGCCTGCTTTCTGCAGGGCCTCCAAAACATTTCTCAGGTGGACCAGGTGATCCTCCCCGGTGGAGCTAAAGACAGCAATATCATCAAGATATGCTGCACTATAGTCTTCCAGGCCTGTTAGGACTTTGTTCACCAACCTTTGAAAAGTGGCAGGTGCATTTTTCAGACCAAAGGGCATCACCACAAACTGATAGTGCCCACTAGGGGTTGAGAATGCTGTCTTTGGCTTTGTATCATCAGCTAATCTGATCGGCCAGTAGCCAGCTGTAAGAAAAAAGTGCTCAGAAATGTGGCTGGACCCAACATATCTATAAGCTCATCTGCTCTTGGGAATAGATGGTCATCAGTCCCAGTGACTGCATTAAGACCCTTGTAGTCAAAACAAAACCTCATCCCTTACCACCCTGTGTGTGAGGTTTTGGTACCAAGACCACTGGACTAGCCCAAGGGCTATTTGAGGGTTCAATAACTCCCAAATCCAATATTTTCTGGACTTCAGTCCTGATACAGTCCCTGACATGACAAGGTTGCCTGTAAATCTTATTTTTTTTTTTTTTTTTGAAAACCTTTATTGCACAATAGAATCATACAAATACGGGCCTACAACCATCCGGCCGGCCTCGGTAGCATCTGGAGTGCAATAGCAAATGGTAAAGGCGTCCCGGCAACATAGGAGCACAAGCAGGATAGTATCAAGTTACACTGAAAACACATGCGCCGCCGGGAAGCAGGCGAAGTGAGGTTTAGTTTTAAAGTTTTTAGTATGTCCATAAAAGGGGCTAGAAAGGATCTGAGGCAAAATAGACCATCCAGGACATAAGTGGGCTAGTATCAGCATCATCATTACGCAAACAATTTCCGTTCAGCAATTGACCGCAGAGGACCAGACAGGAGAAACGTAAGCTAGCATTACTACGGTCGGCAGTTACCACCCACACCATATCGATCCACCCAAAAACCCCAGGAAAAATTGGGAGAGAAAGAATAAAAGTAGGAGAATAAAAACCAAGGCCCATAGTAACAAAAAGAAACATAAGTACACCCGCCCCACCCTACACACATGCAGAGGCTACGGCCTACCCCCCCCTCGCAGAGTGCCTGTCGCCCCAAAAGAGTACCCGAAATGCAGAAGAGAAGAAAAGAGAGAAAGGAATTCACAGAAGACCGGGGGAGGGCCCAGGCAAAGGAAACATACAGTCAATAAAACCACCCTCGGCCATCCCTCCTCGGATCCCGACCCGACACCGTAATAGCATATACCATCCCAACAGTTCCAATTTTCCGTCAACCATGTAGCATCCGACCGCGTTCAAAACTTAAATAGTGTCAGCCTTGTCCCCGTCGATCCAGCCCAACAATGAAGTCCAGGCGGGCAGCGGCCATCTTGAACACGAGGTGCAGATGTAAATACCACCACCAGTTCAAAAGCCCCTCGCAGAAATCTGTCCCACGTAGTGCCGAACAATCAGGAGCTACCCAGTAAAGGTGGAAACCCAGCAGCAGTACCTGAAGGCCGATTGGCCAGGGCCGTTGCAACAATCTCTTGGCAGAGCAGGGGGGCCCTCCGGAGGACCCCCAGGTGGACACGGGGCAAGTCGACCAGCAAGCACTCTCCAGCCGGTGGGCAGGGTCCAGCGTCGCACTCCCCAGCATCCCCAGAGTAGAGGGCCCAGCAGCCGAGTCGTCCGGGGGGTACCATGTCTCGACACACGGCGGGATACACAGGTCCCACCCGCCGGTCACCGGGTACAGCAGGTCCGGCGGGGAACAGCCAGCAGCACAGTCGTCCGGGAGCTCACCAGGCATCACTCCATTTAGTCGGTCTCCCAGGTCACGGGCGCAAGCCCGCATAGATGACCGCAGATCGTGCAGGGCAATGAATACATCCGCAAGGGCAATGGGCCCCACAGCAGCAGAGTCCCGCACCCGGAGGGCGTCGCCATGTTGTCGTCCACTGTAGTGGCTGCCGGAGCCCATCACAAAGGCAAAGCCGATAGTGCAAGCAGTGGGCGCAATCACCACTAAGCCACGATGAAAGTTAATCTCCCGCCGTCCGGGGCCTGCCGTAAGCAATTTTCATCATGGAGAGCGTCTCTTGGAAACCCCCGGGGACTACCAGCAGAGGTGCAGGGCGCCTGGTAAAATGGCGTCTACCGCAGCGCCAAAGGATAGTGAAATCACCCAGCGCCGGACCTGGGACGGATGAGGGATACAATGCAGCTCCTGCTACAGTATCGAAGCAAACATGGAAGCGCGGGCCGGGCGGCACACTGTAGCAATCATTGCAACAGTAGCACAGCAGCCTCCGGCCCCTTCCGCTGCTGCCGGGTCAAGGGGCAGCCTCTCCGGAGAACAAAGACCCGATCCCTCACACGCCGCGGTGGGGCAGGGTAAAGGCGAATCTTCGGTTCCACAGCGAGCTGACCGACGGGGAACACACCATTCGAGGCGGAAGCTCAGCCCGGCTCCGAAGCGCCGGTTTTCATTCAGGATAGAGATCAGGATCCGCTGCGCTTTGGGCAGAAAGCCGGCGGGTCAGCGGAGCCGAGGAGTCAGGCGGCCATCGCGGTTGCTGGCTTGGCTCCTCCCCCCCGTAAATCTTATTTTTAACAGGCAGACTGTCCCCAGTATCCACTTCATGGGTGCACCAGGTAGTCTGACTTGGAGTCAGAGAGAACATATGTCTGTACTGATTGAGTACCTGTCTGCAATCAGTTTGCTTCTGGTCAGTGAGGTTGCCTGCCAAGGATACACCATCTACTGACCGATCATCAGGCTTCTGTAAGAGCAGGTCAGGGAGTGGATCACTCTCTTCCTCCTGTCCCTCACCAGTAGCCATGAGTAAGCCCAGGTCTGCCCCGTCAACATATGGTTTCAGTCTGTTGACATGAAGCACCCTATAGGGGCCCCTGGGAGTTCCAACGTCTACCAAATAAGTAACCTCTCCCTTGTGTTCAACAATTGTATGGTGGCCAATCCACTTGTCTTGGAGGGATGCTGGGGCCACAGGCTCCAACACCCACATTTCTGTCCTGGCTGGTAAACAGTCAGTCCAACCTTTTGGTCATGCCAGGCTTTCTGTAATTCCTGGCTAGCCTCAAGGTTTTTAGTTGCCTTTTTCGTGTACTCAGCCATCCTGGAGCGGAGGCCAAGTACATAGTCCACAATATCCTGTTTAGGGGGTTTGAGAGGTAACTCCCATCAATCCTTCACCAGACACAATGGGCCTCTTACAGGATGCCCAAACAGAAGTTCAAAAGGGCTGTAGCCAACCACCTCTGAGGAACCTCCCTGTATGCAAACAAAAGGCAGGGTAGTAGGATGTCCCATTTCCGCCTAAGCTTTTCTGGGAGACCCTTGATCATACCCTTTAAGGTTTTGTTGAATCTTTCAACTAAACTATTGCATTGTGGGTGTTAGTTTGTGGTGAATTTGTAGTTCACTACACACTCCTTCCACATTGCAGTCAAGTAGCTAGACATAAAGTTTGCATCTCTGTCAGATACTACCTCCTTTGGGAAACCCACTCTTGAGAACACTCCCAAGAGGGCTCTGTAGTGGTCCTAAGGGGAATTGCCTCTGGGTACCTAGTGGCATGGTCCACCACCACTAGGATAATCCTGTGCCCAGATGCTGTTTGAGGATCCATGTTGGACAGGCCACATGAAGGGCCGCTCTCCCCCGGCCCAACCAGGCCTGAGTCCAGTCCCGCAAGTACCACACACCACCATTGCACGTCCTCCGTCCCCTCAGGGACCCCTGCCCTCGAGCATGTCGACCTCGTGGGCCCGATCCACTGCCGGCCCACGCGCCCAGCCTGGGGCGCCATCTTGGACACTCCACCACGAGGCCGCCTGGCCCCCGATCGACCTCAACCCTGGGCCTGGCCCGGCCTCAGACATTCCGGCACCACCCTCCACCCAGGAGGTGAGCGGGCTACTTGGCAAGTCAATGGGAGAAAGAGGTGCCGATGGCTCTCCCCCACCAAGTGCCGCTCGCCCATCGCCTCCCCGGGCGCTGGCTCCACCCCCCTGCTGGGTGTCTGGACTCCCTCATCCCGGACCTCCCGACCTCCAAGTGCGAGGGTCCGGACATCAAAGCACGCCAGCCCTATAACTGGGGCAGCTCCAGAGCAGGAAGGCAGTTGTATCTTGGAGTCGAGAGACGTAAAGAGGAACTCATCCTGGACGGACTACTGGCGCTGCCGTAGCTCTGTCTTGTGCACCATCGTCCTGCCTGTTGGCGCTGCCACAGCCGTCGTAATCTTCATCACCTTCATCGTCGTCGGGACCTGCTGGCGTGGCCGCGGACCGTTGTAACCGTCATCTTCACCGGGACCTGCAGGCTCCGCCGCGGACCGTCGTTTTCCTTCGTCCATCTCGGGACCTGCCTGGCTCCGCCGCGGCCCGATCATCCAGAACGCCGAGCTCGAGGATTGAGAGCTATTTTCCACTCGTTGGTAACAAAGACTGTCCCGCTACCCCTTTCCTAAACCAGAGACTAGAACCGAGGGGACCCCTGAGTCCAGACCTCCTTGTATCCATCATCGTAACCTAAGAATTGCATATAAAGTCTCGTTAACCTTCAACCTTGTGTGGTGTCCGTCTGTGGGGGGGAAGTTACTTATCTGTACAGTCGTTGGAGACGGCTCTCCCTGGAGACCTCTCCCCGTAACCTCGGCCGACCCTCCCGGTCCGTCTAACATTGGTGGCCAGCGGCGCGATCCGAATCACCGCATAAACGTACAGAGAGTAGCTCACCCCACGACGAAGTCACAATGACCACGAAAGAGAGCGGATCAACCGAGAAATTCCAAATGGAGAAATTGGAGGAGTACAACCATCGTGAACTAAAACAATTCTGCATCGAACTGGGTATCGCTACCACCGGACTGAGTACCAAGGACGATTTTAAGCATGCCCTAGAATCTTGGGCAGAGACCGGGGCTGCCGGAACCCCTGATCAAAGCACCGTAGAAAAAACGACCACGGCCCCTGAAGGGCAAAGAACGGGTCTCTCGCAAGACGAGATCCAGGAAAGAGAAAGGACCCGACTACACGAACTAGAAATGGCCCGACTTAAAATGGACGTTGAACTTAAGTTGGCCGAACAAAAAATCAACTTAGAGCACCTGCGTCTCCGAGAAGAAAGAGAGGAGAAACAGAGACAAAGGGAGCTCGAGGAGAAGAAACTAGCGTACGAACACGAACGGAACCTAGCCGAGATCAACCTACGCAAGCAGAATAAAGAAGCAGGGGTGCCCGAGCGACCCCCCACCTCAGGGACCACAGACAAAAAGGTACACATCCCCAAAGATGTTGTCCGAGAATATTTCAGAGAGGACGACATCCAGCAATGGTTTAAAGCCTATGAAATCGCTATGACTGCACACCGGATCGATAGAAGCGACTGGGGAGCCGGTCTCTGGGGAAGATTCCTCAACGAGGGCCGCGACACCCTGCTACAGCTCCCGGACCACCAGATGACCTCCTACGACCATATGAAAGCGGCACTCCTCACCCGCTATGGTCTCACACCCGAGATGTACCGTCAGAGGTTCCGAGACTGCACCCGCATCCCGGGTACAACTTGGGTGGACTATGTAACATACTTTAGCCGAGCCTTCGAGGGCTGGATCCGAGGAAGCAACGTCACGACCTACGAGCAATTATTTAATCTGATGGTATGGGAGCATCTGTCGAACAATTGCTTCATTGAACTCCGCCAGCACCTCCTCGACAGCAAGTTAACGGATCCCCGGCAGCTCGCAGCCGAAGCTGACCGGTGGGAGATCACCAGAGTGGGCCGGAATGGGTCCTACGAACAGAACCGGAACAACAATGGTCAGCACCGACCCAGAGGAGGAGGAGGGGGCCAAGGGCGAGGAAGAGACAACGCCCCGGTCGCCCCCACTACCAACACCACCCCCCCGGCCAACCGGGGCAGCACCCCAGCGCGACCGGGGTACAGAGCCAATGTCACGTGTCACCGATGTCAACGAGTCGGCCACTATGCGAACGACCCAAACTGCCCGCAGTACCAGAGCCCAAGACCCCGCCAAGTGGCCGCTGCAGCCCTAGGGGAAGAACAGATCTCCGAGGAGCAGGAAGAGTACGAACAAGAGCATCAAGAGTGGGAGCCAGCCGCCATGGCTCTAGCCTGCTTAGGGGGGAAAGACATGGTCCCGCGGGTCCCCCTACCCGCTAACACCCAGAAGTACAGCCAATGGGTGAGCATCAATGGACACCAGGCCGAAGCCCTTCGTGACACCGGGGCCAGTGTAACAGCCGTCCGCTGTCACCTGGTGGCCCCAGAACAGTATCTACCGAACATTCTCTGCCCTGTACGATCAGCCGATAACTCGGAAAGCCTGTGTCGGATGGCCCGCGTCCCCTTCGAATGGGGGGGGGTCTCCGGCATGTTGAAAGTAACGGTCCGAGACGATGCCCCCGTAGACTGCCTCCTGGGCAATGACCTGGAAAGCTCTCCGTGGGCCGCCGTGGAGAGAAAGGAACACCTGGGGATGTTGGGCGTCCCAGACTGGGCGTGCGTCACCACCCGTTCCATGGCCGCCCGTGCCAACCACCGGCCAGAAGAACCCGAATGGCCGGCGCCACCGCCTCCGGTCGCCCCAGCCGAAAACACCGACCGCAACATTCCCTCCGAACCAGCCCAACCTACCGACCTCGCTAACCTCGACCAGTGGCCTCAAGAAGGGGGGCCCACGCAAGAACAATTTCGCCAAGAACAGAAGACCTGTCCCTCCCTCGAGGGACTCCGCCAGCAAGCGCTCGCCCAAAGCGCAGGGGATACCTCCGGAACTCATTGGGTCTACTGGGACAATGACCTGCTGTACAGCGAGCAAAGAATCGCCGAGCTGGGGAGCAACCGAGTACTAGTGGTACCCCTCCGTTTCAGAGACTTCCTGTTAAACCTGGCCCACAATGTCCCCCTGGCAGGACATCTGGGACAAGATAAAACCTACAGTCGCCTAGTGACCCACTTCTTCTGGCCCAAAATGAGGAACGATGTGCACCAGCATTGCCGATCTTGCCCCACGTGCCAAGCCAGTGGAAAGAGCGGCCGCAAACTAAAGGCCCCCCTGCAACCTTTTCCCGTGGTCACTACCCCGTTTGAGAGAGTCGGAATAGACATTGTGGGGCCCTTGGACCCACGCACAAAACAAGGCCATCGATTCATCTTGGTGCTAGTGGACCACGCCACCCGCTACCCTGAGGCTGTTCCTCTGCGAACTGTGACAGCCCCGGTAGTCGGCCGGGCCCTGATGGGGATCTTCTCCCGTGTGGGCTTCCCCCGAGAAGTCGTCAGCGACAGAGGCACGAACTTTATTTCCAAATACATGAAGTCCCTCTGGCAACAGTGCGGGGTCACCTACCGATTCACAACCCCCTATCACCCTCAAGGGAACGGACTCGTTGAGCGGTTCAACCGCACGCTCAAGGGAATGATCGGGGGGTTGGAAGAGCCCCTCCGTCGCCAGTGGGATGTGCTGCTGCCGTGCCTCCTCTTCGCGTATCGAGAGGTCCCCCAGAAATCCCTGGGCTTCAGCCCATTTGAACTGCTATATGGACACCCAGTGCGAGGGCCGCTCAGTCTCGTCAAAGAAGGCTGGGAGATGCCTCCGTTAAAGAACCCTCCAGATGTCTTCCGGTACCTCCTCACCCTCCGCAACCAGACCCGGCGGTTCAGAGAACTAGCGAAGGCCAACCTAGAGGCCAGTCAAGAGGACATGAAAAAATGGTATGACCAGAATGCCTCATCCATTGAATTCGAACCTGGCCAACAGGTATGGGTGATGTCCCCCACTGAGCCATGCGCCCTACAAGACAAATGGACGGGGCCCTTCAAAGTAATAGAGCGCAAGGGTCCTGCCACCTATCTCATCGACATGGAATCCTCCCGGAACCCCCTCCGGGTCCTCCACGCTAACAGACTAAAGCCCCACTTTGTGCGAACAGAGCTCAGCCTCCTGATGGCCACAGACACTGGGGTTGAAGAAGACTCCGAGCCTCTCCCTGACCTCCTACGGACTCAAGAGCAAGACGGCTCCGTGGATGGGGTTCGGCTCTCAGAGGCCCTCACCAGAGAACAACGCCAAGAGTGTCAAGCCCTCCTATCACAGTTCGCCAGCCTGTTCTCCCTCACCCCAGGTGTCACTTCCTGGTGTGTGCACGATGTGGACACCGGGGACAGCCCCCCTATCCGCCACCGGGCCTACCGCGTGCCAGACCGGGTACGGGCCTGCATCCAGGAAGAAATAGCCAAGATGCTCACGCTCGGGGTCATCGAGCCCTCAGACAGTCCCTGGGCCAGCCCTGTCGTACTGGTCCCCAAAGCAGCTGCCCCCGGCACCACACCAGAACTCCGGTTCTGCGTAGACTACCGGGGCTTGAATGCGGTCACCAGAACAGACGCGCATCCCATCCCCCGGGCAGATGAACTAGTCGACCGAATGGGAGCTGCCCGCTACCTCAGCATCTTCGACCTGACAGCAGGCTATTGGCAGATCGGCCTCACACCCCGGGCGCAAGAACGTTCTGCCTTCTCCACCCCCGATGGCCATTACCATTTCACGGTCATGCCCTTCGGCATGAAGAATGCCCCAGCAACATTCCAACGGCTCGTCAATCAGGTCCTGGCGGGGCTCGAAGGATTCAGCGCCGCCTACCTAGACGACATCGCTGTATACAGCCACCATTGGACCGAGCACCTCCACCACCTCCGAGCAGTGCTGCAAGCCCTCCAGCGAGCTGGCCTCACGATCAAGGCCAGCAAGTGTCAAATTGGGCAAGGGTCTGTAACCTACCTCGGACACCAGGTGGGAAGCGGCCTAGTGGCCCCTCTACAGCTGAAAATTGCCGCCATCCAGGCATGGCAGCCCCCCATCACCCAAACCGAGGTACGAGCCTTCCTGGGCCTCACGGGCTACTACCGAAGGTTCGTGAAAGACTATGGTACCATAGTGGGGCCCCTCACAGAACTCACGTCAAAGAACCAGCCCAAGAAAGTCACCTGGACCCCAGAGTGTCAAACTGCATTTGAACAATTGAAGGCCGCCATGTGTTCCGCCCCTGTGCTCCAGGCCCCAGACTACAGCCGGGAGTTCGTAGTCCAGACGGACGCCTCCGACCAGGGCATTGGGGCAGTCCTGTCTCAAGTGAACACCGAAGGCCTTGATCAACCGGTGGCCTTCATCAGCCGGAGACTCCTACCACGGGAGCAACGCTGGAGCACCATAGAGAGGGAAGCCTTCGCTGTGGTATGGGCCCTCAAGAAGCTCCGGCCCTACCTTTTTGGGACCCACTTTCGGGTGCAGACCGACCACCGACCCCTGCAATGGCTGATGCATATGCGGGGGGAGAACCCAAAGTTGCTACGCTGGTCCATCTCCTTGCAAGGTATGGACTTCACAGTCGAACACCGGCCTGGGCCAGATCACGCCAACGCGGATGGCCTGTCCCGGTTTTTCCGCCTCGACGAGGAGAGTCCCCAAGAGGATGGGTAACTCTCCCCGCCTTCAGCTGGGGGGGACGCATGTTGGACAGGCCACATGAAGGGCCGCTCTCCCCCGGCCCAACCAGGCCTGAGTCCAGTCCCGCAAGTACCACACACCACCATTGCACGTCCTCCGTCCCCTCAGGGACCCCTGCCCTCGAGCATGTCGACCTCGTGGGCCCGATCCACTGCCGGCCCACGCGCCCAGCCTGGGGCGCCATCTTGGACACTCCACCACGAGGCCGCCTGGCCCCCGATCGACCTCAACCCTGGGCCTGGCCCGGCCTCAGACATTCCGGCACCACCCTCCACCCAGGAGGTGAGCGGGCTACTTGGCAAGTCAATGGGAGAAAGAGGTGCCGATGGCTCTCCCCCACCAAGTGCCGCTCGCCCATCGCCTCCCCGGGCGCTGGCTCCACCCCCCTGCTGGGTGTCTGGACTCCCTCATCCCGGACCTCCCGACCTCCAAGTGCGAGGGTCCGGACATCAAAGCACGCCAGCCCTATAACTGGGGCAGCTCCAGAGCAGGAAGGCAGTTGTATCTTGGAGTCGAGAGACGTAAAGAGGAACTCATCCTGCACGGACTACTGGCGCTGCCGTAGCTCTGTCTTGTGCACCATCGTCCTGCCTGTTGGCGCTGCCACAGCCGTCGTAATCTTCATCACCTTCATCGTCGTCGGGACCTGCTGGCGTGGCCGCGGACCGTTGTAACCGTCATCTTCACCGGGACCTGCAGGCTCCGCCGCGGACCGTCGTTTTCCTTCGTCCATCTCGGGACCTGCCTGGCTCCGCCGCGGCCCGATCATCCAGAACGCCGAGCTCGAGGATTGAGAGCTATTTTCCACTCGTTGGTAACAAAGACTGTCCCGCTACCCCTTTCCTAAACCAGAGACTAGAACCGAGGGGACCCCTGAGTCCAGACCTCCTTGTATCCATCATCGTAACCTAAGAATTGCATATAAAGTCTCGTTAACTCCATTTGTCCAACAATGTCAATCCCCACTCTCTCAAATGGAACCCCCACCACAGGTAGTGGTATCAGGGGGGCCTTTGTTGTACCACCTGCTTTGCCACTGGTTTGACAGGTGACACAGGAGCGACAAAACTCCTTTGTGTCTTCAGACTTGTGGGGCCAGTGAAAGTGAGGGACAATTCTGTCCCAAGTCTTGTTTTGGCCCAGGTGTCCTGCTGAATGAATATCTTGGGCTAGTGTCAAGAGGAAGCCCCTGAATTTCAAAGGTATAACCAACCTCCTGGCTGCACCAGGCTTGAGGTCTCTACTCTCTGAATACAGGAGTCCATCATCCCAATAAATCGTATGGGTGCCACTAGCATTCCCAGGAGCCTCACCAGCAGCCTGCTCTCTGAGGGGTTCAAGAGAAGGGCAGCTCAGCTGTTCCTGACTCAGATCTGCTCTGGACGGGCCCCCTGTCTCCAATAACTCAACCTGATCAGGCTCAAGCTCATCTGGGACAGTTCCTTCTTCAGGAGGACAATCATCTCCCTCAAGAGACTGATCCTCACTCTGAGTCAGGCACTGCCTTAACCCTACTGCTCATTTTCTTGGAAGGCACCTGGTCCATTATTCCAGAATCCAGGGCCTGTTCAGTTTTAGACATTTTGGCATGTGACCTAGTCACAGCAAACACATGTGCAGAGATTCCTTACATTTCTGCATGGGTCCTTACTCCACTCTAGACCAGGCTGAAGTCTCTAAATCATTGCCAAGCAAGCATTCAACAGGGAGGTCTGCATTTACCACAACTTTCTTGGGGCCAGTTACCCCTCCCCAGGAGAAATTAACAACTGCCAGGGCATGGTTGGTCCTGACTTTGCTAGCATTGCTCACTTGGTAAAGTTCACCAAGTATGATCTGTCCAGGGTCCACAAGGTCTTGTGTCACCTTTGTGTCACTTGCCCCCGTGTTCCTGTAGGCCATAGCCTCTTTTACATTTATCAAAAGGCTGCTGTCTGTATTTTCCCAAGTTACTGAGACTCACAAATGAGGACATATCCATTCCTCTATCAAAGACCAGTACAGCCTGAGTTGGAACTGTGACTAGGCCAGAGTCCACTTCAGAACCCAGGGTTAACCCTACTACACCCATCTGCTGAGTACCACCACCTGGAGCTGAAGTAGGGTGAACAGTTGCCTTAGGGGCAATGGTGGCTGGAGTTGAGTCTTTATTTCTAGTGCAATCACTAGTCCAATGGCTGTTCTGCTTACAGATTTTACACCATGGTTTCTTTTGGCCTTTCTTTTTGGAAGATTCGGAATCCCCACCATTAGAAGATTTTTGGGGGCCTTGTGAAGACTTCTGGTCTTTACCCTTTTCCTCACCCTTATTACGATCTTGCTTCTTCTGGTCACCGCCTTGGTTCTGTACCTTCTGCTTTACCCTGGTTCTGACCCATTTGTCTGCCTTATTTCCCAATTCTTGGGGAGAGGTCAGATCAGAGTCTACCAGGTGCTGATGCAACAGCTGATTCTGACAGGTATTAAGGATCTGCTCCCTCATAATCAAGTTGTATAATCCTGTATAATCACACACTTTACTGCCCAGTAACCAGCTCTCAAGAGCCTTGGTAGCACA
This sequence comes from Lissotriton vulgaris, assembly GCF_964263255.1. Classification (NCBI taxonomy): domain Eukaryota; kingdom Metazoa; phylum Chordata; class Amphibia; order Caudata; family Salamandridae; genus Lissotriton; species Lissotriton vulgaris. The sequence continues at coordinate 47,213,354 of NC_141687.1, read as the reverse complement.
ATCAACAAAGTCAACCCAGTCCCGAGTCGGAGTCTTTTGGGTATATCTGAACTGTAGTCTATACTGCTCAGTGGTTAGGCCAAACCCATCTATTAGAGCACTCTTCAGGACTTTGTAATCCTCAGCATCCTCTTCTCTTACAGTGAGGAGCTTGTCTCTACCTTTGTCTGCAAAGGAGAGCCTCAAGATTGCTGTCCACTGCTCATGGGGGACCTTCTGAACTTTGCAGGCCCTTTCCAGTGCAGTTATCCATTTGTGGATGTCATCTCCACTCTGGTAGGTAGGGAAAATCTTGTTTAAGTTTCTATGGTCATACGACCCTTCCCTACCACAAGGGACGTTTCTGCCACCATGGGGCTCTAGTCCCATCTTTTTTCTAGCCTTTTCAAGCTCTAAGGACTCCCTTTCTAAGTCTTTCGCTCTTCTCTTGGGAGATGTACCTCCTATGAGCAGAGACAGATGTCCCTACAGATTGTTAGAATGATAAGATTCCTGCGAAGGAGATCTTGACTGTCTAGGCACACCCCCAACTCTTCCTGGTGGGACAAAGACAGGGCCACTCTACCTTATTCATCTCCAGTAGGAGCTGGATTGTCCAGGTCTAGGTCATTGTCGTGTGCCTGGTCAACATCAGAGTCTGAGTCCTGGTGGTTTGGACCACTGGGCTCTTCTCCCTCTGCTGTTACCACCCTACTGCCTACCCTTTCAGGCTCTGCAGCCTTCCTAAGGTCATCTAGCAGTAACACCTCTATGAGGCGTTGGGTGTTGGCATTTTTGCCTGTCTTCAAGTTCCTCATAGGACACAGAACCCTTAATTCTAAAAAAGGGAATGTGTCATACTTGGATGCCTGTACCATACTGACATCTGGCAGGGATCCACTGATTCCTGGCCTTGAATACATAACTAGTGAGGTGTGATGTATGCACTACCTACTCTAGTTGTTTACCTACTAAACTCTCTTGAGTTTTAGAAAGGGCGTGTTAAGTCCTTAACACACAACTTTAAGTTCATTAGAACTTACTGTATTTAAGCTTGTATTATATGTAACTATGGTACCTTTAGTGGTTTTCAAATGATCAATCACTTGAGATTATCTGGTAAAACAATGGCAAGCTGGAATCCCACACGCTGCACACCAATGTGAGAAGTTGGCCTGGCATATGCTGTCCACTATTCTAGTGGGCTCCTTGCACCAGTCCAAACGACCCTTATTGTATTGATGGTAGGTTTAAAGACAACCTATATAGAAAGCTATCGTAGTGGTAGCTGTGGATAGCATCCTTCAGGCTAAGTCTTGAAGGAATGTAAAGCAGCTTCTTTTACCAGTCTATAATCTCATGAATGACCAAATGAAAGGAAAACAACACCAGGTATATATATAAAATGTATGTATTTATTCTAAACACATCCCTCTAGTCTCTTTGTGAGGCTAGAGGCAAAAGTACATTCAGTAAACTTAATTAGCACACAGTAAATTAGCACAATATACTTTGAGCCCTAGGGGCTTACCAAACCATATATTAAGACAGTGGTATAAGAACCACAACTGACATAGAGACAAGGCCTAGAACCTTTAGAACCGCTAGGGCCACCAGGAACCACCCAAGGTAGTGACACAGTGGAGTAGTGTGGCTCACTGGTTAGAGGCGGCAGCCCCGGAAGCAGAGGACGGCCCGGGACCAGGGTTCAATTCCCGACGCGGCAGGGTCGTGAACCAGGGTCAGCGGACTCGATAATTCTCGCCTCGGTGCCTACTCTAACCAGGGATCCCACTTGGCAACTCTGGGCATTAGCTTGCCTCACCTCCACAACGGCCCCCCACAAACGCCGGGGATGCCTGGTTTCACCTTGGAGATACCCAGGAGGGAACATCTTACAGGGAAAGCCAGGACGGGTTCCCCAGCGGTCTATAGCGCCAGGACGCCTCCGGGTAGCAGTGCGCTTTACAAGACACACACATTTACAAGACACACACATTTACAGGGGACCCACTGGGGTGCATGCAGAGTCTAAACACAGCTGCGAATCACAATGAACTTCTATGGGGAAATTCGTGGTTGGAATTTTAAAGATTAAGGACACTTAGAAGAGGACTTGGAGCAAATCCCTTTAGAACTAGGAGGTTCTAAAGTCAATACCCACGGGAGCACCGGAGTACTCGAGTTACCTCACCCTGGGAAGCATGGTGTATTTTCGTGTCCGGTTTCGTCGTCAATTTCAATGGTGATCTGCTGCAAAGTGCTGCTGGCGTCCAAGTGGAAAGTGTCCGGGTGGATCCAAGGTTGGATCGGAGATTTGAAGAACCTGAAAGCAGAGGGGACAGAGTTTGGGTCACTTGCCAGTGACCAGGAAGGCAGTGAGCGGATGCCTACCGATCTCAGGTGATTTCAGGTGAAGAAGGTGAAGCTTGACTCTTCAGCCACGAGGACCAGGAGGCGTCGACGATGACCAGGTGCTGGATTCGAGCTGTCCCACGAAGGATGTTGAGTGCTGCGGTGTTGGTTTCCAGATTGGATCCAACAAGCATTGGCAACAGCAACCCACGTAGAAAGCAGAGATTGTTTTCGGTGCAGACCAGCAAGGTCTGAGGGACTCACCACGTGGGGAGTCAGGGTACATCTGAAGCAACCAGGGAAGCCTAAGGAAAAGAAGAGTTACCTTTGTGGGGACCCACCAGTCGACGGACCAGGGATCGCGAAGGGACCTCGAGCAGAAATGCTAGAAGTGGGCTCATGGAACACTAGTGGAGTATATGGTCACAATCTTCGGTGCAGATGGTGCTCGGGGCTTGGACCACAAATAGCACAATGCACAACTTCGGGACAGCCCGGGAAGGCGATGCACTAGCAAATGTGCGCGGTGTCCAGGAGTTCCGGTTCCACGTCAATCGTGAGGGCTGCGGGTCTCAGCTTTGCTGGGATCTCGTGTCGGCCTCAGAGAAGTCTGGAAGTTTGTGTCCTGAGTCGCAAATACTTCGGAGTCCGGCTGGAGCTCTGGAAATGCAGACCGGCAAGACGCTTCTTTGGTGCCTGTTTGAACAGGGGAGTCACTCCTTGACCCCAAGGGAGATTCTTCAGTCCTCTAGTCGATATAGTGTGTCGAAGTTCCAGGATTCAACTTCAGAGTTTCGTCCAGGTATAATCTAAAGTCCTTAGGACTGGGGTCCCATACTTAGACTAAGAAAGGGGGTTGGACATACTCTAGGGACCCACCTATGGGAGGGTCTGGGAAGAGGGGTGGTTACACTCCTTTCCCTTTGTCCAGTTTTGCACCAGAGCAGGGGCTGAGTGCCCCTGCAACCGGTTTGAACTGGGGTATGCACAGGGACACCAAGTGTGCCCCCAGCATTGTCTGAAAAGCATTCTCTGAATGCACCCACCCAGCCCCAATACACTAAAGCCTGTCTGGGAGGTGGTTACACCTCCCTGTGACAGGAAACCTATTGTCCAGGCCTCCCCTGTTGGAGTTTTGTCCAGCAGCAGGAGATCAGACCCATGTCTGTGGCTGCAGGATCCATTTTGTGATGCTAGGGTTCTTTTAAACTATTACCGGTTAGGTCAGTTTGTACATGTCTCGCCCTCTAGAAGGGTGGAATTCTACCCCCGCTGCCAGGACTGGCGGGGGTAGGATTCCAAAGTGTTTGACACCAAACACGACATGTTTCCATGCAGCCATTCCAAAGTTAGCATTTACAGAGAGGTTATAATGCATTGAAGAGTATATGGTCTGGCTGCATCACAGAACAGCCGCATGGAATAGGCTCCGAAACCTGCAGAGGAGCCCAGCTCATGCATGGGCACCCTCTCATACAAAACCAAGCACTCTGCCTCAGGATTGATAAGGCCTGCCATAGGAGTGACTGATAGGTTTATATGTGTCAGTGATTAAAGGTAGATATAGGTAACCTATATCTTAGTAAGGGGAGCATTCACCACCTTACCCAGGCCACAGTAGCAGACCTGTGGTGCCATTTTGGGAGGTTTCCCAGGGGTGGCATAATACATGATTCAGCCCCTGGTAGGCCTCTGGGGTACCTATGCCCTTAGTACCTAAGGTACCAGATACTAGGGGCTCACAAGGGTAACGCAGTAACCAATCTGGAATGTACCTAGAGTACATGCAATCATTGTAGAGAGGAAGCAGCTAGGCTGGGGTCCTGAATAGCAGGGTCCCAGCTAGACTAAAGTATAAAAACAGTGAAACACCAGCAAAAAGTGGGGGTAACCATAGTAAGCAGATCCTACTCTCCTACACTTTGCGCCTGCATCCATGGTGTCTATTTTCTAAAGAGCAGGGATTTGAAAGGTAGATGGTGAAAGGGGAATAATGCAACCGTGTGCACATCCATCAACAAGGCTTTTATTGGCAGTGAAGCTCTCTCCGTGAACCATTCCGTCAGGTCCTCCTCTCCTCCCACAGGCATCTGACAAATGCAAAGCCATCACTCACTTCAACACAGACTAGATCAACGAAATCAGATCCCACATTGCCATCGCAGAAACAGTCACTCCATCACACAGGGAGAGCTTTCAACCTCCTCTCACACATGAAACTCACTCACCCCTAAAGTGTCTCCAGGCCGTTTTCTGTGAAGATGACATGAAATCATGTCAAGAAGATGCCACCCTACATCTAAACACCTCCTTCACCCAAGGAAGCATTTGTTATGTTAATGTTAATGTTAATGTTATAGTGATTTGTATAGCGCGCGGCTGCCCCAGCCAAGGAGGACAAGCAGGAGAAGAGATGTGCTCCTCAGCTGAAGGAACACATTTTGGTTCCTGCTTTTTGGGGTCCCAGACCACAGATGCTTGTGCTGCCCCTTCAATAAGAATTGTGTGTGAGGGTGCTGAAAAGGGGTGGCATCTAGTTGCATGGAGTATGACCCCAGTGCCAAGAAGTCTTGTGAAATATAATAACTACAGGGAGATCTTTGGGTGTTTGCACAGAGTTGCCACTGGACACCGCAGTGTGTGCAACGCTCTGAAGAGACCGCTGCTGAGTGTCTTTTTGCTGTTGGGCACTGCTGAGGGGAGCCTTATGCCGATTGATGCTGCTGTGTGTACAATGCGCCGAAGAGACCCCCACCTGGGGCGTTTTTGTGATGGGGTGCTGCTGAGGGAAGCCATATGACGCTGGATGCTGCAGTGTGTGTGACACCCCGAAGAGACCCCGCTGGAGCATTTTTGCGGTGGGCCACTGCCGAGGGGTTCCAAATGCCGCTGGATGTTGCGGTGTGTTGTCAACCCAAAGGGAACTCCGCTGGGGCGTTTTTGCGGTGGGGCACAGCTGAGGGGTTCCAAATGTCGCTGTATGCTGTGGTGTGTGTGACACCACGAAGAGACCACCGCAGGGAGCGTTTTTGCGTTTGGGTGCTGCTGAGGGGAGCCATATGCCACTGGACGCTGCAGTGTGTGTGTGACACCCCGAAGAGACCACCGCCGAGGTCATTTTTGCTGCGGAGGCTGCTGTGGGGCAGAATGGTGCTGTGATCAGCATGACCGTCTGCTTGCTGGTTTGTGGGAAGTAGAAGGAGTGCATGTGGAAAGGTGTATGAGGTCAAGAGGAGTAAAACTTTGTTGGGATGGAGAGAACAGCGGGCTTTGGGAATTGTATTGGACCCCAACCATCCTGATCAAGTGCTGCGGACTACACAACCGGATGTAGAAAAATAGAAGAACAAATATCCTACATTTTTTCCTCAGAATTTGGAGTGGGAAATCCGAACATCGTATTGTCCTGAAGGAAGGGGCTGTGCCGAGGGTGCATAACGTTCCTCAGTTAATGCCACTCTGTGGCTGTAGCAGTGTTTGACAGCTCCCTCCAGCTCCTCTGTTAATGCCACACTGTGGCAGTAGCAGTGTTTGCCTACTCCCTTCAACTCCTCTTGGGTTAATACATCATTGTGGCTGTAGCAGTGGTTTCGAGGTCATGCCAGCTTCTCGGTTAATGACTCACTACTGCTGTAGCAGCGTTTATCAGCATCTTACAAGAACTTCAGTTAATACCACAATGGGGCTACAGCTGTGTGTTTTCATCCGAACACCCCAACTGAACCTTTCCATCCATGAGGGATGATGGTGGCAGAGCACCACGTACTACTTCCAAATCCCAGCAACCAGCATGCGCAACGTCCAGGGCATCACAGGACCTCTCTGAGAACCATCAGACAGACTCTGCTAGTGAGGACACAGACGCACATCATAGATTCATATGTCTCAATAGCACTCAGCTTTCTGTACCAGTCACCATTTCCTGGTTACCTTCTGAGCCTCATTTTAAGAAGTATTACCTGTTACTAACCTGTGGACAGGTGATCCGGGGCGCCGGTCAGCCAACGTGGCACCAACAGGGCCATGAACATGGTGAACCCCACGATGAAGATGTTTCTCCCGGAGCCAATGTCAGCATACTGGAAGAAGGAGATGCCCACGCCCACTGCCAACCCATACGTCACACACAGAACACCACCTGCAAAGGCAAGAATGGAGTCAAAACTCTCCTCCAGTCAGTCCTAAATTACTGTTTATAGGCGTGAAGATCTGGGGCCTCAGGAACACATCCTGAAAACACTGCAATTCACAAAATCACAGGGACACAGACATTCTTTCAAATGTACTAAACCCATTTTTGCTATTTGGAAACAGGTCACCAAATCCCAAAACTGGTTTAGAAAAGCATAACATATGGGTATTTGGATGGAGCGTGTTTAGGGCGTCCCTTCCTGAAGGTGATTTGTCAAATATGTGTAAATTGTTTGCGAGTGAAATCCAGTCGCAAAACTTTGAAAAGTTACTGACTCCACAGTTGCAGAGAATGTAAAAAAAAAGTTTGTTGTGGAGTAGACAGTGGTCCACTTCCAACTCTCAAACAATCTTAAAAAATATATATTTGTTTAATACAGCCTTGAGTCTTTTAAGGAAAACAAACTGCATTAAGAATTACAAGTGTTCTTTATTTCAATGGGATCACAGGAATGGAGTTGTGCAGACCATCGCCCTTGCGGTGGCATCCAAGTATAGTCTCTATTTGTGACCTACCTCCTGACCAATGATGAGGTAGGTTGGATGGCAACGCATCATGATTTAGAACGGTCTAAACTGACTGATTAGAACACAGGTCGGATCGCAAAATTCTTTCCAAGAACAAACATTCAGTGTGAAATCAGCAATCACTTTTTTGAAATAAAAATTTCGTATATCTGGCCCCAGATGTTGATTAAATGTTGTACTGCTTGATACGGTTTATAGTGTAAGGCAGCACAATGATGACATCTCTGGTGTGACACATGATGGAAACCTCTTTCTGATGGTATCACATAACAAAGAATCTCTTCTATTGTGTAACAAGTTGCCTAAATCTTTGGTGTACAAGAATAAACCAATAGCATCTCGATTATGACATGCTCCAATGTCAAGCATTATATTGGTAATTTCTCCAGTCCGATACAACAATATAATGACATTTGGAATTTACATAATGAACACGCCTATGGTGATAACATCTGTTCTGTCGTTTAATATGCAGATAGCATTTCTGCGGAAAAACAACAAGCTGATATTATCTGGTGTGTGCAATAACATTCTTAGTGCATTTTCAAGCACGATATGGAAGCATGATAGGGCATGCTGATAACATCTGTGCTGTGTTGTAGCATCTGTAAAGAGCTGATCGCCTCCCAACTGTGAACTAACATGGTGAGAGCATTTCAATGTGCTGTAGCATAGTGTAGGCATCCATGATGCAATAGCACATATCTGCTATGCTGGTAGCATATCCTGTGTGACTTAATAGATTGAAAAGAACTAAAACATTTCCAATATATAATATAATCTATTGATAACATTCATGACATGCTAATCTGAAAGAGATTATTAGTTATAGATTCCTTACCTTAGAATTACCCCCAGGCGTCAGACTGGATCCGGAGAATTTTTTCTCAGCAGTACCCCTGCGCGTTGATAGGCGGTGTTGGTTGACTCTGCGTTCATCGTCAGGATCGCCGGGATGACGTGGCAGTATCTGCTTAGATGCCATCCCTGCGCAGACGCCAATTCTTTATTTTTCTGCGTTATTGTTCTGCGTCAGCCAGTGCAGATCCAGAAAGAGCAGTACCCGTAGTCACTTTTTGACTAAAACCTTTTCGAATTTTGTCAACATCTTTTTCGAGTCATTTGACTCCTAATGCACGTAGGGATGTCCCATCGTCGGATTGGCTTTAAGCCTTGTGACTCCTGTCACAAGCTGATGCCTCTTGCGGATCCGCTCCTCCTGTGCCTCTGGTGCATGGAGCGCGAACACGACCCAAAATCGTGCTCCGACTGTCGGGCCATGAACCCGAAGTCTTCGCAGGAGCGGTCCCAAAAGCTCCTGGAGGCCTGGCAGTCAGTTCCACGCCGCTCGAGGTCCGGGTCAAGAGGAAGGTTGTGGGACCGGTTGCGGAGCCACCACCATAATTTGTCATCAAAGTCTTCATCGACCGGGTAAGTGGAAGAAGCATTGTCTCTCTTCGCCTTCAACCCGTCGGTCGACCGACGCACCGCGGAACACGGAGGGTCATCGTCCTCTGGCTCTGCCCTCAGAGACGGCTGGGACAGCTCTGAGCTTCCCCTCCTTCCTGGGAACTGGAGCGTCCCCTGCCCAGCTTTCTGCATTTTACGAAGCCCTCCATTCCATCTTTGGGCAGCCTGACTCTGCCAGTGTGCCTTCGGGCCCGTTGACTCGGTTGGGGACCCTAGGCCTTCGATGCCGGCAGCTCCGGCCTCCACCCCGCAGGGCCCCCAAGTATCCAGACTTGGATCCGGGTGCGTCCCTGGCTGGCGTCAATCCCGGCCTCCCCCTCGACTTGGACACGGAGAGGGACCGGTGCCGGGCGACAGCGGTACCGGCGGGTACTTTTGTATTGCTGTTTTTCCATGGCGTTCCTTATCGCCCTGAGTGGTGACAAGAGGAGTGTGTGGAGGACTGGAAGTGGTCTGTTGACATTCTGGCAGACCAGCTTGAAGAGCTAGACTGGAGAGAGCAGTTGGGTATTGCCAGTGGTCTGGATACTCCCCCAGACCTTGATATGCTTTCTTCCCCTACCGTGGCTACGGAGGAGGGAGCTTCCTATGATGTGGTGTTTCGTAGAGAGGCTGAGGCTTTGGGCCTTGAGCTTCCTACGGTGGCAGTCAAGACTAACCTCCTGACTGAGGTGCTTCAGCCGGCAGCACCCTCTTCGGAGCCCTTGCTGCCTTTCAATGAGACCCTTACTAACGTCCTTCTGTGCTCCTGGGCCAAGCCCAGCACAGGGGCTCCTGTGGATAGGATGATCGCCGACGCCACCGCCCGGCACCGGGCAACCCACTTTTCCTCTCCCAACACTCTACCCTCGATAGCTTGGTGGTCCAAGCCTCATCTTCGAAAGGAAGTGCTTTCCCTACTGCTCCTCAAGATAGGGAATCCAAGAAGCTGGACCATCTTGGGAAGGAGATGTTTTTTTCTGCCAGCTTAGGACTGTGGTCGGCGAACACCGCATATCTCTTGGGCCGTTACACCCATTCAGTGTGACACACGGTTGCGCAAGTGCTGCCACTGTGCCCTGAGGAGGTCCAGGCCGTGCTCGCCCATGATGTTGCCGAGGGTCGAGATGCAGGAAAGTTCACCATCCGGTGTGGGCTGGATACTGGGTAGGACAATTTCCAAGTCGGTAGCTCTGAGGCGCTATGCCTGGCTGAGAACATCTGGCTCCTCTGGGGATGTCCAATCTACCTTTTGGACATGCCCTTTGATGGCTGTCGCTTGTTTAGTGACAAGGCAGACAACGCTCTGGACTGCTTCAAGGACTCTGGGGCTATGGCCAGGCTCTTGGCCCTTGCAGCAACTTCTAGCCCCACACCGTCTGCCTTTTGCCTCTTTCATGGCTACAGAAGGGATGCCCCACCATGTTCCACCAAGAGCCACAGGGCCGCGCCAGTCACCCAGCCTCTGTGTGGCCGGGGACGTGGGGCCCAACGTAGTGGGCCCGAGGGCCAGATTGTGGGTCAGTCCACCAATGCCCCCCCTGCAGCTGCCTTCACACCTTCCTAGTCCGACTTTTCAGGGCCACCACTTGCCAGTGGGCAGCAGGATCCGCCATCACCTCTCCCACTGGCACAGCATCACGTTGGACTACCCTTTGAGACTACCCTTCCCTCCTTGCCACTGACACTCCATTGCACGTCGGAGGATCACTTGGCCCTTCTCTGTCAGGAAGTTACATCTCTCTTGCCAAGGAAGCTATTGAGGGAGTCCCTGTGCCAGATGTAGGTCGTGGTTGTTATTCCAACTACTTCCTGGTACCCAAGAAGGATAAAGGCCTGCGTCCTATCTTGGATCTCAGGGACGTCAACCGCTTCCTCTGGAAGAAGTTCAAAATGTTGATATTAGCTTAGGTCCTGTCTGCCCTCGACCCTGTAGACTGGATGGTAGCATTGGACTTACAGGACGCTTACTTCCACATCCCGTCCTGCCAGCCCACAGGCTTAACCTACTGTTCACGGTAGACCACAAGCATTTTCAGTTTGCTGTGCTCCCCTTTGGCCCTACCAGCGCCCCTTAGATGTTCACGAAAGTGATTGCGGTGGTCACAGCTCATCTGCGCAGATCAGGGGTTCCAGTCTTCCCCTATCTCGATGACTGGCTGTTGAAGGCGAGTGCGCCCCAGGCTGTCGTTTCCCATCTTCAGACTGCGGCTGACATTCTGCACTCCCTGTGGTTCACTATCAACCTGCCAAAGTCACACATGAGCCCTCTCAGAAGCTCCTTTTCATCGTAGCGGTTCTGGATAAAGCACAGTTTCTGGCTTATCCTGCCGAGCAGGGAGTCCGGGATATTCAGGCTATGATACCAATGGTTCAGCTTCTATCTCGGATTTCAGTGAGAATGACCCTGAGGCTGCTGGGCCTCATGGCCTCCTGCATCCTGCTGGTGGATCATGCCAGGTGGCATATGCGGGCTCTGCAGTGGGACCTGAAGTTCCCATGGGCGCAGCATCAGGGGAATCTTTCCGATTGCGTCCAGATCTCAGAGGGCACTGCACACCAATTGGCTATCGGATCAGGATTGAGTCAACGGCAGATCCTTCTCCCTTCCCCAACCAGAGTTCACAGTGGTGACAGATGCGTCACTCAGGGGATGCAATGACCACATGGGAGAGGTGGAGTTAATAAGGCTTCTGGTCACCGGTGGAGTCTTGGCTCCACATCAACCTTCTGGAGCTCCAGGCGATTTGTCTTGCACCGAAGATATTTCTTCCTAATGCCAGAGGAAGGGTGGTTCCGGTGTTCACGGACAACACCACCGCCATGTGGTACTACAACAAACAGGGCGAGGAGGGGTTGTGGATCCTATGTCAAGAGGCGCTTTTCCTTTGGACGTGGCCGGAACGTCAGGGCATGTCCCTGGTGGTTCAACACCTGGCAGGCTCTCTGAACGCCATGGCAGAGGAACTCAGCCACCGGTGCATGATGGATCACAAATGGTGTCTTCATTCAGAGGTGGTGCAAGGTCTCTTTCAGCAGTGGGGAGATCCTTGTTAAGATCTTTTTGCCACCGAATAGAACACGCAATGTCAGCAGTTCTGCACATTGGAATTTCCAAGGCGGCACTCGCTCTGCAATGCTTTTTGTTGAGAGTGAAATTGTGGTCTTCTCTACGCCTTTCCGCCTATACCACTTCTACCCAGAGTGCTGATTGAAGATCAAGTGTGACCGTGCCCAAGTCATTCTTGTGGCTCTGGACTGGGCATGAAGAGTCTAGTATCCCGAGCTCTTGAACATGCCCATCGATCCTCTGATCAGACTGCCTCCTCTTCGGGAGGATCTTCTGTCGCAGCAGCAGGGGACATCCGTCCACCCGAACCTGTCCAGCCTCCACCTCCTTGCGTGGAGATTGAGCGGCAACAGTTGACAGCCTTTGACCTTCCTCCAGAAGTCTGTAATGTTACCTTGGCAGCCAGGCATCCTTCACGTAAAACGGTTTATGCATGGTGCACAGCAAAGGCTGTGGATCCCCTTTCTGCCCCCCTTTCAGAGGTTCTCCTCTTCATTTTATCTTTGGCCCAGCAGGGCTCTGCTCCGGGCACCCTTAAAGGCCATCTTTCAGCCATTTCAGCCTTTCTTTGCCTTCCTGATCAGCCTTCTCTTTTAAAGTCCCCTATTGTAAATAGGTTTCTTAAGGGCATTACTCACCTCTTTCCTCCTATTCCTTTGGTAATGCCCCAGTGGGACTTGAATCTGGTCTTAACTTACCTTATGTGAGCTCCTTTTGAGCCACTACATATTTGTCCTCTCAGACTCTTAACTTTAAAGACTGTTTTTCTGGTTGCCATTACCTCTACTCACAGGGTGAGTGAGCTTCAAGCGCTATCTTCTTAAACCTCCTTTCCTTGCTGTCCATCCGGACAAGGTTGTCTACCCAAAGTGGTTTCCTCTTTCCACATAGGACAGACCATCATTTTGCCCACCTTCTTCCCTCCCCGCATCCTTCCAAGGAGGAGGATAGACTCCACCGTCTGGATCCACAGCGTGCGTTATTATTTTATCTGGATCGCACAAAATAATTCCGGGTAGACAATCTACTCTTTGTTGGCTATATAGGTGCCAAGAACGGTCAGGCCATGCAGAAACTGACCATCTCTCAATGGGTCGTCGTTTGCATTAAGATCTGTTACTCCTTGGTAAAAAAGGAGCCTCCATTAGGACTGAGCGCCCATTCCACCAGGGCGATGGCAGCTACTGCTTTGAGACGTGGAGTTTCCCTCGGCGACATCTGCCAGGCAGCCACATGGGCATCACTGCACATGTTGACTAAATATTGCTGCCTGGATAGTCTAGTCTGGATAGACGACTTCTTTGGCTGTTCAGTTCTCCAGGACTTTCTAGTGTGAACTTAGTTTGCAGACCCACCCCTGGGGGTTCATATTGCTGGGGGTATCTGTTCTAAGGTAAGGAATCTATAACTAATAGTCTCTTTCAGATGAACAAGTTACTTGCCTTCGGTAACGATATGTCTGTAAGAGACATATATTAGTTATAGATTCCTTACCGCCCTACCCATCCTCCCTGTTCTGCGAACTGATTTCTAGAGTAAGGGACTTCCATTTAGGGCCCTATTTTTGTGCACCAGTGGTCAGTGTCTTGCATGGCTCTGCGCTTCGGGTGTGGAATGTTGTGTAAAAGAACGGACGTCAGCGCGCTGAGTCGGCGTCTAAGTAGATACTGCATCGTCATCCTGACGATCATGACGAAGAACGCAGAATCGACCGACGCCACCTATCGACAACAGGGGTGCTGCTGAGAAAAAATTCTCTGGATTCAGTCCGACGCCTGGGGGTAATTCTAAGGTAAGCAATCTATAACTAATATATGTCTCTTATAGATATATTGTTACCGAAGGTAAGTAACTTGTTCATTACATCTGTTGTGTGAAATAACATGCTGATTATATTTTTCCCAGAATGCTGTGTTGTCGCTCTTGCACACCAGTTTTTTGCTTCTAGTGGTGGAAACTTGTTGTTTTCAGTCTGCGTTTTCATACTGAGCTTAGCATTATGACTAATACTGATATTAATTACCGTGCACTGCTATTGGAATGGTGCTCAGAATCTCCACCGCCCTGGGGGACACTCCCAGAAGAATACACATCAGAGCACCCACCATGACAGAGTGACGCGAACCCACCTGAGGATGGAGAACAACAACACATTATTTCTAGACCTGTCAACATGAATTACCTTTCTTTCAGCAATGTTGTGCTTGCAGGATTGCGGTTAGGGCTGGTGTCATGAGGATATCCCTGGATCACCTGGATTTATTTATTTAGATAAGATTAATTATATATAAGGGATAAATTACCCCTGTCATACATTATAAGGATATTGCAAGTCTAAGGAGTTCCAGAACAATATAAAGGGACAAGGCAGAAGGTTAAGTTCCTTTATAAAGTTATAGAATGCCAAGGTGACTTGCAATATCCTTATCATGTATGGCAGGGGGTACTTTATCCCATATATTAGATGGACACTAATCACCTTCTTCACAAACCCGTTAAAACTTTGTTGCCTATCTCTGGCATATGAAAGAGAACGCATGTTTGCAAATATGAAGTATTAAAACAGAACCTCTAGTGCAAAATGTAACACATCAAAAAACCTGTTAGACATTTGTTACAAAAAGATATTATGAACAGTTCAATGCAAGTCAGTAAAAAAAAGCTGCAGTAGTTCAGACTGTATAGAAACATGTAGGAAGGTGCTAACTTTTCTATAATTATCGAAGGAATGCAAAAAAGAATCATGCTTTTTCTGCTAGACACTGTAAGCTAGAAGAATAGAGCAGATGAAGGAAAAGCAATGTTTCATTTTTGTTGCTTTAAGCAGCTGCTCAATGCTCTACCCTGCCTTTCACATCGGTTGCTGGCTCTGGCAGTGACATCAGAACTCAACTGCAAAAAGTTATTACAGTTGAGTTCTCATGTCTTTTTTTTTTTAATCGGCAACTGAGTGCATCAAAAGTCACCGATTATAAAGAAATATGAAAAAGGCATTCATACAGGAATTGTGTGAATCCCATGCATTAAAACACTTTTATGTCCATAAAGTGATAGTACTACTGAATGGCGGTACAAAAGGGAGTGGTGATGGACGGAACATCTGAATCAATCAAACACTCACACCCAGTCAAAAGATCTGGGTTTAATCCATCACCGTTCTTTAGCCCACTCTGCCACCCCAGTTCAGACATGGCCGTATGCAAATCAGTCTGACCCTGTGCCTCATGGGAACAGTCCAGCCCGAACTGCCAAGCCATGCCTTCCCTGGACCGGAAACAAGCTTCCGAGGACCGGTTTCTGGCATCCCAGCCGTCTTCAGCCCGGCTTGCTTGAATCCAGTGGCAAAGTGAGCAAGGGACTCGGAAGCTTGTTTCCGGTCCAGGGAAGACATGGCTTGGCAGTTCGGGCTGGACTCTATGGAACTGTAGAACACTCCACTCTACACCGCTCCACTCTGCCAGACTCTACTCCACTCATTGCAACTCCACTCTACAAGACTCTACTATACTCTACGCCACCGTACTCCACTGTATACAAATACACTACACTGTAAACCTTCTACTTCACTTATGCCACTACACTCCCCTGTACAACACTCAACTCTACGAAACCTTCCAACACTCTACAACACATAACTCCACTGTAATGTACAACACACCACGCCAATATATAGCACTTTACTCACCTCTACTCAACTTATGCCAATTTACTATACAAACCACCACTGTACTCTATGACGGCTTTTACCCCGCATGCCATTACAACGCGGGGATAACAACGAGAGTTGTTACAACGACTTTCGCTGGAGGGCACTGGATAGTGGAATAGTTTAATTTTCTATTTCAACTTCAGCCCACGTTGATAGTAGGGAAGGTGTTGGATAGAAAATTAAACTATTCCCTATCCAACAGCGCCCTCCAGCGAAAATTGTTGTAACGACTTTTGTTGTAATCCCTGCGTTGTAATGGCATTGCGGGGTAATCCCTGCGTTGTCATGACTCTATGACAGGTTTCTCCACTGTAAGCTATGCCACTCCACTCTACTCCTCTCCACTGCATTCCAATCTATGAGAGTGCACAATACGAGAATCTTCTCCACTCTACTCTACACGACTGCACCCACCTTAACACCACTACACTTGACCAAACTGGAGTCTATGATTTGAAACACATTTTTATTAAAAAAAAACATTCAAATTCAGTGATAAAACAACAAAGGGTAAACCTATCTTATAGTTAGGAAAAGTTAATTTTATTCCTTCTATACAAACCAAACTTAAACTATACAAATATTAGAAATGCTAAAGTTACAGTTATACCTTAAATGTATAGTTAACTGTAATTGTATATATTCTTTCTATACAAACAAAACTTAAAGTACACAAATTCAAATAATTCTAAACTTACACCTTATAATTATAATTTAACCAACACGTTCAAATCAATATACGTCGTGCACCTCCATACACAGTGCTGTGTATGTCACTCACTACACTACATTAACTATATCTCTACACTCTACCATGCACTTCTTACAAATAATGTGATTTGTGATGGCATGAGTATTGTTCATTCATTCATTCAAAAACTTTATTCGGTTTATTAATATAAAAACCATAAAAGTTTGCAAAAATACAGCATAGTCACAAAAATAATTTAAAAGCAGTTCATAAGCATAATCACATATTAAAAATACAATTCTAGCGGTAGTGCCCTCAATCAGTTGTAATTCAGCATCATAAAATCGTCTCTTAGAAACCGACAGAGGCTTCAGACCCGTCCCGGTTTCCCGATCATTGAGTCATTGTAGTCATATTTTTAATCGAAAATTAGGGGGAACCGGTTAGTCTAGTTGCTCATAAGTTAAGGCCTTGAGGTATGCTAATTTTTTCCTTCTTCCTTTAGCCATCGTAATAAACGTTCAGACAAGCAGATATCACTTTATTCCAGGGCACATAAATAATTAAAAGCATTCTGATAAAAATAATAATTGCCACTTTTAAACAGGGGCGCTAAAAAGCGCTTCCTTAGGTCTTTATAAAAACTACAAAATAAGATAAAGTGCATTGTGCTCTGTCGGGATTTGCCATCACACGAACAATTTGGATAGGTTTTAGTCCATGTCACACTTTTTGGGAAGGCAACCTGTACATGGAGCGTGTCTAAGCGCAGTCTGGTGAGACAGAATCTATGTTGACTATTTTTGACAGCTGTCAGATAGTAAGGCACTGTGGCAGGTATCGAGCTACCGTGTTTTTTTTTTTACTATCATTTAGTTCTCTGACCTTTGCCCTTTGTCCCATAAGTATGGCCCTAATCTCTTTTTTCGAGAAAATAAGAATTGTGGCTGTATCAGTTACGCCTATATCCGGATCCAGTTTTCTCAGCCACACATCCAAATGGACGCCATTGATTCTTCTTCCAGGCATCTAGCTTGAGATAGTCTAGAAGGATCTCTTTCGTAAACTTTGTCCCTATTTTTCTCCATATATTATGCCATAGGATAGTAGGCCTGGTGTATAGGTCATCTTTTAGACAAAGGACAGCCAGTTCTCATGTGATATGTACGATGGGGGCAATTTTGGTATTGCCTATAAAAGTGCCAAAAACAGATTTTCTAGTCTAATTTCGCACAATTTGTGTAACCCCATAAGGGAGCACCGTAACCAGCACTTGGTAAACATTTGGTTTTATACAGCAACAACATTTCTCTGATAGTTTTTTGACCTAATTTACTAGAAAAGCTAAAAATCGATTCGACCACCCTTGAAATTTTCAATTTTGCTATATCTAATTGGCTTTCACAAGAGCCCGACGCAGTAAACTGAATACCCAGGTATGTAAAATGTTGTGTCTCCCCTATCCTCTCCCCTTTAATATGGTGTATCATTTTTTTACCCTACCTTTTCCAGCTACCATGGTTACAGTTTTTTTAAGCTTAACTTTCATATCTTTTTATCCAAATATTTTACACATTTATTTATAAGCAGCTGCAGCCCATTTGCTGTTCTTGAAAGGAGGACTGCATCATCTGCATACAGTAATATAGGAACGGGGCGAGAGCCAACCATGGGGGCATCAGCTTTAGTTTCATGTAATCATGCATCCACCTCATTTATATAGAGTGAGAGGAGCAGGGGGCGAGGACACAACCCTGTCTAATACTGCGGCTGACCTTAAAACTGTCTGTACATTCCCCATTGGGCCTGTATCGTACCTGTGCTGTAAAGTGGGAATACCATTGGGACAGGAAAATAATGATGCCTCGTGGGGCATCCATTGCCACAAGTGTTTCCCAGAGTTCGTTATGATTTACCAGATCGAACGCACTTCTCAGATCTGCAAAGCATAGGTACATTTGTCCTGTCTTGGCTACTGCATATTTATTTAGTAACAGGTGTAAATTGACACATTGTTCTATTGTCCCAATATCAGGTCTGAATCCATATTGAGTGTCAGAGAGTATATGTTTATCCTCATCCCATTGTTCTAATCTACCTAAGAGGATTCTTCCCATTAGTTTGGCACTGTATCCAGAAGAGATATTGGGCGGTAGCATTTCAGATCACTTTGATTCCCTTTTTTAAAAATGGGACTATTGTACTTTCTGTCCACGTGTCTGGAAGAAAACCCTTTACTGTCGAATGACATACTTGGGTCAACATCAGTGCCCAT
The DNA here is from genome assembly GCF_964263255.1 of Lissotriton vulgaris. Classification (NCBI taxonomy): domain Eukaryota; kingdom Metazoa; phylum Chordata; class Amphibia; order Caudata; family Salamandridae; genus Lissotriton; species Lissotriton vulgaris. The sequence goes on along the minus strand of NC_141687.1, from coordinate 47,195,107 downwards.
AAAGTGACGTGTGCTTTAAATATATCAATTGGGACCCGGTTGGGGCCTAGAGGCCTTTCCACTAGCTTTGTTTATAGCGTTAGTGACCTCTTGTAAAGGTATATCTATAATGTTCACTGGTTCAATTTTATAATAGTGTGTGGAAGACAAAATAAAAGAACTTCCCTCTGGGTTAAAAATAGTATTGAAATGTTTAATCCAGTCCCCCTGTTGTACTAAAATCTCAATCTTAGGGTTTTCTCTATCTTTTAGAAAAGGCTGATTAATTATTTTCCAGAAAAGGGTATTATCATTTAATTCAGCCGCCTGAAGAAGGTCTTGCCATATTTTTCCTTTCAACTCCATCTTCCTTTTGTCAAGTACATTTTTGTACTTGTTTCTCAATCTGCTAATTTCTTCCCTATATCTTGGCGAAACCTGCAAGGCTTTCGTTAATTTTCTGTTTATCAGTGAGCATTCGGTGTCAAACCAGCCCCTGTTTCTATTATTTTTCCCTCTGGTTCGGCAGTCCAGCATCTCAGCAAAACATGCCATAATTTTACAAAAAGCTTCCATAATAAACTCCGGGGAAGACTTAAGGTCTGTACTGCCATAAAAATCGTTAAGTGAATCTGCCATACTTTCCTGGGTTTTTGCTGAGCCGTCTACATTTCCCCATCTTAGAGTAAGGTCATTCTTACCCTGTCTTCTAATTTGATTCAGGCATTCTATGCTATTGGCCTTGTAGTTTTTATTTTAAGAGCTAATGCCAGGGTAATGTGATCACTGGAGGCATTCGGGATTGCAATAAGAGAATCTGTTAGACTCTCACCATTTTCTGTCACCAAAACATGATCAATAACAGAACTTCTACCATTCCCGTAATATGTAGGTACCTCTGTTTCCCCATCCCCAATACATTATGCCATATACGAATCAAATTATACTTACAAATCATTTCATTTCAAACTTCTCCATACAGATTATGCAGAAAATGTGAAAGTCATCGCCATTTGTTTTGACATAGCGCCAATTTTCAGGTCCTTGTCTCTGACATTTGCACATATTAAAATCTCCTATCCATCCTTAATTTTAGCTAAAAAATAATCAAGTTCTTTACTTAAGTCCATTATTACTGTCACTTTAGTTGTGTCAAAGACATTGTTATGAAAGTTAATTATAACCAAATTAGTCCTTTCTTCTGTTATCAGATGGATAAACTGAAAGTAAGGGGAGGACAGGAACAACTTTAAGACTTCCATTGAGGAGGTTGTTGATATTAACACAGCCAGGCCTCCCTTAGCCCGTCCCCCCTCTGAAGAAGTAGCTGGGGTTAAAAGTGTCATGAAACCCTCCACAGAGAAATCATCTATTGCCAACTTCTCTTGAAGGCATGCTAGTTGGGCTTTGTTGATAATCTCTAATAGTCTGTATTCAATAGTTTGTATTTTATTCCACTAACATTCCAAGACTTCAATATGGTTTTAATTGTTTTCGTGGCTTCGGAAGTTGGAAAACTCAGTCTTATTCTGTGAATTTTTTATTGTATCCTGGGCAACCTCCAGGGTCAATTGCTGGAAAGGTCAATAAACCTAGTTCTGAATTATTTAGGACCTTTTCTTTGTAGTGATCTTCTAGGGTTATTCATTGGCTGCCCATTTCCGGATTACCTATTGACAAATTTGCAGCATGTACTTTAGGACAATTATGGCCCTTTACTCCATCCCTCTCTTGTTGTCAATCTTGGTCATTGTAGTATGAGAGAGGAAGGTACCGATTTGCTGTTGGTATTGTGGTCTGGAGTTTATATTTAAATACTGGGTCAAATCGACAAGAGTTCTGGCCATCTAGAAAAAGTTTGTTAGGTTTTTTTTAGGTACAAATTGCGTGAGATTTTGATTTGTATCCATATACATTTCAGGCCTATATAAATACCCCAGGGGTACAACTCTGATATTCCTATCGATATTGCTATCGTCAGGTTTATTAGCGAAATCAGAGAGGAGAGTTTTTGCCACAAAAAGGGGAACGGAAGTTCACCACAATACAATCATTTTACCAATTTTCCTTGAGGGTCCTATCATTCCAACTCTTCTCACCATTATAATTTTATTAGACAGACAAATTGTGCCCTATGATTTTTTAGCTAGCCAGTGTATCACCTTATTTTTTAACTCGGGCAATATTTCCATTACATTGGGCCTTAAAATGGGTATATTTCTTAACATAATTACAAAAGGGGTTGATTCCGACGGAAGTGGTAGTGTTGTCAGGGGATTGATATTTTGGGATTGTTGATGTTTATCATTTGTGGGGAAGGGAACCAAATTGTGTGTAATAGTCGTTTCTGGGGCTGTTGGTATCAATTTTGGAACCACACTGTTTCCATGGGGGCTTCTCCCCCAGTAGGCTTTCCAGTAAGTATCTGTAGATGCTCTAATATTTCCTTGAGACTTACCTCCAGGAAACTGATCCCAGATTTTATAGCGTTATGGCGTCCAACCCCTTCTTCAGGCAATCCTCTAGAATTGAAAGCCTATTATGCACATTTTTTAGAGGGCAGTCTATTATTTTAGTAGGCTTCTTCACTTTCTCTTTTGTGTTAGGTTTTGGTATCTTAATTTTAGAATTCAACTTTTTTTTAAAAGAAAATATACATCTAGGAATCCATTAGAAGGAAACTGTGAATAAAACATTTGTTGATATTTTCTCAGTCATCAGCATTACCTCCTCGTTAGTCTTCCTCGCCACATGAGTTACATAGTGAGCTTCAGCTCCACGACAGAACCCTCCAAAGTAAAAAAAGCCTCCCACCCCCTCCCAACATGGCCGACCAGTCACCCCTGACCTCTATAAGAGGCGGGCCGGCCCAACCAACAGCCTGTTTTTTTTTTTTCTTTTGCGCGATTCTCTCCAGAGGCGCTGTACAGGTAAGATGGGCCGTCGTTAGCTGGCCCATGGGTTTTGGGGTTGAGGATCCTGCTTTAGCGGTCCCTGGAACTTAAATCCCCCCCCTCTTCCTTCCCCCGGTCCTGTGGGGCCGGTTAGGTGCTGCTATAGCGTGCCAGGGGTTTACAGGGGGGGGGGGCGGCCGGGGGTGTGGGGTGTTTGTGCATTCCCGTGTCTCCCCCGGTCGTTACGGAAGGGCCCTTGCCCGTTTGTGGGCTTCGGGCCCGGCGCTGGAGGTTCTCCTGTGTGTGTGCTGGGGCTCCGGTTGCTTTCAAACGCCTATGCGTGGTGCTCTGCACGCCCCTGCCTGCCGCGTGGGTACTGAGCGTTTCCTTGGCATCACTCGGTGTGCGCAGGCTTCGCATGTGTGTGGTCCCGGGTTGTTTCCCGGTTTTCACTTGCTGTACGGGCGTCTCCGGGTGTCCCGGTTCTCTGTCTTACATGCCTTTGACCATGCATGGGGCGCATCAGTGGTGCGCGACGCTCCTACGGTGGTACTTGCACTGAGCCTTGCCGGGGTTGTGTGCCTCGGAGTGCTTGGGTGCCTTTGCACACTGATACAGCGCGTACCTGTCTGGGGGCAGCGGGGGCGGGCTCGGTCCTGCCTCGTTTTTCTGCGGGTCCTCGGGGGCTCCGCTGACCGGGTCCGGGTGCCTCGCCTGCCGGCCTGGGTCTCGGTAGCGCGGCGCTGGTCGCTGCCTCCTACGATCGGGAATTTTTTTTACTTCCCTGGGGCCCGCGGCTGCTTGCCGCTGCGGGCGCCTCCCGCCTCTTGTGGGCGGGGTTTTGTTTCCGCCAGGTGCGGCCTGTGTATGCCTTCGTCGGTCACGGCTGATGAGTGCTCTGGCCGGCGGGAGGTCGCTACGTGCCGCGGGTTACCTCTCCTTGGCGGCACGGAGCTGTGCTGGATGCCCTTAGGGTCCAGGGGGACGCCTCCCGGTGTGTGATTGTTTTACCGTCTCCAGGCATTTCTCATCCTCCGACCACCACAGCTCTTGGAAGACGTCCTCAGACGGCTCTCTAATGCACGGCTACCTTCCCCTGCTGGCATGGCTGTTTGGTTTCATGCCTTTCACTGCAGCCACAGTTGGATGTGCGCTCCAGGGGCGAGATCAGTTCTTGCGCGGACGAGCGTGGGTTCAGATCACGCTTCTGAAGTTCCGTTCCAGCGTCCTGGGGGCCCGTGTTTCCTCCGGTGGGGAGGTGTACTGTGTGGTCGGAACTTGGCTCACCTTGAGCCGTCAGGTGGGCCGAGTGTTCTATGGCGCCGGACTCAAGTGAGTTTGTTCTTCTGTGGCGGTGATTGTTCCCAAGGTTTTTTCTGGGTGCGTTCTCTACGCATGTCTCCGGACTCCCTTCCTCTGCTTGCGTCCGTTGTGATGGGCGTTGTGGGGGTAGGGTACGTCGCCTTTCCCACTCTGGAGGCCGCGAGGCTGGCTCAGACGTCGGGTCTGGCTGCGTCCATGTCGACGGTGGCGGCCAGGGGTGCTTTGCTCTGGTGGGTTCAGAGTTTTCTGCGGGTGGCCTGTTCTGGCTGTCTCCTGTCCTTTCATTTGGGGCCCGCTCCCCTGGGCTCGGCCTACCTTGGGTCTCCTCGTCCGCCTGTGGGTGAGGACGTCCCGCCCTTGCATGGGTGGGGTCCTACGGACATACCACCCTGGTTGCAGGGTGTCGATCTTCACGAGGTGCGTTCAGGTTTGGCTTCCGAGCCCGAGCTTCGGCTATTCCCGGTCTCGCCCTGGTGCTGCCGCTTCCTTTTCGCCACTAGATCCTGGCTTTCGGCCGTCTCCCTCCGGGGGGTTCCCTGTGGGGGGGTGTCTCCCCCGTTTTGTCCCGGCTTGGGACGTGTCTGTCTCGGGTCGTGGGCTTTTCGGAACTGCGGTCATTCCACCCTATAAGCACCTGATCTCGTCTGTTCGCAGAAGTTAAGCAGGGTCAGGCCTGGTTAGTACCTGGATGGGAGAGCGCCTGGGAATGCCAGGTGCTGTAGGCTTGCTGGCCGGTGTGCAGGTCTTGCTGGTCCTGCGGGCCTTCCTTGGGGTCCCGCCTTCTCGGGGGGTTCGGACATCTGCTCCTTCCTTTGTCTGCTCTGGAAGTTTTCTGGGTGATTTTCGGCCAAGGTATCCCGCCATTCTGCTCTTTTGTGTTCGGTTTGGCTCTCGGCGGCTTTGCTGCTTTTTTTCTGGTCTCCTTCCTTCCGTGTCCCATGGGTTGGTCTGAGTGGCCGGATGTTTTTTTCCGGTTCTGCGATTGGTGGTCTCCGCTCTCAGTTACGGGTGCTTCCGCTGGGCTTGCTGTCTGGCCCATGGGTGTGGGCTGTGCAGCTCCCCTCCCTCAGCTCCCTTCTCTATGTACGGTGGTCCCTTCTATGCCCGTCTCGGGCCTGTTCTCCTTCGGGGGTCGTGTGCCTGGGCCCGGTCCACCCCTCTGCTTCGTTCGGTGTGGGGTTGGCTGGTTGGTGTGGCCTGCGGCCGTCCCAAACTGTTAGCACCTGATCTCGTCTGCTCTCAGACGTTTTGCAGGGTCGGGCCTGGTTACTGCCTTCGAGGGGTCTCGCCTCCCCGGGGGTCTTGCCTCCTTGGTTTCCCCGTCCTGGAGGGGAGGGTCGCTGGGTCGATTCCGGGATTCGCCTGCCGGCACTCTGCTCCTCGATCTGTCGGGAGTTGTGGCAGTCCGCCTGGCCTGCCGTCGCTTTGTTCCTTCTCTACATGTCTTTGTCTGGACGGCCTACCGGGTTGTGAGGAGATTTGTCAACCATCTGGGGGGGTGCGGGGTTCGCTCCCTTTGGTTTTTTGACTCAGGAGTTGTTGTCTTGGGCGGTGTCGTCGGTCCTGTCTCTTCAGGCTGTCTTTCTCCCGGGGTCCGACATTGTGGAGGCGGATCGACTGAGTCAGATCTTTCCTGCATTGCCTTGTCTCTCCCTGACCCCGGTGGTGTTTCGACGCCTGGTGTCTCGCTTCGGTCTGCCTCTGGTAGATCTGTTCGCGGACGGGGACTCGGCCCTCCTGCCCAGGTTCGTCTCTCTCCTCCTGGTTCCGGGGGTATGGCGGGTGAATGCTCTGTCATTCACCTGGCCTTCAAGTCTGCTGTACACATTTCCCCCGTTCCCACTGATTCCCCGGGTCCTCTGCACGATTCGCTTGGACGGAGCCAGGGTGCTTCTGGTGGTTCCCGGCTGGGTCTGCCGCCCCTGGTCCCCTCTCCTTTGCGAGCTGGCGGTTCTGGCCTACTGGCCGGTCCCGGATCTGCCCTTTTTCCGTTGAAGGCCCCCCCGCTCCCGGAGTCGGTGTTGCGCCGGCTCCATCTTCAGGCCGGGCTCTTGAGCGGGTGACGCTACTTGCTCGGGTTGTTCTTCTGGGGTTGTGGATTTGCTGCAGGGCTCCCGCAGGTCTTCCACCTTATCTTCCTATGCCCGGCACTGGGCTTCTTTCTCGCGTTGGTGCGGTCGGCTGAGTGCTGACCCTGCCTCCGTGGATCCCTTGCGGGCCTTGGTTCTCCTGGCTAAGGGGTTTTTCCTTGGGCTTGGCCCCTTCTTCCCTGAGGGCCCAGTGGGCGGCCTTGCGGGCCTTTCGCAGTCCGGTTTTCGACGGGCTGGATTCACTGGTGGCTCGTTTGCTCCGGAGTTGTTTTATCCGTCGCCCTCGGACGATCTGCCTGTCTCCCCCTTGGGATCTCCCTCTCGTTCTACGTGCACTTCAGGGTCCTCCTTTTGAGCCCCTGGCCTCGGTGGCCTTGCGGTTCCTCACCTTTACGGTGGTTTTCCTGGGGGCAGTGGTGTCTGCTGGGCGGATGGGCGAGCTGGGGTCGTTCCTCCGCTCCCATCCCTTCTTGCGGGTTTTGCCGGACAGATTGCTTCTCCGTCATGACCCCCGTTTCCTTCCCTAGGTTCCTTCCTTGGTGGACCGGGCTCGGGAGGTGTCTTTACCTTCTTCCCTCCAGACACGGATCCTTCCTTGTCCTTGCTGGATGTCCGGCGTGCTGTTTTAGTTTCTCTTGCGCACGTCTTCCCTTTCCCGGTGTGATAACCTGTTCGTGGCTTTCGGTCCGGTTCATTCGGGCCTCGAGCCCTCTCTTTCCACCTTGAGTCGCTGTCTGAAACAGGCTATCATCCTTTCCTAGGCTTCACTGGGTTCGGTGGTACCAGCGGGGGTCCAGGGTCGGTCCACGAGGAGTGTATCTGTGTCCTGGGCCTCCTTCAATGGTGTCTCCACTCAGGAGATTTGTCGGGCGGCGACGTGGTCGTCCCCCCACATGTTCATGGAACACTATCGCGTTGTCTTGGGTGGTTCTGTCCCTGGGGACTTCGCTGGGGCCGTTCTGTGTGCGGGAGCTGTGGCTCCTTGATGGCCTTTTCCTTGTGTCTTGATTCAGGTTTGCTGTAATTCCTGTTTTCTTTGCATTGTTCTGAATAATCCTTGTGTTGGTTTATCTGCGTCACCGTGTGGTGTTGTTCTTATGGTGGTCAATGAAGCCTTTTTGGCTTGGGTATTTGCTCACTATGTAAGTCATGTGGCGAGGATGACTAACAAGGAGGTAATGCCCCGGTTACTTACCGGTAATCTTCATTACTCCGAGTATAGTCTTCCTCGCCACATGAGTTCCCTCCCCGCCTCCCTGTCTGGCTATCGGCTTCATTGTTTGCTTGGTAGTTCAGGCTGTTGGTTGGGCCGGCCTGCCTCTTATAGAGGTCAGGGGTGACTGGTCGGCCATGTTGGGAGGGGGTGGGAGGCTTTTTTTACTTTGGAGGGTTCTGTCATGGAGCTGAAGCTCACTATGTAACTCATGTGGCGAGGAAGACTATACTCGGAGTAATGAAGATTACCGGTAAGTAACCGGGGCAGTAGCTGTCATACATGCCTGCACAAGTTCTAATGTGCTAGGCCTGACTGGCGTATGCAAAGAATGTGAAGAAAAGAACCCAATAATAAATGACAAGTGTGAGGGATCTAAGACTGACACTATCAAAGTCTTCAGCACAGCAACCACCAGCTCCATGTGAGCAGAGAATTCAAAGTGAGACACAAAAATACCAGGAAAGGGGGCAGGCTGCCAAAGAAGGGCATTGTGCCAACTGGAAAACTGGCATAATATTTAGGTTTATTCACCTCTTCAACCCAAGAGAAAGCAAACCTGGCTCTTGCAAATGCATAAGTGACAAAGATATGGTCAATTCTCTGATGGTTATAGGTACAGGAGCGAAGGTAGCAACTGTCCTACACATCACAATCAATCTGTTACCCAGTGCACAACAACACACCTCACAATATGATTTGGCTTTAAAATATCTTAACTGACCCAACCCATGATACAATTTTAGATATTACAATAGCATGGATATAGGTTTACCTGAAATCACTGTACCCCATTAAATCATATGGATATCTCCAAGAAATTAAATACTTCAAGAATAAACAGAGCTACTCCTAGGAGTGCCCCAGCTCTTAGACCAGCTCTTATTTAGATAAGTTACAGGACCCCAGGAAGAAGTCAGCCTAAGGAGAAATTGATGGGCGAGGACACTTTAACAATATAGTATTGCACTTTACTTGTATGTATACACCTGAGGGGAACCACATCATTTAAGGAGAATATTTGCCAATGGAGATTGGGTTACAATAAAAACTTGGTGCCAGGGTTTTGGCAGTGGCAAACCCTCTAAATGTGTACTAAATACATCTAGTTATATAGTGATTTGGAAACATTTTTTAAATTGATAATAAATGTGTTTAGAAGTTGATACGGAATCTCTATTTGGAAGGGGTGTGTTTGGGACCATAATCCATAATCTGCTCGCAAAATATTGAAAAGTTACAGACTCTCGAGTTGGGGTGGTAAAAAGGGTCTGATCACCTCCTGCGTTCCAGCTGAATTAGTCCTGCACCCAAAAAGAAAAAACACTTAAGCCTGAACAACCACAACCCAATATTTATAATCTGTGTACTAGTTGGATAATTCCTTTGATAAAAGGCATAAAGCGCTGGGTAACTGATATTATAGGATTTTACCATAGGTCGTCAAAAGCATCACAACCAAAATTATTATTATTAACAAGCATTTCTAACATGCTACATTCACGTAAACAGGAGTCTTGGCGCCGGTAAGTTACCTCTCAACACATGAAATCTTCTCCAGTCTGTCACAAAGAGTTTGGTCAAAATCAGGTTTCTACTTAGGGAACAGCCATGTTTTAGGCGCTTCCTAAACTGTACAGGTTCCCATTAGTTCGTAGAGAGTCTGTAGTTTGTTCCATAGCCGAGCTGTCTTAACCTGGAAGGACCCATCGGCAGACCGTACCTTGGACCCGAAACTTGGAACGCAGACTAGGTTAGCTGACTGAGGGCCAGATGTATCAAAGGGTTTTAACCATTCTGTGTCTATGGGAAAATGTGTTCATTCATATGGCCCTAAGGTCGAAGGCTTCGCTGAGGCCTGCGGTGATTGGATTTTCTTTGTAGTAGTGCAGGCCCCATACCATTTATGGCTTTGAAGACTATACACATTGCTTTAAAGACACATTCTTCTTGAACTGGTAGTCAGTGGAGTTCTCTTAAGGTGCCTGGGGCAGAAGTAAATCTAGATCTGCCATTGCTTGCACCCTACCCAACCTTTTTAGTAAGTAATCTGGGGCTCCAAGCAGTAGCGCGCTGCAATAATCGATCTCACTTCGGACTCTGCATTATACTATTAGCTTCGCTGCAGGTTGCACGAGTAATGGAACCGTCTTTCTTAGGTTTCTCATCAGCCTGTAGAAGGTCGCTGTTGTCTTATTAATGTGAGTTTCCATTGATAGTGTAGCTGTGTGTGCAGGTTTAGTAGCCTCAGTATTGCTCCAGGGACAGAAATTGCTCGGCAATGAATAGGGCATGTTTGTGGGCGAGCAACAGAAAAACTCTGTTTTACTCCAGTTACATTTTAAAGTGTTCCTCTTGAGCCACCTTGCCTTCTCTTTTAGGCAAATATGTAGTTTATCTTTCTGAGTCGTACTATTATTGTAAATAGAGACAGGATCAACTGGGTATTGTCTGCACAGGACGTAGATACACGATAAAAAGAATGGGGCTCAGCGCCGAACCTTGGGGTACCCCATGGGTGACTTCCTTAAACTCTGATCGAAAGGGCGGAAGTGCAATTGCTTGATGTCTGTCTGACAGTTATGATTTCACCCAGTTCAGAAAAGTACCTTCCACCCCTATATCTTCCAGTCTGCTGAATAGTATCTGATGGTTGACAGTATCGAAAGCAGCTGATAAATCCAATGAAATCAATACTGCCACCAGCCCTCGGTCTTCCATCACCCACAGTTTGTCCATGGCCTGCATTAGTGCTGTTTCTGCCCTGTGTGCTGGTCTAAAACCAGTCTGTATAATTTCTAGGATGTTATGTTTTTACGGATAGTTAATTTTTTGCTTACATGTTTTTGTACATTCTTTACAGGGTCTGGAAACAGAGATTGGTCGGTGGTTACTGAGGGCTTTTCTGTGCGCTGATGGTTCCTTCACCAGCGAGGTAATTAATGCTTTTTTCCAAGCATTTGGCACAGTGCAGTGCACAGGGATTGATTGCAAACCCTTAATAAACCTGAGTATAGCTCATCCGCTCATTCTTTCCAGAGCAACAGCAGGATTGGGACTAGCAAAGAGTACAATATTGCTTGTTGTCATCAGCAGATCAGTTTTCTATCATGGAATACTGCAGGGAGTTTATATCTTTTGGTTTATAGCCTGGGTTTCCACTCTAGGTTTCAAGGCAAGTTTTCAGGAAAACTATTGACTATGTTAATAAATTAGTTTTCTTTATATTCATTGATTGTAAATGTATTTAGGTAGACCTCTTGAAAATCTGGAATGGAATCAGAACTGCAAGTCCTATAGAGGACACCCCATGTTCATACAAGAACCTCCAGACCGGTTTCTGGCTTGAAGTCAGACACCACCCCCTCTCACAGACATGCCTAATCATAACCTCATGTTCTTTTATGCACGAGTGATAGATGGCCCCTCACTGACTGGAGACTCAAACATCTTCTTCCTCAAGCCCAGCTGCATTCTGCCAGCCCTGTCTTCTGCATCCCAGGAATGTACCGTCCCAGCAACCACCCCTCACCATTCCACTCCCTAAGATAGCGGTCCATTGGCACCTCTAGTCCAGCCCCTGTTGCTGAGGTGAGCCTCCCACTGGCACCTCTCTCAGTTGTGGGTCACATGCTCATGACTTTGCTCCTTTTTCTCTCTCCCTTCATTTTTATTGACTTCCTTCCACGGGGTGGTGACCGAGCGGCTATCATTCCTCTACCTTTGTGGCCCCTTCTGCACCTCCTGTGCCCCTTCACTGCATGCCCCGATGCCATCTCTCGCCTCTGCTTTCCCTCGAAGCCCTCAGCTGCCACTGGGAGGAATCAACTAGGGCCTCAATGGTGAGACATTCCACTTCTCATTTACCATTCGACCCAGCACTTTAATATTTGCCTGTGGGGCTGTGGTGCTATGTTGGTTCACTCAGATATGTTATGTTAGATTCATTTCTAGAGCGCACGTATACCCGGAGGTGTCTTGGCGCTAGCTCAATCGAAACCTCCACCCACAGCTCACTGATGTTCATCTATTAACCAAACTAATGTGAAGAAAAAGCCTCAGTATCCGAAGTTCATAGGGAGCTGAACACCCAGGGTTTAAGGCTTTCCTGAAGGGAAGCAGATTGTTCATAGATTGGGGTGGAGAGGCATGATATGGAGAGATCTGTTCCCTCAGTGGAACATGGGTCAGATATGTATACCCACCTGTTTCAAAATGTGCATGCCATATAGGGTGCAGACAGGAGACTGTGGGCTCACCCTGAACTGGCGAAAGATCACTGGAGGAGAGAGGTGCTCGTCTTTCATGTATAAAGCTGGGATTATAAACAAGGATGTCACTCCCATAGCATTGCCTCTTTGCAGAGAATTGATGTACTTAAAATGTACCCCCTGACAGAATTTCCTAATCCTTGTCTTGTGGATTGATCCCTTGATTGGTGGATCCCATGTCCTGCGGTGATCCTCTGCATCCACTCTTCTGATGACCTGCCCCTGTGCTCATCACATCTGTCCCTCATGTAGCTCTAAGCCTTTACAAGGGTGACACTACACCGTCTCCTGGCTGGTGTGCTTCCAGCTGTGGTTACATGCTAGGGACTGTGGAGGTCAAAGGACAAAAGGAAGAGCCACCCTCATCCACCTAAACTGAAACCAAAAGGACCCTGACTGCATCAATACAACAGGCAATCATGATTGTATCAGGAAGACACCCAAAGGAGTTAAATAGTGGGACCAACACATATCATTTGTTTAATATGGTACCTGGACACTTACAGTAAAATACATCGAATGAATGCGTAACGCAGAGTAAATATTCTTTGATTTTAGGCATTAAGGCCTCTTGGTTGGACCTCACCTTGTAGGGGCTGGCACAAGAAAATTTAAGATTTAAGGTGGTGCTCCACCAGTCCCTGTGGAGGAGGGAGAGTATGGAGGCGCCAGCACACAAGCAGCTTAGTGAAGGTCTCTTCTCCATCGCCTTTTCTTCTCGCTTCTCCTTGTTGTTATGGGTTGTAACAATGATGAGACATCCAGGAGGCTGCTCATTGTGTACCGACCTCCTGTGGGTCCTCTGTGAAGTGTAGAAACTCTATCATGGTGCTGATTTGCAACCAGTGGCAGAGGAAAGAAGGCAGAGGAAAGAAGGCAAGCTGGCTGATGGAGGCTCCTGCTGCCCATGAGCAGAACGTTTCAAAAGAAGTCAAACGGGATCTGGTCTCTGAAGAAGATGGCAGCGGGTGGGTGATGCACTCGGCCATCGACTACCAGCTCTGTCTGTGGGGCTGACCGGCTTTGTTCTGCAACAATTGCTGTATACATTGTATTATTCACACTGGACCATCAGATCTAGCAAAACACTTGGGTGGACCCAAGAGGGATTATGGGGAACTTGTGCCATAGACGCTGTCACATGTAAGTACTGCTTCAACAGTTGATAGGTTACTCTCCAGGAGAGAAGGTGTGCCACCTGCCTGGTGTGTGTGTAACCCACAAGAGCTGCACAGAGAGAGGAATCGTGAGAGTGTTTCTGAATTCCCATTTTGCCACCAAGCTCTGCAGGGCATATTCCTAAGACAAGCATTGCTGTGTGAGCTCCGATTGCAAATACTTATCAATCAAAAAAGAAAATGAAGACCAAATACCTGATTCAGACCTCGGTGGGCAGGTTACTCCATCACAACGGGGATGGCTATCCCAGCTGCAGAAATATAAATCCCATTATATCCTTAGAAATGTACATTTCCCGGCCACCGACATATAAATCCCATTATATCCTATGGGTTTTATTTTTCGTCGGGTTGGGTCATCCGTCACCGTTGTGATAGAATAACCCATCTGCCGGGATCTAAATCAGGCCCTTAGTCTCAAGGCAGACTTTCGACGAGTTGATAGTTCTGTGACACCAACTACGGCTCTGTGGTTTCCAGTTCAGGCTGCAAACCAGGTCCTCACCGGTCTACCATATCTCCCAACCCAAGCACTCCGAGACATCAAGATTGCAACTTGTGGCACTTCACAAAAACCTTTCAGTAGGTAAAATACAAACCAGTTGTGACACCTGCCACTGTTTGAGAATCAGGGTGGTCCTGGTACACAGGTTCTATGCTGTGCCCATCCAAAATGTTGCCTCCCACCACGCAGACTACAAAGCCCCATCCCCCAAACGTTTCATCACAACTATGTTCAGAAGGTCTCTCGAGGATGACCTCCCTAATGTTTATCTCCCAGAAGGGACCACGGCCACCACCGTCTTCCACCCCGTGGGATCTCATCCCACAATGAGATGGAGAGACTGCTCAGCGAGAGGTTTGCATGATAAACGGGAGGAGATGTAGACTACTGGCTAGAGTGCTGACATTGTTAGACTCTGGGTCAGCACTTGATCAGGGATATAGTGTTAGTCTGAAAAAAATCACAATGTGTTGCCTAGAGCAACTCCAATGACATGCTCAGGTGCTCCATTGCACCCTAATTGCCGTAATGCAGCCTCATCCAGACCTCTGATATCAGATTATTTGATGTACATCACCTGATATGCCTGCTAGAGTACACATCTATACTATATGAAATACAAAAATACAAAAAAAAACAATGTTCTGATGGGTTAGGAATCAACAAAGGATTAAAGGTCAACAAAGCTTGAGACTACCTGAGTGATTCCAACGTTGCAGGCGTTGGGAATACTGGAGGCCGCTCCGGAGATGCTCCCCAGCGTCCCACTCACGATGTTCCCCACAGCTTCCATGCACACGCCGCGGTTGCAGGCCTGGCGTGGGAGGGAGGGTGCTCGTAATACCCGTGTGCACAGCACGTAGCAGCCAAGGGAGTTTATGCTAGAAGAGATAGCCATGACAACACCCGCAGCCACTGAGCGGGTACTGAGCAGCGGCCAGCCCAACTCACCTACAATGAAGACAAGGAGAAAGAGAAGTTCATTGATATGGAGGAAACTTTCTCCAAGTAAAAGCTCACTTATCCTGAGAGGAAGCCCCACGATGGACAAGACCTACAAGCCCAAGAGTCTACTCCTTAAGTCATAGCTATTTCTTCTGCATGTGTCCAGCTAATGGATGTCAGATATTCCCTGGCTCCAAAGACTTTTTAATGTCCTTTTGACAACTAAAGGTCGCCTTGCAGCAAGACCCATAAAGCTGCAAAGTCAGAGCTTCTGGCATTTAGTGTCCTTTTTCCACCTTTACAGAACCATTCCATACATTTTTGCATTTACAAGTACATGTATACTTTTAAGTCTACTTTATCATATTTGGGGATTTATTTATTTATTGATGAAGTTTTATGCAGCGTGAAAAAGACCCTAATGGGTATCAGAGTGCTTTACAATGTTAAAGGTGACACAAAAAAAAGAATCCTTCATTCTTTTATCCCTCCACTATCCTTTTCAATCAAAATTAACAGACTAACTTGTTCGCTTTTCAAATTCCATATTCAACTATACTAATTCACCACTAATCCTTTATGGTTTCCAGAGCAGCATGCTACTTGCCAATAAAGCATATCAACATCCCATCAGGGTTCTAAACTCTTCCCTCTTTTCTACCCCTCCTCAACCCTTCTCAATCCAAATATCTGACTAACATATCCACCACTAAAATTACTTTCATGTTTCACCATACTAATTCAACACTAATTCTTATGGGTTCCAGAGTAGCGTCAGGGGTAGCAAGCGCTATATAAATACAAACCTCTTTCCCTTCTCTATACCGCCACCTACCCTTCTCTACCCAAATAACTGAATAACATATTCACTACTCAAATTACTTCATATTTTACTATACTCATTTTCAACACTAATCCTTTATGGGTTCCGCAGTGGCGTGCAATTCGCCAGAAAAGCGCTTCAACATCCATCAGGGGTAACTAGTGCTATATGAATGCAAACCTTTCTGCCCCTTTCATCCCTCCGCTATCCTTCTCACTCCAAATAACTGGCTAATATCCACCACTGAAATAACTTTCATATTTCACCATATTAATTCACCACTAATCCTTTATGGGCTTCTGGAGTAGCGTGATACTCGACAAAAAGCGCTTCAACACCCCATCAGGGGTAACAAGCACTATATAAATACAAACCTTTGTCCTCCTCTCTCCTTCTGCTATCATTCCAAATCCAAATAACTGACTAACCTATCCACCACTTAAAATGTACTTGCATGTTTCACTATACTAATTCAACACTAATCCTCTATGGGTCCCGGAGTAGCGTGCTACTCGCCGAAAAAGTGCTTCGACGCCTCGTCTGGGGTAGTAAGCGCTATATAAATGCAGTTACAATACAATACAATATAAAAAAAACATCATCATCAATGAAGGAATGGGTGAATGCCCTCAAGAGAACACCTAAGCTCCCAGGCCTACAACAACCTACACCAAATAATCACATAGTCTGAGAGAAATAAGCATGTGTGCAGAATATGGGGTAGATCTTGTCCTGTAAAATAGATCACATGTTCTGCAGCAGAAATTTGTTCAGCAGTATCCTTTTTACATCTTCCTTCATTGGCGCAGTTGAGGGGTTCATTGTAATCAGACGTGGTAGTGCATTCCAAATTCTCAGGCCAATACCTCAGAAGGCTCATTTATATGTTTTCTTTTGATAAGATGTTGATGGTTTTAGCAGTAGGGAACTGGAGCTCTTAGAAACTCTAACCCCCCCAGATACCTCTAGTTTTTTGTGCAAGTTATCTCTGAGTGTTGGAGTGGAGGGCTTTGTTTGGTCATGCAGGCAATTGTCAAAGGAATCCTTGCCTCATGTGGAAGCCAGTTCAGAGATTTAAGATCAGAAGTGATGCATTTGTTTCTTTTCGTTCGTGTAATGAGCCTAGCAGCAGAGTTAATAGAGGCACTTAGTAGAGCAAGCTTAGCTCTGAGTAGGCAGCATATGGTTGCACTCCTATAGTACAACTCGGGAATCACTAGAGCTTGAACAGTGGACTTGGAGTCATCCAGAGGTAAGAAGGGTTTCATTTTTCTTAAGATGCTCATGTGAAAATTCACTCCTTTAGTGGCAAAGCTGATGTGTTCCTGCACGTTTAGATTCCTGTCCAGCGTTGTTCTCAGAGATTTCTTTGACTCTATAATGTGTGGTACGCAGTTCAGCGACATCAGTTGTCTCATCCAATCTGCGATGTCCGGTGAGTGGGGCAATTAGGAGGAATTCTGTTTTTAGAGCATTTAGTTTGAGGTGGGTAGCAGTCAACCGGTTTTGCGTTTTTTGGTCGGTTGAGTTAAGAGACCTTGGGCCAGATGTAGGACACAAAATACCGGTCGGTATCTGCCGATTTTGGCTGTTACCGACCGGTATTTGGTTTTTGATATGTAGGGGGCCTAAATATTACAGAATCGTTACATTTACCGATTCGGTAAATTTACCGATTCGTTAAAATACCGAATCGGTAAAGTTACCGAATCGGTAAATCTAGATGTAGGTGACACTGAAAACAGTGCCACAGGCCCTTAAGAATTTGTTATTTACCACCAAATAATATTTGGTGGTAAATAACGAATTCCTGTGTACATGTACATCTGTGCATGTACACCTGTGCCATGTGGCACACATACATGGCCCTAAGGGCATGTATGTGTGAGACATGGCACACAAGCCAGTATCAGGGGTGCAACAGGGTGTCAAAGTGACACCCTGTCCCCCTTGACAATTCAGTAATTTTGCCGAATCGGTATTTACCGATTCGGCAATTGACATTGACTCCTATGGGCCTCAAGGCTCATAGGAATCAATGGCAATTACCGAATCGGTAAATACCGATTCGGTAATTACCAAATCATACCGATTCGGTAAAAATTACCGAATTATTTACTACATCTCATTTACCGAATCTAGAATACCGAATCGGTAAAATTCGGTATTCTAGAGTCGGTAAATGAGATTTACCTACATCGGCCCTTAATATCTTCAGGGGAAGATATTTTTAAGTACACTTGGGTGTCATCTGCGTACATGTGAAAGTGGATGTTCAATACATTCAACAATTCGGATAGAGGTTCCATGAGCAAGTTAAAGAGAGTGGGTGAGAGCGAAGACCCTTAAGGGACCCCAAAAATGACCTGCGTGGGGTTGGATAGGGACATATTGACATTCATTCTTTGAGTTCTGTTGAGAAAAGAGGTAAACCAGTAAACAACTGACCCCGATAGTCTCATCCTATGTTTGAGTAGGTCTAGGAGGCTGTCATGTTTGACAGTATTGAAGGCTGGCGAGTGGTCAAGGAGGATAAGAAGGCAGCATTCGTTCTGATCCAGCATTCTTAAGGCCTCATCTGCTTTGTATGCGAGCGCCGATTCAGTACTGTGGCCATGGCGGAAGGTGGATTGGAATTGATCTAGGAGATTGAATTGGTCAATGTGTTTGCACAGTTGTACATGTACACATTTCTCAAGGAGCTTAGCTAGTTTTGGAATTATAGAGATCAGGTGGAAGTTGTTTAAGTCTGAGAGGTCTTTAGTATTTTTTTTTTTTTTAATGGAGGTAACCTGCCCCGCTTTACGGCAATCATGGATCGATCCTTGGAGTAGTGGGGCATTAACTATTTTAGTCTACATAGGGAGTAAGGACATTTTGATCTGACTAAAGACTTTAGTTGGTCAGGGTCGCTAACGTGGTTTGAGGGTTTTAGTGCTGTTCGGATTTTGAGAACGGCCCCTGCCTCAAAAGTTTTGAATGTACTCCACGAAGCTTTGTCAGTCAGTGAAAATTCTTTATTTTGCAATGTTTCCAACGCATACAAAGTACACAAAAAACACCCAACAATAATAAAAATATATGTATAGTTTGTGATACTTAATAAAAGCAAGGTTAGAATCCATATATAAAATCCTAAATTTAAAAAGACAACCATCGTAAAATTGTAAAGTGAGTTGTGTCATCAGCAATAATCAACACTCGCCTCACTTTTGACCTTCACTCTCCCATTCTGTCATGGCCCTTCTGCTATTCAGAGAGGACCAGAGAAATGAGGCGGTAGCATGACATACAAAGGGATTAATCAATTGTTTTAATAAAATGAACATTGTTTAAAATAGAATTTACGCATAAGAGAGACAATAAACATTTTTCATTGTAGATCGTAAAAACTGCAAAAAAAACATAAATGCAAATCTGACCGGGCTGACCCTTCATCACAGGGACAAACTGGCATATCGTTTAAGAATACATATTCTTTGGAAAACCCATCATCCAAGGAATGAGATTCATACAGAACTTCACTAGGAAAAACGATGTTGGGGATTTGACACAAATACTAAGGGCCTGATTCTGATGCGGGTTGGAAAGCTTCCCGACCGAACCGGTTTGGAAATGGTTTACGACCCACTCGGATCGGAGAGTCCGATCGACGGAGTACGATGCATCCGGATGCTTCCAGATACGATTTGGTTGGACTCCTGTTGACTTCAATGGGAGCATATCTTCCTAACCGCATCATAATTAGGCCCTGGGTCGGGAAGACACGTTCCCGATCCAATTTGGAAGGAGCAAATGCCATTAGGGGGCCTTGCTAACTGCATCAGAATCAGGCCCTGGGTAGGAATGCTTTCCTAACCGCATCAGAATCAGGCCCTTGGTATGATTCGCCGACCTGAGTGGAGAGGGGGCACATAAGGTATATCTTTACTGAGGGTTTATCACGGCTTGATTCTCCTCTCTCTCCTGCAGTCTTCTCTAAAAAGATGTGTTTAAATCTTGCTTTTGACACAGTGGTACAGCTGGATGGATTAACATACAGATCTCCCAAACCCACAATTCCCAGCGTAGATTTCACCTATTGCAACCAAGGGATCTCATGTACATTCTCTAGGGCTAAACAGTCCCTAATCATATATTAGGTCAGGTTAATAGCATCTCTCCTCCAAATCGAGTGCCATTTCAAAATAGGTGCTAACCTCAGATGCCAGAAAGCTACGGGCCTCAAGTTCAATATGACAATTATAATTTGAACAGTCACTTGGGAGGGCTAGTAATCGATTATAAAAACCATCCTCTCATTCTTTGTAAAGGGTCCATTGTCGCCAAACCCCACACCCCAGCTCCATTTGTCGCTATGCAGATAGTTTTTGCGGCGTGCACCTTTTTTATTGCCTTGATAGGCTTAGAGCCCAGCTTCCTAATAAAGTTAAAAATGGCCCTTACACTTTTTTTCCATAACTAGATCTCTGTTGTCCACCATGTTTGACTGTGTGTGTTTTCTATCGAACAAGATCCCCAAGTAGGAAAAGTTGTCCACCACTGCCAGCCTGCATGACTCTACATGGAATGCTGGAATTCTGTTGAGGTGTACCCCTGCCACTAATACGAAGGATTTAGATTCATTAACGCGAATGTCCAGACTAATCATAAACTTTGAGTAGGCCTCTATATGTTTTTGTAGTGCCACCCCAGTTCTTGCAATTAGCACTGCTGCATCTGCACTAATGCAGTATAGGGAGGAGCACTGCATTAAAAGTGGGTACATCTTTTGTAGACCCAGTCACAGCTGCCTGCACCCCATTAGTATAGATTGAAAATAAAAAGGGGGCAAGAACGCAGCCCAGTCTTACACCCCATTTCATTAAGAAATCCCTTGTGCACTCTGTTGTGTCCTATGTAGAAAGACGCCAGGATGTATATTTAGGTCTTCTTTATTAAGGCTTCAGTTCAGGATACATCTGTCTTGACTCCAGCCAGCCTAGTGTGGCACCAGCCCCACCAGGAGCAGCCTGCCCGCTGCTCAGCCCATCTCTAACTGCCAACACTCATCCACTCAGACACCCCGGCCTTCCTCGCATCACAGGCACACCAACATACCAATGACCAACTCACACTCTGGCTGAGCAGTTAGAGGCAGCAGGGCTAGAGTAGATGTTATACAAGTATGTAGGGTATAACATTATCCCTTTTTCCTTAAACAAAAGCAAAAAGGAAACAGGAGAACTATACACAGGTAAAGTAATGGAACAAATCTAAAAGATGCAGCCAAAAGGACAGAGCACCAAAGAAGATAGAACTATAAAAGCAAGAAAGGATGGTTAAAATACAGCATCATAAGATTGAGCAACAATATCCACAATCCTCCCCCATGCAAAAATATGAAAACTATTTGAAGAGTGAGAAAATAATTCTGTAAGAATATAAAATGTAACATTCGAAGTAAACACCGTAAGCAAATGCATACAGACGCAAAGGGCAATACACACTGCAACTACAATCCCAAAAGTAAGGAAACAAAATGTATATGGGTCGTCACCCATAAAACACCCGAGAAGGGCTGTCCTGAACCTCCTCAGAAGCGGTTGCTCCCTTGCTCCCTTGCTGGTATCGTATCGCCACACTGCTGCCAGACTGAACAAAGATTTTTAAAACGCTGTCCTTTGCTCGCATTGACCCCTGCATTATTCTTTCACTTGTTCCTCATTAGCATAGCATCGTAGCGCGATTGCAGACGCTGAGCGCTTATTACCTGGATTTGTATCTGTCTGTGCATTGCTGCCTGTGACTGCATTAATTGTTTTTTCTGCTGGATATTGCGACGCTTCCTCTCTGTCCTAATTAAATATCCCAGCCTCGTCCTGTTTGGCTTTGGGGTCGCTGCCATTTTGTTGATTGTTGTTGCTTCCCAGCACCGCCTCTCCACCCCGCTCCCGCCTCCCTGCTGGGACACCCCTTGTAGGAGAGTAGGGTCTGCAATCCTATGATCACCCAGATTATTTGCTTTTGTTTCACTGGTTTACGACTTTCTCTGGCTGTGGGCCTGCCAATCAGACCCACAGCCTGGCTGTTCTCTTTCTAAATTACGATATGTACCCTAGGTGCATCTACCAATTGGTACTGGGCCACCTTATCAGACCCCGTAACGCAGGGCATAGGTGTACCCAGGGCCGCCAGGGGCTGCAGCATGTATTATGCCACCCCTGGCTGGCCTCCTAAATTTGACACAACTGGCTGCATGACAGCTGGGGCAAAGTCGTGTAATCACCCTTTGCTTTAGGTATAGTAGCTCTATATCTAACCATACAATGGACACCCGAGTTCCTATCAGTCACTCCTATGGCAGGCCTTGACAATCCTGAAGGCAGAGTGCGTGGGCTCGTGTGAACTAAGGTTCTGGCCCGAGCCCGGTTGCAGCTTGCGGAATCAAGACCCAATGGCTGTTCCATGATAACGCGTACCACATCGGTAACTTCGGTGTCGCGTTATCAAGACATGTCGAGTAAGGTGTCATACGAATCGGGATGCTGCCCTCTCACCAACTCTGGCGACGAGGTTAGCATTCCGCCCTTCTAGAGGGACACGACATGTACGTAACTGTGAACCCCGGTTAAAGTTAACTAAAGCCTCAGCTCCACAAAATGGATGCTGCCACCACAGACACGAGTCTGACCTCCTGCTGCTGGGAGTCCTTCCAGCGAGGAGCGCTTGGACAAAGGGTTTCCTGTCGAGGGCGGTGTTCGCACCGTCCCAGACAGGGTTTGTGTATTCTGGGTAGGTAGGGCTTTTGCGAGAAGGTGACTGCGGAGTGGCACCCCGGTGCTCACTACGCATCTGCCGGTCAGAACCAGTTCCAGGGGCCCCAGCCCTGGCCTGGGGAAAGTCCGGCAGGGGAGAGGGGTGTAACTACCTCCCTTCCTGGTCCCACCCTTAGGGCAGGACCTAGTCATGTACCCACCCCTTTCTTTAGAATAAAGGCCGGAGCGGGGACCCTTCCAAATTAGATCATCTTTGAATCAAGAACTACTTTCTACGAAAGGACACTCAAGACTCTTCTCAAGATTTCTCCCTTGTGACTAAGGAGTAGTCACCCTGCATCAGCGGGCACCATCTAAGAACTCTGCGGTTTGCTGCAAGTCCTTCCTCAAGGATCCGACGGCCCAGCTCGACGAGAACCGGCTTCCCTGGCACCTCTGACCTCTACCCACGTCATCAGCTCAGCTGTGATCTGTGGGTGCGACGAGACCTCGAGGGACCGGCCATCATCAGAACCTGCACGCTCTTAAACCAGCACGACCATCGAAGCGATTCCCTGGTGAGTGCTCTGGGGTCCGAGAAGCCCCGACCCTGAGCCGCTCCAGCACCGAAGTGCAGTCTCCCAGCATCTCCACGATCTGCGTGGGGCCCTTCTGCTCGCTACTCAGCACGTTGTCTGGTCACTAGCCGCTGGCTTGTGCCCTTCTGTGACGACATCCGACAATCAACACTGCTGGTCTGGTTGCTCCAGACTGGCCCTTGCTTCCATCTTTGCGAGAAGCACCCCGGACCCTCCTGGTCCACTCAAGACGCCATCTTAGGCCCACCACGTGGCCCTGAGATCTGCCAAGGCTTGTTGCCCCATCCTGGGCCCAGCGACGCCGACAGCATCATCCTTCGTGGGACAGCTCGCACCTCCGCCGTGGTCGCCGACAACGCCTCCTGGTCCGTGAGACTGCAGAGCCTAGCGTCGCCCACTCACCTGGTCGAGGTGACGGCCAACCGGTGCCTTCCTGGTACCCTCTGACTACTGGCTAGTAGTACGAACTTGGTCCCCTCTGCTTTCAGGCATCATCAAACTCTGATCCAGGCTTGGATCTCTACGAACTATTCAGCACTGGTCGCCGGCCAGCAACTCCTTTCTTCCGGCTCCTGGCTCGTCAGCGAAGACCCCGACGCCTGTAAGACTTGTGCAGCCGCAACCCTCGTGGCTAGGTAACTCGGCATTTCGGTGCCTGCATAGCCTCTTTACTCTAGGGTCCCGAGTCCCTCGCTTCCGACTTGCCTTATCGGGTCCGCCCGAGACCTTAAACTTTCCGTGTCCTCGGACACTTGTTTTAATTGTGCACTTGAAGTATTTTCCTAAGAGATTGGTTTGTGCTTAGTACCCTGTCCTCATAAAGAGTCCAGGGCTGTTGTGAATCTTAATAAATATCCTGTTTATTTTCATAACACTTATGTGGTGTCCTTTCACTGGGTGTTCAAGGGGTACATGTGTGGTAAACAGCTGGCTTAACGCGCCCTCTCGAGTCTTTAGCCTTAGACTGCTCGTATCCACGCTACTAGGATAGCTGGTCTATAGGTTGACTTACAACCAAACACCATAAGGGTCGTTGGAACGATACATAGCGGTCGCTAGAATAGCGAACGTTGCATATCGGGCCAACTTCTCACATTGGTGAGCAGCGGTTGGGATTTGAGCTTGCTGTTGTTTTACCACACGTATCCTAAGAATATCTTGGTGAAAGATCGCATAAGTACTGTTAGTACACATAACCAAAGCTTAGAATACTCTGAGTTCTACTGAACCAGCTGTTGTAGCTCCTCAAGGCGTAGCACACCTTGGCTGCAACTCTTAGCAAGGGAACAGTAGGTAAACACGTAGTGTAGGTAGGTGCATCACTTACACCACACTAGAAACAGTATGTCGGACAAAGGAGGAAACTCTGAGTCTCCCCTTGTGTCAGTTGACCCTCCACAGGTCATCCCTTCAAGATATACTGTGCTGAGCTTCAAGGAGTTAAGACAGGTGTGTCACTCCCGGAAGATCAAGCAGGGGTCTAACCCCACCACGTCCTTTCTGATTGGTCTCTTGGAGACTTATGATGCCAGAAAAGCTGAGACCCGTCTTAGCTCTTCTAATCCAGAAGGAGACATGCCTCCCCTCGAGGGAACCAGAGACGATCCTGACCTCATCCACCTCGCAACTGAGAACGAAGATGTGGAGGATGATGAGGATGAGGATCCCTCTGGGGATGAGGCAGATAAGGGACAGGTAGAAGTCGTCAGACTAAGCAGGTCCAACTTAAGCAAACATGATAGCGGTACTGGGGGACCCCTGGGGCCACTATCAGGTCAGCTTAACATGGGGAATGGACGAGCCCGATCTCTGTCAAGAGACTCTGGCAGATCCCTTCAAACCAATGGCTCTCGCAACTCTTCTCAGAGAGGGATGACGTCCCCTCAGCGGAGAGTGTACGAAGCTAAGGAAAGGGCAGCTAATCTGAGGATCGAAAGGGAAGAACTTGCCCTGGCCAAAGAAAGGCTTGCCTTTGCGAGAGAGCAACAGTTAAGTGGGGTAGTCCCCACTGGTGGCAGCAATGTACCTAGCAATAGGGAAAAGAGTTTCGATACGAAACACCTTGGTAAGATAGTGCCCCCCTTTAAACAAGGGGACGACATCCACAAATGGATTACTGCTTTGGAGAGGGCCTGCACTGTGCAAGGTGTTCCCCAGAGTCAGTGGGCAGCTATCTTGTGGCTCTCCTTTGAAGGTAAAGGAAGAGACAAGCTCCTCACCACAAGGGTGGAGGATGCGAACGATTACCAAGTCTTGAAAAATACACTCGTTGAAGGGTTCGGCCTAACCACTGAGCAGTACAGGGTGCTGTTCAGGGATACCCAGAAAACGCAGTCTCAAGATTGGTCTGACTTTGTCGATTGTGCCACTAAGGCTTTTGAGGGCTGGTTGCTGGGCAGTAAGGTTACTGATTACAAAGGATTGTATAATTTGATGATGAGAGAACAAATTTTAAACAATTGTCAGAACCAGTTGTTGCATCAGCATCTTGTCGACTCGGATCTGACCTCTCCCCAAGAATTGGGAAAGAAGGCAGACAGATGGGTTCACACGAGAGTTAAACAGAACCAGGGCCAGAATCAAGGTGGTCAGAAGAAAGCAGACCAGAAGGGTAAAGATTCTAAGGGGGAACAAAATGACCAGAAGTCTTCGGCAGGTCAGGCTCCCCAAAAGAAGAAAGAAGGCCAATCCAAAAGATGGTGCCAGTACTGTAAAAGTAAATCTCACTGGTTTAGTGAGTGCACCAAGAAAGGAGGAGGGCAGACTCCTGCCACTGCAGCCCCTAAGGCACCTGTGCCCCCTAGTACAGTCAGCAGTGGTAGTGCGCCTCCCAAGGGTTTAGTAGGGTTAACCCTGGGTTCTGAGGGGCGTGACAACTTAGTTGGCACACTCACTCAGGCTGTCCTTGTCAGTACAGGGGACGCGGACGTGTCCCCTGACATAAGTCCCAATACCTTGGGCAAATACAGACAGACGCCTTTTATAAATGGAAAGATGGCTCAGGCCTATAGGGACACTTGTGCCAGCGTCACCATGGTGACGCCTAACTTTGTGGACCCTGGACAGATCATGCCAGGTACAGAATTCCTGGTGACCAATGCAAGCAATGTCACTACCAATCACAGTATGGCAATTGTAGCTTTCTCCTGGGGAGGGGTAACTGGCCAAAAGAAGGTTGTAGTTAGTCCAGACCTCCCAGTGGATTGTTTTTTGGGCAATGATTTGGAGTCATCACAATGGTCAGAAGTGGAGCACCGGACTCACATGGAAATGTTAGGTTTGCCAGCACATGTGTTCGCTGTGACCAGGTCACAGGTCAGGAAATGCCCCACTGAACAGGTGCTGGATCCTGGAACAACGGACCAGACACCTCCCAAGAAAAAGAGCAGTAGGGTTAAGGCTGCGCCTTCCCCCTTGCCCCAGGTCGTGGATCAAGTCTCAGAGGAGGCTGACCTACAGGAATTGAGGGAAACTGAGCCTAGGGAGTTCGAACTTGATCAAGTTGAATTCTTGGGTTCAGGGGGACCCTCAAGGGAAGACCTGGGGAAGGACCAGTTAGACTGCCCTTCTCTTGAACCCCTCAGACAGCAGGCTGCTGCTGAGGCTGCTGGGAACGCCACAGGTACCCACAAGGTATACTGGGAAGATGGACTCCTGTACACTGAGTCAAGAGACCCCAAGCCTGGCATGACCAGGAGGCTGGTTGTACCCTTGTCTCAGCGTGGTTTCCTACTTACCTTGGCCCACGAGATTCCCTTAGCAGGTCACTTAGGCCAAACGAAAACGTGGGACAGGCTTGTCTCACACTTTCACTGGCCTCATATGAACGAAGATACCAAGGAGTTTTGCCGCTCCTGTGTCACTTGCCAAGCCAGTGGTAAGTCAGGTGGCATGACAAAGGCCCCCCTTATACTAATGCCTGTGGTGGGGGTGCCCTTTGAACGGGTGGGGATCGACATCGTCGGTCCCATGGAACCACCAACAGCATCAGGGCACAAGTTTATACTGGTGGTAGTGGATCATGCCACCAGGTATCCTGAAGCTATTCCCCTTAGGACCACTACAGCACCTGTTGTGGCAAGAGCCCTAGTTGGAGTATTCTCCAGAGTGGGCTTCCCTAAGGAGGTCGTCTCCGACAGAGGTGCAAACTTTATGTCGAGCTACTTAACTGCTATGTGCAAGGAATGTGGTGTCAACTACAAGTTCACTACACCCTATCATCCACAATGCAATGGGCTTGTTGAGAGATTCAACAGGACCCTTAAAGGGATGATTCATGGACTACCTGAAAAGCTTCGGCGTAGATGGGACGTCCTGATCCCCTGCCTCTTGTTCGCCTACAGAGAAGTCCCACAGAAGGGGGTTGGCTACAGCCCTTTTGAACTTTTGTACGGGCATCCTGTAAGAGGACCCCTGTGTTTGGTGAAGGAAGGATGGGAGAGACCTCTCAAAAAGCCTGCAGCCAACATAGTGGACTATGTGCTTGGCCTCCGCTCGCGGATGGCTGAATACATGGAGAAGGCATCTGAAAACCTTAAGGCCAGCCAAGAACTCCAGAAAGCTTGGCATGACCAAAAGGCTGTCTTGACTGTTTACCAGCCCGGACAGAAGGTGTGGGTGTTGGAGCCAGTGGTCCCAGCAGCACTCAAGGACAAATGGTCCGGGCCCTACACCATCCTGGAGAAAAAGGGAGAGGTCACCTACCTGGTCGACCTGGGAACTCCCGGGAGCCCCCACAGGGTGCTTCATGTCAAC
Source organism: Lissotriton vulgaris (assembly GCF_964263255.1). Classification (NCBI taxonomy): domain Eukaryota; kingdom Metazoa; phylum Chordata; class Amphibia; order Caudata; family Salamandridae; genus Lissotriton; species Lissotriton vulgaris. The sequence continues at coordinate 47,167,795 of NC_141687.1, read as the reverse complement.
AGGCTCAAGGCATATGTCGACAGGAAGGACATGAGTTTGCTCATGGCCCTAGATGAGGGACAGGAAGAAGAGAGTGACCCTCTCCCCGACCTGCTCACTCAGAATCCTGACGATGGATCGGTAGATGGTGTTGTCTTTTGTGGCAGCCTCTCCGAACGTCAACGGAGCGACTGTAAACAGGTTCTTCAGTCGTTCAGACATATGTTTTCTCTAACACCCAGCCAGACCGATTGGTGCACCCATGAGGTTGACACTGGTGACAGCTTGCCCGTTAAGAGTAAAATCTACTGGCAGCCTGATCACGTTAGAGACTGCATCAAGAGTGAAGTGCAGAAAATGTTGGAGCTGGGAGTCATTGAACCCTCGGACAGCCCTTGGGCTAGTCCCGTAGTTCTAGTGCCGAAACCTCACACCCAGGGTGGTAAGAGAGAGATGAGGTTTTGCGTAGACTACAGGGGTCTCAATGCAGTCACTAAGACTGACGCCCACCCAATACCGAGGGCAGACGAGCTTATCGATAGATTGGCCTCGGCCAACTACTTAAGTACGTTTGACTTGACAGCTGGGTATTGGCAAATCAGGTTAGCTGAGGACGCCAAGCCTAAAACCGCATTTTCAACCCCTGGTGGGCATTATCAGTTCGTGGTGATGCCCTTTGGTCTGAAAAAAGCACCTGCCACCTTCCAAAGGTTGGTGAATCAAGTCCTTACTGGGCTGGATGACTTCTGTGCGGCGTATCTTGACGATATTGCTGTCTTTAGCTCCACCTGGGAGGATCACCTGGTCCACCTGCGGAAAGTGTTAGAGGCCCTGCAAGCCGCAGGCCTCACTATCAAGGCCACCAAGTGCCAGATAGGGCAGACACAGGTTGTATACCTGGGCCACCTTGTAGGTGGAGGCCAGGTTCAGCCACTGGAGAGCAAGATACAGTCAATCAGGGACTGGGCTCCTCCAACCACCCAGACTCAGGTTCGAGCTTTCTTGGGCCTGACTGGATACTACCGGAAGTTTGTCAGGAACTATGGTTCCATCGTGACACCATTAAACGAACTGACAAGCAAGAAAATGCCAAAAAAGGTTCAGTGGACAGCGAGCTGTCAAAAAGCATTCGATGACCTAAAGCAGGCCATGTGCACGGCGCCTATCCTCAAGAGTCCGGACTACTCCAAACCATTCATTGTCCAAACAGATGCTTCTGAGTTGGGTGTGGGAGCTGTTCTTTCTCAACTGACTTTTGACGGTTAAGACCAGCCCATTGCTTTTATAAGCAGAAGGCTGACCCCTAGAGAGAAAAATTGGTCAGCTATTGAGAGGGAGGCCTTTGCTGTGGTTTGGGCCCTGAAGAAGCTGAGGCCATACTTGTTTGGCACTCACTTCAAGATTCAGACCGACCATAAGCCCCTCTTGTGGCTAAATCAGATGAAGGGTGAAAACCCCAAACTGCTAAGGTGGTCCATTTCCCTACAGGGGATGGACTTTACAGTGGAACATAGACCTGGTACTGATCATGGCAATGCCGATGGGCTCTCCAGATATTTCCACTTAGAACAAGAAGACACACCTGGTCAAGGTTAGCTTATTGTTCCGACGTTTGGGGGGGGGTCATGTAGGAGAGTAGGGTCTGCAATCCTATGATCACCCAGATTTTTTGCTTTTGTTTCACTGGTTTACGACTTTCTCTGGCTGTGGGCCTGCCAATCAGACCCACAGCCTGGCTGTTCTCTTTCTAAATTACGATATGTACCCTAGGTGCATCTACCAATTGGTACTGGGCCACCTTATCAGACCCCGTAACGCAGGGCATAGGTGTACCCAGGGCCGCCAGGGGCTGCAGCATGTATTATGCCACCCCTGGCTGGCCTCCTAAATTTGACACAACTGGCTGCATGACAGCTGGGGCAAAGTCGTGTAATCACCCTTTGCTTTAGGTATAGTAGCTCTATATCTAACCATACAATGGACACCCGAGTTCCTATCAGTCACTCCTATGGCAGGCCTTGACAATCCTGAAGGCAGAGTGCGTGGGCTCGTGTGAACTAAGGTTCTGGCCCGAGCCGAGCCCGGTTGCAGCTTGCGGAATCAAGACCCAATGGCTGTTCCATGATAACGCGTACCACATCGGTAACTTCGGTGTCGCGTTATCAAGACATGTCGAGTAAGGTGTCATACGAATCGGGATGCTGCCCTCTCACCAACTCTGGCGACGAGGTTAGCATTCCGCCCTTCTAGAGGGACACGACATGTACGTAACTGTGAACCCCGGTTAAAGTTAACTAAAGCCTCAGCTCCACAAAATGGATGCTGCCACCACAGACACGAGTCTGACCTCCTGCTGCTGGGAGTCCTTCCAGCGAGGAGCGCTTGGACAAAGGGTTTCCTGTCGAGGGCGGTGTTCGCACCGTCCCAGACAGGGTTTGTGTATTCTGGGTAGGTAGGGCTTTTGCGAGAAGGTGACTGCGGAGTGGCACCCCGGTGCTCACTACGCATCTGCCGGTCAGAACCAGTTACAGGGGCGCCAGCCCTGGCCTGGGGAAAGTCCGGCAGGGGAGAGGGGTGTAACTACCTCCCTTCCTGGTCCCACCCTTAGGGCAGGACCTAGTCATGTACCCACCCCTTTCTTTAGAATAAAGGCCGGAGCGGGGACCCTTCCAAATTAGATCATCTTTGAATCAAGAACTACTTTCTACGAAAGGACACTCAAGACTCTTCTCAAGATTTCTCCCTTGTGACTAAGGAGTAGTCACCCTGCATCAGCGGGCACCATCTAAGAACTCTGCGGTTTGCTGCAAGTCCTTCCTCAAGGATCCGACGGCCCAGCTCGACGAGAACCGGCTTCCCTGGCACCTCTGACCTCTACCCACGTCATCAGCTCAGCTGTGATCTGTGGGTGCGACGAGACCTCGAGGGACCGGCCATCATCAGAACCTGCACGCTCTTAAACCAGCACGACCATCGAAGCGATTCCCTGGTGAGTGCTCTGGGGTCCGAGAAGCCCCGACCCTGAGCCGCTCCAGCACCGAAGTGCAGTCTACCAGCATCTCCACGATCTGCGTGGGGCCCTTCTGCTCGCTACTCAGCACGTTGTCTGGTCACTAGCTGCTGGCTTGTGCCCTTCTGTGACGACATCCGACAATCAACACTGCTGGTCTGGTTGCTCCAGACTGGCCCTTGCTTCCATCTTTGCGAGAAGCACCCCGGACCCTCCTGGTCCACTCAAGACGCCATCTTAGGCCCACCACGTGGCCCTGAGATCTGCCAAGGCATGTTGCCCCATCCTGGGCCCAGCGACGCCGACAGCATCATCCTTCGTGGGACAGCTCGCACCTCCGCCGTGGTCGCCGACAACGCCTCCTGGTCCGTGAGACTGCAGAGCCTAGCGTCGCCCACTCACCTGGTCGAGGTGACGGCCAACCGGTGCCTTCCTGGTACCCTCTGACTACTGGCTAGTAGTACGAACTTGGTCCCCTCTGCTTTCAGGCATCATCAAACTCTGATCCAGGCTTGGATCTCTACGAACTATTCAGCACTGGTCGCCGGCCAGCAACTCCTTTCTTCCGGCTCCTGGCTCATCAGCGAAGACCCCGACGCCTGTAAGACTTGTGCAGCCGCAACCCTCGTGGCTAGGTAACTCGGCATTTCGGTGCCTGCATAGCCTCTTTACTCTAGGGTCCCGAGTCCCTCGCTTCCGACTTGCCTTATCGGGTCCGCCCGAGACCTTAAACTTTCCGTGTCCTCGGACACTTGTTTTAATTGTGCACTTGAAGTATTTTCCTAAGAGATTAGTTTGTGCTTAGTACCCTGTCCTCATAAAGAGTCCAGGGCTGTTGTGAATCTTAATAAATATCCTGTTTATTTTCATAACACTTATGTGGTGTCCTTTCACTGGGTGTTCAAGGGGTACATGTGTGGTAAACAGCTGGCTTAACGCGCCCTCTCGAGTCTTTAGCCTTAGACTGCTCGTATCCACGCTACTAGGATAGCTGGTCTATAGGTTGACTTACAACCAAACACCATAAGGGTCGTTGGAACGATACATAGCGGTCGCTAGAATAGCGAACGTTGCATATCGGGCCAACTTCTCACACCCCTCCCACAGAAAGGATAGCCTCTTCCCTCGGCCACTAGCGCTGTGACCGTCCTGAACCTCCTCAGAAGCGGTTGCTCCCTTGCTCCCTTGCTGGTATCGTATCGCCACACTGCTGCCAGACTGAACAAAGATTTTTAAAACGCTGCCCTTTGCTCGCATTGACCCCTGCATTATTCTTTCACTTGTTCCTCATTAGCATAGCATCGTAGCGCGATTGCAGACGCTGAGCGCTTATTACCTGGATTTGTATCTGTCTGTGCATTGCTGCCTGTGACTGCATTAATTGTTTTTTCTGCTGGCTATTGCGACGCTTCCTCTCTGTCCTAATTAAATATCCCAGCCTCGTCCTGTTTGGCTTTGGGGTCGCTGCCATTTTGTTGATTGTTGTTGCTTCCCAGCACCGCCTCTCCACCCCGCTCCCGCCTCCCTGCTGACACACCCCTCGCCCCAAGCAAAAAGGAGACAGAACCTCTAGGAGGGCCTATATTTCTTTCAACATTGAATATATCCTAAACGATTAGTCAAAAGATGCCAAAAAGAGATCTTTGAAATATTATTCAAACATGGAAAATTTTTATTAGACTATTTTGTCATTTTTTTAAATAAAATTTTTAAAGACTCATATATAAAAAATACATTGCATTATCATTTCACAAATCAACATTTTACATACATTTGGTGATAGTCCTATCATACCAAAAATGCCCTCTAGTAGCAATTGATCCTATTGATCAGAGACACAGAGACACACATTCATCACACAGTATCAAAATACAATAATGAACATACCTAACAAAAACAGCTAAACAAAATTATACAAGACATTGACTGACTTAAGTGGTAGCTCTAAGGTGTATTTGAGAGGGTACGTATAGGAACCTAGATGGAGTGGTTCTGTTGGTTATGATGTACTTGACCAAAGCGTATCCAAGACAGGGGTGTTGGGCCGACGTACGTTTCGGTGGAAAGCCACCTTCCTCAGGGCCAGAGACAAAAGACTAACAGGCAAGTGACACAAAATCTTTAAAATATGAGGGCAACATTCAAAATTCTATGTTTTGAAGAGGCTGCATATATAAATGTTTACGATTCTGGCTGGACTTTTTTGGAGTGTGTGCTCAGAATGAGAGGCCCATGCCTCAAGATTTCCTTAATTTTTTAGAGCCACCCGGGGCGTTTTCTCAGGGCAGTGAGGTAGTTTCTGTTAGGAAGTACACGATGTATTGTCAGTAAAACCTTAGGAAGCTTCGTTTAGGGCGCCATGATCGGATTAGTAACGTTGTGTTTCTTGCATGCAGCGCTTCCAAGGGTTCAGTTCTTCAATAGGTGAATGACCGTGTCTTCTTCTAAACGAGCTACTGCCACGACCGGGGGTTCTGTGGAAAAAGTTCCGCTGGAACCGCATGCAAGAAACACAACGTTACTAATCAGATCATGGCGCCCTAAACGAAGCTTCCTAAGGTTTTACTGACAATACATCGTGTACTTCCTAACAGAAACTACCTCACTGCCCTGAGAAAACGCCCCGGGTGGCTCTAAAAAATTAAGGAAATCTTGAGGCATGGGCCTCTCATTCTGAGCACACACTCCAAAAAAGTCCAGCCAGAATCGTAAACATTTATATATGCAGCCTCTTCAAAACATAGAATTTTGAATGTTGCCCTCATATTTTAAAGATTTTGTGTCACTTGCCTGTTAGTCTTTTGTCTCTGGCCCTGAGGAAGGTGGCTTTCCACCGAAACGTACGTCGGCCCAACACCCCTGTCTTGGATACGCTTTGGTCAAGTACATCATAACCAACAGAACCACTCCATCTAGGTTCCTATACGTACCCTCTCAAATACACCTTAGAGCTACCACTTAAGTCAGTCAATGTCTTGTATAATTTTGTTTAGCTGTTTTTGTTAGGTATGTTCATTATTGTATTTTGATACTGTGTGATGAATGTGTGTCTCTGTGTCTCTGATCAATAGGATCAATTGCTACTAGAGGGCATTTTTGGTATGATAGGACTATCACCAAATGTATGTAAAATGTTGATTTGTGAAATGATAATGCAATGTATTTTTTATATATGAGTCTTTAAAAATTTTATTTAAAAAAATGACAAAATAGTCTAATAAAAATTTTCCATGTTTGAATAATATTTCAAAGATCTCTTTTTGGCATCTTTTGACTAATCATTTAGGATATATTCAATGTTGAAAGAAATATAGGCCCTCCTAGAGGTTCTGTCTCCTTTTTGCTTGGTTTGTCTCCCCCCTCTGGGCCTCAAAATATTTGGGAGTACTCTCTTTTTTCATACACCCCTCGCCCCACCCCCCTTCACACTCCATTTATGACGCATGAATTTACGCGCAGCGTCCACGCACTGCGGCCGCGCCGAAGGTGCGCCAAAGGTAAGCCCGCCTACGCCCGTCCGCGCCAAGCCCGCGCCCAGCGCCAGGCCCCCTGATTCCCTTAAGTCCCAGCCCACTCGCATCACTTACGATGCCACCACCCTCCTAGCCCTTAACCACGGTCGCTCCCCCAACTGCGTCCAAGCCGTTCCTGGACACACCCATGGACCCTTCTCTTGCTACTCCTGCAAGTTCGACGGCACCAAAACCAACTCCTCATCCACCAACACCAAACAGACACCTGACACCAACCACCTAAAATGCATCCTGCTCAACACCCGCTCGGTCCACAGACACGCCATCGACCTCTGGAATCTACTAGACACCAAATCACCGGACGTCGCCTTCCTAACAGAAACATGGATGAACGCCTCCTCAGCCCCAGACATCACCATTGCCATCCCGGAAGGATACAAGATCATCCGGAAGGACCGCATCATGCAAACAGGAGGAGGCATCGCCATCGTCCACAAGAATTCCATCCGCATCTCAACCAGCTCAGACGTCAACCTTGCCAACGCCGAACACCTCCACTTCCAGATCCACACCGACCCCAAGACCACACTCAGAGGCACCCTCCTCTACCGGCCTCCAGGACCCCGTGCACAATTCAGTGACGACATCACTGACTTTATCACCCCACAGGCCCTCCCCTCCGAGGACTACATTCAATTGGGAGACCTCAATTTTCACCTAGAAAAGAGCAATGACAGCAGCACCACCACCCTTCTGGACAATCTTGCCAACCTCGGACTTAAACAACTTGTCACTACCCCCACCCACATTGCAGGTCACACACTCGACCCCATCTTCACCTCCAGCAAACGGATCTATGTCGTTACATCGCGTTATTTTACAACGCATACCGTAACAACGCAGTTTTTACAACGCGGGAACCATTACAATGCATGCCATTACAACGCATGGCATTACATAGCAGATACTATTACAACGCATGCCATTACATCGTAAGTATAGGTAAGTATATCTTATTTTAAAAATATGAAATAAAGTTAATTTAGTTAATTAAAATTAATAAATATAATTTAAATGTTTTTAAAACAGTAATTAATTTAATTTAATTAAATTACAGTAATTTAATTAATATTAAAATTGTAATTAAATTAATAAATTTAAAATAATGTAATTAATGAAATTTAATAAATTTAAAAATAGAAAATAATATAATGTAATTTATTACAATAAATATAATTTAATTAAATTTATAATACTTAATATAATTTAATTTAATATAATTATAGATATTTAAATTGTAAATAATATTATTTAATTAAAATAAAATAAAAAAATAAAAAAAGTAATTACGTTAATTTAATGTAAGTAATGTAATTCAATTAAATGTATAATTTAAAATATTGTAATTAATTTAATTAAATTTAATTTATTTAATTTAATTAATTAAGTTTAATTAAAATCGTAATACCCCTGTACCCCAAAAACCAAACCTAGCCCTTAAACCTAAAAATTCCCCTGTACCCCAAAAACTAAACCTAGCCCTAAAACCTAAAAATACCCCTGTACCCCAAAAACCAAACCTAGCCCTAAAACCTAAAAATACCCCTGTACCCCAAAAACCAAACCCAGCCCTAAAACCTAAAAATACCCCTGTACCCCAAAAACCAAACCCAGCCCTAAAACCTAAAAATAGCCCTGTACCCCAAAAACCAAACCTAGCCCTAATACCTAAAAATACCCCTGTACCCCAAAAACCAAACCTAGCCCTAAAACCTAAAAATACCCCTGTACCCCAAAAACTAAACCTAGCCCTAAAACCTAAAAATACCCCTGTACCCCAAAAACCAAACCTAGCCCTAAAACCTAAAAATACCCCTGTACCCCAAAAACCAAACCCAGCCCTAAAACCTAAAAATACCCCTGTACCCCAAAAACCAAACCCAGCCCTAAAACCTAAAAATACCCCTATACCCCAAAAACCAAACCTAGCCCTAAAACCTAAAAATACCCCTGTGCCCCAAAAACCAAACCTAGCCCTAAAACCTAAAATACCCCTGTACCCCAAAAACCAAACCCAGCCCTAAAACCTAAAAATACCCCTGTAGCCCAAAAACCAAACCTAGCCCTAAAACCTAAAAATACCCCTGTATCCCAAAAACCAAACCTAGCCCTAAAACCTAAAAATACCCCTGTTCCCCAAAAACCAAACCCAGCCCTAAAACCTAAAAATACCCCTGTACCCCAAAAACCAAACCTAGCCCTAAAACCTAAAAATACCCCTGTACCCCAAAAACCAAACCTAGCCCTAATACCTAAAAATACCCCAAAATTACTTAAATTAATATATTAATATTTTATTTTAATTTTAATATTAATTATATTAAAAAAATAATGTAAAATAAAATGTAAAAAATTATATACTTACTTATATTAATATATTAATATTTTATTTTAATTTTAATATTAATTACATAAAAAAAATAATGTAAAATAAAATTTAAAAAAAATTAAATACTTACCTATACTTACGATGTAATGGCATGCGTTGTAATAGCATCTGCTATGTAATGCCATGCGTTGTAATGGCATCCGATGTAATGGATCCTGCGTTGTAATAGCTGCGTTGTAACAGCATTACGACGTAAAAGTTGCGTTGTAAGTGTAACATACCCCAGCAAACATGTCTCATTCAGTCACACCACAGCTCTTCATTGGACGGACCACAGCTGCGTTCATTTTAACTACAATAAGACCACAATCCACAACCATCCTCAACCTACCCTGCGAAGAAACTGGAACAAAATCACCACCGACCAAATCTCCTCATCGCTTCTCCTAAACCCCCCGCCCACTCCTCAAACCCCGACCAAGCAGCCACTAACCTCACCCAATGGCTATCCAACAGCGCCGACATCCTAGCACCGTTGAAAAAACGCCAAAGCAAACTAGGCAGCAAAAACGCCTCTTGGTTCAACGATGATCTTAAGAAATCTAAGAAACTCTGTCGCTCCCTTGAGAAGGCCTGGAAAAAAGACCCAAACACCAGCACCAGAGACGCCTTCAAAAACGCCACCCGCATACACCACCAACTAACCCGATCTGCCAAGAAAGCTGCATTCAAAGATCGTCTAGATAACAACGCCCACAACAGCAAGGAATTATTCAACGTCGTCAAAGAATTTACCAACCCTTCAGCCAACTCCAACGACATCACCCCCTCCCAAGCCCTCTGCGACTCCCTAGCTTCCTTCTTCCACAACAAAATCACAGACATCCACAACAGCTTCGACAACCGAACCCGGAGACCAACCCACTTAACCTTCCGCAGGACCTTCACCCCCCTTGAACTTCCTTAACGACTGGAACCCAATCTCCACCGAGGACACCATCCGCCTGATGAACTCCATCCACTCAGGATCCCCAACTGACCCATGCCCTCACCATATCTTCAACAAAGCAGACTCCATCATAGCACCACACCTCCGAGATGTCATCAACTGCTCCCTCAACTCCGCCACCTTCCCGGAAAGCTGGAAACACGCAGAACTCAGCGCCCTTCTGAAAAAACCCACAGCTGACCCCACCGAACTCAAAAACTACCGCCCCATCTCGCTCCTTCCATTCCCGGCCAAAGTCATCGAGAAAGCTGTCAACAACCAGCTCTCCGCCTTCCTCGAAACCAACAAATCACTCGACTCCTCACTGTCTGGCTTCCGAGCCAAACACAGCACTGAGACCGCCCTCATCGCAGCCACAGACGACATTCGAACTCTACTGGACAATGGAGACACAGTCGCCCTCATCCTCCTCGACCTCTCCGCTGCCTTCGACACAGTCTGTCAAAGCACCCTTCTACAGCGCCTCAGAAACGTCGGAATCCAAGGAAAAGCACTGGAATGGATCACCTCGTTCCTCACCGGAAGAACCCAGAGAGTCTGCCTCCCACCATTCAAGTCAGAGGCCTCTGAAGTCATCTGCGGCGAGCCACAAGGATCGTCACTCAGCCCCACCCTCTTCAACGTATACATGAGCCCCCTCGCAGCCATCGCTCGCCAACACAATCTCAACATCATCTCCTACGCTGACGACACTCAACTGATCCTCTCACTCACCAAAGACCCTAACACCGCCAAAACCAACTTACACGAAGGAATGAAAGAAGTAGCCGAATGGATGAAGCACAGCCGTCTGAAACTGAATTCAGACAAAACAGAAGTCCTCATGTTAGGCACCTCCCCCTCCGCCTGGGACGACTCTTGGTGGCCAGAGGCCCTCGGAAAAACACCCATCCCGACGGACCACGCACGGAACCTGAGCGTCATCCTGGACTCCTCACTCTCGATGACCAAACAAGTCAACGCCGTTTCATCTTCCTGCTTCAACATTCTTCGCATGCTCAAAAAAACATTTCGCTGGATCCCCACCGAAACTAGAAAAACGGTCACCCACGCACTGGTCACGAGCCGCCTGGACTATGGAAACACCCTATACGCCGGTACCACCGCTAAACTCCAGAAAAAACTCCAACGCATCCAGCACGCCTCAGCCAGGCTCATACAAGACATCCCGCGTAAAGAACACATCTCTGGTCACCTGAAAAACCTCCACTGGCTCCCCGTACATAAGAGGATAACGTTCCGCCTCCTCACCCACGCACACAAAGCACTCTACGAACTTGGACCCGAATGCCTCAACACACGACTGTCCTTCTACACCCCCACCCGTCAACTACGATCCTCCAACCAAGCCCTGGCCACTGTACCTCGCATCAACAAAACCACCATGGGAGGTAGATCCTTCTCCTACCTGGCAGCTAAAACCTGGAACTCACTTCCCACTCACCTTCGCCTTACTCAGAACCACCTAGCATTCAGAAAGCAACTCAAAACTTGGATATTCAACAATTAATTCCCCACCTCTCCTCAAGCGCCTTGAGACCCTATGGGTATGTAGCGCGCTATACAAATCTATTGACTTGACTTGACTTGACTACTATTGTACTATGCGCAACTGTAACCGGGATAAAAACCCACATCCAACCTCGCGTAAGGATTAAACTAGGTACATACATTTGAGAACTAACCCATGTCCCAACCCCCTCGTGGAGGTCACGTGGAGTGATGTGGCTCACTGGTTAGAGGCGGCAGACCTGGAAGCAGAGAACAGCCCGGGACCAGGGTTCCATTCTCGATGCGGCAGGGTCGTGGACCAGGGTCAGAGGACTCGATAATTCTCGCCTCGTGCCTACTCTAACCAGGGATCACAATCGGCAACTCTGGGCATTAGCTTGCCTCATCTCTATAACGGCCCCACACATTCGCCAGGGATGCCTGGTTTCACCTTGGAGATACCCAGTAGGGACCATCTCACAAGGATAGCCAGGACGGGGTCCCCAGCGGTCTACAGCGCCACGACGCCTCAGGGCAGCAGTGCGCTTTACAAGACACATTACATTACATTACATACCCCCATGTAGGAGTAACACACAGACCCGTTGAAAGAATAAACCTGAATCCAATATGGGAACTAGCCCATGCCCAACCCCCTAGAGGAAATTACATACCACCATATAGGGGTAACAAAACATAACTGTGAACCAGGGCTGTTATTCACACCCATGCTATTGGTACGGGACCAACTGTGATTACCACCCAAAAACGACCCACCATTTAAGAAATATAAAAACTGTGGAATCACGACAGCAAATGTGCTGAAGAGGAAACACCCTTCAACTTAAATTTCAAGACATGTGGATACTATAGTTTTTTGAACAACAATAGAATTGGCAGACTGATATGAGACTACGGCCATTGCCCCAAAACCGATCCCACCTTTAAGTGAGAAGTGGAATCCCCCAGAGCAAAACGCCGGTGGGCGATGTCTCACCCAAGATGTGATAGAGAAATACTTTCCCTGCACAAGAAAGAAGAAAAAAAACCACAACAACACAAAACCAAATAGCTAAAATAGTGACTTCCACACCTGTGAGCTAAGTGTGAGTAAACAATGGGGATTATAATAGGGAATGCAAAAACCATCAAAGTCATGCCTATAAGTGCACTGTTATACAGGGACCCGGAGGGTCGGCCGAGCAAGGGGGAGAGGCCTCCTGGCGAGGGCCCTCTCTTTAGATCGTAAGGACGAGCAACTACCCCCCCACAGATGGACGCCACACAAAGATAGGTTCTGTACACTTTTATAGGTATTCTTAGGCAGGTTAAACTTGATGATACAGCAGGACCAGGATGCGATGATCCCTTCAATTCTAGTCTCTGGGGGGAAAGGGGGTAGCGGGACAGTCTCAGTACCGGCCCGGTACAGGGGTAGCGGGGGTATAGCTCTCAATCCTCGAGCTGGAGGGTTCGCAAGTAGGGGCCGCGGCAGCACTAGCAGGCCTTCAAAGATAATTCACGAAGATGAGCCGCGGCAGCGCCAGCAGCCCTTCAAAGATGGTTCACGAAGATGAGTCGCGGCAGCGCCAGCAGGCCTTCAAAGATGATTCACGAGGATGAGCCGCGGCAGCGCCAGCAGGCCTTCAAAGGTGGTTCACGAGGATGAGCCGCGGCAGCGCCAGCAGGCCTTCAAAGATGGTTCACGAGGATGAGCCGCGGCAGCGCCAGCAGGCCTTCAAAGATGGTTCACGAAGAGGAGCCGCGGCAGCGCCAGCGGGCCTCCAAGGATGAGTTCGTCTCGGTGTCTCTCGACTCCAGGATACAACTGCCTTCCTGCTCTGGAGCTACCCCAGTTATAGGTCTGGCGCCTTTGATGTCCGGACCCTCGCACTTGGAGGTCGGGGGGTCCGGGATGAGGGAGTCCAGACACCCAGCAGGGGGGTGGAGCCAGCGCCCAGGGAGGCTGGGGGCAATCGAAACTAGGCGGAGGGGAGCCATCGACACTCCTTTTTCCATTGACTCGCCAAGTGGTCTCTTTACCCCCCGGGTGGATGGTGGTGCCTCGATGTCGGGTCTTGGCTGGGCCTGAGGCTGAGGTCGACCCGCGGCCACGAGGCCTGGTCGTGGTGGTTCCAAGATGGCGGCTGGGCCGGGGACGGTGGTTCGGGAAAGGCCCCGGGCCAGCCGAGAATGTTGTAGTTACGGGTCTGGGTTCCGTCGGGGAAGAGCTGGGGTTGGACCCGGAGGCTGCAGGTGTGGGTCTTGTCCGGGGGACAGGGGTAACAGTAGTCCGAGGCCCGCCATGCGGGGAGGGGACGGGCATGCCACGAAGCCTGTCCAACATGCGTCCCCCCAGCTGAAGGCAGGGAGAGTCACTCATCCTCTTGGGGATTCTCCTCGCCGAGGCGGAAGAAGCGGGACAGGCCATCTACGTTGGCGTGATCTTGGCCTGGGCGATGCTCCACAGTGAAGTCCATCCCTTGCAGGGAGATGGACCAACGTAACAGCTCCGGATTCTCTGCCCGCATCTGCATCAGCCATTGCAGAGGTCGGTGGTCTGTTTGCACCCGGAAGTGGGTACCGAAGAGATAGGGCCGGAGCTTCTTGAGTGCCCACACCACGGCGGAGGCCTCTCGCTCTATGGTGCTCCAGCGCTGTTCTCGGGCCAGCAGGCGTCGGCTGATGAAGGCTACTGGCTGGTCAACTTCCTCTGTGTTGATTTGGGAGAGGACGGCCCCAACGCCGTGATTGGAGGCATCTGTCTGTACTATGAATTCCCGGCTGTAGTCGGGGGCTTGGAGCACTGGGGCGGTGCACATTGCAGACTTGAGGTTCTCGAAGACGGCCTGACACTCAGGGGTCCAGTGTACTTTTGGGGGGTTCTTCTTGGAAGTGAGTTCTGTGAGGGGCCCCACAATGCTGCCATAGTCCCTCACGAAGCGCCGGTAGTATCCGGTGAGCCCCAGGAAGGCTCGGACCTCTGTTTGGGTGGAGGCACGTACCCGATCGGGAACTCTGTAGGCCTTGTGCCGGATAGGGGGGCTATCCCCGGTGTCGACATCTTGGAGACACCAGGGGCTGACCCCGGGCGTGGGGGAGAATAAATCAGCGAATTGTTGCAACAAGTCTTTGCAGCTGTGGCGTTGTGCTGAGGTCAAGGTAGAATAGAGGTTGACCCCTTCCACTGAGCCGTCTTGGGCTAGAGTTTTCAGGAGGTCGGGGAGGGGCTCGGAGTCCTCTTCAGCCCCACTGTCGGTAGCCATCAGGAGGCTAAGTTCTGATCGCACAAAGTGCGGCTTAAGTCTATTGGCATGGAGGACCCGGAGGGGGTTCCTGGGGGAATCCAGGTCCACCAGGTAGGTGACGGGGCCCTTGCGTTCCACCACTTTGAAGGGCCCGGTCCATTTGTCCTGGAGGGCGCACGGTTCGACCGGAGACATGACCCAGACCTGTTGTCCCGGCTCGAACTCAATAGACGAGGCATTTTGATCATACCAGCGTTTCATGTCCTCTTGGCTGGTTTCGAGGTTGGCCTTGCCGAGTTTCCGGAACCTTTGGGTCTGATTCCGGAGGGTCAAGAGGTACCTGTACACATGGGGGGGAGCCTTTTGGGGGGTCACTTCCCACCCTTCCTTGACCAGGCTGAGGGGACCCCGGACGGGGTGCCCATACAGGAGCTCGAAAGGGCTGAATCCCAGGGACTTCTGTGGGACCTCCCTGTAGGCAAACAGGAGGCAGGGTAGCAGCACGTCCCATTGGCGGCGTAGGGGCTCTTCCAGGCCCATGATCATACCCTTGAGGGTGCGATTGAATCGTTCCACTAGTCCGTTTCCTTGCGGGTGGTAGGGGGTCGTAAATTTGTAGGTGACCCCACACTGTTGCCATAGGGACTTCATGTATCTGGAGATGAAGTTCGTGCCCCGATCACTGATGACCTCTCGGGGGAAGCCCACCCGCGAGAAGATCCCCATCAGGGCTCGGCCCACTACGGGCGCTGTCACGGTCCGGAGAGGGATGGCCTCGGGACAGCGGGTAGCATGGTCCACCAGGACGCGAATGAACCGGTGACCTTGCGCTGTCCGGGGCTCCAAGGGCCCCACGATGTCGATTCCCACCCGCTCGAAGGGAGTGGTGACGATTGGAAAGGGTTGCAGGGGGACTTTTAGTTTACGGCCGCTCTTCCCGCTGGCCTGCAGGTGGGGCAGGCCCGGCAGTGGTTTATCACATCGTTCCGCATCTTAGGCCAGTAGAAATGGGTCACCAGGCGGCTGTAAGTCTTGTCCTGCCCCAGGTGCCCGGCGAGAGGCACATCATGTGCCAGGTTCAAAAGGAAGTCTCTGAATCGGAGGGGGACCACCAGCACCCGGCTGGCCCCCAGTTCGGCAATCTTTTGCTCACTGTAGAGGAGCTCATTGTCCCAATAGATCCAGTGGGCCCCCGAGGCATCCCCTGCGCTCTGGGCTGCGGCTTGTTGTCGGAGCCCCTCGAGGGAGGGACACGCTCTTTGTTCCTGGCGGAACTGTTCCTGAGTGGGGCCACCTTCTTGGCGCCACTGGGCCAGCTCCGGGATGTCCCGGGGTGGGTCAGGTTCTTCATTGTCGGACCCTGGGGGACCAGGTTCAGGGGTGGTCTCTTCCGTGATGACCGGCGGGGGAGGTTCGGGCCACTCGGGTTCTTCAGTGGATGGGATGGCGCGGGCGGCCATGGATCGGGTCGTCGCACAGACCCATTCAGGGAGGCCCAGCATCCCCAGGTGCTCTTTTCGTTCCACGGTGGCCCAGGGGGAGCTCTCGAGATCGTTCCCCAGGAGGCAGTCAACGGGGGCATCGTCTCGGACGGTCACTTTCAGCATGCCCGACACTCCCCCCCACTCGAAGGGGACGCGGGCCATTTGGCACAGGCTTTCGGAGTTGTCCGCAGACCGTACTGGACAAAGTACGTTGGGCAAGATTTGATCGGGGGTCACCAGATGGCAACGGACTGCGGTCACACTGGCCCCCGTGTCTCGGAGGGCTTCGGCCCGGTGTCCATTAATGGTGACCCACTGGCTGTACTTCTGCGTGTTGGCTGGGATGGGGGCCCGCGGGACCATGTCCCTTTCTCCTAGACATACCAGGGACATGGCTGCCGGTTCCCACTCGGTCTGGTATTGTTCGCACTCTTCGGCTTCTTCTTCGCCTTGCTCTTCTCCGAGGGCGACGGCGGTGATTTGGTGGTTCATTGGACCCGGGGCCTGGGCTGACTGGTTTCTCGGACAGTTGGGGTCATTGGCGTAATGACCGGGCCGCTGGCACTTGTGGCAGACAATGTTGGAGCGGAATCCCGGTCGCGTCGGAGGGCTTCCTCTTCCGGCCGGAGACGGGGGGGTTGCTCGTGGGTGGCACCGTGGCGGTGTCCCTGCCCCAACCCTGGCCTCCTCCTCCCCCTCGCGGACGGTGGGACCACTGGGAGGCTCTGTTTTGTTCCCCCGGCCAATTCCGGGGGACCCGGGTGCTCTCCCATTGATCTGCTTCGATGGCGAGTTTCCGGGGTTCGGTCAGCTTGCTATCGAGGAGATGCTGCCTTAGTTCAATGAAACAATTATTGGATAGGTGCTCCCACACGATGAGATCGAATAATTGTTCGTAGGTGGTGACCTGGCTGCCTTTGATCCACCCCTCGAAGGCTCGGTTAAAAAAGTTCACATATTCCACCCAGGTGGTACCGGGGATCCTTTTACAGTCTCGGAATCGCTGCCGGTACATCTCGGGGGTGAGCCCATAGCGAGTGAGGAGGTTGGCTTTCATGTGCTCGTAGGAGGTCATCTCTGCGTCGGGGAGTTGTAGCAGGGCATCTCTTCCTTCGTTGACGAATCTCCCCCACAACCCGGCTCCCCAGTCTTTCAGCGGAATTCGGTGGGAGATCATGGCTACCTCGTAGGCCTTGAACCATTGCTGGATATCGTTGTTCCGGTAGTACTCTCAGACGACGTCTTTGGGAATGTGGACCTTGGTGTCCGTAGGGGGAGCGGAGTTCTGGTTCTCGGGGACGCCGAGATCCTTGTTTTGTCGTCGAATCTCTAGTTCTTTCAAATTGCGCTCGTGTTCGTATGTTAGTTTATTCTCTTCCAGCTCCCTCTGGCTTTTTTTTCTCTTCTCGTTCTTCCCGTAGCCTTAAGTGTTCAAGGGCTATTTTTTTTCCCGCTAGCTTTAGTTCCCCATCTAAGCGGAGTCGTGCCAGTTCCAACTCGTGGAGCCGGCTCCTCTCCCGTTCTCGGGCCTCCTCGGAAGAGAGGCCCTCTCGTCTTTCTTCTTCGGGGGTTGCAATTGTTTCCGTGGTCTCGATGCTTTCATTTTGGGGTGGGGACGCTCCCGTTTCCACCCAAGACTCCAAGGCGTGCTTGAGGTCGTCTTTGGTGCTCAGTCCCATGGTAGCGATGCCCAAGTCTATGCAGAATTGCTTCAATTCCTTGTGACTGTATTCTTCCAGCCGTTCCATCTGGAATTTTGCGGTTGTTCCGATCTCTTTTGTCGACATTGTTGCTGTGCGTCGTGAGGCGAGTTACTCTCCGTACGATTATGCGTCAGCTCGGATCGCGCCGCTGGCCCCTAATGTTAGACGGGGACCCAGAGGGTCGGCCGAGCAAGGGGGAGAGGCCTCCTGGCGAGGGCCCTCTCTTTAGATCGTACGGACGACCAACTACCCCCCCACAGATGGAAGCCACACAAAGATAGGTTCTGTACACTTTTATAGGTATTCTTAGGCAGGTTAAACTTGACGATACAGCAGGACCAGGATGCGATGATCCCTTCAATTCTAGTCTCTGGGGGGAAAGGGGGTAGCGGGACAGTCTCAGTACCGGCCCGGTACAGGGGTAGCGGGGGTATAGCTCTCAATCCTCGAGCTGGAGGGTTCGCAAGTAGGGGCCGCGGCAGCGCCAGCAGGCCTTCAAAGATGGTTCACGAAGATAAGCCGCGGCAGCGCCAGCAGGCCTTCAAAGATGGTTCACGAAGATGAGCCGCGGCAGCGCCAGCAGGCCTTCAAAGATGGTTCACGAAGATGAGCCGCGACAGCGCCAGCAGGCCTTCAAAGATGATTCACGAGGATGAGCCGCGGCAGCGCCAGCAGGCCTTCAAAGGTGGTTCACGAGGATGAGCCGCGGCAGCGCCAGCAGGCCTTCAAAGATGGTTCACGAGGATGAGCCGCGGCAGAGCCAGCAGGCCTCCAAGGATGAGTTTGTCTCGGTGTCTCTCGACTCCAGGATACAACTGCCTTCCTGCTCTGGAGCTACCCCAGTTATAGGTCTGGCGCCCTTTGATGTCCGGACCCTCGCACTTAGAGGTCGGGGGTCCGGGATGAGGGAGTCCAGACACCCAGCAGGGGGGTGGAGCCAGCGCCCAGGGAGGCTGTGGGCGATCGAAACCAGGCGGAGGGGAGCCATCGACACTCCTTCTTCCATTGACTCGCCAAGTGGTCTCTTTACCCCCCGGGTGGATGGTGGTGCCTCGATGTCGGGGCTTGGCTGGGCCTGAGGCTGAGGTCGACCCGCGGCCACGAGGCCTGGTCGTGGTGGTTCCAAGATGGCGGCTGGGTTCGGGAAAGGCCCCGGGCCAGCCGGGAATGTTGTAGTTACGGGTCTGGGTTCCGTCGGGGAAGAGCTGGGGTTGGACCCGGAGGCTGCAGGTGTGGGTCTTGTCCGGGGGACAGGGGTAACAGTAGTCCGAGGCCCGCCATGCGGGGAGGGGACGGGCATGCCACGAGGCCTGTCCAACATGCACACAGGTACATGACACTATATAAAGGATCAAAAACACCACAAACAGATCTTCACTAAGATGATCACAAACTTGTGCTGCAAAATGAGACTTCTTGTCCTCGCAACACACATGGTCTCCGATATACTTGAAACGGAGAAACTACAGAAGGATTCCTAAAATTTACAGTACTTCAAAATGTTCAGAAGTGACAACATGCTCAAAGTATATTACCCCCGACATCAATGCAATGGAGGTGAAACGGAGGTTCAACAAGGATACTCCAAAATAGACAATTGAAGATGATGATTAAGTTGTGAAGTCTCCGCGTTGTCCCAAGCCCTCATGTCGACTTCAGTAAACTTTATTTAGGAGAAATGCAAACACCGTGGTTGGCAGGAAGAAGCATTGAGGTCGATAACTCTGCACCAAACAGCAACCAACCAATGGCAAAATAAGAAGCGTCCGCCAACCACAAGATGGCGGTACGCTGACGACATTGACCAAAACATCCACAAGAGCCAGAAAACGAAATTGAGTCAGCAGTACACGTCAAACTGGAGATGACCAGAAGGAACTTCCCCGGAGGACTACATGCGACCAGTAGCTTGTCAAAGGTAAGCGCATGCGTGTTCTTTTGAAAATGAAGGTTGCAGTTTAACTGCCAGAAGACCAAGACAGCCAAATACCGTAAAAATTAAGTAAATTAGCTTACCCCCATACCTGCACAATTAAAGTGGATGGCTGGAGAATAACGAATTAGCAACAGACTCTAATGGAAAGAAAAACGCAGAAAATGTCCACTGCCCACACTGTGCTTTGGGAATCACACGAGCTGGTTTCTGCATTTGCTCAAGTGCAGACAGGAATCGTGACACCTTTAATTATGTTTCCAAACAAAGAGGTTGGTTAATCCAAAGTAGATTTACTAACTTTAGTTGAAATAAAAGTCAGTCACTTTGATGGAAACACTTGACAGTTATAAAACATTGCTTTAAGACAGCATGTGCTAACCTTGTGCAGGCAAAGTCCAAACTCTGTGTGAGGATCTCTGTACCTATGTAGACAGGAACCAACGTGTAAAATACAAAGGGTGCCCAAAGACAATGAGCAGGCACCTCACCTCTAGAATAGACATCCGGATGTAGACAAAACAGGAGAAGGTCCCACTTTTCTTTAAACCTTCTTCTGCTGCATTCTCCTTCTGTGCAGCAACTGTGCGCTGTTAGTTTTACCATCTTTAAAATGAAAATTGTCTTTTTCAAATTGTCTTTTTCTTCCTTTTGTGGCTGGAACACCAAATGCGGTTGTAGTTGAACTACTCCTCCAACTCACTGTAATCCTTTATGTGGCTGTAGTATTCCCAGGCTGTAGTGTCAGTTGGTGGTGACACTGTTCGTTGGGGCTGTCCGTTGGAAGGACACTGGTGGGGCTGGCCCTGGCGCTGGCTTGCCTGGAAATACTTTCTTTGTAGTTGCTTGTGGGATCTCTTGATTTCTCTTGTAGTTTCTTTGTAGTCACTTTGTTTCTCTGCTGTACCAAGAGTCTCTAGGGTCCAAGTCCTCTTGTCGCCAAAATATGTTGTGTCCTATGTAGAAAGACACCAGGAGCCAGGATGTATATTTAGGTCTTCTTTATTAAGTCTTCAGTTCAGGTTACATCTGTCTTGACTCCAGCCAGCCTAGTGTGGTACCAGCCCCACCAGGAGCATCCTGCCTAGCTGCTCAGCTCATCTCTAACTGCCAACACTCATCCACTCAGACACCGAGGCCTTCCACGCATCACAGGCACACCAACATTCCGTTACCAACTCAAACTCTGGCTGAGCAGCTAGAAGCAGCACGACTAGAATACGTTATACAACTAAGTAGGATATAACACACTCCCTATTCCTACCATAGCCAACACAGTAGGTCGCTTGGGCATACATCCGACGAATTAAATTGATTATAGCTGCCTCTATGCCCATCTCTTCCATGATAATCCATAGCTTAGAGTGGGTAATACAATCAAAAGCATCCAACAGATCCATAAAGGATATATAGATTTGCTCGGGCTTCGCCATCGTATATTTGGCTATGGTCAAATGCAGCTTGAGGCATTAGTCTATGGCCCCCTTGCCTTTTTGGAAACAGTATGAGATGGTATCAGAATGGTCCTCTATCTGGCCCAATCATCTAGCCTGTTCAACAGAAGGCGCTGTGCTGTCTAACAGGGAGATGGATCTGTAATTTTGAGGATTGGACTTGTACCCCTTTTTGTAAATGGGGATTACATGTGTGCTATTCCATGAGGCTGGAGGACCAACCTTACTTATGATATTAAAAACATTGGTTAGGAGCTTAGAAGACGCTAGCAACCAAGATGGCCGCGTAAGCTCCCGGCTCCGTCGACCTCAGTCATTAGCTGATAAATCCTGTTATTAATCCTGATTTCGCGCCCGACCCCAGTGTGGCTGAATCGTTGCTGAGCCTAAAGGTGTAATCCCGGGATTTTTATCGACTCGATTGATGAAGTTACGCCATGTTTCATTCTCGGCCTAACCCAGCGTGTGAGCCGGGGCCTCGAGTACTGACCCAGCTGGGTTTCAGTTGAATAACATCGGCCGTGGGACTTGGGCGTAGTCTGGTCTTTCGAAGTGGAGCTTATCCAAGCCCGATTCGGATGGTGGTCCTGAGGTCCGGTTGATACTAAAGGAACGGCGACAAGAAGTTCCTGTGGCTGTGGACGGGGGTCTATGTCCCGCGGACCCTGCTGCGCCCCCCGGGGTCAGCTGGTTGGCTTCCTCGCTCGCGGCGGCGTGGGTAAAGATCGCTGAACCGACAGGTCGCCCGCCGTTACCGTCCACTCCGCTATTGCCTGTCCCCCAGGAGCAGTCGTCCTCCGGGGTTAAAGACCTGATTGACATCGAGCGAGAGGAGATGGATCGGACGGAGTGTGTGTTGTCACTGGGGACCGTAATGGCCGCCATCGGGGCACTTCATTCGCAAGTGGAAGCCATCATCCATAAAATGGTCGGGACGATTGAGACTGTGTGTTTGAGACCGGACTCCTACCCTTTTCCAGACCTGAAACACTATGTGTCTACCACAAAGCAGGTTTTAACTGAGAAAGTGGCCCCCGAGCGGAAACTAGAACTTATGTCCTTAGTCAGCGCACGAGTAACAACTTGCGAGCTTGGAACTCCTGAAAGTCTTGTACATTCAACTGTGCTACCGCCCGAGATGGAACCATCCGATCTTTCACTTCTGGAGAACTCCTTCAGTACTTTCTGGATTGATCTCCTATTTTTCCCATCTGGTTCTATTACGTTCTCTGAGGAAACAATATCAAGACTTATTGTCGGTGGAGGAGTATCTCTGTATGGTTGATGGACTTCAAGAACTAATTTTTTTGACTCGCTCCAGTTGTACTGGTCTCAATCTTTTTGAACGCTTTGACTCTCCTGCAAACATGGTGGTTCTAACGGATGGAGTTTGCATGAAGGATCGGAAGGGCCAGGGATGACTTTGACTGTTTGGGTTCGATATAAAGACTTCCTTTGATACGGGACTTGCACCTATATTGATGCGAGAGGTTGGGCGGTTTTTATAACTTCCCCTAATTGTTTGGCTCGTAATTTCTTTTTTTTTTTTTAAACGTTTTGACTGTGTGTAGGGGTCGTTTGCTTTTGGCGGGGGGAGGGGAGACCGGGAGCCTGTATGACAACTTCCTCCTCCACGTTTTACTGTATTTAGTATTTAGTTAGATGGGGCGACAGGCACGCTGCTAGTTGGGGATAGGGCGCAAGCCATATGCAGGGGTGCAGGGTGGGGGGAGGGGTGTTTGTTTAGTTTGTATTTGTAGTTTTTATGTTAGAAATCCTTCAAAATCCTGATATAGGTGGTCTTATCGAGTAGCGAATTTGTGTACTGGGGTAGACGGGTTCTGGTGGGGATATCATTTGAATGCGATAGCCAATTGTTGTGTAATTTATCATGGTGTTTGGTATGCGGCTGTGACTTCGTAACCTTCTTATTGCTGCGCCCTTCCCCCCTCCCTTCTACTCTGAGCTGATACTCAATGTTTATCCTGTTTTCCTGGGGAGGTGGGATTGATGGTTGGCGTTTGATTGACTATCCTGACTGTGGTACGGCCGCACACCTGATGTAACTCGTGAGCAGACTTTATTGATGATTCCCCGTCTATATGCCCTGTATGTATATTATTGATCCTTTAACTCTGTGATGTAA
Organism: Lissotriton vulgaris; assembly: GCF_964263255.1. Classification (NCBI taxonomy): domain Eukaryota; kingdom Metazoa; phylum Chordata; class Amphibia; order Caudata; family Salamandridae; genus Lissotriton; species Lissotriton vulgaris. The sequence continues at coordinate 47,144,476 of NC_141687.1, read as the reverse complement.
GCCACCTGTCGTTGTTTTTCCTTTTCTTTGTTTCTTCAATAAAAATAATTATTTAAAAAAAACACACAAAAAAACATTGGTTAGAAGTGGAGCCCAAAGCTCTTGGTGGGACAAGAGAAAATCTATTGGGACCCCATCCTGGACCTGGGGCCTTTGTAACACTACATTGAGCCAGTCCCAATCTCATCTCTGCCATATCGAAGGCCAAAATCTCCTTATGATCTAGCTGCAGAAATTTTCAAGGAAACACCAGGGGCATCGACAGCCCCAAATATTTCCTCAAAATTAGCCTCAAAAACATCCTCAGCAACATGTATGCCTAGTGTCAGATCGGTGTCATCTTTGAGGAACAAGGCCTTAATCACTCTCCAAAAATTCCTGGAATTTTCTGTGCCCACTACTTGACACAGGTACTCCCACTCTTTCTCCTTCAGCCCCCTGATTCTGGCTTTCCTTGCCTCACAATATGAAATGCGTAAAGTCCTCACCAATTTTTGATCTTGTGGGATGGTTCTAAGAGCAGCATGCAGATTGTAAGGTCTTAGAGCAGGTCCCATCAAACCAGCGGGCGGCTGGGGTCGCCTGGAAGGAGTGCGACCGAAACAGGTTACTTTTGACCTCAGCCAGTATATCTAAAAATGCCAGCATTAAGCCTTCCAGTTTGTGATCTGGAGCTAAACATATCAAAACCTCACTCAGCTTTTTTTAGATTATCAATGTAACAACTCGCTCTTTGTTAATCTTTTCCCATTCTTCCTAGCTAAAATTGGATTGTGTACTTTGTCTGCTGAGGCCTACTACCCGCCGCCCATACCACAGTGCAAGAAAGGGATGCATGATCGCTAGGTGAGGGAAAAGATGGTTCTGCTTGGGTTGTTCTGCCACAGAGGGCTTCTGAAGCTAATATACAATCTATGGCAGAACCAGACTCCAGGCTCCCAAATGTCTTTGGGAGTAAACCGGTGTCAGGAGGATCTGGCGTATTAATTATCTCAAGATTCATAGTTATTAAAAGCCTACAAAGCGAATGACCATGCTCACTATGAGTGAAATGGGGAATTGCATCCCCCTCTACATCAGCTATTCCACACACAGGCAGTGTCATTCTCACAACCATGCACGTTGAGATCACCCAGCCTCAGGACGTAAATACACTTCTGGTGTGCTTCGCGAATGGTGGTAATTTCCCTTTCCAAATGACCAACCACTGAAGCCATAGTCCCTTCAAAATTATTATTGTAGTAGTTAATCAACAACTAATCCCAGTCACCTGAAACCTCGTATAAGAAAATAGGAAAATGGGGAGTAGAACTAAAAAACGTTATCACTTTGGCCTCAGTGTGTTTGCTATAAGGGTCACAATTCCACCCTTCGCTCTACTCATCAAGGAATGAACTGCTGCAGTTTGGGATGATCTAAAACCATCTAAAATATATCTGACCTGTTCCCTAGGTTTCCTGGAGACATAAGATATCATATTTTACTACAAAAGGTTTCCAATCTAAGTATCCCATTTTTTGTTTTAGACCAGTTACATTCCAGGTAACTATTTTTAAAGAGTGATTGGCTGCCTCCTTACTATTTGCCCCTGCCTGCTTTATGTTGATAAGGAGATTGTCCGTAGGGGGGCCAAGTGGGCTTTGTTCAGTCAATCACCGGACTTTAGATCTTGCAGAGGGGTAAAGCGATCGTCAACTCTTACTTCATATTGGGCTAAGTCTGTAACATGCGGTAGGATAAGGGGATAAGTTGCGATACTCTTCCTCATCGTCATAGGGTACATCGGCCTGATGGGTCTATAAATGTACCCTAAAGGGGGGGCATGAATCTGTGACCCTTGAGAGGGTGCTTTGGGAATTACCCCAAGTACGTCCTGCACAACCCTTCTCTCCTTAACATTAAGGAGAATGCAATCACCCTCTAAGGCTTTGAGGGACCGGCTCACCCGCTCCACTCTCTTTGCTATTATGATATGCCTGGCAAAGTCTCCGCCCCCACCCCCCCCCCCCTCATAGATCTCGTCAGTCAGTGCCAGGCTTTGGTCATGAGTTGCTTGGTTGTCTCCTGCTGAGCCTCTCTCAATGCTAGAGTGTCTGCCAGGATTATAATAAAAGTGGAGAAGTGTGGCTCAATGGTTAGAGCGGCAGACCCTGATGCAGAGGTCTGGCCCGGGACCAGGGTTCAATTCCCCGCCTCGGTTGGTCTTGGGCTCAAAATTCCATGGACCTGACAATTCTCGCCTCGGTGCCTATTCCAATCATGGAGTCCCACTCTGGGCAAGAGCTTGCTTAACCTCCACAACGACCCCCACAATGCTAAGGATGCCTGGCCTCCACCTTGGGGGTGCCCAGGAGTGGACGCCTCACAGGGAAAGCCAGGATGGGTTCCACAGTGGTATTCGTACAAGCGCCTTGAGACCCTTGCGGGTGAGTAGTGTGCTATACAAGTATCAATTTACATTTACATTACATAAAAGGGCATGCGTAGGGAAGGAAATCTAAAGTAAGGGGTCTCCTCCTTCTCCTGGAATCCTCCCCTTTCTTTCTTACTCCCTCAGTGGACTCAGTTGGAATGGTAGATCCCAAATTCTGTGTAGACCACTCTTGTGCCTCAACCAAAAGGAGTTCTTAGTTGTTGGTCACCTACTCTTTACCTCTGGTTGGTAGGATGCGATGAATGGGTGTTCAGGAGCCCCCTTCTCCTCCCCGTAATATAGATTCCTTTAATGGCTGGGAATAGGAGGGTGCCTTCAGCCTCCAAGCAGCAACATAATTATTAACAGCCCCGCGGGTGGTTAGGGCAGCTAAGCTCTCTTCGATTTTCCCTAGCCGTAGCATGAGCTGTTGTATCAACAATAAAAACTATTTTTTTCCAATCTATGACACAAATCATCGTTACCCTCAGGGGGTGCCTCTTTTGTCAAAATGTCAGGACCCCCAGGCGAAGGCACTTTAGGAGACTTGTTAATCTTGGCCTTCGGACCGCCCCTTTTGTTTTGACCGGAGGTTCTCTTGTAGGGGTTGCACCCATTTAATCCTGGAGTAGGGAAATGCTGTTTGGACTTGTATGTGGGTCGACTCGATTTGTCTAATCTATTTGTGAAGGTGCAACCAAGTTTGGGGCGGGGGGGGGGGTCACTAGTACATCTGGGTCTCTCCTCTCTTCCTCAAGAGAGAGATGGCCTTTGGTCAATGCAATCTCTTGGATAGTGAGAGAGCGCAATTTGAATAAAAAATATGAATGAACCATATTCACAAGCATATCGCATAAACGTAGGAGTTATAACGTGAAGTTGACACTTATAGAGTAAAAGGTAGCCGATATAACCAATGTAATAGGAAATGTATTTTGTATTCACTTTAGAATATGCATTAGAAGGCCCGTATACATAGTGGGCTAATATAGAAATGTATAGTAATGCTTACGAACAGCAGAATGTGCAAACTGAATAGACGTGTGTAATCATTAAATGGAGAAAGCGGAAAATGTAAAGCGAAGAAATGTGCAGAGCATGTATAACACGATGTAAGCACGACAATATAAAGGTTGTATTCTATGTAGAATGTATTCAAGTATAATCATTGCTTTGCTAAATTCGATTATATAAATGTGTGTTAAAGGTTATACTGTGTAAAAGGCTTTTTGTAAGAATGTTAGAAGGTTTAGGTGCGTGTAAGTAACCTATCAGTTAAGGCGATCGTCTGACCGTGTGAGGAAAGACGTTTCGTCAGTTGAGGTGACAATTACAGTTAGACTGTGGCCGTACAGTCAGAGAAAAGTGATCGCTTGGACGGAAGTAGTCATTTTTCAGCGTATGAATGAAAACGCATGCAAGATCGTGAGACGAGTTGAGAAAGAAGGGGAACTGCTGCAAAGGGGACGAGTGACGTCAGCGTAGAGCCGCGCTGAGATTGGTCGGTCAGTGTAGAACCGCGCTGGGATAGGCGGATCAGCGAGAGTCGCACAGGGATTGGTTGGTTTGTCATCGGGACGTAAACAAGGAAGGGAATTAAGGAAAATCGTAGATTATCGAAAATGAAGTGTTTTAAACGTTTAAGGGCAATCTTTAAGAGAGATAGAAGAAATTTGTATGCCGGAGAAGAAGCTCCACCAGAAGGCACACCAGCTTATCATATGGCAGTGAATGTAGGCTTACACTCGATATTATGGATCTCCGAGTGGAATAAGCTAACAGAAGGGAATAAGGAACTGACGTTTCCGAGTTACGGGACGTTTAAGTTAGAAGTATTGAACCAACTGAAAGCAGTAATGCTTGCGACAAGACCTCTACCGAGGCCAACACAATTCGAAGCACTTAGTGCATGGTTTAGAGCAGCATACGAAAAGAGCTTAAAGAGACGCCAGGAAAGAGTGAGACGATCAGTAAAGGCAGTGCAGGATGCTAAATGGGACGATGAAGCTAAAAAGTGGAGGGTGCAAAAGATAGAAGCAGACAAATTGTACCCAATGCTTGAGGTTACGGGAGAAAAGAAACCCCTAGAAGAAGAAGAGGATAGCGAGTCGGAGGAAGATCTGATAGATAGTCTATTATTAGATAGACCACCTCCGTACAACAGAGAAGCCGAAAGTCCTGCATTACAGCAAGGGGACGGAGCTAGATGGGGGGAATATAAACCGCTCCCAGTAGCAGAGTGGGATGCCAAGAAAGGTGAGGGAGTACCTCAATCTAGTTCCGAACAGATGGTAGTGGGAAGATTCGTGGTCCAGAAGGTGCCAGAAACACAGCATGCAAGGTCGTATCAAATGCCCGACGCCTTACAAGTACCTGTTACCATAGGCCCTATAGTATCAATCTACAACCCAGATGGAGTCCAGCAGGAGGAACAGGCACGATGGGACAGAGAAAGGGCAGAGATAGAGGGAAGGAATCATACGATCAATTCCCAGAGGCAGTTGCTAGGATCAATGAGTCAGAGTACCCCACTAGATTCCGCAACGGGTCCCTGGATAGAACAAGGGGGTCAAAGAGGACAGATGGATTTGAGGGGACCGAAACCGAAATCCTATAAGGAATTAAGGGAATATTTGAATGAATGGGATGCTGCCGAAGAGACTCAGAATAAAAGATTAGAAACAGGAGCAGAATGGAGTGATCAGGATAACAGGATCCTCTCTCACTGCGGAGCTGGCGAAAGCAGCCCTGAGTGGGAGGGAGGGAGTCAAGGAAGCAGAGGAGATACTTGCCATACTACCAGTGGCAACAGGGAAATGTGCGACGACAGAAATGCAGGGTGTGGGGGAGTGCCTCGCGTCATCCTTAGTGAGGGAGAACGAAGGACGCAGGAGTACCGAAATAGTTTCAAGTGCACTCACCATGCCCCGGACAATAATGTGCGACATTGGAATCACGGGAACATGGAGAGTCGCGAAGTGTCTCGCCATGCATCCGGTGATCACGGACAAAGTCAGGGAAATATGGAGAGTCGCGAAACGTCTCGCCATGCATCCGGTGATCACGAACGAGATCGCGGGAACATGGAGGACCGTAGAGGACCCTTCATTCTATTGAGCGACACCAGACAGCAAGGGAGTTGCAGTGATACAGAACAGCACGGAGGATCCTATATTGTATCTAGAGAAACCAAGCCGAAAAGACGGAATGTAGTGATGGGGAATGGATTAGCGTTCCACCATACCCCAAGGGAAGATGGAAAAGCTTGGGATCTAGAGAGGTGGGAACAAAGAGAAACCAGAAGAACTCCTCATAACTCACCTGTGCTTAGACGTAGGGCGCATAGTGGAGGTGAGAGGGGTGTAAGTGAACAACCTAGGACTGACGTACTGAGAGCTGAAATGAAAGCAAGACGGCTTGATGTAATGAGTTTAAAATCAGACTTGGATGAGATAATTGACGGCACAGTGGCGATAGAAAGGTTAGAGCTGTACGAACCGGATGAAATACTGTTTTTATCTAAGGATGTTACTCGGAAAGCAAGGGCAGCTCATGAAAAATTATCTGGATTGGCAGACAGGTATATGATAGACATGTCACGGACTAAAGCTTTACAGGCTAACCACAGGCTAAATTGCACGGATCAAGACCTAGATGAGCGTAGGACGATTGGACTAAGAGTACACATAAGGGAACTAATCATGTGTATCAGAATATGGAGAGATCTGGATAGATGGGAGGAAAAATGGTCCAAGAGGGGAACCGTCAGGAGGAGTACACTTGCGAAGTCCCAAGATGGAGAGCTAATGCGAATGGAAGCTTTCCCTTTGCGAGAAATCGCGAACGGAAACTACGTCCATGTGCCCTGGAGTAGGGGGGATTTAGCGGCATTTACTAATTCTTTCCCCAAGTTAAGAGAGAACCCCGTGGAGTGGTACAAGCAGGTAGAGAGGTTCGTAAAGATCTCTAAGGTACTGTGGATCGATTTGAACACCTTCTTTGATATCGTAGTACCCGGAGATTTGTGGACGGCATGCAAGCTTAGTGTCGAATGGCCCGCTTATGAGCCTCCGAGAGATGCCAGGACGAATGGTCCATCAGATAGAGTCATGGAAAAATATGAGAGAGTAATTGCATGGCTAAAGGAGAAAGTGCCAGTGCAAGACATAGACTGGGTTAAGATAGATCGAACAACTCAGGAACCTAAAGAGACCGTTCATGAGTTCTATGAGAGATTGCTGAAAGCATTCAAACAGTATAGCGGGTTGGATGTCATGGATCCTAAAGACATAGGACAGTTTGTGTCGAAGTTTGTTCTAGGATTAAGACCAGACATAAGCCTAATGATTCAACAGCATTTGATTTGTTGGCAGAACAAACCTTTAGATGAGATTCTGAGGTATGCAAGGTACTGTAGCGATGAAATAGACTCAAAAGCAAAGAAACTTAAGGAGAAGCTGATGTTGGTGCAGATGCAATCAGCTGGAAAGGGTGGACAGCGGCAACAGGGAACAGGAACCACAGTAAAGAAACAGAATAATCAGAGCAGGGAAGAGGAAGAAAGACCGAGACCAAGGGTAGATATCGCGACACTGAAAAAGACAACGAGGTGCCATCAGTGTAACGAGGTGGGACATTGGAGACGCGAGTGTCCTTATAATGTCGAGACGGGGGAATTAGAACAGGAGGAGGATGAGGTTCAAACTAGCATGGTAAAGGGAACAGCAGTCCCGAAGGGAAAGTTTATCAAAGGGGGGAATCAGACTCCTCGAGCGCCGTTCCCACAACCGCCTCGCATTACAAATGGAGGAAAAACCTATAGACAAATGCCATTGTTCGGAGAAGAATGCTACTACGTTGATCCTCTTACAGGGCAACGAGTGAATAGAGAGGAAGACTGTACTCTAGGTGCAGCCCTGGAGGTAGACCAGAGAGGACCATACGTAGAGGCTGAAGTAGCTGGATGTCCTACGACCTTTTTGGTAGACACGGGGGCAACTCGATCCACTTTGAGATCGGCGGTAGTCCCAGGTTTGCCAATGTCGGGAGAGACGATTCAGGTGGTAGGAGTCGCAAACAGGAGAATGACGAATCCTCTAACAGAACCAGTGTCAGTGAAGATAGGGAATTACAGTGACGAACATCAGTTTGTGATCTGTGATTCTAGCTCTGTGTGTCTGTTAGGAAGAGATCTGTTGTGTAAACTAAATTGCACGATACATTGCACACCTGAAGGAGTAGAAGTGCAGACCAACGATGAGGATGCCGATTTTAAGGTTGTAAACTCGCAGGAATGCGTGGAACTATATCCTACCTTGACAGTGGAGGAACTCCCACAGGATTTGAGGGAGAAAGTGTCAGCTGAGGTGTGGGATTTTACGGGAGAAGAAATAGGATTGATTAAAGGGGTAGAACCAGTAAAGATAATGGTAAGACCCAATGCTGAGTATCCAAGAATACCACAATATAAGTTGACACCGGAGACAATTGCAGGAATAAAGCCTGTGATCGAATCCATGATTAAACAGGGAATACTGAAGGAGATCGTGGGAAGTCCATGTAACTCCCCGATTATGGGTTTGCAGAAGCCTAGTGGGAAATACAGAATAGTACAGGACCTTCGAAAGATTAATAATATCGTTGTTTCATGTTGTCCAGTGGTACCGAATCCATCAGTGATATTGTTTCAGATACCGTTCCAAGCTGAATGGTTCACCGTGATAGACTTATGCCAGGCTTTCTTTTCGATTCCTTTAGATGAGGAGAGCCAGTATTTGTTCGCTTTTAAGCTGGAAAATCGCGTTTTAACATGGTGTCGTATCCCTCAGGGGTATACAGAGAGCCCTTCGATTTTTAACCAGCTGCTGAAGAAAAATCTTGAAAGTCTAGTACTGCCCAAGAACTCGGTTCTAGTCCAGTACATAGACGACCTCCTAGTGGCGTCAGAAACTGAGGAAGCTTGCAAGGTAGACACCATTACCTTATTAAATCACTTGGCCGAGAACGGACACAAGGTGTCTCCAAGTAAATTGCAGTATTGTCTCACCGAAGTGCAATACTTGGGCCACAGGATTGAAAAGGGAAAACGAAAGGTGTCTCCAGACAGAATAGAGGCGATCATGAAAATGAACGCGCCTAAAACACAAAGAGAAGTCAGGATGTTTCTAGGCATGGTCGGTTATTGTCGGCAGTGGATAGCCAACTTTTCACTGAAGGCAAAACCTTTGTTACAACTGACGCACAAAGGAGTAAGTGATCCGGTACCATGGGACAAGGATTGTTTGATGGCGTTTTTGCAGCTGAGGGAGGACTTGTGTCGTGCCCCGGCTTTGGGAATGCCTGATTACACAAAACCATTTTTGCTTTACTGCTGCGAAAGAGAGGGATGCGCTTTAGCAGTTTTGGCCCAGATACACGGAGATGCGCGTAGGCCAGTTGCTTATTTTTCGGCTACATTAGACCCAGTAGCCGCAGCGTTGCCCGGATGTCTCAAATCCGTAGCTGCAACGGGTGTCAGCATTGAAAGGAGTGAAAGTGTGGTAATGGGACATCAGTTAGTGGTGTACGTACCGCATTCTGTAGAATTGTTAATGACCAGGACTAAGACTCAGCATCTGACAAATAGCAGGCTCACACGCTACGAGCAAGTCATATTGGCTGCCGAGAATGTGACCCTAAAAAGATGCTCCGTCTTGAATCCTGCAACTTTGATGCCACTTCCAAATGAGATTGCTGACGAGATCTGTACAGATCATGACTGCCTTGATGTGACTGAACTGTGTACCAAACCGAGACCAGATATCGTAGATGAGCCATTGACTGACTCCGATGAAATATTCTTTGTTGATGGTTCATGCGTAAGAGACGATATCGGTCAGCTGAGAGCAGCATATGCAGTTTGTACAATTACCAGAGTTGTGGAAGCCGCCTGCCTGGAAGGAGTACATTCCGCTCAGGTAGCTGAAATCATTGCTTTGACCCGTGCCTGTCTAGCAGGTAACAAAATTCGAGTCACCATATACACCGATAGCCAGTATGGTTTCGGGGTAGTTCACGACTATGGGCAGTTATGGTCTCAAAGAGGTTATATGACCTCCTCGGGTTCTCCTATTAGGAATGGAGAATTCGTGAGATTATTGTTAGAAGCATTGCAAGGTCCGTCAGCCATAGCAGTTGTCAAGTGTGCCGCGCACACGAGGAATGTAGACTTTGTGTCGCAAGGCAACCGTTATGCTGACGAGGTAGCACGTTATTGCGCAGAACAAGGTTATTCTCACACCGATGTAGAAGTGGGAGGAATACAGGAAAGAACTGAATTGACAATGTTGTTAGATACTGTAGATACATGGGATGAGTTGAAATGTGTACAGGAAAATGCACCAGATGATGAGAAAAAGGGCTGGGAGACAGCTGGATGTACAAAAAGTGAAATGAACTTTTGGATTTCTGCAGATGGGAGAGCAGTGTTACCAAACGAACTTGTTAGTCCAATGGCAAGGAAATTGCATGGATCAGCACACATAGGTAGAGATGCTATGGTGAGAGTATTCAGACAAACGTGGTTTAATCCGAAGTTTAGAGTAGCGGCAGAAGCAGTATGTCAGCGTTGTGCGATCTGTCAGCAACTAAACGTAGGAAAGAGAACACCAGTAACGTTGAGTCACATTGGGAGGTCTGGGGGGCCTTTCAATAGAATGCAGCTTGATTTCATCGAAATGCCTCAATGCAATAGACTCAGATACGTGTTAGTGATTGTTTGTATATTTTCTAGATGGGTTGAAGCTTACCCGACACGTAGGTGCGATACACTTACAGTAGCAAAATTGTTGCTTAGAGAGTTGATACCGAGGTTTGGGGTGCCATCCTCTTTGGAATCGGACAGAGGAACTCATTTCAATAGCGAAATAGTGAAGATGCTATGTTCAGCTTTGAGTATTGATCAGAAGCTCCATTGCAGTTATCGACCAGAAGCTTCAGGGATCGTAGAGCAAATCAACAGTACGATAAAGTCCAGACTTGCCAAAGTTTGTTCATCGACATCTCTGAATTGGCCTGATGCACTTCCATTGGTTCTGATGAGCATACGTAGCACACCAGATAGGAAAACAGGTCTCTCTCCACACGAGGTGCTAATGGGAAGAGCTATGAGATTGCCATCGGTTCCGACTGCAGCGTTGTTGAACATCACAGACGATTTGATCTTGGACTACTGCAAGGGACTATCTGATGCCATTAATTCTGTGTCCCTCCAGGTCCAGGCTGCAGAGGTTCCATCAGCACAAGACTTGTGCCATGACTTGTGTCCAGGGGACTGGGTCCTGGTGAAGAAGCACGTCAGGAAGAACTGTCTAGGTGTGCGCTGGCGAGGACCGTTTCAAGTCATACTAGTTACGAACACTGCAGTAAAGTGTGGAGGTTTGCCCAACTGGATACACGCCTCACACACCCGAAGAGTGCCAACACCTCTAGAAGAAACAGCTCCTCTCTCGGATGAGAATCCAGCAGAAAGCGGAGAAGCCATAGAGGGGAAAAGCCAAGCTGTAGAGGTGATCGAAGAGGCTGAGCCTGTGTCGGAGCAGGCCGACGACGGTCAGGACACCAGTGGGACCGAAGTCGTCTCAGAAGAAGAGAGTACATGGGAGTTCGAGTCAGATACCGAACAAGCTGTGAGTGACCAAGAGACAGGTCCAAGAACAAGGAGCGGGAGGACAAGGAGTGACGAAGCTAGTTGGCCGGAGAGAAGGAGAAGGCCAAGCTCGAAAGCAACTCAAGTGAAAACCCTTGTCCCGATTTCTGAAGAGTCGGATCAAGAAGAAGAAACTGCAGATTCAGGATCTGAGAGTCCAAGAAGATCAAGAAGGGTACGTGTGCCCTGTAGAAGGTACGCCACCCCAGAGTGGACTTATCTGGCAGATGTCTTGGGGACAGAAATCTGGGAGAGTGAAAGAAGTGAAGGTAATCGATCTCGATCCATTTGTGGCAGTGGAGATATGGATGTTGACGCCTGGACTCGAGACTGAGGGGTTACTGACTTTCACACTTCCCATACCCCCATACCTAGTCGGATCAAAGATCTAGTGCTAAATCGATTACAGTTTCCAACTTTTGGTCATCAAATATCAGAACAAGAAGAAAAAGTCATTCGTTTAGAACTATTGGAACATGTTATTAAAGCTGCAGGTACGAGAATAATTGTAGATGCATAAAGACTTTTGTGTTTAAGCTATAAAGAAGAAGATAACCTAGCGCCGAGTGGAAAGAAGAATAAAATTAGGGATTACATTTAGAGGACGGAGAAGGGTTAGGGTTGTCTGTTGCTGAGAAGATAAAAAGACATTGTTGCGAAAAAGAGACTTTTGTTGATAAAGAGTACTTTACAGACTGAGAAAGCAAATAAAGCAAACCAAAGACTTGCAGGGAAAACTTTTCTTTGCTAAAGAAGGAGTGACGCTGTTTGATAACATGGAGAACGTCAACCCAAACCGAAAAGCCAAATGCATAATAGGTACACTTATAGCGATAGTAATTTTTCTTATTATTACAGTAGTTACCACATCATACATGGTAGGACATGCAAGTGAAAAAGAGACAACAGATGTAAAGCCTGTAACGACTTTGAAACCTGCTCTTGTTGGGAAGAATGAGGAGAGCAATGTCATCCGTGAAAAGACGTTACTGGCAGATGAAGCTCGTAGGTTACACGTAGACGAGTCACAGGGAAATTTTAGGTCAAATGCATATGCCAAGCTGTTATACGAGTATATCGATGCCATGGAGGCCAAAGAATGCTATGTATGTATGCAATTGCCGGTTTCCGTAGACGAAGGCATCAGATATCATCATCTCCCACTGACTTATGGGATAACATGTAGTTTACTGCTTAGTATATTTTATGGTAAAGAAGGGTTTGAGTACTACTTTTCAAATTATGATTCGGTACTGCCTGAAGTCCCGAATTATAAACAAATGAATAAGTGGGACCATTACAAAAAGGAAGATCGATTAGCCAAGTTCTTTCTTCCTTGGAATACACTAGATACTTCATATGCACGCAGAAATAATCTGACTTGCAAAGTGTCAGAGGTAGAGAAAAAGTTCATAGGACAAGTAGACGACAGATACAGAAGGCAGAAGATTCTGAAAATGTCAGGACAGTGGAAAACAGATTGGACCGAAGAAGAAAAAGCACACAAGAAGAAGGGTAGCAATGGTCCAATAGCTTTGGATAGAACGCAGAAAGGAAAGTTATGTTTAACTCGAAGCAAGACGTATTATGAGAGTGTATTTGTAGGTGAAGTAAATTGCGAACATGCTTTTAGGTTAGAGTACTATACGAAAGATTTTATGAAAGGGATGCAAGCGATTCCTAATGTATATTTTGTATGTGGAAGAAATGCCTATGTAAAACTGCCTGACAATTGGTACGGTTCGTGTTACTTGGCAGTTGTCTTCCCCAAAATATATCATGCAAAGGATTTAGCTATCATAGAAGGAAAGGCTTCGACAAGAACGAAAAGAGAAATAGGAGATGCAGAAGTAGTCGGAGACATATTTGGAGCAATGTTTCCTATGTTAGGTTTAATACTTAACGATGTTAAGATCAGGAGACTAGCTACAGTAGTAGATAGATTATCTGCAAGTACTGCAAGGTCATTAATGCTAGTAGAAGGAGAGATGCAGTCGATTAGAGCAATGGTTCTTCAGAACCGACTTGCTTTAGATGTACTGCTAGCAAAAGAGGGCGGAGTTTGCAAGGCTTTGAAGGTCCAAGAATGTTGTACTTACATTCCAGACAATTCAAAACCACTTGAGAAAGTCATACGAAACATTACACAGATACATAAAGAAATCGAAGATTTAACAAAAGTAAATGTTTGGGAAAAAGTAGGTCAAGGAGTAGGAAAGGTTGGAAGTTGGTTTGCCAACCTTGGTAAAAGTGTTGTGTGGTACATATTAAAACCTGTTTTGATAGTATTGATTTGCATAATCACATTGTTAGGGTTAGCGAAACTGTACAAATGGTATAGGTCGAACCGGTTACAAAGGTCCATGAGAGAGCAAGAAAGGAGATTAGCTGCTTTACAAGATCAACAGTACAAAAGTTTAAGAGCTCTCGAAACGATAAAAAGAGGGAATATTGTAACTAGTTCTGTGTAAGGTGTTATTCAAATTGCATTTGGTGATGACTCCTAGAGGTCATCAAAGGGGGGAACTGAGAGAGCGCAATTTGAATAAAAAATATGAATGAACCATATTCACAAGCATATCGCATAAACGTAGGAGTTATAACGTGAAGTTGACACTTATAGAGTAAAAGGTAGCCGATATAACCAATGTAATAGGAAATGTATTTTGTATTCACTTTAGAATATGCATTAGAAGGCCCGTATACATAGTGGGCTAATATAGAAATGTATAGTAATGCTTACGAACAGCAGAATGTGCAAACTGAATAGACGTGTGTAATCATTAAATGGAGAAAGCGGAAAATGTAAAGCGAAGAAATGTGCAGAGCATGTATAACACGATGTAAGCACGACAATATAAAGGTTGTATTCTATGTAGAATGTATTCAAGTATAATCATTGCTTTGCTAAATTCGATTATATAAATGTGTGTTAAAGGTTATACTGTGTAAAAGGCTTTTTGTAAGAATGTTAGAAGGTTTAGGTCATATGTAATTTTAACCTAACTGACCAAGAGTTCGCAGGAGTGTAGTCCGCTGTATGTAATTTAGTGGGCTCACAGGAGTCGTGAATAGCCTTGGTCTGAATGTGCGAGACAAGAGTCAAAGGTCTTGCTAGATTTAAGGTGACAATGCTGGACGAAGTTTATGGCCTAAACGTGATAAGAGGCGCTTGGAATTTGAGTGTTGTTTAGAAATGACCGTTCACAGGACCAACTAAGGTTACGAATACAGTCGTAAAGAGTAGAGTTCTGCTGAGGTGATAGACTTTTGAGCCGAAAGTGTCAAATGAAATGTCAAATGAAGTCACCAGCAAGAAGACGAAGATGGCGTCTACGAAGCAAGGTCAACTTAACGGACGACGTGAAGAGATGAAGCCATGGAAAGAGCAAAGAATGACATCATGGAGAAAGTACGTGGTGGGCGTCAAGGGGCGTTCCACCCATACTGTGATTGTGTATTTAGGGACAGCACCCCGGGGAAAAGATAGCGAAGAGCTCAGAACGCAGACAGAAGATCAGTTAGCGCAGATGACTTGGGCAGATGGCCTGAGAAGTCAGAGAGAAAGATCAGAGCGCAAGAGAGCAGTAGGCCGAGGACCCTTAGAGAGCGGATGGGTAGGCAGAGAGGGTACTGCTTCTCGATAGAAATTACCATTAGGGGTTGAGAGAGTTTGAACTTCTTTGGAAGTCAAACTGCTGACACCTTTTTAGGTAAGGAACTTGCGAAGTAGGGATGTCACCTAGTACAGAGTAGGGACAGAATTAACTTGTTTATTCCTTTTAGATGACGCAACGAGACCACATTGTATCTATGCTTTAATCTGCAGATTTGGAACAGATTTGGAACAGAGTTGGAATTGACTTTAATTGTATTCTTTTGTATACTTATTGATTTTTATCCTGAGAGGATTGTATATGCTTATAACTCTGATTTTATATAAAATTCTTAAAACTTCATCAGTTGTAAGTGGTTCTTCAGAGTTGCGTCAGTTTATGGGGTTAATTTAACCTATGCGGGGTTTGTCTTTTACTCAATGACAGAAAACAATCGATCCAAAATGATGAATGAGATTAATATCTAAATGATCAAAAACGGTATCAAAATCTCATTCCCCGCAATAGTATGTTTGCTGCACTCTTACCCATTTTAAGCAAAAGGTTTCAGAATCCACAACTTAAGGGGGTGGCCCAACCACTTCTGGCCACTAACGGGCACAGATGGGCCCGCCCTTGGCCCGGTGCGGCCTGGGCACGCCAATATGCGTCCCCTGCTGCAGGAGTACTGTGGTGCCTTTACGGCATTGCGAGGGCTGTCCTTCCCTCCCGTGCCACGTGGAATGGCAGTGGCGGCTGCTCCATTTGGGCGTTGGAGCGCCGCCCCACTGCTTTCTCGCAGAGCGAGATGCAGAAAATAAAATGGTATTTTAAATAATGGTATTTTAAATACCATTTTATTTTCTGCTTCTCGCGCTGCGAGAAAACAGAAGGCAGGGAAAGGCCTGGTTGAGGGCGGGTCACTGTGGTAGCTGAGGCTATGCCTGGTTTGGGGTGGGCAGGTCGGGTAGGAGTGGCTTGCACCACTCTGAGTGCCCTGACTGCTTGGTCAGCCCTTGGGCCGACCAAAGCAGTCATGTGCACTCTACTTTTAGGCTGCA
Source organism: Lissotriton vulgaris (assembly GCF_964263255.1). Lineage (NCBI taxonomy): Eukaryota > Metazoa > Chordata > Amphibia > Caudata > Salamandridae > Lissotriton > Lissotriton vulgaris. The sequence goes on along the minus strand of NC_141687.1, from coordinate 47,128,720 downwards.
GAAAATGGCGTGCCTACTGGTGCCCGGCTGGGCGCTGCCCCGGACTCTGCACCAATCACAACGCTGCCATTGCAGCATTGTGATTGGCTTACAGGAGGGGAGGGAGGCGGGAGCATGCTTCCTGTTTAGAAGCAGCTGAGGCGGCGTGGAACCAGCAGGTACGTTTTCAATGATTTTTTTTATTTTAACAGCCCCTTTCTCCCCCCTCTTGTGGTAACCCCTGCACAACGTCCCCACCCCTCCCTCCTTCCACGAGTATTGCAAGCCCGCAACTGCATGTGTTAATACATTTTAAATAAATAGAACATCCGGACCCTTTCATTTGAATAAGGGCTATTCAGCTGGGTGGGACGGAGTCATTGTGTGTGTAAATCTTGGTTAATATTGGCTCAAACAGGCATTGAAAACGTTTGGAGAGGTCAGTGATTGACATCAATTGCCGGCCATTAAAGGTTGTGATCCACTAAGGCATTACACTAGGCCCATGCTGAGCCATGCTGACCTTGATGAGGCTGTGATGTCATCTTTGATTGTAGCTCTTTGACCCAGAAGAAGGGATCTATTCTTAGCCTCTTAGCGTTGCAGAGGGGACTTGTTACCTTTTGCATCAGTATTTTATCATTATAGGGAGTTATGCTACAAAATATGCACTTGTAAAATTATCTGTGGACTCGGAAATTCTACCTCTACATCATGGTGGGAGCAGAAGCCAGGAGATAACACACTAAAGTTGGAGAGGAAAATAATGTTTATATCAATAGTTATAAAAGAATCTCTGAAACACGAAGTAACCCAAAGGCTAGGCTACTAACTGCCCAAGGTTTGTGATGGAGCAGCATGCATGGGAAGCAATGGGTCCTGTGCGGAACTGACCAGAGCGGTGATCTGGTCCAGGCACTTGAGCCTGTGGAGATGTGAGGGAAAGAACCCTTGAGCTTTACATCACTGTTGGCTCTGAGCGGAAGGGCGCCGATTGTAAGGGTAATTTAAGAAGCTCCATGGAAGCAAAATACTTGAGACCACCACACCTCTCAGTTGTGTCGATGGACATTAATACACATTGTAAATTCATTAAATTATTACTTAAAGCCGAATTAGTACCTTATAACCATGTGTTTTTAAGTTATTGTTATTAATATTAAATATAACAGTCACAGGCTCCTCTCTAAGTTATCATCTTATATCCACTGCTGAACAGGCATAGTTAAGACATCTCAAAACAGATCTCTGAGTCTCTAACGGATGGCATACCCTATCATCTTACACAGAACACTGCACACACATCCAACATAGTGCAGACACACCACATACGGGATACGTTTTGTCTTTATTACATTCTACTAGTCCCCAGATGCAAACTGTATGGCTTCCCCCAGAGCATTCCAGGGACCCTTTCTATTGGATCCAACTCAGTAGTGTTAATCACAAACACATTGGCGGAACCAGGTTGAAGGAAATAAGCAAAAGCCTTGGTGAATCACACAAGTACTGTCTTTAACTTGGGTATAAAGCATCTAGTGCACTAAGATGTTTTTTCTGAATTGTGGGGGTCTCCCTTCCAGTGGTGACCCAACAAATCTTTGAGGTCTAAAATTGGGGTAACTATTGCCAACTTCCCTTGCCAGTTTGGGGACTAGTAAGGAGGGAAGTTCAATCACTGTGGGGGGCCTGTATCCAGCTTTGAAACAGAGAGCTGACTGACTGCCCATGAGGAGCATTGGTGGTGCCATTGCCCAAGAAAGATGATACTCTGTAGGGGAGGCGCAATGAAGGAGCAGAGGAGAGATGAATCAAAGCCACCTAAACCGCGGTGCCAAGGATGAGGTCCTCGGGCCTTGAAGCGTCCCCATTGCTTGAGGCGGGGAAGCATCACAACCTGAGCCTCAAGTGTCATGGGAATTCTGCCTGTGGTCTGCAGTACACAATTGTAATGGTAAGAAATCTGCAAGTGGCAAGAGAAGATCAATATCAGCATGGGAGGCTGCGACATGCCTTCAACACTGTTATCTGGGGTGATTGCTGCCTTTGTTTGTTTGTGTGGTGGTTTTTTGTGAATGAGCCCAAGGAAGAACCCAAGCAGCATCATCCACCAGACCACACGCACTATGATCCTGGCACTTCCCCTTCTCAACTGGTGCGGGCTGCTTTCTCAATTCTGCTGGGCAGCTTACTCAGTTTTGCGAGACCCAATTCTGCGAGACCCAGGACCATAGCCGCTGGACTGCTGTAAGACCATGGCGGCTGGGCTGCTGCAAGAACCTCAACATCACGGCTCGTTGGGTAGTGCTTGGCGTACACCACCAGTGGAGGCGCTGCGCCTGCTCATCAGCAGTCAATGTAGGATGGCTTCCACTCAAAGGAATGAACCCGGACACAAAAGGAACTCTATTTTACCAAGAAAGGCATGAACCTATTTGCCAGAAATTATTTGATGGAAATGATTGGCCCCACAATACAGATTACCCAAGATGAAATACCTCAGGCACCACATTTGTTTTGCACAGAGTATCAGCAAAAACTGTCGCTACTAGAACTGCTGTTTGACCATCTACGAATCTGTGACAACTGTTGCTATCTGATAATCTATGCAGTATTACTCTGTGTATGAAGGGAGTACTCTAAACAGGCACCACCCAGAAACTCCTCGGGAAAATTCCAGCACATGCAGAACACCGCAGCCAGATTGGTCCTCAACCTTCCCTGTCGCATCCACATCCCCGAACACCTACAAAAATTCCACTAGCTCCCAGTCAACAATAGAATCACCTTCAAGCTCCACGCTTACAAAGCCCTCCACGACGCTGGACCTGCATAACTGGACCACTGTCTCTCATTCCACGCACTCACCAGCCACCTCCACTCTGTCCAACTGGCTCTTGCCACCGTCCCACGGATTTGCAAGACCAGGACCGAAGGAAGATCCTTCGCCTACCTCGCCGCCAAACCCTGGAACGCCATGCCTCTTCACCTCAAGATCTCTCCTGAGTAAAAATATTTTAATTTCCTAAAGAATAAGAATTGTCAGGACTTTGATTTATGGACCTGTGTTGGTTGTTTTATTGAGTTCTGAGTCTGTAAGCCCACACCACCTCCCTGTGTAAGCCTTGGACGGTTCGACTTTGGCCTCCTGAAGCTCAAGTGCAAAAAGAGTGTACTTGGTGTACTTGGTGTTTAGTTTTTGGCGCAATAGAAAGAGTATGCTTCAGTACACCAGTGGTAAAAGGCTATAATTATCTGCACTTGGACTCCTGAAAAAGCTCCCATATTGGGTTTAGGCATCGGGCTCAGGACTGGAGAATGCTAAAAACAACTCTCTAGTGTTAAGTGTCAGCTTTGTTCTGTGGTGTAGGCTTGTACTGTTAGGGCCTTTGGGCATGTGTGTGATGTCATAAGGCATGATGTCACGTGCAACTCCGGTCTCTTATTCGTGGGCGGGTGTGGGATTGGGTACAGATAGATTAAACATGTCCTGTCATATAATCTCTGGTCTGGTTTGGGAAACCTGAGGTGCTGTGGTGTGATGGGCATGACTTCCTCCAGTCCACATAGCAGGAATGCAGATAGTGCTCTTTGTGATACCACAGCAACTTCTGCTCATGTGCTGATGGCAGGAGATGCAGTACAACATGTCATTTAATTTGCACTGGTCCAGCTTGTTACCTACTTGTAGTCGGATCAAATCAATCAATCAGGATTTATGAAGTGCAGGTTATCACCCAGTAGGGTAACCAGGCTCTTGCAGATCCCAGAGGTTTATTCCAACAGCCAGGTCTTGAGGGCCATTCGGAATTCCTGAAGTGAGGTGATGGTCCGCAACTGCATGGTGAGGCTGATATAGGGCTTTACTGCAGTGTAGGAGAAGAAGTGTCCTCCACTTCATATTCTGTAGATGCAGGGAGTATGGGTAATTGAGAGGGAGGCAGAGCGTAGTCTTCTAAATGGCTGGTGGAAGTTCAGGTGGCGGTTAATGTGAGGAGGTCTTTGGCTCTGTAGAGCCTTGTGTGCATGGCTCAGCTGCTTGAATTAGCATCTCTTCTGTTCAGGGAACCAGTGGAGTTGCCTGAGGTGGGGTGTTATGTGGTTTTGTCAGAGAAGGCAGAGAATGAGTCTGGCTGCAGCGCTCTGTATGGTGTGAATTCTCTGTAGAAGGGGTGCGACGATTCCTACGTAGAGGGCATTGCCGTAGTACAGTCAGCTGGAGATGAGGGCCTGTGTGAAGGTGAGTCTTGCGTGTAGGAGTAGCCCTTAGATGATCTTACATAGCTTGCACAGAGTGAGAAAGCAGCTTGTGGAGACAGCGTAGATCTGTAATTTCATGGTGAGCTTGTTATTGATTCTGAGGTTCCTGATATGGTTGGAGTGTGGGTCCTAGGTCTGATGGCCACCAGGAGACATTGAATGTATTCCCGAAGATCCGTTTTTTTAAAAAATTTCAACAAGACCTTTATTGACTGTTTGCAAAGTTGACACAGCAGGGTGCCTACATCCCAGCGGGCCGGCACTGTGTCACATTTTAGTTCACCTCGGAAGGGGTAGGGGAAGAAGCACAGCAAGCCGCCTACAACCCATCGGGCCGGCCGCGTCAGGAGGGCATGCAAGTTAGTCAGCCAACTATTCAGGTCTCTAACAAACATAACTATCCCGGAAACTTAATAAAGCCACAGTTCTCTTATCCACTGGTCTTCATCTGGGTCGACCACTACTATCACATTCCCCCGCCATGTACCACCGTCCCATCCCACCGCCGCCCCCCAAACCCACAGGATGCACATCTCCAGACAGTCTGCCTCCACCAACATCTTATGAATCTACTACTTCTCGGTGTCCCTCCCCTTCCCGTATGTCCACCCCCTCCGGTAGCTGGTCTGGGTTTATGTCATCATTGTCAATATGTTTCAGGAGGTACGTTTGCAGAGGGGTCCAAATGTCCCGTGGGCGAGATGTGGGTGGCATAAGTTCAGCATAAGTATGAAGCTGGTCCTGAAAGTGTGTAAGATCGTTCAACCACTCCTTAAAATTTGGAGCTCTTCCTCTCCCCCAACGGCATGCAATCCGTATTTTTGCTAACAGAAGGGGCAGAGAGGTGTATTTCCGGATCTTAACAGGCAACTGCTCAGTGTACCCCAAGAGCACCACAAGGGGGGTATCAGGCACGTGCACCCCGGTCATCTCATCCAATGCTCTAGGGGCCTCCCTCCAATATTTCCGGATCAGTGGGCAATCCCAGGCCAGGTGTCCAAACCCCGCCCCCTCCGCTCCATACCTGACACAGCGGTCGGTGTCACGTAGCCGGAGGCGATGCAGTCGGGCAGGTTTATAATAAAGTTGGTGTAGATATCTGTAATGTATGAGTCGTAATCTGCTGTTGGTCGAGATTTCGCCAGTCTGACGACAGCAGAAGGACCACTGTTCTTTCGTGAGGGGGTGTCCCATGTCCTCCTCCCACCTGGTCCTGGCCGGGGCAGGGTCCCTCTCCCACTCCCTCAGTGTGGTGGAGTATAGTCCTGATACTACATGCTCTGAGGAAGCCTGCTGTTGCAGGGGGGCCATTACGGGCGGTTTGAGTGGGAAGCAAGGTGCAAGAGCTCGGATATCCTGTCTGAGTCGCACATAGTAAAAATGCTCCAGCGGGGTGGGGGAGGAAGTACCAAAAAACTCTTTACTGGTGCAAAAAGTCCCTTGTGTGTACAGTTGACCCCAAGTGAGCCAGGAGAGCTTCCGTAACATCCGGCAGCATCTCCCTTCCTGTGTAACAGGTATGTGGTGCCATCCCCGCAGAGGTGCCAAGGGTGAGTATAGTAAAGGGCTCTGGAGCATCTGCGACAGGTCTCGCCAAGCGCGAGTGGTGCATTGAACGGTAGTGGACGCCAAGTGTCTAGGTACTGTGGGGGCGCTCAAATATGCCGAGTAGGGAGTGGGAGCCATGTGTCCACCCTCCACTGCCAGATGAGGCATGTATGGGGGGTGTATCCAGTAGGCCGCAAAGTGAGCCTGAGCACAGATAAAATATAATTCAATGTCAAGGACCTCAAAACCTCAGGTGTCAAAGGGACACGTGAGGACCTCCCAAGCCAGTCTGGGCTGCTTCCCGCCCCATGTCAATCTGATCAGCTGTGATTTGATACTGTTAAAAAAATGGCGGATCGGAGCGTAAGGTATGTTAGTGAACAGGAAGAGAAGATTAGCTAAGATCACCATCTTGACCAAAGACACTCTAGCGGCCATGGATAAGGGCATTGCCATCCATCTGGTTATTTTGTCCGTCAATTGGTCCAGTATGCTGCCATAATTGTCCCTCATCAATTCCTCCAGGCAGCGGGAGACGCGGAGGCCCAAATACATAACCGAGTTTGCGCACCAGGCAAGTGGATAGTCGGGCTCAAATCGCGGGGTGGAGTCAGTTAGGGGGAATATCTGGGATTTTCCCCAATTCACCTTTATTCTCGACAGCCTACCGAACAATATCAGTATACGGAGGATTGGATTAAGGCTTACGTTGGGGTCTCTCAGATATAACGTCAGGTCGTCCGCATATAATGATATTAAAATTTGTCTTTCCGGGTAGACCAGGGCGTACTCCCGATGGTGTTGTCTCATTTTGGCCTCTAACGGTTCAATGGCAATACCAAATAGAAGGGGCGACAAAGGGTACCCCTGTTGGGTGCCTCTGGGTATCGCAAAGGGGGACGATTGGATACCGTTAATGAGGCACCGTGCCTGCAGACCAGAGTACAGCAGGTTGACCCAGGCCAGAAAGGGGGGGAAACCCCATTCGCTGCAGCATGAAGGCAAGGTAGTCCCATTCCAGGGAGTCAAACGCCTTGGTGGCGTCTAGGAATATTGCTGCGGCGCTTGTCTCCGGATCCATGTCCTGTTGTAGCGCGAACAATGTGCGCAGGTTTTGGGAGATGCCTCTAGTAGGTACAAAGCCCGACTGGTCCGGGAGGACCAATGCGGTCATCAGGGGGCTGATGCGGTTAGTAATTAATATAGCTAGGATTTTCACATCCACGTTTAATAAGGAGAGGGGCCTGTACAAGTTCCAAAACATCGCATCTTTACCTGGCTTGGGTATGGAGATGATGTGTGCTTCTCGCAAAGAGGGGGGAAGAATTCCGGACTCCCTAGCTTCCTCGAATACGTGTCGCAAGACCGGGATGAGCAGGTGATGAAAGGTTTTGTAGAATTCCGCCAGGAGGCCGTCTGACCCCGGCGCTTTTCTTGATGATAACTGCTTTATGGCTGTCACCATCTCCTCATCCTCGTGATGTCATAGAAGCAATTTCCGTTGGCCATCCCCCAACCACGCAATCGCTGTGTCCTCAAAAAAGGATTCAAACTCACTAGAGTGGTCCCTTTGAGTTTTATACAGACATTTATAAAATCTCCGGAAGGTTGCCACAATATCCGCCATATCACCTGTGTATCTGGCCAACCTCATCTTCAATTTCTAGAACTGTATTCGAAAACCGCAGGGGACGGATTAGGGATGCCAACGCCTTACCCGGCATGTCACCTTCCCCATATTGGCGCGCCCTGCAGTACTTTCCCCTGAATTTACACTCGCTTTCCGCTGTGTCTTGGTACTCATCTAGTGTGCTTCTAAACTGCGCCTGCAGCTCAGGCATCAGGGCTGTCTGTAGATGAGTCTCGAAATGTTTGAGGTCATCCTCAAGCCTGCGCAGGCTGGTCCTGCTGTCTCTCAAGATTCCCCCGCTCTTGGCAATGCACAGGCCACTAATGGTTACTTTAAATGCTTCCCAAATCGTGGAGAAGTGCTCAACCGAGTTTTCGTTGCGCGGTAAGAAGTCTGTGATCTCCTGCTCAAGCTCTTGTTTAAAGACTGAGTCAAGCAGGGAAAGTGGATTCAACGCCAGTTCAAGAATGGAGAGTTTTCATGCAAAGGGGTAAGAATGATGAGCACTGGGGAATGATCGGAATAAGTGCGAGGGAGATGGAGGGCATGTGTCAGCCACTGGATAAGCCCTTTAGTGATAAGCCACGTGTCTATTCTGGATCAAGAGTCCGGGGCCGTGGTGAAGCAGGTACCCTCCCTCTGCATCGGGTGAAAATGTCGCCACGCAATAACGAGCTCATGCTCAGCGACGATCATTTTTAAAGTGGATTGGGAGTTAGAATAGTGGTGTGGTTGCAGGTGTGAGCAGTCGAGAGCAGGGTCAATGGTTACATTTAGGTCCCCTCCCCATAGCAAGTGTGTGGAGTCTATTTTAAGGATTTTACCCCAGAGTAGCGTGAAGAATTCTGGGTTGTCGGAGTTGGGGCCATAGAAGGAGACAAATTTAAAAGTCTGTGTGGCTAATCTGCCCCAGGCAATGGAGTATCGACCCTGCTTGTCCACCATGGACCCTATAGGAGTGTATGGGAGAGTTTTTCTCACGAGAATGCACGTGCCTCGGGCATACGATGAGCAGGAAGAGAAGCTGCCATAGCTGGCCCAGCGAGAAGCAAATGTAGGAGTAGCGCTAGGATTAAAATGTGTTTCCTGCAGCATCGCGCAGTGTATATTGTGGCAGTCTAGATAAGCTAGGATGTGTCGGCGCTTGTGCGGGTCTCCCAATCCCCGTACATTCCATGTGAGGAACCAGTATGCTGGATGGGTCAGGGGATCACTTACGGCGGCAGGCATGGGATTACATATTCATCATCAATGTGTGTCAAGTGGCAGTCGCATATCGGTTTAGCAATCAGTAACTGATGACCAGTGTCTTGTGGCAAATCGGGAACCTGTGCGGTTATGTGGCAGGAATTCAACTTCCCCCCTCCCACATCAGCAGCCCAATCCTGCCTGTGGACCTCTACCCTCCCTCCCACCCCACTTTTCCGTGTCCCGAGAGACACCATAACTTCATTCAAAACAATAAGAATGAGGGAGAAGATCAAACAACCAAAACTTTTCTACCCCAGCCAAAATGTACCAACAGTAGTTAGGGTTCACCTGATGGGTGGATTCCAGAGGGCAACCAAGGCCTCCTCACAGTAGCGAGGACTTTCGGGCAACATTAGAAGGTCAGCTCCTGCAGGTTCATATATTAGGTCTATGGCTTAATGGGTGACCAATGCGAGGATAGAGGCGTCCTCCAGGATATTGTCATTACCAGCTTGCAGATCACAATAGTGGGACAGAGAAATTACCACGCCCGTCGCGTCCAGGGCATTGTAGTCTCATCAGGGCTCGTCAGGGAGGGGAGCCAGCGTCATGAGACCGCGCGGGCTATCCCATTCTATGTCTTTGTCTCAGCTTCTCCCCTCCGCATCCATCGGTAATGACAAATAAGATGCCTCCAGGAAAGGGCATGTCATAACGGCAAGTACCTGTCCATCAATCAGCGATTAGTGCAGGTCCGGTGCGGCCTTTCTTCATTCTATGTCGGAGGTGCCGCCGTGTTCTTCCAGGGGGTGGGGAGGAGAGGCGCGGGCCGCCGGCCGCTTTGGCAGGTTTTTAAGAAAATCCTATGCCTGTTGTGGGGTGTTGAAAAATACCTGTTTCCCCGAGTGCATTCTTTTAAGCCATGCCTGGAAGAGCATAGCATAGGGCAGATTGAGCTGCTGCAGTTTCTTTTTTACTGGGAGAAACTTTCTCCTCTGCTCCTGCACTGCCATGGTAAAATCAGGGTAGAGAGAAATCTTAAAACCGGAGATGTTCATGTTCTCTAGACAGGCGAAGGGCAGTGAGTGTTGCGGTCCCGATAATTTAATATCCTGGCTATGATAAGCCGGGGAGTGGCGCCTGGGACAGGCCATGCAGAAAGTGAGTGGTGCGCCCGCTCCACCACCAAGACCGGCGAGAAGGCATCCCTCCCAAACAGCATTAGAAGGAGACGTTCAATAAAGTCCTCCATTCGCCCTGTAACTGTTGTCTCAGATACGCCAAGTATTTGGAGGTTGTTGCGGTGAGAACGGGATTCCAAATCCTCATTCTTGGCTGCTATTACCTTGAGGACCCTCTCCATGTCCCATGTTCGGGACATGGGCGCAGTGGCGGTGTCCTCTAGGTCCGAGATACGGCGCTCCACTTCCGTTAGTCGGTCTTCATGTTTGTCTACCCTATGCGTGACTCCATCCAATCTTACATTCATGGAGTCCATCTTTGATTCGATGAGGTCAAGCTGGATTGCATGACGACCAGGAGTTCCTTAAAATCTGCAGTGGATTGGGGGGTTGGAGTTCTGCATGTTGATCCTCATATGCCGTCTGTGAACGGGTGGGCTTTCGCGCTTCAAAGTTCAGCGTTGGTTGGAGTCCGTCCGGCATCCCCATCGCCAAAGGTTGGGACGCGTTTTATTGTACCGGAGCAGAAGGGAGGGGGTCCATCATCGATCGTCGGGTCAGTCACCTTCGTGCCGCCTTGAGTATGTTGCGTGTAAAGATCCTCAGCGTGGTGCTAGAGTCAAGAGTAGACCACCGCGTCCAGAGCAGCAAGAAGGGACACTGTCTCAACAGATACCTATCTATAGGTCGCTTCTCCGTAACGGATCCTAGATCCAGACTGCCCCAGCCGCCACATGTTCACCAGAGCAGCGTTTTTCAAATCAGCCCACTACTCAGTCAAGGCCTCAGATGAACTCCCAGCAGTTGGAGGGCGAGGGGGCGACTGCAGAAAGCCCCCAGCCTCACAGCGCCGATTATGCAGGTTCGGCCGTGCCACGTGTCAGCGGGGGAGAGACTTCTTCAGGCGGGCACACCCAGGCCCATATGGATCCTGCACATCTCTACAGCCCTCTCAGAGGGCAGGCCATTCGCTGCGGGGGTGACATCGGGAGCCAGGCCAGGGCTCCCCGGTCCACAACGCATCAGCAGTGCGCCGGCAGTCCACGCAGCTCCCAAGGCCGCAGGGGGGGAGTAGTGTCGCAGCCGTCCTCGTAGTGCGCTGCCCCTACGCCTCCGGACCTTTCTTTCCCTTCCTTGCTGCCAAGTGTATTTCGGGCAGGCTCCGGCCCGGTCTCTCCAGTCTGCGCCGGGCAGCCAGGGGGGTCCTTTCCCTACCCGAGACCACACACAGCCACAGCGCGAGTCTTACCGGGGTCTTTCTCGCAGCGTCCTCCGCCCGCCCCGATGGTGTCACAGGCCACGGGCAGGCGTCTTCCCCGAGCAGGGGCAGCGGCCAGCAGCCGCCTCCTGCGACCGCTCCCGTCTGCGCCCTCCCTGCTGCAGTCGGTCTCCGCCCTCCCTGCTGCAGTCGGTCTCCGCCTGCGTCTCCTCTGAACTAGCAATCCTCCGCGGCCGCCACCATCTTGTGGATCCCAGCTCCAGGCTTAGGTGATGGATCTCCGGGTTACTGCCGCAGATTCACAGTCATTTTGGCCCCAGCACAATGCCGTACAGTCTATCAAGTTTTCCCAGTATTTTGCTGTCGTTTTTAGCAAGAGATGACGCGGATTCAAGGCTAATGGTGGGCCGAACAGCAAGAGCTTCACGCAAGTGCAGCCATCTTGCTTGACGCCCTCTAGCGCCCCCCGCCGAAGATCAGTACATACGTCTTGTCTGTGTTCAGCTGCAGGCAGTAGTTCTTCATCTAGTCGGCGATGGTTGTCATGCATCCTTGGAAGTTGGTACTGGTGGTGGGGTTGTCAGCGAGTGAGAGGATGAGTTGGGTGAGACTGTGGAGTGGTGTGGCTCACTGGTTAGAGGCGGCAGACCCGGAAGCAGAGAACGGCCCAGGACCGGGTTCAATACCCGACGCTGCAGGGACTTGGACCAGGGTCAGTGGACTCAATAATTCTCGCCTCGGTGCCTACTCTAACCAGGGATCTCGCTCGGCTACTCTGGCATTAGCTTGCCTCATCTCTACAACGGCCCTTCACATTTGCCGGGGATGCCTGGTTTCACCTTGGAGATACCCAGTAGGGACCATCTCACAGGGATAGCCAGGACGGGTTCCCCAGCGGTCTACAGCGCCACGACGCCTCAGGGCAGCAGTGCGCTTTACAAGAACACATACACATACATTACATACATTACATTACTGTGGGACCTGACGGTGTTGGCCAACGGGGCAAATATTCATTGAAGAGCCTGGGGCAGAAGAATGCGACCTGGGGACACCACAGGCAGCAGGTTTTCCTCTGGTTGTGGGGGTGTTGACCATCTACTCCTGTTGTCACCACACCCACTGGCAATCGAATTGTCATATACAGCTATTGACTGCAGCCACAGAGTTTCTCAAGCCTGTCTGCCAGTATCTAGGCAGGGCAAGGTGGGGCCAATCCTGTCGCTTGGTAGCAAGCAGCTATAGCCTGGTCCGCATGACTAGTTAGACATATTGGTTACTGTGCCCACCTGCCATGCATACTTCTGGTTTCTGAATCGGGTCGCTAAAGAGCCAGGGAGAAATGCACCCGAGCTGCCCCAGTCTCCTTTGGAGCGCTGGGTTCCCCTGCTCACACCAATCCTTGATTTGCTCTAATTTTGTTTACTGGTAAAACAGCATGAGAGCGAGGTACGGATTGATTGTTCAGGCTCTGACGTGCATACTGGTGACGTGACAATGACTAAGGGCTGCTCTGAAGGAATTGCGGTTGTTCGATTATTGAGGTGAGCCAGCAGTATTTGTCGTCTCCACTGCCCAGAGTGGTCTTCTAGGCCCTGGTGACCAGTGGTGAGTTGCTGTTTTATTTTTTTTATATTATTTGATAAGTGAGCAATCTGAATCTTGGAGTAGACAAGTTTTTGTGACGGCAGGCGATGTGTAATCACAGAAGCAGGCAGCCTCGATCTCAAGAGAAGGATTCCTCTTGGTTCAAAGCCGATCATGCGCTCAGTTGTGGGAGAATCGACAGAACTTTTAGATTCGTGCGGTTTAATTTGGCGCTTTTAAAGTTTTGTCAGGCCTCCTTCAGTGTATCCTATGAACTTCGTTTTTTGTTTCGCTCTTTTGTTTGTTTGTCAGTTTTTGATGTCATTCTAAACTAAGGAACCGGAGGTTACGTCACCACGGTACATTTACATAACTAGTCTTTACCCTTTCTGTGACAGACTCCGCTGAGCTGATCTGCGGACCAATTCTCTCATTCAAAAACATGAAAACCTAACGAGAGTCTGACTATTTTCAGTTACCCTGCCCGGTGTCTCTTTATGAAAATGACTATAGTTAGTATTATTTAGAAAAAAACTGCAATGTTGCAAATCTTTATTGGAAAGAAATTATAATAGGTTAAATATAGGCAGCCAATGAAATGAAATAATTTTATTTGATTCAGCTCTCTTACGAGAACAACAAATTTTTAAACAATAACGATAACATTTTTTGCTGATAAAATTATTACACTAATAAAATTTTAAAAATGTTTTTAAAAAGTTATACATGTTAATACACACAAATTCATTTGGTGGAGCTTAGGAGAGTGAAATCAAATTCTGGACCAAATTTATTTTATATTTCATTTTGATCAGGGTTATGTATCTGTTCCTGGCTGCTACCACAGTCTCATTTGGACAAATGAACAGCACATGTTCTAGGTCTTGCACCCCACCTTCGCATAGGTCACAGAGATTAGTCCCTCCTTCTTTTAGTGACCACTTGAAAGTGTGCGATTTCAGGGGTAATATTCCAAGCCGTACTTGTATAATGCCTCACCTTACTCCATGATTTAAATTAAAAAAGATATATGGTTGGATTTTTTAAAAAGCTATTGTGTCCGCGTACTGCTTGTATGTTGAGAGCCTGGAGCAGTGTTGAATGTCCAATTCCATGCTTAGGTGCTTCAAGCAAAGTTTCAGTTGAGCTGGTGACCAAGATGTTAACATTTCTAGGGAAACTGATGTTAGTTTAAAAGCAGTGCTTAGGTTTTTACCAAAAACGTACTTCGGAGAGTCTGGCTCGAGTGTCTCTATTTGTAACAGTGCTCTTAGGGTTCCTTGATCTGCATGAACCAGGTTATACGTCCATCTAATTATGTTTGAGATCCCTATGGCATAAGAACTAACTAGCGGTAGTTCTAACCTAAGAGTTTGAACCGGGACTGCTTGCGACATCCTGGTTAATTTCATAGGATTTTCCCTTCTTTGATGTCAATTTGCTTCCATTCTGTTATTGGTATATGTTCTATAGCATAAGACAAAACGGCTGGAATTTTTGAACTATATACCTGGGGCAAAGAAGAGAAGTGTCTTTGACCAGTGGATGAATAAAGTCTTTGGAGAGCCCCTGAATGGACATCTGCGTTTCGACCCATCTTTTGGAGGTGAGGCTGATTGTACAAAGACTGAGTGAAAGTTCTCCCGAGATTTTACAATTTTACAATTTTTACAATTTCCAATGGTTTTGCCCCTAATAACTAGTTATATTTGTAGTAGGTCTTCTTTCTTGTAAATGGTAAAATGTTTGTTTTAGTGACGTTTGGAATTAAATAATTTTTTTCCGTGTATTTGGTAAGTGCCAACAGATTTCTTTGGAGGCCAAATGGGGTCAAGTCGAGGATTACTACATCATCAGCATACATCAAACAATGGATTTTAGTAGAAGCAATCTTCGGCGGAAAGTTGTTGACCTGGTTGAGATTTTCTGGTAGGTCACTCAAATATAAAGAAAACAATAAGGGGGCTAAAATACACCCTCGACGCAGGCCATTTGGGGTTGAAATTGGGGAGGTAAGACCCTTCTCCCTTCCCATTTGGACTTGGCACCATGTCCCAGAATAAAGTGATGTTATTAAATGAAGAAGGTTTTGTGAGATTCCCATTTTTTGGAGTTTGTACCAAAGCTTGACTCGGTCGACCCTGTCGAAAGCCGTGGTAAAATCTACGAACACTGCATATACTACTTGCGATTTTCTAATCACATATTTTTCAAGTATTGTTTGGAGTACTGCAATATTGTCTATGACCGAGTGTTTGGATCTGAATCCAGCTTGACAGGAAGGGATAGAGCTGGTTGTAAATGGCCAGTCTTTTAGATGGTCTAGGACAGCAGCCGCAAAAATCTTCCTGGTTGCATCGAGGAGAGCGATTTGGCGGTAATTACCGGGGAGCAGTCTGGAGCCTTTCTTGTGAATTGGAATTACAATATTGCTTGAATGGCCGAGTAGTACATTTGGCGAAGGCACTAATATTAAAACACAGGATATTAACATCAGACTATAGGCGTAGTGCTCACCAGTTCAAGTTAGTAATAACATTACATCGGCATTTTTTGTAGTCACTAGGCAATTACGCGGTTTGCCCGAAGCACAGGATGTTGAGCCAATGCAGAGAGTCAAACCTAACCACATTCTCTCCCCATTTGCATTGTACCCTCGATTCCCCCCCACACTTGAACTTTATATTTAACTTTCTGCCACCACTTTTTAAAAGAACCAGCCGCTACTGGCCCCAGGTGATCTCCTTGGGTTCGGAGGTGAAGGATGGGTGGTGAATGCTCTAGGTTCTTCTGGTGAGGATGGAGGTGAGCCATCTGAGAGCTTCCCCTTGGATGCCCCTGTGGTGGAGTCTTTCGATCAGTGTGTGGTGGATATGGTGTCTAAGGCTGCAGAGAGGTCGAGGAGGAATAGTGCTGCTGTTTCTCCGCAGGACGGTTCAGATTTCATAAGTGTCTGGCTCCAGGTGTGTCATGAGTTGCTTGTTCATTATTTTTTTTAAGTACCTTCACTGGGAGCAGTGAGATTGGCCTGTAGTTTTTGAGTTCACTGGAATCAGTGGAGGTCTAACTTCAGCATGTTTCCAGGCATTGGGAAATGTTGCTGTAGTGTTTAGCAGGTGGGTGAGTTCCTGACCGATCCTTTGGTTTCCGAGGCTAAAGATGTGGTGCGGTCATAGGTCTGTGGGAGCTCCAGAGTGGATGAATTCAGTAGTGGAGTTGGTGTCCAGGGTGGAGAGCAGCTTTCAGGTAGTCAGTCTGTGGTTTGTGTTTGTTGCAGTGTTTGCATATCTGTCGAGCAAGTCAGTAGGTGTGCGTTGGGGTTTGACGTTTCTGATATGGTTGCGATCTTGTTGTGGCAGAAGTCGGCAAGGTTGTTGCACAGCTCCTGTGAGGATATGATGTAGTGGCTGGCAGCCAGGTTGTAGAATTCCTTAACAATGTCGAAAAGTTCCTTGGTGTTGTTGGTGCTGGTTTCGATGTGTGAGGCTCGGACTGTCTACTTTGTTGTCCTCAGCAGGTGGTGGTAGAGTTTGAGGGAGGTCTTGAAGGCTGCCCTGTCATAGGTGGCCTTGCTGGCCTGTCATCTGCTCTCCAACTGCTTGCTGTCTTGTTTCACTGTTCTGGGTTCTTGAGTGTACCAGTTGGTCTTTTTGGAAGATTTCCTCTGGATGTTTGACTTCATGGGGATTATGTTGTCTGGGCAAGTGGTGATCCATGTTGTATTTATTCACTCGAAGAAACTGGAACAAAATCACCACTGACCAGATCTCCTCATCGCTTCTTCAAAACCCCCCTGTCCACTCCTCAAACCCCGACCAAGCAGCCATTAACCTCACCCAATGGCTATCCAACAGCGCCGACATCCTAGCACCATTGAAAAAACGTCAAATCAAACGAGGCAGCAAAAACGCCTCCTGGTTCAACGATGATCTTAAGAAATCGAAGAAACTCTGTCGCTCCCTCGAGAAGGCCTGGAAAAAAGACTCAAACACCAGCACCAGAGACGCCTTCAAAAACCCCACCCGCATACACCACCAACTAATCCGATCTGCCAAGAAAGCCGCATTCAAAGACCGACTAGAGAACAACGCCCACAACAGCAAGGAATTATTCAACATCGTCAAAGAATTCACCAACCCCTCAGCCAACTCCAACGACATCACCCCCTCTCAAGCCCTCTGCGACTCCCTAGCTTCGTTCTTCCACAACAAAATCGCAGACATCCACAACAGCTTCGACAACCAACCCGGAGACCAACCCACCCAACATTCTGCAGGACCTTCACCCCCCTTGAACATTCTTAATGACTGGAACCCAATCTCCACCGAGGACACCATCCGCCTGATGAATTCCATTCATTCAGGATCCCCCACAGACCCATGCCCTCACCACATCTTCAACAAAGCAGACTCCACCATAGCACCACACCTCCGAGACGTCATCAACTGCTCCCTCAACTCCGGCACCTTCCCAGAAAGCTGGAAACACGCCGAACTCAGCGCCCTTCTGAAAAAACCCACAGCTGACCCCACCGAACTCAAAAACTACCGCCCCATCTCGCTCCTTCCATTCCCGGCCAAAGTCATCGAGAAAGCTGTCAACAACCAACTCGCCGCCTTCCTCGAAACCAACAAATCCCTTGACCGCTCACAGTCCGGCTTCCGAGCCAAACACAGCACTGAGACCGCGCTCATCGCAGCAACAGACGACATTCGAACTCTACTGGACAATGGAGACACAGTCGCCCTCATCCTCCTCGACCTCTCCGCAGCCTTCGACACTGTCTGCCATAGCACCCTTCTACAGCGCCTCAAAAACATCGGAATCCAAGGAAAAGCACTGGAATGGATCACCTCGTTCCTCACCGGAAGAACCCAGAGAGTCCGCCTCCCACCATTCAAGTCAGAGGCCATTGAAGTCATCTGCGGCGTACCTCAAGGATCCTCACTCAGCCCCACCCTCTTCAACGTATACATGAGCCCCCTCGCGGCCATCGCACGCCAACACAACCTCAACATCATCTCCTACGCTGACGACACTCAACTAATCCTCTCACTCACCAAAGACCCTAACACCGCCAAAACCAACCTACATGAAGGAATGAAAGAAGTTGCCGAGTGGATGAAGCACAGCCGTCTGAAACTGAACTCAGACAAAACAGAAGTCCTTATCTTAGGCACCTCCCCCTCCGCCTGGGATGACTCCTGGTGGCCAGAGGCCCTTGGAAAAGCACCCATCCCGACGGACCACGCACGGAACCTGGGCGTCATCCTGGACTCCTCTCTCTCTATGAACAGACAGGTCAGCGCCGTCTCCTCATCCTGCTTCAACATTCTTCGCATGCTCAAAAAAAACATTTCGCTGGATCCCCCCCGAAACCAGAAAAACGGTCACCCATGCACTGGTTACAAGCCGCCTGGACTACGGAAACACCCTATACGCCGGTACCACCGCAAAACTCCAGAAAAAACTCCAACGCATCCAGAACGCATCAGCAAGACTCATACTAGACATCCCGCGTAAAGACCACATCTCCAGTCACCTGAAAAACCTCCACTGGCTCCCCGTCAATAAGAGGATCACTTTCCGCCTCCTAACCCACGCACACAAGGCTCTCTACGAACTTGGACCCGAATGCCTCAACACACGACTTTCCTTCTACACCCCCCCCGCCAGCTACGATCCTCCAACCAAGCCCTCGCTACCGTACCTCGCATCAACAAAACCACCATGGGAGGCAGATCCTTCTCCTACCTGGCAGCTAAGACCTGGAACTCACTTCCCACTCACCTTCGTCTCACTCAGAATCACCTAGCGTTCAGAAAACAACTTAAAACTTGGATATTCGACAGGTAATTCCCCACCCTTCCTCAAGCGCCTTGAGACCCTATGGGTATGTAGCGCGCTATATAAATACTCTGACTTGACTTGACTTGACTTGACTTGACTCCCTGTTCGAGGTAGGGGCTGGTACAATTGCAGCTTGAAGTTGAGATGTTCCGTGGTGGTGGTGTTGGTGGAGGTGCACTCTGTGGTCTCTTTGTGGATGATGGCTGTTACTCCTCCCGACTTGTTGGTGAGGTCCAGGTGAGTGATTTTATATCCGCCGGGGATCACAGTGGCAATTCCTGGGGTGGATGTACGGTTGACCAAGGTCTCGGTGAAGTAGACAGTGTTGTGTGCGAGGGTGGTGATGAGGTCCCATAATTTGGTGGAATGTTTGCATAGTGAGTGTGTGTTGAGAAGGGTGCATGTTAATTGGTGTTTTTGCTCAGGTGCTGTCCGAGGTGTGTTCGGGGTGGGGTTGGTCGATTGACTGATGTGGGTGCTGTGGCAGGTGAAGTGGCTATGGGTGCAGGTGAAAGATCGTACAGTGGAGCGTGGGTCGATGCAGTGTTTGTCCTGGCACCTGGGGTTAAGGGTATAGAGCTCGGTGATGGTGTATCTTTGGGGGGCATAAGGGCCAGGGATCCTGGTGCTCAGCGCGGTCCAAGTGCAGGCGGTGCGGTGTGCATTTAGTAGGTCCTGGGGTGGGCGGAGTTTCTGTGGTGGAAAGAACGGTGAGTGGGAAAATGTTGGCAGGAAGACATTGGCGGGAATGTCCGGGCAGCATCGTCTCTGGATCAGTCTGGATCAAACAGGAACTGGAGGCCACAGGCAAGTCGGAGGCTAGGTGTTTATTCAAGTGAGGATGCAACTTTTTCTAAGAGTCTTCCTATCGTGGCTCCTTTATTTGATCACCTCTTCAGGTCTGTCTGTCACTCTCATTTTGTAGACTCTTTTATTGCACAGCCTTCTCCGGGGTCATTTTTGGACAGCTGCAGTAATTGCTTCCTGTGTTGGCATATGTCCACCTCCTATGTATCTTTTCTGGGCTTGTTAAGGCTGGTTGTTAATGGCTTCTTAACTGCACAAAATGTTTGTCTGTCCCATTTGTCGGCACATTGTTTTTTAACTCAATTTTTGCCAGTGTCTACTCGTGCTAATTCCTTTTGTGGGTTTGGATTAACCTTTAGCTCTACATTTATGTCAACCTTTGGCACAAAAACTTTTTGTCAGCAGGGACGTCTATCTATGTTGTTGCTTCTGATGCCTGCATCACACGGACATTCATGCTAGAAAATGTGATTTATCCACATGTGAAACCGAGATAGGTGAGAAGAAACAATGATATAGCAACACCACCCAACTGATGGGATTAAAGGGAGCAGCAAGGCAGAGAGAGCACTGAATAAACAGTCATACAGGTAAACAATGAATCCATTCTGTTAAGTAATTTTCTGCATTTATGATTTCATTTCAAATTTACTATTTGCAAAATGAGATTTTTACACTGGGAAATACACGTATACATGTATGCAATGCTGTTGCCAGTGGAAGGAGTTTCCTAGGATATATAGAAATGTATTTTCTATAACAAGGTTACATAAGCCACACTAGGAAGCTGGAAGCCATCTTGTTGAAAGGGATGTCACCCTTGCCTCCCCCGCATATGTTGTTATGTTATGTTATGTTATGTTACTGTGGGTTTTGTAGAGCGCTCAGCTGCTCCAAAGAGCGTCCCGGCGCTATAGATCATCACACCAATACCAGCAACTAACAGGCAGCCTCAACGGCACCAAAATTAACCAGAACAATTTACAGGGCAAAGAGATAAGTTTTAAGTCCCTTTCTAAAGACAGACAGATTGGAGCATGTTCGCAGCGTCAGGGGCAGCGTGTTCCAAAGAAGGGGGGCGAGGTAACTAAAGGAACGACCTCCACAACGAGCACGTTTCACTGTCGGCACGATGGCATTGGCCTGGGCAGCGGACCTCAAGGGTCTAGATGGAAGATAGAAATTGACCCTTCTCTGCAGATATCCAGCGCCGAAATTGTGAAGCGCCTTAAAAGCTGTAGTTAGGTTTTAAAGAAGATGCGCTTACGAATCGGCAACCAATGCAAAGAAACAAGGAGGTTGCTAGCCCTAGCTCTTCTGGTTAGACCAAAGATTGCCCTGGCTGCTGAGTTTTGGACTATCTGCAGACGGGTCAACAGATATTCAGGAAGACCTAGATAGAGGATGTTGGCGTAGTCTAGGCGTGAGCCTATCAGGGCCTGCACCGTAATCTTCTTGTGCTCCAAAGATAGGTATGGCAAAAACTTTTGCAACATCCTTAAGATGGCAAAACACTTCCCAGTCAGGCCAGCAACCTGGGCTTTGAAGGAAAGGGTGTTATCAACCATCATGCCCAGATTCTTGGCTGTAACAGAATCGCTGGCAGGGGGAAATATGGCCGAAGGCCACCAGTGCTTCCATCTCGGGTCGGCAGGACAACCAAAAAACAATATCTCGGATTTGTCGGAGTTGCATTTGAGGCCGCTTTTCCCGAACCAATCAAACACAAACTCCAGACACTTCCGGATGGCCGCTCCGTCGAAGTCACAGCCCCTGTCACAGGTAAACAGTAGCTGTGTATCATCCGCATAGGATACGATCTAAGCCCCTAACTCCTCCACCCGTGCCGCCAGAGGTGTAAGGAAGATGTTAAAAAGGGAGGGGCTAAGTATGGAACCCTGCAGGACCCCCACCTCAAGCTGCGGCATACGGGCGGAGAAGGGGGGGGCCCAGATCGTCTGTATCCGGTCGGCCAAAAAAGATTGGAACCATGCGAACACCGTTCCCCTCAGGCCAATCTCCCAGAGTCTTGTTAGGAGAAGGTCGTGGGGAACGGTGTCGAAGGCCGCCGACAGATCGAGTATGATGAGCAAGGCCTTTCCACCCCTGTCCAGAGTCTCCTTCACAGCCTCGGTTACCTCTAATAGAGCGGTTTCTGTACTCAGGTTAGATCTAAACCCGGACTGTGACTGATGTATTTCATTGAATGTCGTTTGTGCAGCTCATTCTCAAGCAGAATAGTCTTTGTTTATTTTCATTGTCATTGTTCATGCTGTTTTTGATGAACCTTCCCCGTCTCAGTCACAAAACTGCAACTGTTTCTTCAAGGTCTTTCCGCGAGATCACTCTGCTCGATCCATTCATATGACACGCTGTTGTTGATGTATCTTGTTTGTTCCACCAGCCCCGGATGACAATAGCATAGAGAGGGCAGAACAATTATTCATGTAGAGGGATTGGGCTCAAATGCTAAAGCAACATGACATATTATGACTCTGTGCTCTGATGTGCTGATTAAATGATACATTTTCTCACACCAAAGAGATTCTACAGGCGTGTTCATTTTATATGTGAAAATAATGTATAAAAACTCTTGATTGTGGGGGTGAGCCAGAAGATTTCCCATTCTACTGGGGAGGAGAGAGGAGTTGAGTTCCTTCAGTGTGACTGGGTGCTGAAATCTTTTGGCCTCATTGAAGCTGTATCAGAGGGCCACCAGCTCAGCTCCCACACAGACCCAGCTGTAAAGAAGGATCCCGCGTCAGCCGCCAGTCAGGGTTGGTCCACAGTTCCATTGAGATTCAACTTTCCAGCTGACGATGATCCTGCCAATTAAAGTAGACCTTCCATTTTCCAATGCACAAGGCGGACCTATTGAAAACATGCATACATTCGGCGCACAGCCATACACGGTGTAGAAAGGGCCAAGTCCTAAGTTACAGAGGAAGCAGGGTAACTTTTTAATGATGGCAGCTAGACGCAACTGGTTTAGATATGTGTTCCTTAAACAGTACCTCCACAAGGCACTGGTGGCGGAATACACAGCGCAGGCACTCATTACTTCTTATTTCCCCCACGGTCTAATCCTACACAATGGCGAGAATACTTGTCGCGTTCATAGAAGATAGATTGAATCAATCCAACTCAACCTTGCCGTGAGGCGGTTCTCCGCTCTTCATACTTGTAACAGCACAATGTCGCATAATTGCGTGCATGAAATGCCTCTGGCAGATATAACTGTATTTGATATGAGCTCAGCCTCACACATATATATATGCATTTCAAAAGGACATACACTGTCCCCCCCACTCCCTTTGTCTCAAAATATTCATGCATTACTGTTCATCCTTGTTTACACATGGTCTGCATCACGATTAAATGTAAGCTAGATGTGATCGTACAACTTCAGGCGAATAGCAGCTTGGTTGTAACACAAAAAAGCGAGAGAAAAGCAAGATTTAGTGTTCTATTTGTTGGTGTCTATAATACTTAATGGCAGGCACCAAATGTGTAGTATTAATGGAGACAGCACAGCAGGATAGCTTGAAGTCTAGGTTTATTGAGCTTAGGAGAAGCACAGCGACAAGAGGCAGGAACAGCTATCAACTGCCAGAAGGCAACATTCTCACACAAAGCATGGAACTAACAAGCACAGAGGTTCTATCTACAGGTGCCTGGGAGGCACAACACAGAGAATACTACATTATCCTCTTTCCTGTAAAACAAAAGAAGAAACATTCGTAGATGGAAAATGGAGAGAAGAAAAGAAAAGAAAAGAAAGAAAGAAAGAAAGAAAGAAAGAAAGAAAGTGAGACGGGTAGGGAAAGGAAAGTGAGAAAACACAACTGGATGTGAAGAGGAAAAACAGAAGCAGAAAGTTATCTGAACCTGGCAGGAATCCTACAAACTCTACGACTCCTGCGAGGCCCTGGTACAAAGGGAGCATCAACATTACTGCCATTTCCATTATTATTAACAGTACTAAAACGTTTGTCGTTTGAATCTGAACTAGAATTGGACAGGGGAACACAAGGGAAAGCATCATCTCTACTAACCTTCACAATTTTACAGATGTTCCACCAATCCTTGTTATTCACACGTACCGCATTCCCGCAGACCTTATCAACCACTAGTGGCTCAGAGAATTTGCTTCTTCCCTTGGTGACATGAACAGGATTTTTAATGCAAACAACATCACCAGCACAAATATCATGGGGAACAGATCTCTTCCTTTCATCAAAATAAGTTTTTTGCTTCTTTTGAGCTTCAGAGACGTTGTCTCTAACAAAATCATCAATACCATCCATCACATTCATCTTCACCCATTTTGACATCCAGCCCGGACAAATTTTTGTAGAAGGTTTCCTACCCCTCAGGAGTTCAAAGGGAGAAACCCCAGTTGAAGAATGCGCAGTTGTACGGTAAAACCATAACATGGAACGCACAGCATTCTCAACCACGCACTTGCTGGCAATGGCCCACTGGACACAGTTGTTGAGTACACGGTTCATCCTCTCAACAAGGCCATTGGCCTGGGGGTGGTAGAGGGAACTTTTTTTATGAGTCACACCACCCTGTTTAAGGAAAGATTCAAATTCACAACTGACAAATTGGACACCATTGTCAGTCATGACAACTGAAGGAAAGCCCTCTCTCAAGAAGATGTCTTTCAAAAAAGAAATAACACTAGCAGAAGAGGGTTCACTGATAAAACGAATTTCCGGCCATTTGGAGTAATAATCAATGGCAACAATAGCAAAACGGGAACAAGAAGGTAAAAGATTAAAAGGACCAACTAGATCAACTCCAATCTTTTCCCACGCCCTTTCCGGAAATTGAATGGGTTCCAAAGGGGGGGACCTAACCTTGTGACTTTTGTCTGAGGACTTGCAAATGACACAATTATCAACTAAAGTATCGACACAAACGTCCATCTGCGGCCACCAAAACACATCCCTCAACCTAGTCAAGTCAAGTCAAATAATTTGTATAGCGCACTACATACCCAGAGGGTTTCAAGGCGCTTAGGAAGGGGAGGAGGATTATTTGTCAAATATCCACGTTTTAAGCTGCTTTCTGAACGCTAGGTGGTTCTGGGTGAGGCGAAGGTAAGCGGGGAGTGAGTTCCATGTTTTAGCAGCCAGGTATGAAAAGGATCTGCCCCCCATGGTGGTCTTGTTGATGCGAGGTACAGTGGCGAGGGCTTGGCTGGAAGAACGTAGTTGGCGGGAGGGGGTGTAGAAGGACAGTCGAGAGTTGAGGCAATCTGGTCCGATGTCGTAGAGTGATTTGTGTGCGTGGGTAAGCAGTCGGAAAGTGATCCTCTTATTGACGGGAAGCCAGTGGAGGTCTTTAAGGTGACCAGAGATGTGTTCGTTACGTGGGATGTCTAATATGAGCCTGGCTGAGGCGTTTTGTATTCGTTGGAGTTTCTTCTGGAGTTTAGCGGTGGTACCTGCGTAGAGGGTGTTTCCGTAGTCCAGTCGGCTCGTGACCAGAGCGTGGGTGACTGTTTTCCTTGTTTCGGAGGGGATCCAGCGGAAAGTTTTTCTGAGCATGCGAAGAACGTTGAAGCAGGATGAGGATACGGCGCTGACTTGTCTGTTCATTGAGAGTGAAGAATCCAGGATGACACCAAGGTTCCGTGCGTGGTCTGTCGGGATGGGTGCTTTTCCGAGGGCTTCCGGCCACCAGGAGTCGTCCCAGGCAGAAGGGGATGTACCTAGGATGAGGACTTCTGTTTTGTCTGAGTTCAATTTCAGACGGCTTTGTTTCATCCATTCGGCGACTTTTTTCATTCCTTCGTGTAGGTTAGTTTTGGCGGTGCAGGGGTCCTTGGTGAGAGAAAGGATCAGTTGAGTGTCATCCGCGTAAGAGATGATGTTGAGGTTGTGTTGGCGGGCGATGGCCGCGAGGGGGCTCATGTATACGTTAAAGAGGGTGGGACTGAGTGAGGATCCTTGAGGTACGCCGCAGATGACTTCAGAGGCCTCGGACTTGAATGGAGGAAGGCGGACTCTTTGGGTTCTTCCGGTGAGGAACGAGGTGATCCATTCAAGTGCTTTTCCTTGGATTCCGATGTTATTGAGGCGTTGTAGAAGGGTGCTGTGGCAGACTGTGTCGAATGCTGCGGAGAGGTCGAGGAGGATGAGGGCGACTGTGTCTCCATTGTCCAGTAGAGTTCGAATGTCGTCTGTTGCTGCGATGAGGGCGGTCTCGGTGCTGTGTTTTGCTCGGAAGCCAGATTGTGAGGGGTCGAGGGATTTGTTGGCTTCGAGGAAGGCGGCGAGTTGGTTGTTGACGGCTTTCTCGATGACTTTTGCCGGGAATGGAAGGAGAGAGATGGGGCGGTAGTTTTTGAGTTCGGTGGGGTCCGCTGTTGGTTTTTTCAGAAGGGCGGTGAGTTCAGCGTGTTTCCAGTCTTCTGGGAAGGTAGCGGAGTTGAAGGAGCAGTTGATGACGTCTCGGAGGTGAGGTGCTATGACGGAGTCTGCTTTGTTGAAGATGTGGTGAGGGCATGGGTCTGTGGGGGATCCAGAGTGGATGGAATTCATCAGGCGGATGGTGTCCTCAGTGGAGATTGAGTTCCAGGCGTTAAGGGTGTTTATGGGGGGAAGATGGTCAGCAGCTGGTAGGGTGGGTTGGTTTCCGGGTTGGTTGTCAAAGCTGTTGTGGATGTCTGCAATCTTGTTGTGGAAAAAAGAGGCTAGGGAGTCGCAGAGGGTTTGAGAGGGGGTGATGTCGTTGGAGTTGGCCGAGGGGTTGGAAAATTCCTTGACGATGTTGAAAAGTTCCTTGCTGTTGTGGGCGTTGTTGTCAAGTCGATCTTTGAATGCTGTTTTCTTGGCTTTACGGATCAGTTGGTGGTGAGTGCGGGTGGCGCTTTTGAAGGCGTCCTTGGTGCTGGTGGTTGGGTCTTTTTTCCAGGCTTTTTCAAGGGAGCGGCAGAGTTTCTTGGATTTCTTAAGATCATCGTTGAACCATGAGGCCTTCTTGCAGCCAGGTTTGCTTTGACGTTTTTTCAGTGGTGCTAAGGTGTCGGCGGTGTTGGATAACCATAGGGTGAGGTTGGCGGCGGCTTCGTTGGCGTTAGAGGAGAGGGCTGGGGAGTTTCGAAGGAGCGAATCGGAGATTTGGTCCGTGGTGATTTTGTTCCAGTTTCTTTGCAGGGTAGGTTGGGAGTGGTTGATGGGTTTCGGCTTGTTGTAGGTGAAGTGGACGCAGCTGTGGTCGGTCCATAGGAGATCCGTAGTGTGGCTGAAGGAGACATGATTGCTGGAAGTGAAGATGGGGTCGAGTGTGTGACCTGCGATGTGGGTGGGGGAGGTGACTAGTTGTTTAAGTCCGAGGTTGGCGAGGTTGTCCACGAGGGTGGCGGTGTTGCGGTCGTTGGTCTTCTCAAGGTGAAAGTTGAGGTCTCCCAGAAGGATGTAGTCTTTGGAGGGGAGCGCCTGTGGAGTGATGAAGTCCGTGATGTCTTCACTGAATTTAGCGCGGGGTCCTGGTGGTCTGTAGAGGAGGGTGCCTCTGAGTGTGGTTTTGGGGTCGGTGTGGATCTGGAAGTGAAGGTGTTCGGAGTTGGCGAGGTTGGCGTCAGAGCTGGTTGAGATGCGGATTGATTTCTTGTGGACGATAGCGATTCCTCCTCCTGTGTGGTCGGTGCGGTCTTTGCGAGTGATCTTGTAGTCTTCAGGGATGGCAATGGTGATGTCTGGAGCGGAGGAAGCATTCATCCATGTTTCCGTGAGGAAGGCGACGTCTGGAGAGAGGGTGTCTAGTAGGTTCCATAGGTCGATGGCGTGCCTGTGCACCGATCGGGTGTTGAGAAGGATGCATTGTAGGTGGTTGGGGTCGGGAAACTGTGGTGTAGTCGTGGCGGAGATGTTGTCGGTGCCGCTGAATTTGCAGGAGTAGCAGGAGAAAGGTCCATGGGTGTGTCCAGGAGCGGCTTGGACGCAGTTGGGGGCGCGACCGGGGTCAAGGGCTAGGAGGGTGGCGGCATCGTAGGTAATGCGGGAGGGCTGGGGAGCGCGAGGGGCAGGGGGTCTGGCGCTGGGCGCGGTCCAGGCGCGGACGGGCGTAGACGGGCTTACCTTTGGCGCACCTTCGGCGCTGATTGGGCGCGGTCGCTGCGCGTGAACGCTGCGCGCGGGAACTACTGTCATATATGGGTAGTGGAGGGGGAGGGGCGAGGGCTGCTCAGCTGGGAGGCGGGGCGGGCTCCAGGGATCACAAACAACAACCAAATGGAGGCGGAGGGGGGAGCACAGCGTCGCGCTAGTCAGAGCGCGCAAATATAGTGAAAAGCGGCACTATAATTATTTAAATAGTTAAGAGAACAACTCGGCAGGCAGGCACACAGCAGGCTAATGCAATTAGGCAGTAAACAATGGCAAAAGCGGTACAACGCTACCGAGTGCGGTGAAAGCGGCACGATTAATTAATTAATTAACTAATACAGCAGCTCGGCAGGCAGGCACACAGCAGGTAAATGCAGTTAGCTAGAAATCACGGTAAAAGCAGCACAACGATACCGAGTGTCACGAGGGGACACAGGGGAGCGACCACTCAGCCTGAGGGACAGGAGCGAGTCACGGCGCTCTAAGGTTCTGCAGCGCTAATCAGGTCTGTGGGAGGGCTGCTCAGCTGGGAGGCGGGGCGGGCTCCAGGGATCACAAACAACAACCAAATGGAGGCGGAGGGGGGAGCACAGCGTCGCGCTAGTCAGAGCGCGCAAATATAGTGAAAAGCGGCACTATAATTATTTAAATAGTTAAGAGAACAACTCGGCAGGCAGGCACACAGCAGGCTAATGCAATTAGGCAGTAAACAATGGCAAAAGCGGTACAACGCTACCGAGTGCGGTGAAAGCGGCACGGTTAATTAATTAATTAACTAATACAGCAGCTCGGCAGGCAGGCACACAGCAGGTAAATGCAGTTAGCTAGAAATCACGGTAAAAGCAGCACAACGATACCGAGTGTCACGAGGGGACACAGGGGAGCGACCACTCAGCCTGAGGGACAGGAGCGAGTCACGGCGCTCTAAGGTTCTGCAGCGCTAATCAGGTCTGTGGGAGGGCTGCTCAGCTGGGAGGCGGGGCGGGCTCCAGGGATCACAAACAACAACCAAATGGAGGCGGAGGGGGGAGCACAGCGTCGCGCTAGTCAGAGCGCGCAAATATAGTGAAAAGCGGCACTATAATTATTTAAATAGTTAAGAGAACAACTCGGCAGGCAGGCACACAGCAGGCTAATGCAATTAGGCAGTAAACAATGGCAAAAGCGGTACAACGCTACCGAGTGCGGTGAAAGCGGCACGATTAATTAATTAATTAACTAATACAGCAGCTCGGCAGGCAGGCACACAGCAGGTAAATGCAGTTAGCTAGAAATCACGGTAAAAGCAGCACAACGATACCGAGTGTCACGAGGGGACACAGGGGAGCGACCACTCAGCCTGAGGGACAGGAGCGTTTCGTGAAAGTTTCGTGAAAGTTTTCCCTAAATGTCCTTCATGTGCACCATCAACCAGACGCTTCCGCAAGCTCTCAGGGGGAATAAGCCTACCACACCGCATGAGAACACCATCTTCAACAGTGAGTTCATCAGCAACTTTGACATAGGTTTGGAAAAGACCAGAAACATTCTTTTCTTTAGGCCATCCAGACTTCAGATAATTCACAACTTGAAGGAGTACCACATCCTTCAATAACTCCTTCTTCCACTCAACTTCACTGATAGCGCACATATCTTCAAGATCCAAAGCTGCAACAAAACAATCTTCAAGATCATCTTCCTTTTCAGCCTCACAATCATCATCAGCTAAAGGAAAACGAGACAAATAGTCGGCTCTGACATTTTTCGAACCTGGCAGATAAACAACCTCAAAATCATACTGAAGAAGCTTTGTGGACAGCCTAGCAATCCTAGGGGTATGCTCCTTAATCTTTTCTCCAGACAAGATAGAGACCAGAGGATTATGATCCGTACGAATCGTAAAATGACTACCCCAAAGGTAGGGATTAAACTTCCTGACCGCCCACCAGCAAGCTAAAAGCTCCTTCTCAATGACGGAGAAGTTCACCTCGGCCCCACACAAAACTCTTGAAGCATATGCAATGGTATTATCAATTTGCCCATTCCTCTGAGTGAGAACAGCCCCAAGTCCAAACCCACTCGCATCCACAGTCACAACACATTCTTTGTTGGGATCAAAAGGTTTGAGGATACTGTCCCCAACTAACTGTAATTTAATCCACTTGAAAATTTCTTGACAGTTTTTATCCCAAACAAAAGGCACATTCTTTTTCAACATATTAGTCAAAGGTTGAACTTTTGACGCATAATCTTTGATAAATCTTGAGTAAAATTCACTGAGCCCAATGAAAGACTTTAAACCAGATTTATCGACAGGAGGCGAAGCATCAACAATGGCTTTCACCAAACCAGGACGTGGTTCCACACCTTCATGTGAAACAACATGACCCAGAAATTCCATTTTTTCTTTTAAGAAAACACATTTCTCTCTCTTTAATACAATCCCTTTTTCTTGCATGATTTCCAGAACCTGATTCAAAGAAAAGTCATGATCCACCTTGTTCTCGCCAAAAATCAAAACATCATCCTGGAAAACAATTACTCCAGGAGTGTCTCTAAACATTTGACTCATCAATCTTTGGAAGACTGCAGCCGCTGACGCAAGGCCAAATGGCATCCTGCAGTATTGAAAACTACCAAAAGGTGAGACAAACGCAGTCAGATGTCTAGAAGATTGACTCAACACCACCTGGTGGTAAGCGGAGGCCAAATCCAACTTTGTGAACCACCTTGCTCCTCTGGTAAGAGACAATAAATCTGTGATTTTTGGTAAGGGGTGTGAATCAATCCAGATGTTTTTATTGAGACTGCGCAAATCCACACACACGCGCAAATCTCCATTCCTTTTTCTGGCGACAACAAGAGGAGACAACCACAAGGACGACTCAATAGGTTCTATGACTCCTTTCTTGCATAACCCCATCAACTCCTTTTCCAAATCATCCCTCACGCTGAAAGGAACACTCCTGACCTTATGTTTTATGGGGATAGCACCATCTTTAACTCTAATCTCATGGTTGAAACCTTTAATAATGCCAAGACTATTCCCGAAGACAGTAGGGAACTTAGAAATTAATTTCTCGATATAGTCATTTGAGATAATGACTGCTAAACTCTCAACATTGTCACAAGATTCTTCGATACTAATCTGTTCTTTAGCACCGGGTCTAAGGATCATCTTAAACAATCCCTGGTGGAACCACCCCAAAATGTTTAAGCCCTTTAATGAGACATATACTTTACCAAAGATTTTCCTTCCCCTGAACTGAATGATGTCTTCAAAAAAACCAAGAAGAGCTATCCTACGCCCTTCATAAGAAACAGGAGTTCTGTCAGGTGGTAGGAGGTTCCTTTCAGGCCAAGTCACATCAAACAATTCTTGTGTGATCATAGTTACTCTAGCGCCTGAATCTACTAACAAAGTAATTATCTTGTCACCCACACCAAAATCTTCATAAGGATCAACACAATTATGAGGGATCCCCAATAATGACACCATCATCCCGTACCACCACAACCATGTCCCTAAGATCGTCTTGGATGCTGTTCATAGAGTCGGAGTCATTACCAGTACTTTCATAAAACTCTGAGACATTCCCAACTGTATTGACAGTACTCTGACTCTGGGATTTGTTGCTGAAAGTAGAATTTCCCTGTTTTGAGACTTGACATATTTTTGCAAAATGGCCAAACTTTCCACAGTTCCGACAGGTAGAGTTCCTGGCAGGGCAAAGCTTGTTATTCTTGTTATGAGAAGGATTTCCACATCTGTAACAAATGTCACTTCTAGAAAAAGCATTTCTCTCAAAACGCTGTGAACCAGGAACATTGTTTCTATCAAAACGTTGTTGACCAACAACCACTTTACTGTCCTTGTTCTCCTTGGTTCTAACTATGGAAACTCCTTCATCACATTTCTTTTCAAGTTCCTTTACTTCTTTTTTTGACAGTTCTATACTCTTGGCCATGCGAATAGTCTCTTCAAGTGTAGGGTTTCCCAAAGTTAGTAGTTTCTGTTGAATAGATTTGTCAGAGCACTTACAAACATATTGATCTCTAATTAATTGCTCTCTAAAACCCTCAAATTCGCATTCAGCACTCAGTTGTCTTAGACTAGAAACATAAGTCTCAACATCCTCTCCTGGTAGTTGTTCCCTTTTAAAGAATTTGTGTCTTATTACAACAAGACTAGGCTTGACATCAAATCGCAACTCAAGTCTCAATCTTGTCTCGGTATATTCATCAACATCCTCTTCTGCGTTGTTTCTTACCAAGGGGGGTAAGTGTTTAAAGATTTCTCTACCCTCAAAGCCCAAAGAATGTAGTAACAGACACTTCTTCCTTTCTGCGCGATATCTTGACGCGCCTATAGCCCCCAAATAAGTCTCAAAGGCATCAAACCATTTTTTCCAGATTATGGGAGGATTGCCTGGGGTCTCCAGAAAAGGAGGAGGAGGTGAGACAGATTGCATACTGACTGAAATATAATTTTCCCCCTTGACTAACTCTGTCGCTGTACAAAAGAAGTTGAGTATGCAAAATTCGAATTTTCCTTTACACTCTTTTAGTCAAGGACCATGTTGTTGTTTTATACACCACTAGATGGCACCAACGTGTAGAGATTTAAACCACATAAACACCTCGTAATGTGTTAATTAATTATCCTTCTGTAAGTAAATCTCTTTTTTTTTTTGTGTTTCCTGCAGATGGCACCAGCGTGTGAAGATTTTAGGACCAAGGCAGAGTGACAACACTTAAAATGCTTCTCGCGTCGGAGGTATCAGAGAGAGACAGGAGAAGTCAAAGCAGATCGCGAACAGGCTCAGAGACGGCTCAGACGCACCGAGGCTTGGTTGTCAGAGTAACGCGTTTGCTGGACGAGCGCGCGTCAAATGGTTGCGTTGGCAACGGAGCGCTCGCGCTGTAACGCGTCACAGGAACAGAGCGTGGTAACTCTGGTAACTAAATGCTCGCGCTGGAACTGATGACGTGACGTGTAACGCTGGCAACCAAACACTCGCGCTGGGAATGACGTGACGCGCTGAGGCCTCGCCGGGGAAAAATGTTCTTTTAAGCCTTCCTCCAAATTAAATACGCGCAGAAAGCAAAGCGGAATCACTTATCTCGCCATTAGTCGTCGTCGGCTTGTCAAGAAGAATTTTGAAACGGCTGGTCTTCGTGTGCACTCGGTCCGCGGTACACTCTCCACAGGAATACGAGGAGAAACGAGGTAAGGCGGGTTCTTTTACCTTCTCCTAAGCAGCATCGTCGCCAACAAATTTGTAGTATTAACGGAGACAGCACAGCAGGATAGCTTGAAGTCTAGGTTTATTGAGCTTAGGAGAAGCACAGCGACAAGAGGCAGGAACAGCTATCAACTGCCAGAAGGCAACATTCTCACACAAAGCATGGAACTAACAAGCACAGAAGTTCTATCTACAGGTGCCTGGGAGGCACAACACAGAGAATACTACAAAATGTTATTTATGTTTCCTGACACCAGCATACCACATTGCTTGGTACCCCACCGTGAATCGATTTGACAAATGTCACTGGGATGCTTCGTGTGATAAAGTTGTCAACGTTTGTAACATGCTAAACTTGTTGTAAACCAATGATAAAAAAAAGAAAGGATCAAGTAAACTGCAGCAACAGCCAATCCACAGCCATCACATGTGCTTCAAAATCTTATATCAACTCTTACACACAATCTACACAGACCTGCAGCAGTGCCCCCCCCCCCCGTGTGGTGGCAGCCACTCTGTAGAGATATCAGACTCTTTAGAGATATCCTCTCTGGAGGAGGGAAGGGAAAACCCTCCAGCAGACGGCACGAAGCTCTTATTCCACATTGGCTCAAACTATTTCATTCTCAAGCTTTCGCTTGAGAGAACATCTTGGAGAATGTATCCCAGTGCCTCATAACTAAATGGCGGATTTTTAATAATAACCCTGATACAGCATACCATATCTTGCTCTAGTTTAAGTTTTATGTTATATGTTGCATGTTTTGTGTTCATTTTTATGTTTTAGGTCTTTTGATTCTCTTTCCAAACACATGTACAGTGCTCTGATACACTTGGGTCACGTTTGCGCTTTATAAAACACTTTAAATAAATTAAATAAATAAATACAAAATTCGCTCTTGATTAAAATATTTCAAAATGAAATGGCTGCACTTCTCTGAGTGCATTTCAATGTACATTAAGCTCTCAAATTAGTAGAGATTTTACCCATGTGCTCTTTACTTTAAATTTCAGTACAAATATTTTTCTTTTAAAACGGATGCATTTTATGATAGAAACTTTATAAAAGGAATAGTAGCTTGGAATTCGCATAGAGGAAGTGACTACTGTTGGTTTACGCTACTTTTTATGAATGCTTATACTTTCATTTTAATGACTTTTTCAAGATATTTTTTTAATTATTTAGAAAGAAAATGAAAAGGCTTATGATGGACAGCTTGGGGACCAATGCGGTCGAGGGGTGGAGGCGGGATCGAGGCAGTCATTGGCGGAAGCCCTGTTTCTGCCCCCTTCTAAACTTGACCTACGGTTTCTATTGGATGTTTGCAATGCCAGTTTCTCACAGCGGGGAATCGTGATGTCTGCGGTACAGGAATTATTGTAAAACATTTTATATGTAAATCGTTCTTACCTACCTACAACACTAGCTACCTGAATATAATGTTTTCTCCAGCCAGAAGTGCATCGGTCACAGGGCCCATCCCACTGACCCACAACTCCCATCTTCCTTCTTTTGTGCCAAAAGGCTTCTCCAGGAGACAAGGCACAGCTTCCAAGTGGCCCAATGGAAAGGGTTGTGTATGCCCGCCAGAGCTCAAGGTCCCATCTTGGAAGCGGAAGTGAAACTACAAACCTCACAATGCAAAGGGCTTTTGTCTTGATGTGTAACTCTCTGAGATAAGCACTCTCCAGCATCCTAGAGCACTTACTGTTGAGAGTGCGGCCTACCATAGAGAGGGTGCACTCTAGAGTTAGCCTCCCTCCTCCCCTGCAGTTTATGATGGCTGGAGGTGTTACACATGGCATAGGGTTACCTAGACTTGACTAGGCCTGGGGCTGGAGCAGGTACAGTTTACGCTTTACCTCATTTGACAACAGATTATATAGAAAAGCGGCCCATGCCACGTACCTGGGTATGGGACCCACAGCCAGGGCACAGACTGGGTGCTGTTCACTGCAGCCAGCGGCCTCGAGGACGTGAGATTCAGGCCCAGCGGAACTTGAGCATCAGTGATGGAGGAGGCATTGTAAGGGTCCGTCCTATCCACAGCAGCGTAGCTCCAGCGCAGGATGAAACAGCCAATCCACAGGCAGGACACAGACAGCAGCACCTGGGGGCGAAGAAGAAGGTGAGTGGGCTGTCCCGGTCAAGAATGTGTATGTACGGAAGTGCATCAGACCCGTCTCTATAGTAACAGGCCACCAATGAAAATAAGACAATAAAGTCAACAAAATGTCCTTTTTCCACCCTTCAAAATGATTTAATATACTTCAAGGTTCCATGAAGAAGTCCTAAACCAGTGAGCCTTGGTTTACTTAATCTGTTGTAGAATTTACCAGCGATTTCTTGATGGGATGCAACCTTTTTGGTGAGAGTGGGACACGCAGTTCAGTTTCTGTCTCCATTTGCCTTCCTCCCCTGACTCCAGGGCCAAAATGATAAGAGGATTTTACAGCAAAAAAAAATTCTGATTTAGAAATCACACTGTTTTCAATCTCAACAAGCATTGGCATAGCCAATAGGTCTCGCCTTTGGGACCGTATAAGTCTTTAGCCATGCATGCAACAGTAGATGTTGTTGCACCAAGGATATTGTGTTGCATAACTAAACACTTATAAGGTCCCAAAGGCGAGACCTATTGGCTATGCCAATGCTTGTTTTTGGTTAAATGTGTGCAATTTTCCCGCTGTACTCCGTCTACTTCTGGTTCTTTTCTCCGGGCTGTGTTCTATGTATGTTTGATTTCTATGCTGGTGAAATTATCGCTGAGCCTCAGGTCTCTTCTGATTCTTTTCTGGCTCTGCTCGGGCTGTGTTGTAGTTTGTTTAGTGGTAGTTTTGACTGTGCAACAATTATAGCAACGGACAGAAAAGTTGCATTGCTCCGTCTCCGGGGAATGCCGCTGTAGCCCTGAATGCATGCATGGTACTGCTGCGCGTCAGTGCCCCCGGCCTGGCTAGTGACTGAGCGCTGCTTATCTCAACAGGCAGAGGCTTTGAGGCGGGGAAACCACAAGATGAGACGGGCCGGCCTCCTCACAACTCCCAACTCACTCACCAAACAGCCACTCTGGCCACGTACCCAGAGCTGGCAAGTCACCACCCTCACCCCTTTCTACCCTCAGCAGGCAGTGCACCCTCTTTCGCAGTAGGCCGGAATCACACACGATGCACACAGGGGCAACAGGTGCAGTGCACCGGAGCCCAGTGAACCCTGATACTTGCTGTATTTCACAGTTTATACAGTGGCCAGCGGCCCGTGTCCTTATTCGCACTAGGGCCGAAGACACAAGGGCGACGCCATTGGTTGCGTGCACATTAAAGTGCACTGACGCATAATGACATTTCTAAATACGTCTTCAACAATAATCACTGACTCAAACTCCAAGTGTAAACACGGTACGCAAACACACACAGCACTCAGTGATACTCAACTGCAATCATATTTACTAAATCCGTAGGCACACACTGAACGTATATGCTTACTAGTAATGTGCTGCCTATAAACACTACAATTGCACACTACTGAACACCCCCATACACTGTGCTGGACTGCAACTCGGGCGCACACACTCTATTTCAGAGGCCCTACGCTAAGCCTGGGCGTAGTTCGCGTAGCCGCACTCCGCGGAGCTACGCGAAGATGCACTTGCACTCCGCGAACTACGCATAGCTCCGCGAGCATGCGTAGTAGCTTGCTTGACCCGTTCGCGAGCCATTTTTCGTCTTCGGGAGCGCCGTGGAACTCTGGAACCTGCTCGACACCACATCTCCAGACGTCGCCTTCCTCACAGAAACAGGGATGAACGCCTCCTCAGCGCCCGACATCGCCGTCGCCATCCCGGGCGGATACAAGATCACCCGGAGAGACCGCGTCAATGAGACAGGAGGAGGCATCGCCATCGTCCACAAGAACACCATCCGCATCACGACCAACTCAGACGACACCCTCACAGCCGCTTAACATCTTCACTTCCAGATACACACCGACCCCAAGACCACACTCAGAGGCATCCTCATCTACAGACCCCCAGGACCTCGCACACAATTCAGCGAAGACATCGCAGACTTCATTAGCCCGCACGCCCTCGCCTCCGCTGACTACATCCTCCTAGGGGACCTCAACTTCCACCTGGAGAACAACAACGACAACACCACCACCACCCTGCTGGACAACCTCGCCAACCTCGGACTCATGCAACTGGTGAACACCCCCACCCACTACGCCGGACACACGCTTGACCCAGTCTTCTCCTCCAGCAAGTACATCTCCTTCAGCCACTCCACCGGACTCCACTGGACAGACCACAGCTGCGTCCACTTCAGCTTCAGAAAGACCACGACTCACCACCACCTGCAACAGGTTCCCCGCAGGAACTGGAACAAGATCACCACCGACCAGCTCACCACTTCACTGAGCCAGAACCCTCCCGCCAGCTCAACGGACCCCAACCAAGCAGCCAACAACCTCACACAGTGGATCACCAATTGCGCTCGCCCAACCAGCCTCGACCACTCGCAGTCCGGCTTCCGCGCCAACTACAGCACCGAGACCGCCCTCATCGCAGCCACTGACGACATCCGAGCCCTGCTCGACAACTGGGAAACAGCGGCCCTGATCCTCCTGGACCTCTCTGCAGCATTCGATACGGTCTGCCACCGCACCCTAGTGCAGTGCCTCAGCAACATCGGAATCCAAGAGAAGGCACTGGAGTGGATCATCTCGTTCCTCACCGGAAGAACCCAGAGAGTCCGCCTCCCCCGTACAGATCCAAGGCCACCGAAGTCATATGCGGCGTACCACAAGGATCATCACTCAGCCCCACCCTCTTCAACGTCTACATGAGCCCCCTCGCAGCCATCGTACGCCAACACAACCTCAACATCATCTCCTACGCCGACGACACCCAGCTGATCCTCTCCCTCACCAACGACCCAGGAACCGCCAGAACCAACCTACACGAAGGGATGAAAGACGTAGTCGAGTGGATGAGGAACAGCCGACTGAAACTGAACTCAGACAAGACGGAGGTCCTCATCCTTGGATCATTACCCTCCGCCTGAGACGACTCCTGGTGGCCCCCTGCCCTGGGCAGCGCACCCAAACCAACGGACCACGCACACAACCTGGGCTTCATCCTGGACTCCTCCCTCTCGATGACCAGACAAGTCAACGCCGTCTCATCATCATGCTTCAACATCCTACGCATGCTCCGAAAGATCTTCCGATGGCTCGCCACCGAAACCAGGAAGACGGTCACACAGGCACTCGTCACCAGCCGACTGGACTACGGAAACACCCTCTATACCGGAACCACAGCCAAACTCCAGAAAAGACTCTAACACATCCAGAACGCCTCCGCACGACTCATCTTGGACATCCCCCGACACAGCCACATCTCCGGACACCTGAGAGACCTTCACTGGCTCCCCGTCAGCAAGAGAATCACGTTCCAACTCCTCACCCACGCACACAAGGCCCTCCACGACCTGGGCCACAGGTACCTCAACAACCGCCTGACCTTCTACACTCCCACCCGCCAGCTACGATCGACCAGCCACGCCCTCGCCGCCGTGCCACGCATCCGAAGATCCACCATGGGAGGAAGATGCTTCTCTTACCTGGCAGCCAAGACT
Source organism: Lissotriton vulgaris (assembly GCF_964263255.1). NCBI lineage: Eukaryota > Metazoa > Chordata > Amphibia > Caudata > Salamandridae > Lissotriton > Lissotriton vulgaris. The sequence continues at coordinate 47,090,486 of NC_141687.1, read as the reverse complement.
TGGAACTCCCTCCCCATCCACCTCCGCCAGACCCAAGACCACCTCTGCTTCAGGAAGCAACTCAAGACATGGCTGTTCGAGCAGTAGCGGACCCCCCTCCCCCAAGCGCCTTGAGACCCTCTGGGTGAGTAGCGCGCTATACAAATATCCTGATTGATTGATTGATTGCCTGCATGCTCGGGATGTGTAGCGCGCAAAGTTACCCATGAGGTTTGTCCCGCCCGCTCGCGTCCCCTTATTTCCGGTCACTACTAACGTGTTCGCGAGTTATTCTGTGCCAGATTGCAGTTTCTGCGTGTTCGGCAACTCGATCTTACCGACAAGCATCCTCGCGCATGCGAAAATGCTATTCAGCACGCGAGAACTACGCTACGCAGCAGTTTGCGGAGTATTCGACAACTTCGCGTTCTCCGCGGAGCGCGGAGTTGCCGAAACTCCGCAAACTCCGCGAACGGAGCGTAGTTCTTCGCCCAGGGTTACGCACACACAGTAAACTTATAAAACATGCACTGTATTCACGCACAGCTGTCACCAGGCCTCGTTTGTCATCAGGGGCGTAACGCGTGCTTTTGCGGTAAGGGGTCTCTCAAACCTTTTAGCAGGGGGACGATTCTGCCCAAAGTCAATGAAAACCAGTGAGAAACGGGAGAGTTAGAAGGCCCTCATCACATTCTACAGGGGCATCATTGAAGCCAGAAGCTTGTTTCCGGTCTAGGGAAGGCATGGCTTGGCAGTTCGGGCTGGACTGTTCCCATGAGGCACAGGGTCAGACTGATTTGCATATGGCCATGTCTGAACTGGGGTGGCGGAGTGGGCTAAAGAACGGTGATGGATTAAACCCAGATCTCTTGACTGGGTAAATGTAAACTTCTATAGCGCACTACTCACCCGCAAGGGTCTCAAGGCGCTTGTACGAATACCGCTGTGGAACGCATCCTGTCTTTCCCTGTGAGGCGTCCACTCCTGGGCACCCCCAAGGTGGAGGCCAGGCATCCTTAGCGTTGTGGTGGCCGTTGTGGAGATTAAGCAAGCTATTGCCCAGAGTTGCAGAGTGGGACTCCATGATTGGAATAGGCACCGAGGCGAGAATTAACAGGTCCGTGGAATTTTGAGCCCAAGACCAACCGAGGCGGGGAATTGAACCCTGGTCCCAGGCTAGACCTCTGCATCAGGGTCTGCCGCTCTAATCATTGAGGCACACTTCTCTACTGGGTGTGAGTATTTCATTGGTTCAGATGCTCCGTCCATCACCACCCCCTTTGGTACCGCATCTTTTTATGTTTCGCCAGTGTGAACTGCTTTCACTTAACCACACGTATCAGTCAGATACCAAGTCACAACGGAAACACACTCCTTTCACAAACACCACTTGTAGCACGCACTCCCACAAGCACCACATGACGGGCATGCACAGGCCACTCTTATAGGCGCGCGCCCTCACCCTAACCAAAACTTCAGCATCAGACTATGTGCCAGCTCGACGTGGAGAAAGCCAGCTGATGCCAGAGAGTAGCTGAAGGCACGCTGGACGCGGGGCGCTCAGTGCGTAGGGTGTCCAACTGGCATGGGTGCAAATTCAGGACGGTAAGGTTAAAAATTCAGGACAGAAGGTCAAAATTCAGGACAAAAATTCAGGGCAGAAGGTCAAAATTCAGGACAAAAATTCATGGCAGAAGGTCAAAATTCAGGACAAAACTTTGTGAATAAAAGGTACTTTTTTCAGACACATCAGAGGAAGTTCCGCGATAGTATAAAAGTGAGTAAATAGACAACCATTTAAGTACAAGTCAAAATAAGTTTATATTACGTTAAGACAATTGTGCACTTCATGTTTATTTGGTATGCGTGCAGCTTTGAGCAACTTTGCAGGTCTTTTTGTGATATTTCATATGATAATTTACATTCTGTCTTCCATTAATTCTTTCATCTATCATTCAATCTTTCACCATTCATTCTGTCCTTCCATCTGGGTGGCCATCCATATCCAAACCTTTTCAATCTTTTGCAAACCTATCCATCATCTATCTTTCCATCCATCATTTCACTCATCCATCCCTTCAGCCACCCGTTCACTCATCCATCCATCCATCCACCCTTTCACCCAATCCATCCTTTCACTCATTCATCCACTCTTCCACCCTTCCATCTATTCACTCATCCATCTAACAATTTACCCTTTCATCCAAGCATCCTTTCACTCATCCATCCACTCTTCGACCATCCACCCATTCACACATCTATCTAACCATTTACCCTTTCACTCATCCAGCCTTACTTTCACTTACTCATCCATCCACCCAGTCACTCATCCGTCCATCCTTTCACTCATCCAACCATCTTTTTTTCCAGCTCTCCACCCTCCATTTCACTCATTATGCATTCTTTCACTCATCCATCTTTACATTCTTCTTTTCACTCATCCACGCACTCATTCACTCATCCATTCTGCCAATCATTCATCCATGCTTTCACTCATCCATCCATCCTCCCTTTCTCTCTCCATTCCCCTTTGTCTTAGCCATCCATTCTTCCAGCCACACTTTACCCATACACCCACCCACCCATCTAGTTGTAGACAGAAGAGGCCCATCAAGAACTTCAACCCCGCTGTAGTTCCTAAAGCAAGGGGTGGGGTGGGGTGGGGGAAAGTTCACTATGCACCTGCACATAGGCAGACTGAAAACTTGGAAGTCATGAGTTATGCATGATGCGCAGTGCCAGGACGTGAGGTGACTGTGACATGGTGTTGTTTCAAGGACTTTATGTGGGATGATAAAACTGGGGGTCTCTCCAAGGGATGTGTCTTATTTAATCAAGGGCTTGGCTTAACTTGTGCTGAGCATAGTGTGCCACCCGACTGGTATTTTGCTGTTTCTATCATTGCATCCAGTAACATTAGACCAACTGCAAGCCATGACTATTGGCTTTGTCAATGGATGTTAGTTGCATAAAATAAATAAAAAGCAGAAACTATGGCTTCGTTGTATATAATATTAACAATGCTTCAGCTCTGAACTGATGAGACTGTGAAAGAACTATTAGGGCTTTTTAACTTTATTACACTGTAATCGTGGTACTTCTCTTCTACATAGTCTTTTCATTTGCGTGCTTTGTTTATCTTTTCCTTCTGTGGCAACAGTGCTTTGGAAGAATACCTGGTACAGAAAAAGGTCTGGGTCACAGTAAGAAATGGGAATCCTACAGTTTGTGTGCTGTGGACCCCTTAAGTGCACCAGGGACCCATTTGAAACAAGAGCTAATCCCAATTTGTCCACCAACTCTCACCTGCAGCAGATTTGGGAATGTGAGTAAGGCATTGATTGTGCACCCCACAGGTATTTATTTGTCTGCCTGTATTTCGCCAGGCAAATTCTGGCTCAAATCATACAGAGAAATGTGCAACTTGGAGTCTGAAAAAAACACGCATAAATAAACAGTTATTCCTCTAAACGTCAACACTGAATGAAGTGCAACATGTCACCCGAAAAATGCTGTACCCCGTATCAATGGTGTTTACTAAATGCTCAGTTCACACCTAAAATTGAGTGAGAATCAAAATGGGATTCCAAGTTATGAAATTTCAAGTCAGCCTTGTATTGCTGTAGCCAGCTATCTATACTAGTGTTAAGCGTCACTCTCCATACCACCGCCTAAGAGGAGTCTTAAATTTAAATGTCATTTAAATGTTGTCCATCTAACCCTAACAGAATGCCCTGCCCGACAAGAGGAGGCCACCACATGTTTTCACAGCCCAGACTGGCCCTTTGTCATTCTGTATGTGGCAATCAGCCGCAGACAGAATGACAATGGGCAGGTGGGACTGCTCTTGTTCTTCGCAGATGAGTGCGAGGTGCCCCATAAGGGAGCTGAGGCCTCTCACAGGGAACGGGTCTCTGTTCTCTGCAAGGCCCAAAATTACAGACAAAAGGCATCCGTAAAGGGATCCCCACGGACAACGGACGTGAGGTCCAATTTATGGACGGTCCGTGAAATTTACGGACGGTTGGTCACCCTATCGGTGCGGCGAGTACAGACCTTTGGCTCCGCTGCTGGCATCGAAGAGGAAGTCAAACTCGGGCTCTTCGCCCGGTGCGCTCATGGTCTAGGGGTACAGTTCCATCACTGACAGCGGGCGACAGGACAGCAGCCGCAAAAGTTAAAGCGAGGCTGAGGGTGTAAAGATGACTAGGATACCACAGAGGGCTCAAAGGTGTTTTACTAGCGCAGGCGGCCGGAAGTCCATGTATGGGCTTTTACCTCACGGGAGCCAGCGTGACCATTACTAACAGATGGCGCCGCTGCTGGCTCCCGCCAGGTAAACGCTATACATGCACGAGTACTAATAGGAAACAGTGCAAAACATGCACGAGTTTCAAGATAAGTGCTAAGCGATTACAAGAGGTCCCTCTAAGCAGTGCTTAAGCACTGCCTAGGCGAGACCTAAAAAGCAATTTCTTAATGCATTACATGTAATGTACCACTAGCCTTTCTGAATACCAAAAGGTCTTTTTGTGACATATCACAATTAGAAGAGGCATGAAAGGGGCCAACCGTCACATTATGATTTGAAATTATATATATTAATGGTTTGTGAAGGCAAATGCTGTCGCCAATGTCAAACAATTGAAAAGCTTCGCCTCCTCAAAGGAGGTGGTAAACATTTGTTTTTTAAAGCATATCAGTTCCTTTAAAGAACGGCTGCTTTAAAAAAATGTTTTCCATTTGGGAATGTGAACACAGTGGTGGTGATCTGTTGGTCCTTGCAAGCCACCATCCCTGTGTTCGCAGCCAATGACAGAGATTTGCAGATAGCAAACTGACTAATTAATCTTCAATAGCTCATTTGTTCTGCGACTGGACGTTTTGTGATGCAAACTATTCATACCTAGTGATGGAGCGTAAAAGTTTAATGACGGTTGCCTCTGTCATTTCTCATAATTAAATGAGATTTACAACAATAATTTTTTAGATGTTCTCCTGCATTGTAAAAGCATGCAGAAATGTTTTGAAATGTGAAAATGTGAAAGATGTAAATAAAGAAAGAGAAACAGTTATTTGCTTACGCAATGTAATCACGTTTTCAAGAATTCAAACATATTTAACATAGAAAATGTGCTGCTGATGAATTCTAGATGTAACAAATGAAACTAATACTTATGTCATGAAACATTTAAGAACAATTTAAAATGCCTAGTTTAAAAGATGTTTGACAATATGAAGATTTGCAGTTTTGCTTTAGTATTCTGTAATATAAACGTTTACGTCAAAAGTGGCATGTATATTAATTTGATTGAAAATTGAATAACACACACAATATCTTTAGTTGTACCTAATATTTTTTTGTAACTTCTGAAGAAAATAATAATGAGTAAATTAACTAAGAAAACTGAATTATTCATATTAATGTGTGTTTTATAATAAATCATATTGAAAAAGTGATTCAGCAAGTTTTCATGTAGGCCTGAATTGCTTCTTTTTCCTAGTTTGAAAAGCAGAATCTAAGTGAAATAGCAATTTCAGACGCTGTGAGAATTTTCATGAAGTTTCTTTCTTATGCTTGCAAACAATAGATTCTCTCTTGATTTGGCAACACTTTTGACAGAAATACATAAATACAAATGCAAGCCCAGAGAGAGAGGGTCTGGGAACGGACAGACAGTGAAAAAAGTATATTTTCTTACTTCAGAGGAAAGGGTGGAATTATAAAGTTGTTGAAATTGATAATTTTGCAAACGGATTACTTAATGCTTCTAGATTTCTTAGTGAGGTATTGATCACACCATGAGCAGCCCACTGTAGACAACCAATGGAAACCATATGGTATGATGGAAAGGATACTTTTGGAAGTATAATTGCTCCCTTGGCGGAGGAGCCATGGCTGGTTGTCATTTTCAATTTCCTTGCCTGGCATGCTGTTGGACTTAACTCTGATTTTCTTTCCTATGCCAAATCCATTTGAGCTGCTTTTTTGGACCGACTCTACCTGTACTTTTGCCGGCTGGTAAAGTGTGCAGATATAACTCTTCGGCTGAAGAGTTTATGGACTCAAACCTGTGACTCATTGCGCTTCAATTCTGCATATTTGGTTTCTATAACCTAAATGCTGAAACTTGACTTTTCCGATGTTATCTCTTTCTTCTTTCCCTAGGTACCCAGCAAATGTTTAGTGTTTGATTCTTAATGACATTGTGTGACTAATCGTACTAAATGGTTTTCTATTAAATTGAATCTTATGTGATTTATATTCGTGAGCAGTCAAATTGAGGCTTCGATAAATGGTTTTTATGAACAAACATATGGTATTTGAGTCATTTTTGTAATTAACCTTTTGTTGTAACTTATTATTATTACAAACAACATGAATGGGTAAATGTTTTTAGCGTGAAGTTGGCATTTTCTTATTCCAGATCCTCATAAGGATTTACCTCACGTTCTCTAAATATCCAAAACCCTGTTAGCTCACATAAAAGATCCATTGGAAGACCAATGGCAGTTTAGTCTTATGTTATGGGACCAAACATATATATTACCTAATGGTGGTCGGCAGTAGGTAGGTATAGGACCTAGTTTTCACAAGAAAAGCGTTTTTGTTTTCCCAATAACTTTAGCGCCAGATGACGCAAACTTTTCAATATACATATATATATATATATCAGCTGCAGAAGGTCGACTTGGCATCCCCTGTATCTCGGCGATCACTCATAAAAAGACCAACGAATCCCAAATGGTGGCAAAAGGATATTTATTTCTGAGAGAGGTACAGCAGCGTGGCAGACGACGCGTTTCGGGCAGTTGCCCTTGTTCACATCAGAGATATTACCCATAATGCCCTCTTTTTAGCTGAATTTGTGTACACCATGTGACAAATAAAAACAAACAAAATACTAATAGGTCAAAGTCACTATGAAAACATCGGGGGTTTGCTTGCCAATCTCTTCACACTTGTAAATACATTGGTAATGTTCATCTTGGATTACAATATTTTTTTGATATCTGCATAAATGCCTGTTTGCATAGACTGTTCTAATTAAACTAGGATGTTAAGAGGCGTGATTAAAGAGTGTGGGTTTTTATAGTAATGTAAGAGAAGAGTAGGGTTTTGACAGGTGATGAAATTTTGACATTGACAAAAAGGCTAAAATGGACTAGTGATCACAGAAAATCGTTGTTTTGTGAAACGTGTATGTCTATGTTGTATTGAATCAGACCTGTCGAGGCCTAGGTGAGTACAGGTCAGTCGAGGCCTAAGATTGCAGGAAAAGCCTACGGGCAGTCTTAGTGTAGCATACACTTAGGGGCCTATTCAGATGTCGGACGGACCTGAGTCCGTCCGACATCGGTCAGGAGCCATAACTGACCGACCTGCTGTGGTCGGTTACTGCCCTGCAAGTACGATGCGACTGAACCCTGCTCGGTCGCACTTGTATACTTCACAGTGGGAGCATGCATTCTGAGTGGAATGTATGCCTCCATTGTGAAATGCAGGGTTGAAGTTCATCCCTGCACCCTGTGGCCGGCACCCCAAGGTGCCTGCCACCGGGTGCAGGGATCAATGGAGGGGCACCATAGGTGCCCCCAGGCCACCATCCGGCGGCCTTACACCCATGGGGGCCCTGCTGGGCGCCCCCAGAGACAGTTTCTGACTGCCTTTTTGTGCCGGACACACTGGCACGAAAAGGAAGTGAAAAACTGCCATCGTACTCCCTCGTTCATAAAGAGGCGACGGGGGAGTGCTGAAGGATTTCCGGATGGCAGACGGGGTCTCCGAGCCCTTCGTAGGCCATCCGGAAATCCGAGTCGGATTCCATTCCAACCGAGCCCATCGGAATGGCTCGGTTGGAAAGGAATCCGGCCGACACGTCCCTATTCGGTCGGAAGGGCTCCGAACATGGTTCGGACCCCTTCCGACCAGAATCGGAATCGGCCGCTAAGTGTGTTTGTCTGCTGTTTTGTGAGTACTGTGCATGAGACGTTGTTGCCGGTACTGTGAAAGGGAACTTGATGCATGATAAGTTGGAATTGTTGAGATTTCCTCAGGGAGCACACAGGAGAGATCTTAAGAATTTTTACTTAATGAGAGTGAAATCACGTTGGTCGAGGTTTTCACAGGAAGCGAATGAGATTTTCTGAATGAGTGGTTAACTATAATTCTTATAGTAGAGCAAAGTTGTGTTATCTTGTATTATTTTGTGAAGTTTGTTTAAATTTTAAAAGGACGAAAGAAAAGACAACAAATAAATTGTGAAGGGAGGGTCAGTTGCAGTGAGGAGTTAGATTGACTTCATAAAGTGCGCGCTGGTATTGGTGGTTGGTGTGAAGCCACTCTGGTATTGGTGGTCGAGAACGAACAGTGATTGGAGGTAGAAAACAATACTATGGAAGATAAATTAGCGGTTTGAAGAACAGATTGAGTTCATGGAAAGAAATCATGACATTTTTCAAGTTGTTAAAAGCTTTATTATGAAAGGATGAGCCGATATCAACAAGAGAAGGAGTTCCTGTGGCTTTGGAAAGAACACCTGCTCTGCAGATGTCATTAGAGCGAGTATATCACACTTGTACTTGGTTAGAGAATTGAATAAAATACACTGAGAAAGATGGTCCCTTAGCGTTTCCACAGTAAGGTACATTTAATGTTAGAATTTTTGAAAATTTGAGAAGACAGATGAATGATTTGAAACGTAGCCATAGGCCCAACCAATATAAAGCCCTTGAAGAGTGGGAGCACGAAGCACATCGGAAAGAAAAAGAGAAATGTCAGGGAAGATATAGAAATACAATAAATCGATATGAACAGACAGAATGCAATTCCCAGAAAAAGGTATTGCTTTGGGAGCCAGAATGTGTCCGGTAATGGTAGCAGGACAAAAGGAAGGAGAAAATGTAAGGAAAAGAGGAAACCTATAGAGGAGCAAAAGGTTCAAGTGCTCCCTTGAGTAGAGGACAATCTAGAATATATTAATGATGAGTTATTGAGTGAACTTTTGCTGAATAGACCCCCACCCTATAATGAAGAACAGAATAATTCAGAGACCAATCCGTTTGTAGGTTTAAGACCAGAAGCCCCACATGCAGATTTAATTCCAGTTTATAAAAGAATATTCTTAGATGAAAATTAGACCCCCGAGAGAGCAGGATTATTCAATATAGTCATGACAAATAATCCTGATGCATTCTCAGTCCCTGTAACAATTGGTCCAGTTGTATCTCCTTATCAGACTGGATGAGGCGTTTCACAGATCCATGCAATAGCAGTCCCAAATGAAACTGGAGGGAAAATACATACTTTATCTGGAGCGAGAGAGAGTGGGGAACAATGGGTTTACCAATTAGAGTAGAAACGCATGAGAATAGTTCTGAAGGGTGTAATAGAAAGTATTTCAGAGAAGGCTCTTGAAACGCCAAGTAGAGGACAGCAAATGATTACTGGGAGAGTTTTGCAAATGGGTAGTCAAAAAACAGATTCACGAGTAATGTTGAAACCAGGCGAGATTAGTGGAGTCTCACAGAGATCGGAAACGAATACTTTGATAGGGCCATCCCCAGAAGAACTTGATGTTTGGATTAGAGACATAGCCCGTCCGGTAAATGCACTGACTAATGCAAATTATAGCATGAATATAGACGTGAGCATATTAAAAGTGGAATTAGTAGAAATTATATTAGGAACCATTAGTCCAGAGAGGGTATCAAACTATCACGATGAGGAATTGTTATTTATGTGTAAAGATATAACCCGAAAAGTGATAAATACCCATGAGAGCTTAGCTGAGGGTGCTCAGAAATATGGGGTGTATGTAGGTATGTCCAAGACTTTACAGAAAACCTATTGATTGGATATTAGTGACAAAGATTTGAAGAGTCTGAATTCCTCTAGAAAAAGACCGCAAATTAAGGAGTTAATAACAACCCTGATGAAGCAACGTGGAAGGATAGAAAGATGGGAAGACAGATGGTCTAAAAATAAAGAAGAAACTACAGTGGTAATGCCTATTTACCCAATGATGTGAAAAGAAAATAATGAGGCTGATGCGTTGGCTTTTCCTATGTACATGTCCCCTGGAGTAGACAGGATGTATTGTCCTTTACAAATGATTTACCGAGGTTGAGGGAGAAACCAGTTGAGTGGTGTAAGTAGGTGGAAAGAATTATGAAGGTTTCAAAGGTCCTGTTAAAGGATTTGGATACTTTGTTCGATATTGTGGTCCATACAGATTTGTGGGTGGAATGTAAGATTGCAGTTGATTGGCCAGCAACAGAATATGCCAGGGATCCAAAAACAGCAGCGCCGTCAGCAGAGGTGATGAAAATATACAATCAGGTCATTACGCATTTGGAAGAAAAGATTTTGCCGAAAGAAACAGATTCGGTAAAAGTAGATAGGACTACCCAGGAACTAAAATAAACAGTGCATGCCTATTATGAGAGACTTCTGCAGGCATTCAAACAGTTTAGTGGAATTGAAAATGTGTCGGAGAAGGATACAGAGCTTTTTGTGTATCGATTTGTCTATGGTTTGAGGCCTGAGATTTGTGCTATGATTCAGCAGCATTTGATTTGTTGGCAGAGCAAGTCAATAGATTAAATATGGCGTTATGCAAAGTATTGTGGAGATGACATCAAATGCGACAAAGGAAGTTGTAAGAGAAGTTGATGTAGGCATTGATGAGAGTAGCCAAGAAAGGATGTGTGAGTTTCGCTTCAGATTTTACAGGCATTACACAGGGAAATGGTCAGGAAACCACTGGAATAAAAGGTGTGATGGTAAATCCCTTGCCAAATTTGATGCCACAAGGAAGGGGACGTGGATCAAACATAGAATCATTGAAAAAGACTGTCCTTTGTGACAGTAGCTGCAAGTTTGGGCATTGGAAGAGCAAGTATAAGTCCAATTTGGCTAATCAGGGAACAGACAAGCAATTGTGACGGGTGCAGATGGATTGATACAATCGCAGGTGACCAATGATATGTTAAATCAGTCAACATTAAATGTAAGGGTTCAGAATCGGAAAATGCCTCCAGCTCCAATGCAAAATTTGAATGGACAGATACAGAAATACAATGTGAATATGGGATTTCATACCAATGATCAAGTATATCCAAAAGTACAAGTGGCTTCATGATATTTATTACAGATGGATGACAGTGACTCAGATACTTCCTAATGAGGTTGCCTGTGAGCGGAGGAGGAATGCATGATTGGCAGATCCCTAGAGGAAGATCAGAATGGTCCCTATGTGGATGACATGGTAAATTGAATGCCTATTTCATTCCTTGTAGATACTGGTGCTACCCGATCCACTGTGAGTACTGTGAAAATTCCCAACTTACCCCTCTCAGGAGAAACAATCCAAGTAGTAGGAGTATCGAATCAATTATTTCCAATCCCAGTGACAGAACCAGTTCAAGTACAGATTGGAACATTTGAGGATATGCATAAGTTTGTGGTGTGTGACACAAGTCTAGTGTATTTATTGTAACAAGTTTTATTGTGCAAAATGAATTGCTTCATGTATTGTACACCTGAAGGAATAGAATTTCATACTAAAGATGAGGATGTAATGTTTAAAATAGCTAGATAGAAGATGGAAGTAAAGAGTTTGTATCCCTTACTTACTCACATTGACTTACCTCCTGTGTTGAGAGAGATGGTCCTGCCTGTAGTGAGGGATTTTTCAGGAAAAGACATTGGATTAATGAAAGGAGTAGCTCCAGTTCAAGTTACAGTGAAACTAAATGCAGAATACCAGAGAACTCCAGCATATAATCGTAGTCCTGAAACTATTGCTGGAATAACCCCATTGATTGAAATGCTGATTGTGTAAAAAACCTGTTGATGCCACTACAACTGCCGGCCCAGATTGCAGTGGTGAAGTGTTCCACCCACCAAACTGGACATGATTATGTCACAGTTGGCAATCGATATGCCAATGAGACTGCACGTTATTGCGCCCTAAATTCTTACGCATTCAATGGGGAATCTTTGCAGGAACAGTCTGATGACACAGACTGCAGATTGATGTTTTCAGTTGTTGAAACTTGTGAAGAAATCAGAGAATTACAAGATTCAGTACCACAGACAGAAAGGGATGGGTGGAGTAAAACAGGATGTAATAGTAGACAGGAAGATGAGGTTTGGGTTTACACGGATGGGAGACCTGTGTTGTAAGATAGGCTACTGTCACCAATGGCAAGAATTTGCTATGGACCTGCACTTTTAGGAAGAGATGCTGTGCTATGTCTCTTTGATCAAACTTGGTGCAACCCAAGTTTTAGAACCATTGCAGAGAATCTGTGTCAAAGATGTGTGATTTGTCCACAACAAAATGCAGGAGGAAAGACAATGGTCAGTACGAGTCACATTGGAAAATCTGGAGGTCCCATTACCCTCATGCAGCTTGACTTCATTGAAATGCCCCCAATGGCTTGGAATATGTCCTTGTGATTTTGTGTTTGTTTTCTTATTGGGTTGAGGCTTATCCCACACAGCGCAATGACAGCTTAACTGTGGCTAAACTGCTTCTTAGAGAATTGATACCTAGATTCGGTTTTCCAGTCTCATTGGAATCAGATAGAGGAACTCACTTTAATATTGAAGTGATGTGAATGCTTTGTGCTGCATTACAAATGGAACAAAGGCTACACTGTGCATACCAACCGGAGGCGTCCGGCGTGGTTGAACAGGTGAATGAAACGATTAGGTCTAGACTAGCAAAGGTGTGTGTGTCCACATCCCTGAAATGGACTGATGCGTTACCTTTGGTGTTGATGAGTTTGCGATGTATCCCAGACAGAAGAACTGGACTCTCCCCTCACAAGATATTTATGGGGAGGGATATGTGGCAGCCTACAGTCCCAGCACATCCATATTTGAATATTTCAAATGACTTGGTACTCTAATATTGTAAAGGATTGGCTGATGTGGTACATTCTGTGTCTCAAAAGGTTTGAGAAGTTGCAAATACTGTTCAACAGGAGGGGTGCCACGATTTGTGCCCAGGTAACTGGGTACACGTTAAGAAGCATGTGTGAAAATTCTGTTTGGAACCTCATTGGCGTGGGCCTTATCAAGTGATTCTTATAACCACAACTGCTGTTAAAAGTGTAGTGTACCTATTGGATGCATGTAGCCTAAACTTGTCGAGTCCCATGTCCTCTTGAAAGTGTAGGGTCTGTGGTGGAAAAAACCAGTGGTAACAGAGAAACATTCTGTTTAGACCGAGCACAGAGTAGAGAGGGCACCAGTTATGAGACATTGTTGTAAATGAGAGTCAAAGAGAGTTTATCCCAGTTGGTATCGAGGGTCAAAGTGAAGGGGATCCAACTAAAAGAAATGTCGACTCAAACTATGTGAATAGTGTACCAGAAAAACGAGTGCGAAAAGGAGACCGTTGGCTCAGAAAATCTGAAAGAGTGAGACACATACTGACTGCAGGAAGAATACTTTCCACAGTGATTGAAGTCTCTAGTCAAACTGAGCAAAGTGACACAGACGGAGAAGAGCCTACAGTCCGCAAAACAAAAAGAGCAGACACCAAGACAAAGATATACAGCTCCAGAGTCTACATATTTAGCTATTGCAAATGACTGGTAAAAAGAGTTCTATGAGTTTGCTCTAAAAATTGCCATTCATACAAACTGCCATGAAAGAACTATAGTGAAAAAGGAGAAACGAAGAACAAAAAGGCCAGAAGAGAAACAAAAGAATAAAGGTTTGACCCGACGCTAACCAAAAGCTACTGCACAAAGCCTATTGTTATAGCCTAAGTTTATATATATTAAAAATCTTTTTACAAATGAATGCCTCTAATCCTGAGATGGAAAATCAAAATCCAGTTTCACTGAAAAATAAGCGTTTGTATGCTTGCTTCTTAACTGCTTCCGTTCTAATTCTTGTTCTGTCATTGATAATACTAAATCTACTTCATCATGTTTATTTAAGTAAAAATATTAATTTGTATGTGTTCACAACTACTGAAGTGACTAAAATGCAGGAAGGAGTGGTAATAACTAAGGATCTAACAAGTGATGATTTACATCACGATTGTTCAATTAACGATTTTTCCTTAAATGCGTTTACTAAATTGCTTTACGAATATGTAAATACAATGGATGCGATAGATTGTTATGTGTGCATGCAATTAAAAACTTCTGTGTCTGAAGGGGTGACACACCATCACCTTCCTTTAACATATGGCATAACATATAGTGTACTAACAAGTTTGTTTTATAGTAAAGGACTATTTCAATATTATTACTCAAATTATGACTTAATATTCTTAGAAGTTCAGGTAAAGAAAAATATTAATATAGTATCTTGTGCACAAGATGCTGAGATAATGGGAGAATTCTATCATCCTACAGCACCTATAGATACTGTATATACACATCGACATAATATAACCTGTGCTTTACATAGTGCAGAAAAAGAATTTATTAATTCAGTAGAAGATCGTAGAGAGGAAATAAAAAAGAAATCTGAAAAACAAATAAACACCTATATGGGCTTATAGGGAGGATGATTATAAAAAAGGAGAGCCATACGCTGCAAGCAATGACTCTACAATGAAAACACAAAGGAAAGCTTTCCATATTAAGACGCAAAACAGAGCATAATAAAAAATTAATTGGTTCCAGTGAATGTGAACATGCCTTCCTACTTTTTTGGATCAAATATTTCCTTGAGTGTATTTTGTGTGTGGGAAAAATACTTATTACAAATTACCCAAGCATTTGTATAGATGTTGCTACATGGAAATTGTTTTTCCCAAAATCTACCATGTCGATGAACACAATGGAATCAATGGAAGAAAACCTGGACGCTTTAAAAGAGGGTTAAGTGCTGCTGAAATTTTTGGGGATTTTTTTTGGAGCTATAATACCCTCCGTTTGGGTAATATTAAATTCACACAAAATTAGAAAACTCTCAACAGTAGTGGATTGATTGTCAACAGATAATGCTGGTGGATTTTTTGTAATCGATACTGAAATGGTTGCCATTAGGTCTATGGTTTTGCAAGACAGACTTGATTTAGACGTACTCATAGCAAAAGAAGGCAGAGTCTGTTGCATGCTGAAAGTTCCACAATGTTGTACTTATATCCTGGACAAAAGTAAAGATTTGAAGGGATATATGAGCAATATTACTAATTTAGGAAAAGAACTTACAGAATTAAAAGCAGATAGTGCGTGGGAGAAAATTGGGAAAGGATATTCTTCTGTGGGAAACTGGTTTGCAGCACTGGGAAAAAGCTTAGTAGGAAAAATACTAACTCCATTAATAATAATTGCTATTGGCCTACTAATAATAATACTAATATAATAATATTCTAAAAATGAGAGAATCTCTAAAGAAACCAAAGTGTGAAAAAGAAATAGAGCAGAAATTAAATTAGAGAATAGAAAGAATGGTTTTTTTGATGAGATGAAAAATTTGGAACAAATGAGACCGAAACAAACGAACACAACTGCATTCTAATGTGACATCAGAATAAGTAAAAGCTAAGATAAGATTGTGTGCTGACTTGATTCGCTAGGGAATTGTTGGAATGTAAAAGTTAAAAGATGATTGCCTCTATCAATTCTCCTCATTAAATGAGATTTACGACAATAATGTTTGATAGAACGTGTGAAATGGTTGATGACGAAAAACATGAGATTTTCTAATGCATCGTAAAAGCATGCAGAAGTGTTTTGAAATGTGAACATTTTAAAGACGTAAATTAAGAGAGAGAAAAAGTTATTTGCTTATGTAATGAAATCACGTGTTCAAAAATTCAAACATAGTTAACCTAGAAAATGTGCCTCTTATGATTACTAAATGTGACAAATAAAATGTATGCTTAGGTAATGAAACATTTAAGAACAATTTAAGATGCCTAGTTTAAAAGATGATCGACAGGGATCACTGACATAATATAGAATGACAAAATATAGACTTACCAAAATATAGTCACCAAAATATAGAATGCCAAAATATCGAATTCCTATCTACAAACAGGTAAGTACAAAAATATCGAATCCAAAATATAGTCTGTAAAAAATATAGTCGGTCAAAATATCGATTTTTTTTTAATGTCTTAAAAGTAATTTAAAATTAATGAAATAATAAATATAATTAACTAAAACATACTTAAAAATACTCAAATAACCTTAAAATTAAGATATAATTAATTTAAGTTATTAATACAAAATGTACAATATTTTACCGTAGGATAGCAGGAGGGTAACATTTAATATTACGACTCCAGTGAGTGCAACAGTAGGGAAAGCGTTGGATAGCGTAGGGGTAAAAAATACTATTCCCACTCCAGTGAGTGCAACAGTAGGGAAACCGTTGGATAGCGTAGGGGTAAAAAATACTATTCCCACTCCAGAAAGTGCAACAGTCGGGAATGCGTTGGATAGCGTAGGGGTAAAAATTAATATTCCCACTACAGAGAGTGCAACAGTAGGGAAAGCGTTGTATAGCGTAGGGGTAAAAAATACTGTTCCCACTCCAGTGAGTGCAACAGTAGGGAAAGCGTTGGATAGCATAAGGGTAAAAATTACTATTCCCACTCCAGAGAGTGCACCAGTAGGGAAAGCGTTGGATAGCGGGAAGGTAAAAATTACTATTCCAACTCCAGAGCGTGCAACAGTAGGGAAAGCGTTGGATAGCGTAGGGGTAAAAATTACTATTCCCACTCCAAAGAGTGCAACAGTAGGGAAAGCGTTGGATATTCGAAGGGTAAAAATTACTATTTCCACTCCAGAGAGTACAACAGTAGGGAAAGCATTGGATAGCGTAGGGGTAAAAATTACTATTCCCACTCCAGAGAGTGCAACAGTAGGTAAAGCGTTGGATAGCGTAGGGGTAAAAAATACTATTCCCACTCCAGAGAGTGCAGCAGTAGGGAAAGCGTTGGATAGCGGGAGTGTGAAAATTACTATTTCCACTCCAGATAGTGCAACAGTAGGGAAAGCTTTGGATAGCGTAGGGGTAAAAATTACTATTCCCACTCCAGAGAGTGCAACAGTAGGGAAAGCGTTGGATAGCGTAGGGGTAAAAAATACTATTCCCACTCCAGAGAGTGCAACACTAGGGAAAGCGTTGGATAGCGGGAGGGTGAAAATTACTATTCCCACTCCAGTGAGTTTAACAGTAGGGAAAGTAATGATTTAATATATTATTAAAAATAAATTAAATATCAATCCCAATAAAACATTAATTGAAATTAATAACCAATTTAATATTATGTAATAATTAATTAGAAATACAACTACATATTAGTTATTAAAAATTAATAACCTATTTAACAACGAATAAATTTTCAATAACAAAAACTAATTAATACAAATTAATACCAATTAAAAATTAACAGTAAATTAATTATCAATACACAAAAAGTATTTTTAACATGTAATTAATTACAATTACATTACTTCCCACCCTATCCCCCTATAAACCCACATCCCACTACAGAAAATACATTAATACAATTATCAAAATTATCAAATACTTAATTAATACAAAATAATTACCAATTAATAAAAATTAATTACCAATTCAAAATTAATTAACAATAAATTTAAAATCAATACCAATGAATGAAAAAAATTATTTACTAAATAACAATTAAATTACTTCCCACCCTATTCCCCTATAAACCCACAACCCGCTACAGAAAATAAATTTAGAAAATTAACATAATTAACAATTAATCAATTAATACAAATTAATTGGCAATTAATAAAAATTAATTACCAATTAAAAAATAACAATACATTCAAAATGAATACCAATAAATAAATACAAATATTTAATAATTACAATTAAATTACTTCCCACCCTATTCCCCTATAAACCCACAACCCGCTACAGAACTAAAAAGCAAAATTTAATTAAAAATGAATAATAATTGCTAAAAATTAATATTTAATTTAATATAATTAAATTACTTCCCACCCTATTCCCCTATAAACCCACAACCCGCTACAGAATTAAATTACGCAAAAATTAAATAATATAAAATTCATTACCTAAAATACATTAAACATACATTACAAAAATTAATATACACTTTTCACACATATACTAACATACAAAACACTTTAAAAAAATTGATATTATTAAAAAATCGATATATTTAATGCCTATATTGTATACTTCGATATTTTGACTTCTATATTTTGAAAATCGATATTACTTACCTTAAATTTGATATTTTTAACCACTATATTGTGTCCATTCGATATTTTGTCCATTCTATATTTTTACTTCGATATTATGTCCATTCTATATTTTGGAATCGATATTATGACTGTTTACCGATCGACAGTATGCAGATTTGCAGTTTTGCTTTAGTGTTGTGTGATATAAACGTGTATGTCAAAAGTGACATGCATATTAATTTGATTGAAAAATGAATAACACACAAAATATTTATAGTAGTACTTAATATTGACATGTAACTTTTGAAAAAAAGAATAATGAGTAAATTAACTAAGAAAACTGAATTATTCATATTAAGGTGTGCTTTATATTAATCATAACGTAATAGGATTCAGCAAGTGTTCATGTAGGCCTGAAATGCTTCTTTTTCCTCGTTCGAAAAGCAGAGTCTAACTGAAATATTAATTTTAGATGCTGTGAGAACTTTTCATGAAGTTTTTTTCTTAGGCTTGCAAATAATAGATTCTCTCTTGATTCAGCAACACTTTTGTCAGAAATGCATCAATACAGTTGCAAACCGCGAGAGAGCGTCGGGGAACTGAAATACAGTGAATAAAGTGAATTTTCTTATTTCGGAGGAAAGGATGGAATTATAAAGTTGTTGAAATTGATGATTTTTCAAAAGGATTTCTTAATGCTCCGCTTTTCTTAGTGAGGTATTGATCACACCACGAGCAGCCCACTGTGGACAACCAATGGAAACCATATTGTATGATGGAAAGAATCCTTAGTGGTCGTAAACTGAGAAATTTTGGAAGTATAATTGCTCCCTTGGAGGAGGAGCCAGGGATGGTTGTCATTTTCAATTTCCCTGCCTGGCATGCTGTCAGACTGAACTCTGATTTTCTTTCCTATGCCAAACCCATTTGAACTTAATTTTCCGAACTGCATCTACCTGTACTTTGCGGGCTGATAATGTGTGCAGGTATAACTCTTTGGCTGAAGAGTTTATGGACTCATACCTGTGACTCATTGCGCTTCAACTCTGCATATTTGGTTTGTATAAAAAAATACTGAAATTTGACTTTTTCCATGTTCTCTCTCTCTCTTCTTTACCTAGGTAACCACCAAATGTTGTGTTTATTGAATCATCTTTATGACATTGTGTGACTAATTGTACTAAATGATTTTCTATTAAATTTAATCTATGTGGTGGGCCCCTGAGCTTGCTGGTGTGGAGAGAGGAACATGGCGGCGGCAGGCTAACGGCTGCTGCGAGGCTCCGATCCCGAACTCCCTAGGACGAGCTTAAACGCGGTCTCTATGACTCACGAATACCGACTGCTGCAGTTTATTCACTGGTGAGCAGGAAAGCTTTGTTGAATGGATCCTTTAAGCAGTTATTGAGTTTTTTCCCGCTTTTTCCTTTTTTGGGGTTGCAAAGCTTGCCGAACGCGGTACACGGAATCCGGAGGCGCTAGGACCTACGCGGTGGACTGTGCAATGCGAGAGCGAGAACGCGAGCAAGAGCGGTGGTATGCTGAGGAGCCGTGCACCGGGCAGCTGCATCGGATAACGAAACCGGGGATAACAGGTAACGATAGAAGCGGTAGAAACGCTGTACGAGCCTGGAAAGAGACTGGACTGCAGGTAAGCTGCAATAATATATGGCTGCGCTCAAGAGCAGCCTTCTGGTATCGAGCAGCTGCACTTACTCACCGGGTTTCCCTCTCAGTGACCTGTACCAGCAGCGATTCGATTGATTGTATGGAGGCAGGTAAGGATTTGCCTGAGTCACAGAATGTTATCCCCGGTCTAGTAGACACTAGTAGAAGAGAAACAATAGCTGAAGGACCCGCAATCGCCTGCTCTACAGATATCATACCTAAAGAGGTTGCTATTGATAGTGGAAAAAGAACAGTAGTAAAAAATCGTTACCAATTGCGCTCCAAACAGGAGCTTAAGAAAAAAGGTGTCCTTAACCCCGTTGACTTGGTTGAAGGAGGAAGTACTGGGCCAGTGCCTATTTCACCTCACAAACAAAGCAGGAAGGGGGGGGCTAAAAGAGGAAAATCTAAAGGCTTAAAACAAACGCAATTACTTAGAGGAACTCCTTCACTAAAAAGCTACTTTAAAATTATGGAGCAAGCAGTGTCCTCCAAGAATAAAGATAATAAAGAAATGAATTCAGAAGCTGGAGAAATTGATAATGATTTACTTAGAGAAGGAAATCCCACAAGTAATCCCACAAGTAATGAAAATGATAAATCAAATATGATAATGGACTCCCCTTCACTAGCCGCTTTCCCTCTGAGTAATAAGTATGCAGTGTTGGACTCTGGCACTTTCACAGAAATACCTAGGGCAGTTGTACAATCTCCCTCCATTTGTAACAGTATACAAACCAGCGAAAACTTCCCGAGTGGTGATCAAATGATTCAAACTGCGGAATCACAATCTAATGGTTCTCCCTCACTGCCTACACCAAGTTTGGAAAGTAATAGCCTACTCTCTCACTCGAATGGGGGAGCTTGGGCAAGTGGGGGAGGCGGAACGGCAGAGGAAAGATTGGGTTCCCTATTATATACTTTGAGAGAAGATCTGTTGGGCAGATTTCAGATTTCTGAAAAAAATCAGAGGGGGTTACATGATAGATTCGACCTTTTAGAGGCCAAAATAGAGGGTATTAATGCTAGGACTAGTGTCTTAGAAGGAAAGGTGACATCTCTTACCGAGTCCTCTAAAATGAACACTAAAGATATAATAGCCTTAAAGGCTCAGAATCGCACCCTTGCAATGGACCTGGAAAGGTTGGAAACTCAGACTCGACGTAACAACTTGAGGATTTTAAAAATTCCCGAAGGGGTCGAGGTAGAGGACTTCAAGGGATTTGTATGCAGACTGTTACGTGAAGACATCCTAAAGGATCGTCCAGACATTGATTTGGAAGCAGAAATTCAGCGGGTCTACAGAGATCCATTTAAATTGCACCCTGATCGAAAAGCACCCAGGAAGATTCTAGTATATTTTCAAACCTACAGTGTAAAAGAGCTGATTCTCACCAGATGCCTGTCTCGCACCTCCCTACATTTTCGAGCTAATCCCTACCACATCAGATCAGATATAGGCAGCAAGACCGCCCAAAGACAATGGGAGCTTGGCTCCAGAATGCCAGAGCTGCGCTCTATGGGGGCACAAGTGCAAATGAAATTTCCAGCACTCCTCAAAATAATGTGGAATAACAAAATGTACACGTGCCATTTCCCTGAGGAAGTTGATGCAGTGTTAACTAAGATGAAGGATCAGACAGATTAATTAGGGCTGTACCAATATCTAGTCCAACTTTTACTATTTTGTTAAGCTCTTATTAAGAAAGATGAGGGGGTGAGGGGGTGAAAGGGGGGAGAGGGGAAAAAAAAAAGTAGTGTGTTGTGGTGTGCCTAAAAGGGAAGTGGGGAATAAAATTAAAAAAAACAAAAAAAACATATAAATAAATAAACAAATAAATATGTTTATGGAGAATAAGAGACCTGCATCTCTATATTGGCAGGGCACCAGGGGTCCAGGGCCTCCTAGGGCGTAGTTTCGCCAATCAGGAGGGTAGGGTTCCTCGAGGGGAGGGAGGGGTGGGTTCTCAGGGGGGGGGGGGAAATCAGATAAAAAAGTCCTCATGTGCCATAAAATGGTATTTTTCTTTTGAATTCATATGTTTTCATAGATTATTATGCTCATTGTTGGCCACAAAAGGTAGGAGAGTAGGAATATACGATGCCTCAATCTAGATATACCAAGATCCTCTCCTGGAACTTGAATGGTATAGGGAGCCGTAAGAAACAATTAAATGTATCCCATTTTCTGAAAAACACCGAAGCTTCTATAATTCTCCTACAAGAAACCCATTTGGAAGCTGAGGAATGTAGAAAAGATTTCATTAGGAATAAGTGGGTTCAGGACATTTTCTGTTCAAAACAAACTGGTACAACGAGAGGGGTTGCAATGATAATTAGTGCCAATAAAGGAATTAATGTTCATGATTGGGCTACAGATCACTCAGGAAGGTGGCTGGCTGCTTTAGTCTCAATAAGCACTGTTAAGTTTCTATGTGGGGTTTATTACGGTCCGAATGAGGATAATCCTTATTTTCTACAGAAACTAGAAAATTATATGCTTCAGTATACAATCCCCATAGTGTTGGGGGGTGATTTCAATTTACTACTAGATCCTGCAGTAGATCGCACTTCAAAAGCTAAATATAATTGTCCAAAAAGATCCCTCTCAACTTTGAAGAACATTATGAAAGAATATATGTTGTGTGATGTGTGGAGAGTTAAACACGGTATTCAGAGAGAATATTCTTTTTATAGTAAGAAATACCATCAGTTCTCCAGAATAGATTTTTTCCTGCTTGATCGATCGTTATTAGCAAATACTCATTCTATTTCTTACATTCCGAACGGGTTATCAGATCACTCAGCGGTTGAGTTAAACATCAATATTCAAAAGAATTTTTCAGAATATAGATGGACATTAGATAGGACCATCTTGTTAAACGAAGACTTTAATATTAAAATCAAGGAACAGATATTAGAATTTTTTGAGTTCAATCAAGAATCGGCCCCGGATCATATTGTTTGGGATACACTTAAATCTTTTTTAAGAGGAATATACGGCTCTCAAATGACCTTAACCAGAAAGCTAACCAAAGAAAAGGATAACAAGGATCTCAGTTTGATTAAAACAAAAGAACAGCAACTCCTCGCTGCTATCTCTGTTGATCAAATCAATGTACCAAGACTAGAAAAGGAATTATTTGACTTACAAACAAACTTTAGACTAAGAACTGAAAAAATACTTAAAAATAAATGGGAAGTTAGCAAATTACGTAACTTTGAGTATGGTGAGAAATGTGGATCACTGCTAGCATGGAAAGCCAGGACAGAGAGAACTAGAAATAACATTAAATCCTTGATTCAACGCGGAACTGGTGTAGTCTTGTCAGAAGATGGAGAGATCAAGAAGGAAGCTAGATCTTTCTACGAAGAACTTTATCAAGAAGAAATTAACCGGCCAGTTGAGGAACTAGAAAATGTGTCGTTTTTGAGAGACCTACCACAGCTGAGCAGTATAGACATAGTTCTTTTGGCAAAGGAAATAACTGAAGGAGAGATCAGATCTCAACTAAAGAAGATGGCAAGAAATAAAGCTGCAGGCCCTGATGGGCTCCCAATAGAGATTTATAAGGATAACACTGAAGAAATTCTAGCTCAACTACAGAAATTATTTAATAAAATTTTCATCCAGGGAGAACAAATTCCGTCCTCTTGGCTAGATGCTACAATTTCACTAATTGCAAAACCAAACAAAGATCCGGAAAAAATAGAGTCGTATCGACCCATTTCACTCTTAAACTCTGATCTGAAGATTTACTCTGGAATTTTGGCTAGTAGATTGGCAAACGTCATAAAAACTATTATCCATCCTGACCAGAGGGGATTTATTCCTGGTCGCCAATTAAACGAACTTACATTTCAAGTAATTGGGGCCATAGATTACACAATAGAGAAGAAGAAGCCTCTTGCCATTGTTGCAATAGACGCAGCCAAAGCCTTCGATCAAGTCAATTGGCCCTTCCTTTGGAAAGCGATGTCGAAATTCGGTTTCCCAGAGATATTTATTAACGGGGTCGAAACTCTATATAGGGGCCCGAGAGCAAGGATATTGGTAAATGGTGGTTTGTCTGATTGGCTGCACATTTGTAGAGTAACAAGACAGGGATGTCCCTTGTCTCCATTACTGTTTGACATATATATTGAGCCATTTGTTTGTGCCTTAAGACAGGATCCTATAATTATCCCGTTTAGCATAGGAGAACTAATAATTAGGACAGCATTATATGCTGATGACTTTCTTCTTTATACCTCAAATCCATCTGAAGCAATACCTAGATTATTTAAACTTGCTGATGATTTTGGTATTGTCTCAGGGTACAGTATCAATAGGGATAAAACCAATGTTATGTGTTGGAACAATCCAGTCTCTATCCCAGAAGCTAAGTCTAAGATGAGATACTTGGGTATTCAATTGACTCATAAATTAGAAGAAATCCCCAAGACCAGCTGGGAAACCGTGATAAAGGAGATTAAGAAACTTCTGGCTAAATGGAACTCTCTGCCCTTAAATATCTATGGCGGAATGAATTTAGTTAAAATGATCATCTTACCAAAGGTAACATTTTAGTTTAATTCTATTCCTTTAGTATTTAACAAAAAAGATATCCTTAATTTACAAGGCAGGATAGGATCTTTTATTTAGGCGACAAAATCCCCAAGGATAGCATGGAAAAAGTTAAGGAGAGGACTAAAATTAGGAGGCTTGGCCCTTCCAGATTTATTATTTTACTGTTATGCCTTCCAGCTTAAAAATTTTAGGCTTTTAGCTAATAAATTGGACTTCTCGTCTAATAGTTTACTATTTCAGGCCATGCTGCAAGACCTCCCATACGATGCAGATTTCTTTTTGTTTAAGTTTGGAGATCAAATTTTTTTTAAAAAGGTTAGATTGAAGGTTTTGAAGGCTGCTCTACATTACTGGCTTCAAATTTGTAAGTTGCTATGTATTCATTATTATCACCATTATGCTCTGATTTGGGACTCTCCTGGTACCCCTGACTGTTTGAGGGACCAACTAGCTCTCCCATTAAAGAGAGCTGGTCTCTTTAGATGGGGGGACTTTCTAGATGCTTCAAAAGCATTAAAATGGGAATTTTTGGTTGGTTTAACCGGGGGTACTCTCACAAGATTTAAGTTTTATCAATTGTCAGCTTGGTGGAGAAGCCAAACTTGGGATGTAGAGGACGAGAGCCCCCTGTTGGACTTAGTCAGTAATTCTAGAGTGAGGAGAGGGGAGACCGCTTTATTGTATAAAATTCTACTAGACAGGGGGGATTTACCAGAGGCGAATAACTTTTACCTGACAGACAAGGTCCACGAGAGCATTGCTGTGTCGCTGCTGGAGGCGGAGCCCTTGTGGGTGTACCGCACCGGTCTCCTTTCGGACCGAGAGGGTTGTAGAACTACCCTTCCCAGCTGCCCTGTGACCAGGAAGAGGAGGCGGGACCCAAGAGCGCGCTGCAGGCGCATAAAATCGACGAGCCCCACCGACAGAGCGGGGGATTTACCAGAGGCGAATAACTTTTACCTGACAGACAAGGTCCACGAGAGCGTTGGTGTGTCGCTGCTGGAGGCGGAGCCCTTGTGGGTGTACCGCGCCGGTCTCCTTTCGGACCGAGAGGGTTGTAGAACTACCCTTCCCAGCTGCCCTGTGACCAGGAAGAGGAGGCGGGACCCGAGAGCGCGCTGCAGGCGCATAAAATCGACGAGTCCCACCCGCGTCGCGGGAGCGCGCGGGAGCGCCGGGCGAAGCCCGGGCAAAGGGCGGGCCCTCTACGGCCCTCCAAGGCCAGACAAGGCTGGGCTGGGCCACGCTATTAATAACTTCTGGACTGCATAAATACGCCACATACAAGGTACAGTTGGGTCTTTTTGGGAGGCATTGGAACAGTGTTTATACTTTATCCTCTCCAGCCCTAACATTATGAACTATAACTAGAAGTACATCATATAGAGGCCGCCAAGCAAAACATGAGGAGAGGATCCAAATTGTCCAAAATAAGCAAAATGCCCACCTTAAGATCAAATACCAGACAGAAAGGTGATAACTCACAGTCGCAGCCTCTACCAACTTTAACAGCGATTGACAAAATGCTGCAACAAACAATTGGGGTAGTGCCCACAGCCATTGAGAACACGGAAAGGCGACTCTCGCTTCCACCCACTGTAGCTATTCACAATACAGAGGAGGGCCAGGTGATATCTCTAATAGATATCCCAGACGCTAGTTTTTCCCTAACCTCTTCGTATGTTGAACTTCCCTGTGCTCAACCTACTCCAAACATCCCAAATAATAAGCGCAGAGTCACAGATTTAACAAATGTAGAGCAGTCACCCAGAGTAATTACACAATTGTGCAATCTAGGCAAGCCTGCTCAAAAGTCTAGGAAAAAGAGTGCTAGCAAACTTAATAACAAAAAGAAGGGTAAAGAGAATTCTAAGGCCAATCATAATCTGACAACCCCGATGGCTAGCACCACACTTGGCATACCCTGTTGGGTGGCTAATATGGTGGCAGAAAAAGCATACCCTATGCACACACTTGAAATGTAAAAATTGGAAACAATGTTCATATGCAATATTCAAATGTGATACAGAGAAACAACAACAGATTGCAAATTGTGAAGATGAATAAATATTTGTCAATAAAGAAGTCTTGTTCTCCTTGTTTTATTCAAACACAGCATGTGGACAACCAGCCGACACGTGTTTCATCGCGTTTTCGCGACTCTTCAGGGCTCCAATGGTTGTGTTTGGTCTTTACGGTCGCAATTCCGGTGATATTTCCGACCCGGAAGGGCCCAGGACCATTAGAAGTTAATTGCGAGGTAAAGTACAATGCTTGCAAGCGAGTGCGCTTGTGCTGTGTCGCCCGGGGGAAGGAAAGTAGTGTCAGTCTTTATTTATCTTAGCTTCTGGTATGCCGAAAATGGAACGTAATTTTCCGTAGCCTCGTCCGGACTTGGTGTCTCAAGGGCGTTGTGGATTCTTTTCCTTCTTCTCCCGGGTCTCCGTTGTTCGTGTTCGCACTTCGAAAAGAGGAGGTTGAGCAAGGCATAAAAATCTTATCATGGAACATAGCGGGGATAGCAGCCAAATATAATGTGAAGGAGTGGAGAGAGTTTGTAACCAATTTCCACATCATCTGCCTACAGGAAACTTGGACTGTTGACCACAGTCAATTTCCACTAGATGGGTTTAAAAGTTTCGGAGTCCCCGCAACAAATGCACCATCTGGAAGAGCTATGGGTGGATTGCTCATATATGTGGACCTTCACATCCAGGGGCACTGGTCAGATCTAAATTGTGCCTCTAGAAATATACAAGCAATCGGCTTTTCACATAAAGGTCTAAAAATCACCCTGATAAACTGGTATAATTCGGTGGGCTCACAGAATAAAAATAAAACCCTGAAAGAATTGGATGAATACCTTAAAAATCTATCCTCATCTAACCTTGCTAAGGGTGTACCATATACGATTCTAGCAGGGGACTTCAATTGTCACCTTTGTGAAAAACTAAGACCCATAAACAAGAATTGGTCAAGGTGCACGGAGGAAAAGGGGCCTCAATTTGCCCATACTGTTGAAGGAAAGGAGATGGAAAACTTCACCAAGAGGCATGATTTAGCGCCCATAATGGACCTGATTAAGATAGATAATAAGAAGGAACCCAACCCAACGTTCAATGGAAGAGGTTGTCATTCCTATATAGACTTCGTTATGGTGTCCCCAACTCTCAAAAAATGGATTACAAATTTTGACATCATTCTGAGCCCCTTCAGCGACCATAACCCACTGAAGTTGAAAATTACATGTATGAATCTCAGACAAGGAGTGGGTGCACCGGAAGCCCTGGAACAGGTAACTGCACAGGGGAGAAGTCTTAAATGGGCAAAGATAGATGGGGATAAATTCTATCTTGATCTAGTGAGGAAGGGACAAGAACAATTAAAGATTTGTCTTGATGAAAACGTGACAGGTCCAACTATAGTAAGAGCATTTGAAGAAATTGCCAAACTTATAAACAATCTATTGAAAACCCCACCACGAATAGGACCTAAACAGCCCCTAATGCCACGCTGGTTTGACCACGATTGCACCAAGGCACTAAAAGAGCTAAAAAAAAGCCTCAAGGAACAACCAAAAGACAAAGCCAAGATCGCAGGGAAGAGAGCCATTTATAAAAAAGCTCTGAAAACTCGTAAAAACTCTCTCCAATATCGAGCATGGGAGGATTTAAGGGAAGCAGCAGAGCGTAGAGATACGTCGGCTTTCTGGAGAATTATTAATGATCCATGCTTTAAAGACCCGAGAGGGCCGGACATAATAAATACCATTCTCCCCGAACAATGGCGGAACCACTTCTGTGGTCTCTACAACCATACGGGGGCCACACCAGAAGAAAAAGGGACAAAACCACCAACAACGACAGGTTTATCGTTCACATTAAAAGAAATAAAATCAGCTATTCAAGGGCTTTCTAAGAATAAAGCCCCTGGCCCCGATGGCATTCCCCCTGATCTTTACCTGAGCAACATAGAATTGTGGGCTCCCGTTCTTACCAGGGTCTTGAACGAGGCAGTAGTGGCAGGACTGCCCCGCTCATGGTCCTCTGCAACCATTGTCCCCATTTATAAAAAAGGCAGTCGGGACGACCCCCAATGTTATCGCCCAATCTCATTGATAGATGTTACGGCAAAAATCATGGGACGCGTTATTTTAAATCGTCTGCAAGCCTGGGCAGAGGACCATCATATTTTAACTGATGTACAGTATGGATTTAGAGAAGGGAGATCCACAACAGACCAATGCCTAAATCTATATTTACTTACCGCTAAATATACTATTGCAGCCAAAGGAACTATATATATGGGTTTTATGGATCTCTCAGCGGCCTTCGATCGTGTAAATAGACAGAAATTATGGGCCCTGATGATCTCGATGGGGGTGGATCATGAAGTAGTAGACATTTTAAAGGCTCTACACTGGGAGACTACAGCTACAGTCTGTTACAGTAACGAAGGGATGAAGACTGAACCGTTTCCTTGTACAAGTGGAGTGCGGCAGGGCTGCATTTTAGCGCCGTTTGTATTCTCTTTGTACATAAACAACCTGGACAAAAGCCTTATGGAATTGGAAGTGGATTGCCATAAGATCGGCCAGCGTTCAGTACCAGTTCTCCTTTATGCGGATGACGCTGTGCTGCTAGCCCGTATGCCACTGGGACTACAAAAACTAATTAATGGGTTCGTAAATTTTATGAATTCTTTGGACCTTTCAGCCAATCTGGACAAATCTTTCATTATGACCACAGGCCGGAATCCAAAAAACAATTTCTCGTATAGTATAGGTAGCCATAAGATGGGAGCAGTTAAGACATTTTCCTACCTTGGCGTCCTCTTCGACGAGAAACTAGAGTTTAAAAATTTGGCGGAAAAGCATGCATCCAAATTGGTGGCCTCTACGGGTGCTATAATGGCATATGGAAGGAGGCTTGGTAGGTGGTCACCGGAACAGATATTAAACCTATATAAAGCCGTATCCTGCGCAAAAGTGATATATGGAGCAGAAGTGTGGGGCTGCAAAATTAATCACATACAACAGATACAAGCGGAGGAAAATAAATTTTTTAAAAGACTACTTAAGGTCCCTCAGAGTACTCCGGCACATATAACCCATATGGAACTGGGAGAACCCTATATCGAGGACAAAATCAAGATTCGACCTCTTATGGCCTGGATCAGGATATGGACAAACCCAGAGGCCAGCTTCAGTAGACAGATAATTATGGACTGTCTAAACCGGGACAAATGGGAACAAATCACGTGGTTAAAATACGTAAAGGATACCTTGGACTGCATTGGCTGTAAAAATATGTTCACTGACCCAGAGCAGTTGACCGCACAGAATAAAACACTGCTTAAAAACTCATTTAATGCATGGTCAATAGATAGGAGGGCGATCACTGAAAACAAAAAACCCTCGGTGGCGGCTTATGGGCCAGTGGTATCTACAAACTTTAAAATGGAACCATACTTAGCTGTACTGTATAATGCGCAGGAAAGATTTTATATGACCAGGTTTCGCTTGAATTTACTACACCATCTATTGGCAGTTCCTGCTGGTTACACATCTACGGTAGAGGCGAAGGGCACCTGCGGCTGCGACTCTAGGTCTCCGCAGGACACCCTCCACTTTGTTTTATTATGCCCTCTCTTCTCAGAGCCTAGAAAGAAATTCTTAGTTGGGATTTTGAAAAACCGTAAATTTAAGCACGCCAAAGATGCCATTTTATTTCTGCAAAAGGCACCAGATCCTCATACTTTGCTAAGTGTTATTAGCTTTATTAAATCTGCTATAAAATTGAGGAATATGAGGGAAATAACCGTACACTCCACCTGAATGCAGTCTGAAACCCCCATTACCTGAAAATGACATACTGTACTTTTTTATATATATGAAATTTTTTTATATATTTTTTTAACTGTTTTTATATAAATTGTATGTATGTATTTGTTATGCACTTTAATGGTATCTTTTTAAGTACCGAATAAAGAATTTTGATTTTTTTTTTTTTTTACTAGACAATAGGGATAATCTGGAATCAGAGATTATTAAACTGTGGTACCCCTCAACGCTCCAGATTTCAGATAATTTAATGAAACTGTGGACAGATTCTTTCTCTGTCTCAGAAAACAATCAAACCTTCTAATTTAAGAAGAAACCATTTATACACTATGTATAGAGTTTATTGGACTCCTGCGAAACTCTCTAAGATGTCTGTTGTTAAATATTCTTGTCCCAGATGCAAGCTACAGGATGCAAATGACATTCACATGTTTTTTGAATGTTCTAATATGTAATTTCTGGGGACAGGTGTGTAAGTTTTTGGAGGATGTACTTGCATTTTCAATTTTATGTACCCCCAGATTGGTTTTTTTTGGTCTCCCATCTGATTATGTTCTTGATAGCAATTCATCACAGTTTATCTTCTATGTAATGGTGATCGCTAGAAGAGAGATCTGTAAAGTGTGGAAGTCGGTACTCCCTCCGACATTTGCAGATTGCCTTAAAAACATCATGGTGGTGAGTAAATTTGATACATTATGCGGGGGAGAAAGGTCTGTAAATCTATGGTCAGCCTTGAATGCTTGGAGTGAAAAATAAACTAATAGTCCAATGATTATGCCAGAGGTCTTGTGGTCCTGTCCTTCCTGTGTAGCAAGCACCATCACGACAGGAAGTTGGACGGGTAACAACCCTACCTCTGGGCAATCTTCATGGGCTATCCACAAACACGAGGGTTGGAAAGGAAGGTTTGTGTTAGTGGCCTGAAGAGCGCCTATTCAGAGTAATTATTTTCTGGTGGCATATATGAGGACAAAAAAAAATAAAAAAATTTAATCTATGTGATGTATATTCTTGAGCATTCAAATTGTGGCTTAGATAAATGGTTTTCATGAGCAAACATATCGTATGTGAGTCATTTTTGGAATGAACCTTTTGTTGTAAGTCTTATTATTACGATTGACATAAATGATTATATGTTGTTAGCGTGAAGTTGGCATTTCCTTATTCCAGGTCCTCATAAGGATTTACCTCACGGTCTCTAAATATCCAAGTCCCTGTTAGCTCACATAAAAGATCCATTGGAGGACCAATGGCAGTTTAGTGTAATGTTATGGGCCGAAAAAGGAAATAGAGTGTGACATTGGGATGTATATATATGATACATGTATAATAAAACTTTTTACCCAGCTTTCCACTGCATCACTTGTGCAGGAAAGTGCCCCTTTTTGACATGGTTGCTCCCACTTTTTGCCTGGTACCTGATGTGATTTTTAATGAAAGTGCACTGGTTGCCTGTCAACCAGGGCCCCAGTGGCTGAGCTCTTTCCTACAACTGCACAATTTTACCCCCAATTTGCAAAACCGTTAGCACCCTCTGTAAGTTCCTAGATGATGGATGAAAAGGCGTTCCCCAGATACATGAGGACTTCACTGAAAATAGGGATGTTTGGTACCAAACATCTTATCTTGATAGACCCATAAACCCACACTGATGCCAGTGCTGGATTTATCAGCACATGCACTCAGAGGGCACCTTAGAGGTGCCCCCAGAAAACCTACCAGCCACTGGTGTGCTTGCTGACTGGAATCTGCCAGCGTGCTACCTGAGGCAAGTTTTTGACCTCCAAGGGTAAACGTCTTTTGCTATCGGGAGGTTAGGAACTAAATCCTGTCCAGGATGGCCTGCTGATTAGCCTCTTTGGGCTGGCGAGCTTCAAAGGAGCTGCCACCTTTGGAATGCGAATAAGGCTCCCCTCACAGGAGAAGTAGCCACCCCCGTCCAGAGCACACTTGGCACCTGGACAGTAGGGAAAATTCACTAGTCATGTAGGCGTGCCTCCCCGAGGCTAGTACCACCCCTAAGGTGGGCTGACTGTGTGGGGACATTCATTTTCAGAGGTAGCCAGCTTTGTGATGGGATACTTAGGGATTCTGGGGCAGGGTTATGCCCACTTCTCACAGGAAATGGTCATTTAGGGGGTGTAGTGACCACAAGGGTCAATAGCCCATTGGCTACTAACCTACACCCCTCTAACAACCCTAAAGTCAGTATTAAGGGGAGTCCCTGACACCAAAGAAGCAGATCCTGACAACCTAACAACAGAGAGGACACTGAAGAGCTGCTAAAGTAGAGGAGACTGAAGGGAGCACCTGAATTGGCCCCAGCCCCGCTGGCCTGTCTGCAGCACTCATCAAAAACTGCTTCAAAGTCTACTCGTTCTGCAGCTGTGATTCCAGAAACTTGTGAGCACTGCCTCAAGACCTCCTGTGAATAGCAGGCCTGTTCAGCAGAAGCTCCAAAAGGAAGACTCTGAGGCCTCCGGAACCGCCAACACCGACACCTGAAGCAACCACTGACTGGTCGCCTCCGGCCTGAGTTGAACTGGACCAGCATTGCCAATAAGGTTCCCCAGCCCTCCAGAGCTGAAGTCCATCGTGGTTCACCCCTCCTGGACTCCCTGATGTCGCCTGCAGCCTCTACACAGGCCCCCTCTACCGCGACTGCTCCAGCAAGGAAAATCCTGATGCCTAACAACACCTCTGCACCTGTCGCCCCTGGGCCTTGGAGGAAAAGACCAAAGTTGCCCCTCGCCCCCGAGTATGTCAAGGCCTGAGCTCACTTGCTGGTTCAGTCCGACTGCTTTCATAGCCAGAGCCTGCATTTTTTTTTACACAGACCGAACCCCACTAAAAGGCATTGGACTGCAGACACTGATTTGCAACCTGCACCCGGCCTCCCTCGTGCCGCTGGTGGTGTACTGTTGGTGCTGCCTTGCCCACTCATCACCTGAACTCCTGGAGACTTGTCCTGTAGGTCGATGTATTCTACCTATTAGCAGAACATATTCTTCCTTCGATAAGATAACATTGCAGAACTCAGAAACTGCACTATGTCCACTTTTTAGACTGAAAAGAAAACGCACCTACCTGAATGATTTTTCTCTGATGCCTAAACATACATACAGATACTTTCTTTTTTTTATAAATTGGTGTGAATCTCCTTCATGATTCATGTTGTCATTTATTGATCATTGTGTTCATTTGTAAATGTCTTACACCCCTCTGTGTTAAGCCTAAGCCTAAGGCTGCTAGACCATACTACCTTACTAATAGAGCTCTTTGGAATTACATAGCAAGCCCTGTTTACTAGTAAGGGAACCCCTGAACTCTTTACACAGTATATCGGATTATTGATATTGCACATAAAGAGCCAGCTTCCTACACCTAGGTTGTCTGGCAATTTTCTAACATTTTTGACTTCTCCATTTGTATGTGAGGTCCTTGGTCGCCTCTTGCCTCTATTCTGGATTCTAATTCATGTTTTCACTGGGAGGTGCCCGGGTTAATAAATGTAAATTTGTGCCGCTATGGGTATAGATAGAAGGCTGCATTAGGCTGCTTGACACTGACTGTGAGATCATCAATTGAGACACCATAATGCATTATTTTAAATTAAAACTTAGTCAAAGATGAAATGCCAGGGTTAACCTCAGTCAGACTGAAGCTAGTAAAAGCAGCGCTATTGAGCGTGGACCACTGATTGGTTGTTTGAAGGGAATGGACTGAGAGATTCTGGGCACAAATGAAAGGATGGGTTATAGGTGCTGTGTGAGCGCCTCATTCCCTCAAGACCTCAGTGGTGAGTGGCTGCCTGGGGGACTGTGAGAAGAAGACAGATAGTTGATGGACAGATTGAATGTGCCCTGCTCAGAATATGGTGAGGAATCAGCCAACTTTATTTGACCTCAGGATAGACGCCCATGGCTCATAACGTTAAAACCTTGTAGCCACTAGTCTTTGAACTGGGGTTGAAGTTATTTTGATTCAAATAATTGTTTTGTGAATTTTTCCCCGCAGTTCATTTACATAGCAGGGATCTCTCAGAAAGGGTGTAATTTGGGCCTGTATTTCCGCAAGTGGTGCTTTTACGCTCGTGTTTTAAACTTGCACTCAACTCAAACCATACTGGACTGGAGTGAGCACAGAGATGTGGCTGCGCTTCATCTTTACATCACATCCAAGGTATACACAGCCACTGATGTTGCTCCTCCAGGATGATTCCACGCAAGATGTTAGATGGGGCCAGAAGCAATTTTTAACAGACTACCCCTCATCTCCTCCGCAACGCCAACAGAGGGCCTGAAGTAGGTCTTGGTGGAGGGGTTACTCCATCACAACAGCGACGGATATCCTGTCCGCTGAAATACAAATCCCAAAGGATATCATGTGATTTATTTTTCGGCGGACGGAGGTATCCGTCACCGGTGTGGCAGAGTAACCCATACGCAAAGAACCATATCAGGACTAGAGTCCAGAAATCAGCATGTTCATGCTTAGTGGAGGGCTGGATCCAAGACTTATGATTTGTAGTTACCATGGATAATCCCTGATTGCGTGGTGGGAGCAGTCTAGGAATATATGAACCCATCTGAGGGAAGCTTAAGGTACTGTTTAGAAGGTTCATTTAAATGCCTATTTTTTGCTGTGTGCATGGCCTTCATATTCTAAATGTGTATCAATATATCTTAACCTCTACTACTTTTTTCTCTTTATTTCCTCTGTTTTGTTCCATTTGGAAGTTTTTAACTTGTATCCTCCCGGTTTATAAGACAATAAACATGTAAGGTGTGTAAGCGGTTAAACAAAGAAGTCTTCACACTGATATCTTTCTGTAATTGATCCTATGGACCTTTGTACAGTGTCAGGTCATTCTAAAATGTAATAGACATAACCTTACAAACTGGAAAGGATTTAGCTTCTCAATACCATATGCAATTTTATTATTATAATATTTGTTATTTGTAGACTATAAGAAATAAAATGATATGGAATATGAATCCACCATCGAGAAAGGAAACAAGACTGTGCGTATTAAAACCTGTTGGACCCGGCCTCGTGGCGTGGCCCTCGCTGACCCCCATAACTCCAGAACGATGGACGGAACTGATTCCCGTCCATCCAGAACTATACACGAGACTCCTACATCGGACCTGAGACGACCTCCAGACCGCGTGCCTGCACCCCTGCACGTGGCCATCAGACTCCATGTTTTGGCCACCCCGCCAGCCGGTCGCCTTTTTCCCTTTCGGCAGCCTCTGGCCGCTCCCGGCTGCAGCTGGGCGTGCGCGTCTGGCGCGCCCCGACCCGCCCGGTCGGTGAACGACTCACCAAGTACCCGAAACCAAGGCTTCCATCACACCTCCGGCCCCCTCCAGAGAAACTGGTTGTCCTCACACCTCCGAACCATCCCTGGGGGCTGGTTTCGATCGCACCTTTGGGCTTCCTAGCGAGCTGGCTCCAGGCCTTTATGAGCGTCTGGGATTCCCTGGACGCATGGTCCAAAGCATCAAAGACCCAGCCGCCCAGACAATGGGGCGCCTGGCCCTCGGACCTCCGGCCTCCTGCGTCTGAGGGTCCGGACATCAAAGAGCTCCTGGACTATAAGACAGCCTGCCTTCCATCTAGCCGGCAGTTGTATCTTGGACAAGAAAGCCCTGCTGATCTGATCGCGGCTGACCTGAGGAGAACAGACTCTGACCCACCGAGCCCTGCTGACATCGTCGCGGCTCATCCTCGAAGCTACGGAACTGAACCACCGAGCCCTGCTGACGCTGTCGCGGCTCCCTCTCGAAGAGTAAGACCTGAACCACCGGAGCCCTGCTGACCTCGTTGCGGCCCCCTCTTGAGAACGAGAGACATTTGCTACCATCCGGAGCCCTGCGGACGCTGTCGCGGCTCTACCTGCCTACGAGTACTACGGAGTACTCCTGACCAAGCCCTGCTGACCTCGTCGCGGCTTGAAGAACTCTCTGGTCCGGCTGGACCATCGACGCTACCCTCACGACCATCTTGAACAAAAGTGAGTAGGACAGCAAGTACCATCGCCAGCCCCCGTACCACCCGGTTCGAGGATTGAGAACTGTGCGTAGGGTGCGTGGCGTGCCAACTGGCCCGCTAAGACTGTCCCGCTTCCCCGCTCCCTGGTTACGAGACTTTCGCGATCCCTCGATCGCTGTATATTACTCCTTATTTTTATTCTGATAAAGTTCATACTTGATAAAGATTCACGGTGTGGTGTCCGTTCGTAAGTGTGGTGTGGTGTGTCGACAGTGTGTACGATCAGTCCTCCCCGGCGGGGACTTTCCCCTCGATAAGACTCAGCAGGAATTGTGGGAGAGGAGGTCTCGGGTGGTTAGGAGAGTCATCTTGACCCCTGGGGTCACCGCCTTCCATCAAAACTGATAAGTGCTGCTACCGCCATATCCCTCTGGAACAACCGTATCAATGTTTCCACTTGGGACATGACATTTAAAAGGTGGCAAATTTTTATTTTCCTTTCTTGGGGAACTGCAGAAGAAATATATAGGATCTGTCCTTCTGTAGCAACCATAACATGAAAATAATAAAGCATAATAAAATATGTTTTAATGACAATATTTGCACCTGTGTAGGATTCCTAACTTTTAAAACCCACTCCAAATTGTTCATATGGGTGAACCAATAATTGCAACTTTTTTATGTCTTGTAATTTCTTCCACTTTAAAATACAACTTCTGATTTTTCAAGAACATTAGAAACCCCTTTTAAGTCTTGATTAAACAAGTCAAAAATTCAATGATCATTTCCAACCATAACACCACTCCTCAGATAAGATTGTAGCTCAATATTATTTTTTAAAAGCTTGAATATCATTGCTATAAGTCACCTTCTCCTCTTTCTCAATAGGTCCTGGGGCATGGATGCATCTGTTAAACGGTCCATACTAGGTCCCTGAGCGAGAAGAGAATTAACTCTCACCAGAATCCCCTACTGTGTGATGTCATCATTTCCCATAAAGTTTGATGATGTCGTTTCTGGGAAGCAATACACTAATCAGTAAATTATAAGCCTGAAACCCTAATCTCCTCTTAGTCACAGAATCTTGGAAAGTATGCACAAACATAAGCCCCTTTTAAAGGACATGAATAGGTGCTCTGCTTACCGAAAGCATGCGGAAGGCTGGGAAGAAGGTCTGCAGGAGACAGCCCTTGGAACGGTTCCAGGTCCAGAGAGGTAGGAAGCAGCAACGCAGGTTCTGCGACAGCAAAGCCACCAGAAGGACCAGCCTACAAGAGAAGGAATGTCTACCACTTTTTATTCTCAGTCGCCTCCCATGTACAACCTCCAATCCAATCAATAGTTCTCCTGGGTGTCTGAGAAGACACTTTGCGGCGTTCCCCAGAAATGTACAATTTAAGACAAAACAAGGAAAGAAAGCACACATGACAATTGAATAATTGTTACTGTAAGACACCTCTCCATGGGGTAAATTTCTGAACACATACTATTCGCAAATCCTGGGATTCAGTAAATCACAGGAAATGGAGCCAGTAAATGTTTTTGGAATGTACTAAATTAATGATATGATTCGGCGGTAAAAGGTTACCAAATTGTAAATGAGTTTAGGAAACATACTAGATTGGTATTTGTAATGGACATGTTTAGGAAATGTGGTCACAAAACATTACTATTTAACCAACTACTGAAAGGTATTGGTAACCCTTTGGTTAATATTCAAAAAACATTTTACTCTCGAAAAAACTTTTAAAAACTTGACTTTTAAAAAAAAACTATGACTGTTGTTTTTTTAAAACAGACCATTTTCAGGTGAGGCCACCATCCTTGTGATGGCAGCAAATCATAGTGGGTTACAATTAGCAACCTACCTCATCAATATGCAGGAGGTAGGTCAGATTCTGACCCACTACCATTCGGATTTTTAAGAACTGACCTGTTAGTACATAGGTCAGTTCTAAGGACCTCATGTACAAAGATTCAAAATAAGAAATCGTAAATTGTGACTAATAGTGATTTGCAGTTTTTAATTTCTTATTCTGAATATACTAAAATATAGTCCCCATTTGCGCACTGACCTCTTACGAATGCATTGGTATTTTGTGACCCAACCAATTCACTTTATAGATTAGCTATCGAAATACTGAATAATTGTAGGCTGCAATGTGACCTACCTCATTACTGGTATGCAGACAGAATATCGAGTTGGAAATGTTAACCTACACAAATATCAAGTAGGAAATATTGCGACACAGAAATATCGACAGCAAGAATATCAAAGTCAAGAATATCGAATTTAAGGTAAGAAATATTGTTTTGAAAAAAATGTAAGTCATTATTATCGTTTGCAAAAATATAGTTGTTTAAAATGTCGATTTTTTAATTAGTGTTTTATATTTTAGTTTATATTTTAAATGTGTGTGATGTATGTTTTTTGTATAACTATTGCTTTATGTTTTTTAATATATGTGTTACGATTTTTAGTTCCTCAGCGGGTTGTGGGTTTATAGGGAATAGGATGGGAAGTAATTTAATTATAATAAATTAATTAATATTTTTTAATAATATAATTCATTTAATTGAGATTTATTAGTGTTAATAGTGGGAAGTAATTTATTTGAAATTAATTATTAATTGGTTGTTATTTAATATTAACTAATTAATTGGTAATTAATTATGGCACTTGTGTAATTTTTTTAAGGTGTGGGTTGTGGGATTTATAGGGGTAAAGGGTGGGAAGTAATGTTTGATTAATAATTAGTTGTTCATTTATATTAATGAATTGATTGTTAATTACTTATGAAAATTGTGTAGTTAATTTTAGGTGTGAGGTGTGGGTTTTATAGGGGTAAAGAGTGGGAAGTAATTTATTTGTAATTATTTATCAATTAGTTGTTAATTCATATTATTTAATTCATTGGTAATTAATTATGGTAACTGTATAATTGTGTAAGGTGTGGGCTGTGGGGATTATAGGGACAAAGGGTAGGAAGTAATTTTTGATGAATTAATAATAGGTTGTTCATTTATATTAATTAATTGATTGTAAATTAATTATGGAAATTGTGAAATTAATTTTAGGTGCAGGTTGTGGGGTTTATAGGGGTAAAGAGTGGGAAGTAATTTATGTTAAATCAATGAATAATTGTTAATCAGTATTATTATTTTATTAATTGATATTTAATTAGGGTATTTATTTTTATTTTTAGGAGTGTGGGTTTTACTTTTTAGGGGTAAAGGGAGTGGAGTCAATTAATTGTACTTACTTTATAATTAGTTGTTAAATACTATTATTTTTTTAATTGAAAATAAATTTTAATTTTGTAATTCAATTTTTAACAGTTTACTTTTAGCTGTGCATTGTGAGGATTATAGGGGTAAAGTGTGGGAAGTTAATTAATTTTTAGGAGTTTTAATTTGTTTTTTAATTGATAATATTTCTTTAATTGATAATTAATCATGTTGATTATGGAAGTACATTTTTATTACAATTTAAATGCGGTTTGAGAATTGTGTGGTGTTATAGGTAGGAAATAAAAAAGTTAATTTATGTAATAATTAATGTTTTTATTTCTAAAAAATTTGTAATTGAAAAAATATTTTTTTGTTTGAAAAATCTTTTTTATTTTATTTAATATAATATTTTTAGGTATTTGTCATATGTATTTAACATTATAATACGTTTTTTTTATTTTTTATTTTAAATATATCAGTATTTACATTTTTCACATATTTATATATTTTTTATTTATTAGGGGGCCAGATGTATGACCGCTGGCATTAATGATTTGCAAATTGCAAGAAATTGCGAGTCACAATTTGTGAGTTGCTAATGCCAATGTACAAGACACTGTTTGCGATTCCCAATGGGGTCGCCAATTGCATGCCTCATCAATATTCATAAGGCACTCGCAATTTGTGACCCCATTGGGAAGGGCTGGCCCTCCCAGGTATGGTGGCCTGCTGGGCTCAGCAGACCTCCATGTCTGGGACTGATTTTAAATAAAGCAGTTTTTTTTTAAATTCAGCCCGTTTTCCTTAACGGAAACGGGCTGCATTAAAAGAAAGAAAAATTTAACGTTTTCGTTTTATTCTTAAGGGCAGGTCGTGGTCCCTCGGTATTGTGGTAAGGGATATTTTAGGGGTCGATATTCTGTCAGTGAGCCCTCATTATTATAAATAAGGTTGCTCGCAAATGACGATCCACTATTGATGGCCCTAATCACAAGGATAGTGTCCTTCTTGTTTCGGCATAACACCATGTCTATGAGTGCTTTTAAATAAAGCAGTCATTTTTTAAATATTCATCCCATTTTTCTTTTAAGGAAAACTGGAAGCTTTTAAAAAACAGAAAAGTTACACAAATCTTTGTGCAGGAGTAGGCAGTAGTCCCAGGAACACCGCCTACTTCTACAATACGTTTTTGACAACATTCACAAAGGGAAATTTTGAATTCCAACAATAAATACAGGAAATATTAAAATGTAGAAAATCCAGTTTATTCCAAAGAGCACAGTACATCTGTTCCAGCTCAGGTCCAGATCAAGAATGCCCCAAGCACATCCTAAGTGATGTCACTACAACAGCAATGCATGTGCCACAGATTGAATGTATACACTCCAATTAAAAGGGCAACATAAATTAGAAGAGCAATTCAAAACTATAATACAGGATGTAACACATTTCCCTTCTTAAGAATTTTGAAAAGACAAATGTTTACACTTTGAAACATGTCTAAAATTCCAAACTTGTCCATCTTGTGTCACAACACAATTGCGATTGACTTTGACAGTTCTTATTGGTTTACC
This sequence comes from Lissotriton vulgaris, assembly GCF_964263255.1. Lineage (NCBI taxonomy): Eukaryota > Metazoa > Chordata > Amphibia > Caudata > Salamandridae > Lissotriton > Lissotriton vulgaris. Next base: position 47,049,448 of record NC_141687.1, on the reverse strand, counting down.
AAATTTGGTGTCATCCTTAAGTAGAATACCTGGTTTCCATATCCTAACAAATTCACCAACCTTAAAAACAGGTTATTTCACTTTCATTCGGAGATCATATAGATTCTTAATCTTTTGTTGCTTTTCCTCTATACTACGGGCCAAGCTTTCTTATTTCATAACAGGAGATTGAACTTTAACATTTTTCTAACACCACTACCGGCATAACTTAGAAACAGGATCTCTTCCCTTTAACAAACAGAAAGGTAAGACTCCTGTGGTTGAATGAGGGGTTATACGATACAACCACAATTTCTCCCGTAATTTATCTTTCCAGTCTGCTCCAAGTCCCCGGGCCCACATAATATCTTGTTTAAGGACTCTATTAAATCTCTCCACCTGGCCATTTCCTTGACGTTCATAGAGAGGAGTAGTGATGTGATTGATATTATGACACTTTAAAAATTCCTTCATCTCACAAGATTTCAGCTGTACTCCATTGTCTGAAATTATAACTTCTGGAGTTCCTTCTCTAGCAAAGATTTCTTTCAAAAACAAAATGACACTTTTAGTATCAACACGTGGAACTAACTTCACTTCCGGCCACTTTGAGTGGTAATCCACCATCACTATAGCAAACCTGCAATCCTGTGGCAAAAAATTGAACGGACCAGCAATGTCCAATCCAACCTTCTGCCAGGGAAAACAAGGCCATTTAACAGGAATAAGAGGAGCAGGATTACATCTGAGGGCTTTTTCACTATTTACACATTCAGGACATTCTCTCACAATTCTGTCTACATACTTATCCATACCGGGCCACCAAAATATGGATCTGATGAGCCTTTTCATGGAGGATATTCCTAAATTGGTTTCATGACTCAAAGACAAAATAGTCTCGTGCAACGAATTGGGAGGAATACACCTTCCATCCCGGTACACAAAATCACTCTCCACAACAATTTCTTCAGAAATTTTCCAAAATGGAAATAACTCATCAGGGATCTCATTCTTCTGTGGCCAACCTGTTAATGAACATTTAATAACACGTTGTAACAACTCATCATCATTCATTCCTTTTTTCCACAAACTTTCAGAGATAGAACTGAATTTTTCAGGTAAAATTTCAGTGATGCTGGATATCATTTCTTCAGTAGTATGAACCTCTTCAGCATCACATGGCAAAAGTGATAAACAATCAGCCGGGACATTAGACTTCCCTGGAACAAGCTCTATGATAATAGAGTACTCTTGTAACCTTGACATTAGCCTCGCTATCCTGGCTGTAGCATTTGATCCTCTACCCGGAGACCAAATCCTGATCAAGGGTTTTGATCAGTTTTAATTACAAACCTCACACCCCAGATGTAATTCCTGATATTTTCCACACCCCACACACCCACCACCAACTCCCTCTCAAATACAGCGTAACGTCTCTCTATAGCATTCAATGTTCGTGATGCAAATGCTACATTCCATTCATCTTTGCCAGCAACTTGGGATAGTACACAACCCAGTCCATAAAGACTGGCATCAACCGTGAGCACACACGTTTTCCTATACAATACGGTTTGAGAGATGGAGCAGCAACCATCTCTTTTTTAATTTCCTCAAATGCAATCTGCTGTCTAGTACCCATACAAATTCAACATTTTTCCTAACCAACTCTCTCAAAGGTTCAATTTTTTCAGCAAAGTTTTTTATGAACTTGCTGTAATATTCACATAACCCTGAAAAGGAAAGAAGTTTTTCTTTTGAATCTGGAGACGGTGCCTTAAGTATTGCATCTACCAATGATCTCTTTGGAACAACACCTTCCTTAGTCAGGGTATGTTCCAGGTACTCATCCGATTCTTGAAACAATTTACATTTATTTCTCTTGAAAGTAAGGCCGTAATCTTTGAGAATCTCACATACCCTCTTAAGCTGTTTTGAATGTGTCGTTCTGTCAGGTGCAAATATCAGTATATCGTCTTGAAAACACTTCACATACGACTCTATATCTCTAAACAGATGACACATTGACCTCTGAAAAACCGAGGCTGTGGACGCCAAACCAAAAGGCATCCTCCTGAATTGAAACAGACCAAAAGGTGTGATGAAAGCTGTCATGTGACGAGATTCCGCAGATAACCCAACCTGATGATAAGCCGACCTAAGGTCAAGAGTGGAGAATATAGTAGCACCCCCCAACATGCTAACCACCTCATTTATGTTGGGTAACGGATGACAATCAATCAATATGCTGGCATTCAAAGCGCAAAGGTCAACACATAATCTCAAGGAATTATCCGAATTACACGCCAAAACTATCGGAGAAACCCACTCCGATGATTCTACCTCTTCAATCACACCCTCTTGCAGCATATCTTTCAAAGTTCTTCTCTCACATTTAAAGGAACACTCCTAAGTTTCTGTTTTACAGGTATGGCATTTCCTTTTAATTTGATTTCATGACGAAAGCCTTTGAGCTTTCCAAGAGAGTCTGAAAATACTTCCCTAAAATCCTTTTCAATGATAACTAATTCATTCTCCATAGGTGTCTTGTCCTCCATCACCATGACCGGTTTACTGTTACGGGGGTTGAGAATTATTCCTAATTTCCACTGATGACGCCATCCAAGTACATTAACCCCTTTCTTGGCAACATATAATTTTATAAAGGCTGTTCTCCCTTTAAACACAACATCTGAAGCTACAAAACCAGTTAAGTCTATAGTAGAACCATCAAAACTTTGTGCTATGATGTCTGGAAGATTGAAATCACTCAATGACATGACGTTTCCATATTTCTCATTAAAATACATCTCAGTTATAATGGTCCAGGGAGACCCTGAGTCTGCCATAAACTCAAGTGTCTCACTTAAAAATGTAACCATAAATTTAGGAGAACACAAATTCTCTTCTAATGCACACACATCAATTATGGATACAACCAAAAAGTTTTCATCACAATCTTCCCCTTCTGATGAAACAAATTCTCTTACACATGAAACATCATTATTTCTACTACTAGATACATTCTTATGTAGATCAAAGGTCCTTCTCTGGTCATCTTTACACGCTTTGGCAAAATGCCCAACGCGTCCACATTTGATGCATTCCTTCCCTATAGCAGGACAACATGTAAAGGATGCCGACTGGGAAAACATGGCGGCCGGCTAATCAGCGGGTCGCGGATGTCAGGATAGTGGTGGTGTCAGTTTGCGAGAAAGGTCGATTGTCGGCGGTTGTTTTTTTTGAGGGCTTACCTGTTGGAAGTCACGGCGAGCTACCGGCAGATTCTGGAGGCCGTTTGCCGGCTGGGTACGGGAGACCAGCAGCAGCGGCAGCGGCGGATGGCGGAGAACCCAGCACAGCAACCCGCCGAGACTGAGAGTGAGGGGGCGGAGTCACGTTACTTGCCGGCCGGGAGCTGGGAGCGAGCGGCGCAGGGTGTCTGCAGAGGTCGCCGAGTGCTTGCAAAAATCGGCACTCCAACAAGCGGAGGAAGAGGTCGAGGGCTGGAAGCTGTCACGACCAATCCTAACCCTAAAAGTGTACCGCAAAGGACCTGTGCGGGGCAAGTAAGCAAGGGGGTGAGCGAGGGAGGTAATTCTACAAGATATCAGTTAAGGAGTAAGAGGTTGGGTAAAGAAATTCTTGTGGGGTTAAATAAAAGTGACAGTACACAAGGAGAGGAAAAAAACGCTGAGACAGAGGAAAGAGCCTTCCCTAAGCCTACAGCATATAAATCCAAGGTCTCACCTTCAAAGAGAGAAAAGAAAAAAAGACAAAAGAAAGAAAAGGCTGGGTTTAAGACCCCGATAGCTCCTTCACTTAACCTCTATTTTAAGCCAGTCCCAAAGGTGCTGGTGTTGAAACCTGACTCTGTCTCTCAGCTTCAAGCTAGGGCTGGCGTGGCAGTAGAGCTTGAGGAAAAAATTGAATATACATCAAAATCTATGGAAGAAGAAGAACGCGAACAGGATTGGTCAACTCTTTCAACACCAAACCCATTTCAGGTTTTGGACACAGAGATGGAGGCGGATAAGGGGGCTAGCTGTGATGCAGAGGCATCTATGGAGCAGATATTTCAATCTACGACATCAGCCACATTAAATATGTTAGCTGAAAGCTCACTTACTGTCTCTGTTGACTTGGAAGAGAAGGCGGAACAAGATATATTTACAAGGAGAGAGGAAACCCTTAGTAATGAAAAGACGATGTTTTCCATAGTCGAGTTGGCCTCAGGACAGCAAGAGAGATCTGCCTCAACAGATGTGTCTGTCATGGAACTCTTAAGAAAACTGGAACAGGATATCCATTTAGGTTTTGAAGCCTCTAGAAAGAATCAAGAGCGTATTAGTGCTACATGTGCGCTGTTAGAGGATAAGATAGATAAATTAACGACACGTGCAGGAGAGATGGAATCCGCAATGAAAGTTGTGCAGGGAAGAGTTCTGGATAACCGTAAGGAGATAGAGACTTTATATTCTAAAGATAGGCAAATGGATGAAAGGTTAGAAAGGCTGGAAAATATGCAAAGGCGCAACAACCTAAAAATTCTCAAACTTCCAGAAGGAAAAGAGGGGACAGATATAAAGACTTTTGTAGTACAGTTGCTGAAGAAAGAGTTAGCACTAGAAGAAACTGAGGAAAATTTGGCCCGTGATATTCAACGAATACATCGAGATCCTTTTAGGTTGAATCCAGACCGGGCTAAGCCAAGGAAAATTTTGATTAATTTTGCGACGTACTCATTAAAAGAAAAAATTCTGTCACTTGCTTTAAAGAAAAAATCTATTGTGATAGACGGAGTATCAGTTGACATTAGGTCGGACTTGTCACCAGTTACAGCAAACAGGCAATGGGAGATGGGAAAGCGATTGACACCTTTAAGGGAGATAGGAGCTACGGCTCAATTAAAATTTCCCGCCTTCCTAAAAGTCATGTGGCACAATAAAATGTATACATTCCGTACTGTGGACGAGGTAGATGCTTTTTTGGATGTTATTCATAATGTAAAGAAATAGATTATCGGCCATAATACTTTGTAAAATAATAGAAAGAGACACTACCACTGAGACATCCACAGGCCTAGGCCATGGGAGTAATGGTTGGGATAGGGGTAAGGGAGAAAATTAAAAAAAATATTCCTCATGAGCAGTCTTGCTGTGACTTAATCAGAAAGAAAAAATGGGCAGCATATGACAAATATGACAAGTATGATGAGCAGGGCTAGAGATAAGGAGTTAAGGTTCCTTACATGGAATGTCAATGGGCTCCGAGTTAAATCTAGGAGATTGCTGATTTTGAAATATTTAGAAGATTCACCAGCACAGGTCATCATCTTGCAAGAAACACATTTAACACAAAAGGAAAGCAAAGAGATATTTAGTACTCAAAAATGGATTGCAAATGCTATCTTTACATCTCAAGACTTGGTTACAAAGGGGGTAGCTATTTTGATTAGAAAAGGATCCGACATAGTAGTCGAAAATAGTGTAGTAGATAGTAGAGGAAGATGGGTGATTTGTAGAATACGACTCTCGAGTGAAGTGCTGACAGTTGTAGGCTATTATGGTCCGAATATAGATGATCCCATAGTTTTAGAGAAAGTTGAATTGGAGTTATTGGATTTCCCTGGCAAAGTCATTATGGCAGGGGATTTTAATACAGTATTAGACGGGAAGCTAGATAGAGCGGGTAACACCAGAGCAATAATGAATAGTAAAATGACTGCCAAAGTTAAGTCAATGATGGGGCAACTTGGACTCTGTGATATTTGGAGATGTACATTTGCACAACAGTTAGGATTTACTTTCTATAATAAAAAGTATAAACACAACTCACGGATAGATTTTTTTTTGATTGATAATAGATTGAAAGAGAGAGTTACAGGTGTAGATCACATAGGGGCACATCTATCAGATCATTCAGGTGTGAGTTTAAATTTGAGTTTGGAAGCAGAAGAAATCATTTCAGTTTGGAGATTAGATCGGACAATTTTAGCTGATGCAGAAGTCCTAGAAACTCTCAAAGAAGAGATACAAGTTTTTCTAGAAGTAAATGTGGGCTCAGCTAAGGAAGATACAGTATGGGAAGCGTGTAAGGCGTTTATGAGAGGTAGAATGGGAGCTCAGGGTGCAAAGAGACGTAGACTGTATTATAGTCAGGTCTCAAAGTTAGAAAAAGAGATTCGAGAGTGCGAAATTAATCGGATCCCCCAGGATGCGACTACTTTAGATGGCCCATGGGAGAAAAATCTTTTAGACTTAAAGGTTCAACTTACTGCGATACTTACACGACGAGTCAAAGAGAGATGGGAAGCTAGTCAGTTGGCACATTTTTCATATGAAGAGGGATGTGGCAAGTTACTAGCCTGGAAAGCCAAGAAAGATGTCGTACGGAATCATATTAAAGAGATTAAGAAACCAGGCACAGATCAAACTATAACAGAAAATAAACAGATTGTAGAAGCATTTCAGGAATACTTCGCGAATGTTTATGCAGAAGACCTTTGTCCAGATAAGGATGAGATTGAGACCTGGCTACCTTTAATAAAACCATTGTCAGATGAGGATATGCTTGGGCTTAATAAGGAAATTACTCAAGAAGAGCTGATGAAAGTGATTAAGGACAGCAAAAGAGGGAAAGCCCCTGGACCAGACGGTCTACCCGCAGAAGTCTACAAAGCCCTAGGAAATACGTTGGCCCCCACTCTGTGCCACTTGTATAATAAAATTTTTAGGGGGGAAGCGAAAATTCCAAGCTCTTGGAATGAGGCAAATATTGTTCTAATACTCAAACCAGGGAAATCTCCAAAAAATATGGATGCCTATAGGCCGATTTCACTTTTAAATTGTGAGTATAAATTTTTTTCAAAAATTTTGGCCGACAGGCTTGGTAAAATCATCCATAAATTGATACATGAAGACCAAAGAGGTTTCATTAAGATGAGGTACTTAAAAGACCTTACCTACTCTTTGATAGGCATGATAGATTTAGCCTCTAAGTATGAATATCCCTTGGCAGTGATAGCATTAGACGCTGCCAAGGCCTTTGACCGAGTTAATTTTGTATATTTAAAAACTCTCCTGCAATATCTCAACTTAGGAGATAAATTTACGCAATCCATTTTTTCATTATACTGTGCTCCGACTTCACGAGTACTTATAAATGGTACTCTTACACCTCCTATTAGGGTAATGCGGGGCACCCGGCAAGGATGTCCCTTATCACCTTTACTTTTTAATATATACATAGAACCTCTTGCTTGTAAAATTAGAGCTTCAGAAGAGATACCCCCTTTTGCTGTGATGGACTGGTCAAGGAAATTAGGTCTATATGCGGACGATATTATTGTTTATTCTACTAATTTAGTTAGTTCTTTGGAAAATTTAGTAAAAATAACAAAAGATTTTGGTAGGATTTCCGGTTACCAGTTAAACCAAGAAAAGACCGAGATAATGATTTGGAATCTTAACACGAGAGGGGTAAAAACTACAGCAGAAATGCGATATCTTGGTGTTAGGATTACACAGAAGATTGAGGACTTGGCTAAAACTAATTTTGACAGAGTAAAAAAAGAGGTTGGTGATACGCTAAAAGGCTGGATGAACATACCTTTGTCAATATATGGGAGATCTAACCTTGTAAAGATGGTGATTATACCAAAAATTACTTTTTTGTTTGAGACTATTCCGTTGTGCTTTAAAAAGGAATGGTTGGCGAAAATACAAAGTATGATAACTTCATTTATTTGGGCGTCGAAAACCTCTCGAATTTCATGGAGAAAAATAAGAAGAAGTGTAAATAAAGGAGGGTTGGCGGCTCCAGATCTACAAATATATGCATGGGCTTTTTGTTTAAAAAATTGCAGGATGTTATTGGGTACCCTTGTTCATTCTCAGATCGGCGGACTTTTTGGGATAATGCTGAAGATATCAGGTTATCACGAGTTTGGTTACTTATATAAGTTTGGAGATCCCAAGTTTTTAAAAAAAGTGAAACTCAAGACTCTGAGGGACTTGGCCGAGATTTGGTATAAAATAAGAAAAATATCTAAGATCCCTTATCTTAGTTATATGGCTCCGATATGGGAATCGCCGGGAGCTCCTACCTGGACAAGAGATGCGTTAGCTTTAAATTTGATAAAGGAGCCCGGCTTGCAAAGATGGAGAGATTTATTTCAAGACGGAAATTTAATTTCTTGGAGTTCTTGCCAACAAAAGTGGGGCCCAGTTTTTTCAAAATACAAGTATTTACAGATCCAAAGTTGGGCAAATCATGCAGAATCAGGGATTGGACGGGAAAATGATTTTGAACTAAAGTTGGAGTCAATGGTTTTTAAGAAGGAAGTTGCTTGCTGGTACTGGCGAATATTGGAAATGGAGGATGGAATATTTGATTTACCAGAGACCCTGTGGAAGAAAAGCTTGCCAAGGATCGCTACAGAAGACCAATGGCAAGTAACTATGAGCATGCTATATAGAATTGTCAAACCTGCAAACCTAAGGCGAAATGTTTTATTTACCATTCACAGGGCATACTGGTCCCCGTACAGGCTTTCTAAATTTAAGGATGGAGGAATTGTCGAATGTCCAAAATGTAAAGCTCCAAATGTCGATGATTTACACATGTTCGTATCGTGTCCGAATATCAAACAATTTTGGATTGACGTGAGTAACTCCCTTTCCAAATCATTGAACCAACCCATCGAGGTAAGCCCTGAACTAATTATTTCTGGGAGATATGATTTACAAAATAGAGTTTTGGGTAATAATGTTAGACTTATTTTTTATGCTATGTTGTTAGCACGCCGAGAGATATGTAAATTATGGGTCTCACCACTCAGTCCTACTTTATTGGATTGGATCTTAGCCATGAGATACATGGCCAAGCTAGATATGTTAGCTCGCTCTAAAAGAAATAGAGGTTTTTGGATACCCTTCCTGCTAAATTTTGGTTAAAGTTATATTTATGTTAAAAGTCCGATGATTAAGCCCGTGCCTGTCTCGCTGGTATATGGATCATCCGAGGACGAGGAATAGAGATGGCGGAGGACACACATCTTGGGTCAGGTGGTCAAGAAAGACAGTTGAGAGGAGACCAGACTCAAAAATATGTGTTGTCTACGCCCCATTACTCTAGACCAGCCTAAGAGACAATAACAGCCCAGAGGTGGATTAGTACAAAGTTATGGGCGGCAAGACGGCAAATGAGGAAAAAAAAAAAAAAAAAAACATGTAAAGGATGCCACGTGGTTGGTACTACCACACCTAAAACAAACCACATTTTTGTTGAACTGATGTGTAGATTTTGTAGGAACATATTTTTTAACAGCACAAACTTCATCCAAACATTTACTATTATCTCCTTTAGAACTAACATCATCAATAGTCTTCCTCCACTTGTCTGACTGCTCGAAGGCTTTAGCTGTTGCAATAGTGTCATGCTAATTAGGATTCCCTAATATCCGCAGCTGTTCTTGAGTCTTTTTGTCTTTAACATTAACAATTATTTGATCCCTGATCATTTCGTCAACAAGGTCGCCAAAATTACAAGAAATCACTAAACTCCTAAGGGCTGTCCCTCGTCGCCAATGTTGAATTCCAACAATAAATACAGGAAATATTAAAATGGAGAAAATCCAGTTTATTCCAAAGAGCACAGTACATCTGTTCCAGCTCAGGTCCACATCAAGAATGCCCCAAGCACATTCTAAGTGATGTCACTACAACAGCAATGCATGTGCCACAAATTGAATGTACACACTGCAATTAAAAGGGCAACATAAATTAAAAGTGCAATTCAAAACTATAACACAGGATGTAACAGGAAAGAACTCTCCAGGGGACCTCTTCCTGTTTCCATACGGCTTACCACCACCTTTGAGTGAGCGGTTGAATGTTAATGTTTTGTGGTCACAAAACATTAAAAATTTGTATTTGGAAGGGCGCCCTAAACACAACCATTCTAAATACTTTTTCTGTATGGTTAATTAGCTTTAGTACATTCCAAAATGTGTCTTATTTGTTGCAATCCTACATATTTACCACATCTGATGGTTTAGAACCATTAAAACAGTATGTACATGAGGTTCTTAAAAATCTTTATTGATGGCAATAATATTGATTTTTTTCAACAAAACAAGGGAACCCAATAGGTACCTAGGGACCATGGGCAATCGATTATTAAGGAGAACAACGGTCCTTAGGATTAGAAATTCAAAAAAATACAATGGAATATAGACTCAAATCAGTACTATATCAGAAAGTTTTTCAGTACCCAGCCGGGCCTGAATCTTTTTAATCAAAATATATAAACCAAGATCACCTAGGGTAATCGATCGATTCGGCTCTCAAATCCGCGTGCACTTTATTAGAAGGCATGGAGTGGAATTAAAACACCATATATGTAATGTTTATGAGAATGCCTGCACAATCTACCGTCAAACACCTTGGCATGCCACGGATGGTTGAAATGTGTATTCCTGTATATAATTACCTGACACAAGTGCTGTATCTAAACAAGAACCTTCTGTCTTTTTCTTCTCATTTTTCCCCTTATGAACAGGCTTTGACAAAAGTACAAACAGGCAATTTATTATAAAGTCCTGATGATGATCCCAGTTCACTAGGAGCCAGGGATCGAAACGTCGTCGACATTTTAACAATTCTGTAATCTCTTCCGATTGTGTCAATATTGTTACAGTAATTGTTTGTCTGAACTTGCTTTACAATTGTATTAATGATGCAAGGGACAGTTGGCTCCCACCTTCTTTTTGCCTGATATTCTTTAATTTTTTCTCTCTTTCCTATTTCTCTCACCTCTGAACCTTGTTCAAGTGTGCTCTGGATAGGTACAGGCTTGTACCCTATCAGCTTCTGAATCGGACCCCTCTGGTGGTCTCTCCTATCTTGGTTTATATATTTTGATTAAAAAGATTCAGGCCCGGCTGGGTACTGAAAAACTTTCTGATATAGTACTGATTTGAGTCTATATTCCATTGTATTTTTTTGAATTTCTAATAGGCAATAATATTGATTGCAAAATCGACCAATATTTTGCAACCAGTAAATAGAACATATGGCCCTGTAACATAAATACTAGAGCAATTAATTTATTTGGACATGTTGTACAACTCTGCATCACAATTGTCTGATAGTGCTAGTTTTATTCATTTTTGGTGTGTTTGGGCCAGTGCCTGCTATACTCATAACATTGACTAGCTTTCCTACTTTCCTGAAAGCAACATTTTATGGAGTCTCTTAGATGTTGGGTCCTTCGCTGGTTTAGAATTTGAACGTTTTTGGTAACACTGTTATGACAAATTTGAACATCTTCAATCTTTTTTAGTGTGCAATTTTTAAGGTGGAACCCCATTATAGTTACCAACGTCAGGCCAACGTACAGCAGTGCTGCGCCCCAGTGAGCAGAACTGGCTAGAGCAGCCTCCCGGTAACTGGACAGTCCGATGATTGACAGCGTGGAGGCCAGCACCATGGGCCCGGAGCGCTGGACGACCAGACCACACACGCCACTGATGGCGAACAGCACCTGCAGCATCCCAGCAGTGAGCGTGGCTCCAGAGACCTGAAGAAGAGATCAAAGCATCATTGTGCATCTGGTGACCATCCACACTTGATAATGGCATCACTTCTGGACCCGAAGCATCCGAAAGAGCACTCTGGTCCACATGTTAGCAGCATCTGAACGTGCAGTCAGGACCACATGCGAGCAGCATTCGAAAGAGCACTCTGGACCACATTCTAGAAGCATCCGAAAGAGCACTCTGGACCATATGCGAGCAGCATCCAAAAGAGCAATCTGGACCACATGCTAGCAGCATCCGAAAGAGATCTCTGGACCACATGCTAGCAGCATCCAAATGAGATCTCTGGACTACATGGAGCAGCATCCAAAAAAACTGTCTGAACCACATTTCAGCAGCATCTGAAAGATCACTCTGGACCACATGCCAGCAGCATCCGAAAGAACACTCTGGACCACATGCGAGCAGCATCCTAAAGAGCACTCTGGACCACATTCTAGAAGCATCCGAAAGAGCACTCTGGACCATATGCGAGCAGCATCCAAAAGAGCAATCTGGACCACATGCTAGCAGCATCCGAAAGAGATCTCTGGACCACAGGCTAGCAGCATCCAAAAGAGATCTCTGGACTACATGGAGCAGCATCCGAAAAAACTGTCTGAACCACATTTCAGCAGCATCTAAAAAAGCACTCTGGACCACATACCAGTAGTATATGAAAGAGCACCCGGGACCACATGCTATCAGCATCCGAAAGAGAACTCTGGACCACATGCCAGCAAAATCGGAAAGAGCACCTTGGACCACATGCCAGCAGCATATGAATGAGCACCCGGGACTACAAGCTAGCAGCATCCGAAAGAGCATTCTGGACCACATGCCAGAAGCATCCAATAGAGCACTCTGAACCACATGCGAGTAGCATCCGAAGAGATCTCTGTACCACAAGCCAACAGCATCCGAAAGAGCACTCTAGACCACTCGCCAACAGCATCCGAAAGAGATCTCTGGAACACATGCCAACAGCATCCGAAAGAGATCTCTAGACCAAATGCTAGCAGCCTTCGAAAGAGATCTCTGGACCCTATGCTAGCAGCATCCGAAAGAGATCTCTGGACCACATGCTAGAAGCATCCAAAAGAGGTCTGATCCCTTCCAGAGGACGGTACCGGTGTCTACTTTAGAAATTTGGACAAGAGAAATGCCATGATTTTCCTGTAAGTAGGTGTTACATACACCTGGCTTACTTCTGAAGTTCCAGCAGCATCTGAAAGAGATCTCTGGACCACATGCTAGCAGCATCCGAAAGATCCAGGGCCACATACTAGCAGCATCCGAAAGAGTACCCTGGACCACATGCCAGCAGCATTTGAAAGAGCACCCGGGACCAAATGCCAGAAGCATCCGATAGAGCACTCTGGACCACATGCCAGCAGCATCTGAAAGAGCACCCGGGACCACATGCCAGCAGCATCCGAAAGAGCATCCTGGAACACATGCCAACAGCAGCCAAATAGCAGTCTGGACCACATGCCAGCAGCATCCAAAAGAGCACTCTGGACCACAAGCTAGCAGCATCCGAAAGAGATCGCTGTACCACGTGCCAGCAGTATCCAAAAGAGCATCCTGGAACACATGCCAACAGCATCCAAATAGCAGTCTGGACCACATGCCAGCAACATCCAAAACAGCACTCTGGACCACATGCTAGCAGCATCCGAAAGAGATCTCTGGACTACATGGAGCAGCATCCAAAAAAACTGTCTGAACCACATTTCAGCAGCATCTGAAAGATCACTCTGGACCACATGCCAGCAGCATCCGAAAGAACACTCTGGACCACATGCGAGCAGCATCCTAAAGAGCACTCTGGACCACATTCTAGAAGCATCCGAAAGAGCACCTTGGACCACAAGCCAGCAGCATCTGAAAGAGATCTCTGGACCACATGCCAGCAGCATCCGAAAGATATCTCCAGACCACATGCTACTAGCATCCGAAAGAGCTCTCTAGACCACATGATAGCAGCATCCGAAAGAGATCTCTGGACCAAATGCTAGCAGCATCTGAAAGAGATCTCTGGAACACATGCTAGCAGCACTCGAAAGAGATCTCTGGACCACGTGCCAGCAGCATCGGAAAGAGATCTCTGGACCAAATGCTAGCAGCATCCGAAAGAGCACTCTAGCACACATGCTAGCAGCATCCGATAGATATCTCTGGACCACATGCCAGCAGCATCTGAAAGAGCACCCTGGACCACATGCCAGCAGCATCTGAAAGAGATCTCTGGACCACATGCCAGCAGCATCCAAAAGAGATCTCTGGACCACATGCTAGCAGCATTTGAAAGAGATCTCTGGACCATATGCTAGCAGCATCCGAAAGAGATCTCCGGACCATATGCTAGGAGCATCCCAAAGATATCTCTGGACCACATGCTAGCAGCATCGGAAAGAGCACCCTGGACCACATGCCAGCAGCATCCAAAAGAGATCTCTGGACCACATGCCAGCAGCATCTGAAAGAGCAGCCTGGACCACATGCCAGCAGCATCTGAAAGAGATCTCTGGACCATATGCCAGCAGCATCCAAAAGAGATCTCTGAACAACATGCTAGCAGCATTTGAAAGAGATCTCTGGACCATATGCTAGCAGCATCCGATAGACGTCTATGGACCACATGCTAGCAGCATCCAAAAGAGGTCTGAGCCCTTCTGGAGGACGGTACCGGTGTCTACTTTAGAAATTTGGACCAGAGAAAGGCCATGATTTTCCTGTGACTAGGTGTTACATACACCTGACTTACTTCTGAAGTTCTAGGAGTAAATGAGATCTACTCATGGAGAAAAGGTTTTGTGCTTTGGGCCTAAAGGTAGAACCACTTTAAAAGCGAGCAGTCGCCACATCCGATATCATAGATGATCTATCTCGCCTCTTTTGATTGTGGTCTCCAATATAGTAAGGTGCTGCTGACCGCACGTTATGTCATATCTTGTATGCTTTGCATCTAGTCCTTGCTGCCTGTGTCTGTGAGGCAATGGAGAACCCTGGTGTGAAGCGGAGACCGGAATTAGAACCTAGCTACGGGTGATGAGAGACTTCCCCTCATGTGGAGTGAGAAAGTCTTCTGAGCAAGAAAGAAGAATTTCTTTCTTGAGTCCCCTCACTCACCAAGGTTTGCCCTTGGTGACATGCTTCATCATAGGGGTCCTCTCAATCCGATGCGGATTGAGGCGTGCTGCGACTTGCGAGATTACGTAGGAGCACCTATGTGAGAAAATGTGTAGTGCAGTGTTGTGGAGTGGGAAAAGAACATTTTAAAAATACTGAACTAGTGGGCGAAAAATATTATTCTAGCTCCTAGTCGGTAAGTTTAAAAACAGGGTTACATACTAGGGAAAACAGCATAACCATGATGAGTTAGACGTCTCTAGTATTAGTCGACATGTTTCGAGCCTCCCCAAAGCTCTTCCTCAGGACCACACAGGGACCAGCCCTGTGCGTATCACTCCTAAGTGACCTATAAGTGAGGTAGATAAAGAATTTGTGAAATGTAGAGTTGCCACACCTAATGTGCCTGCACTATTGGTTTAATCAATACGATTTTACTCATTGGTACATAGTATCTGTAGGAAATAAAACAGAACATTGTTAGAGTAACAAGCACCTACCAGAAAACTGGCAGGCATCATAAATATATGCGTCATTCTGATTCATATAAATGCTCTTCTATGGTGTGTGTAGTTTATCATGTACAGTGTATTCCATCATTCCTTGCATGAGGAAGAACGTATGGTCAATGTCTCCAGTGGAGATCGTGATTTTAGTGCTTTTAACATAAACATAGACACCACAGGCCCGATGTAGGTAATTAGTATTCACCAATTCGTAAATACCTAATTTTACCGATTCGGTATTTGCAAATCGGTAAATGCTATGTAGGTATTTTCACCGAATTAATTACTGAATCCGTAACATTCGGTAATTACCGAATCGGTATTTACCGATTCGGTAATTGCCATTGATTCATATGGGCCTTAAGGCCCATAGAAACCAATGGTAATTACCGAATCGGTAAATACCGATTCGGTAAAATTACCGAATTGACAAGGGGGACCGGGTGTCACTTTGACACCCTGTTGCACCCCTGATTCAGGCTTGTGTGCCATGTGACACACATACATGCACAGGGGTACATGCACAGATGTGCATGTACACAGGAATTCGTTATTTACCATCAAATAGTATTTGATGGTAAATAACGAATTCTGAAGGGTCTGTGGCACTGTTTTCAGTGCCACCAACATCACAAATTACCGATTCGGTAAAGTTACAGATTCAGTAATTTACAGAATCGGTAAATTTACTGATTCTGTAAAGATACCGAATCGGTAATTTTAAGGCCCCCTACATCTGAAACTCCAAATACCGGTCGGTAACGGCCGAAATCGGCCGTTACCGACCGGTATTTGGTAAGCTACATCTGGACCCACGTGACATACTACACCTAAAGAACAAACATGAACATTGAAGTCACATACTTTATATGAGGCTCAAATGTGCCCCATGTTCTGGAGGGGTTGAGGGGCTCATAGTCACACTGCAATATTAACGGTAACAAAGTGTGGTTAATATTAGCCCTGTAAGAAACGCTGTAAAAAGTGCTGTAAAAACAGGGCTTGTTTGGCACATCCATGTGGCCATCAAACCACTCGGTTGTAGCTGCGTTGTAAAGGAAAAAAGGTTGGAGGAACTTACTTTAGCTGAGCACATGCTGGAACACATAAAACATCTTGACAACCTGAAAAACAGGCTGCTAGAAAAGGAACAACGCTGGGTATTTAAGTTACGCACAGTCACCCAAGGTCTGAATGATAATATTCCTTGGGGTCAGTTTATAAAGTAAAATTAATCAGTCTGGGTTAATGAATCTGATCAAGGCATGACAGGTGTACCCCTGTATGCATATCACCCAACAGCTAGCAGCTTATCAAGCGTATCAGCCATGACCTAGTTTTGCAAATTCAACACATCACGAAAATTGTTTTTTCCAATATCTGGCTTTTTCTATATAATGAGTCACGCCACTTGACTCATTGCATATGCATATGTATCATCTCTCATACCTGAAACAATATAGAGACTACATACACGTGGTTTATTTGTTCTTTCATTTGGCAAATTACATTCGCAGTTCCTCTGTGCTCTCTATATACATAAATATATATACTTTTTTCTAATCCGATCTTTTGAGTCAGGTTCTGCCACGTTTTACATTTAACGCGGTATCTCACATGCAATAATTCATACACCCAGTATGGCCGCCATTGTTGCAAATTACCAGTGGCCATTTTAGCACAAATCCGGCTTCTCACAAGAATTTCTAATAATTGGGTTTTTCCCATATTTTGTGCCTAGCAACAGGATTTCCAGAAAGACCAGATTGCCTGTAATACATACATTTATTATACAGGTGTACCTTCTCTAATACCTGCATAACTACATATATAGAAACTGACATTACGTGTTTTTGTTTGGGTTTTTACATCCGCAGTTCCTCACTAGAGATATATATATATATTTTCTACATCGGACCTTTCAATCAGGTTCTGCCCTGTTTCACATTGACATTAAATCGAACACACAAGAACAAATACACCCAACATGGCAGCCGATATTGCCATTTTCTGGCGGCCATCTTAGTTCTGTACAGATCCAGTCAACACAGCGATGACTGGGTGGATGCGGAAGTATTTTAGCTAGCACCCGAGAAGAGACGCGCTATTATGGGGTACCCAGGGGTGCGAGTAGGTGCATTACCGGTGAGGCATGCTCAGCTGAAGTAAGTTCCTCCAACCTTTTTTCCTTTACAGCGCAGCTACAACCGAGTGGCTTGGTGGCCACATGGAGGCAGCAAAAAAGCCCTGTTTTTACAGCTTTTTTTTACAGCGTTCCATACAGGGCTAATATTAATCACGCTTTGTTACAGTTATTATTGCAGAATGTGACTATGAGCTCCTCAACCCCTCCAGAACATGGGGCACATTTGAGCCTCATATAAGAAAAAGAAGAAGAAGAAGTGACATTTATAGAGCGCATGGCTACCCATGGGCATCCCAGCGCTAGGAATGAAAGAAGCTTCTGAGACCTATCTGGGAAAGAGCCAGGTTTTCAACAGCTTGCGAAAGGTCATATGGTTAGTTTCTTTCCGCAGCTGAAAAGGAAGAGAGTTCCATAGCTTGGCAGCGTTGTAGGAAAAAAGCCGACCTCCGCTTCTGGCTCTTCTGATCCCTGGAACAAAGGCCAAGTGCAGTTCATCCGATCGTAAAAGCCTATTGGCTCGATAAGATTTGACTTAGGGGGAGATGATCTTAGGTCCCTTCCCTCCAAGCAATTTGTGAGTAATACAGAGAGCTTTAAAATGGACTCTCTCCCGAATAGGTAGCCAGTGTAGAGCTTTTATGGCAGGTTTGGCTGACTGTCAATAGGTAGTTCCCATAAAGGTTCTTGCTGCGCAGTTCTGAATCATTTGAAGCTTAGAAAGTACTGCCTCTGGGGCAGCTAGATAGAATGCATTTCTTAAGTCCAAGCGTGATAGAATAAGCGCTTGGACTACGATTTTCCTGGCTTGAAAAGGAAGTAGAGGGAGTACTTTGCGTAGCATTCTGAGCATTCCAAAGCAGGCGGCGACTACCTTTCTGGCTTTGACTTTGAGTGTAAGGTCTGAGTCCAGCCAGAACCCCAGACTCTTTATATTTGGTTTGGGAATGGGTGCTGGTCCCATTACGATCAGCCACATCTCAATTGGTCTAAATACTGATTGGTTACCAAGGAGCATAAGCTCTGTCATGTCCCCTTTCAGTTTAAGATAGGATTAGTTCATTCATTTAGCCACTTCTTCTAGACAGGTACAGAGGCAGGGTGAGGATGGATCAGGATGGTTAAGTGAAACCACTAGTTGAGTGTCATCAGCGTATGTTACGATGTTCACTCCATAAGGCTGTATGATCTCTGCCAGTGGAGCCAAATAATTTCATGAAAAAACTGGGGTTGACCCTGTGTCCCTCAGAACCTGGGTAATTTATGGTTAAAAAGAAAATTGGTTCTGTCGGGTAGCGAAACAACTAATTTGCAAATTCTATCTGCATGCAATATTACCTCCTCCCTCTGAGAGGAATTCACAACAGGTTCTTACAATGAATGAAAAGAAAAGCCTGTAATCAGACTGATTACAGCGTTTCTGAGAGCAGCCATGATCCGTATGGACATTTCCCTTCACGTTTTCGGATTTAAGGATTTCATTCCAATCCGGTCCAGGTGACTCATCTGCACTTGAACCCCAGGACTGTCGTGCTCTATACATCTGTCTTGAGAAAGACCCGCTGCGACCTCATTCACCTTGGCACGCGAAGGGTCGAAACGTCAACATTTTTCAACTGGCCCTAATATCTCCGAATCCCAACAGAATTGACAAGCAACAAATAGGATTCTGAAAATCTGTATTAATGAACGGCCTTTTCTGAAAGTCAAACTTGTATATATTTGTACAAACTGTCTATATTGAAAATTATTATTGTACATATTGTATGTGTCACATGATCACTATTCACTATTGTCACTTGTTGCACTTTTTACTATGATATTGACAGTCATTTATGAATTGTTTTGAATGCATCTTGAAAAAATATAAAGATAAAAATAGTTCTATACAGGCTATTCTTTTCATTCATTGTAAGAACCTGTTGTGAATTCCTGTCAGAGGGAGGAGGTAATATTGCATGCAGACAGAATTTGCAAATTAGTTGTTTCGCTACCCGACAGAACCAATTTTCTTTTTAACCAGTGGAGCCATATATGCGTTAAAAAGAAGAGCCCTGTGGAACTCCACACAGAAGGGGCCAGGGCTTAGAAGTAGTTTCACTCTCAAATATCTGGAAGGATCGCCCCTTCAGGAATGACCTCAGCCAAGTTTTTTTTTTTTTTAAACATATTTTTATTGTAGAGGAAGAAATAAAAAAGGCACAAAGCATACAGTCATCATTACTGTTGATATGCATCCGATAAAAATATGCAGTTCCAATGTCAATACACAGCCATAGACGGCCCACATCCCGGAGGCTGGGCGGCGCAGGATTAAAGCATGTATAATAAAAAGGAAATTTGCATTTGTGCTCCAAGGATATAAAACGTATCAGTGCCTTTGCTAATTTTAACATTTCGCTCTCTTATATTGCGTAACAGTGTACCAACAACTAATTACCCCATGAATGGCATTGCTAGTACTGATCCGAATAAAGTAGGACATTTGTTTGAAGTCCAGCTAAGGCATAGTCATTATAATGCATCATGGCCCTATAGGAATCACAGCCATAAATATACATACATGTTAAGGGATATCAGCGTGGCCACGAGGGGCCCCTAGACTGTCCCTATGCATTTCCACACTAATCCCCTCCCCCCCACAGTCAGAGGCGGCAGAAGAAAACAATTCTGCACTGGTGGCATCCGAATCATCCTCCGCCAGCCCCTCCATGCACAATGTCCTCCAGGCAAGCAAATCATCTTGCAACTTCCCATCTTTACGAGTGCGTTGCATGCGAGTCTCCTCCGCTAAGGCCCATTCCCTTGCGTCCCTCAGCCAAAGAGAAATCTCAGGCGCCCTCTGACCCATCCAAGTAATAGCCACTCGTCTCCTCGCCAAAACTAGTAAGAGTTGCAGGAATTTGTAAGATAGTCTCTTTTTTTTGGGTTTGGGCACCAACGCAAGCAGACAGTGGAGTGGGTCTAAAGGAAGCCTAATTTGCGTGGCTCGAGCAATGTACCCTACCACCCTGTGCCAAAATTCCTGAACTAAAGGACATTCCCACGCTAAAAGCAGAAAGCCCGCCTTCCGTACCCCGCACCTAGGACAATTATGGCGTCTATCTGCTGATATACGATGGAGGGAGATAGGTGTCATATAGGTGCGGTGGACAAAATTAAAGTGGATAAGTTTAAAACGTGCATTGCAGGAGACCTTATGGGTCAACAGCCCAATCCGCTTCCGCTGTGCAGGCTCCAGTTCCATCCCCAGGTCTGCCTCCCAAGCCCCCCAGGCTGGTGCTACCTCACCTAGCTCGAAGAACTCCATAGCATTTTCAAAGGACACGAAGGAGTCGTTCAGGTATAGGTCCGCAAGAGTCTCACAACCACCAGATCTCCACTCTCGAAAGGAAATATTTTCCTCCAGCCTGAGTATCGGGGCCAGGATCCAAACTGGGAGCTCCCTGTGGAACGGTGCGCGTTGTAGCACCTTCTCGACAAACCGCTGCCAAATATTAGCTGTATGTCGCACCACATAAGGTAGAGTGTCGTCAGCCCCACGACCTTGCATCAGGGCCTCCTGCAGGGCCTTATCATTTGCCGTACCAGCCAGCAGTGTCAGTTCCCAATTATCATCCTCGGTGAACCTCGGGGTACACACCCTATTGGAGGATCTGGAAGCGCTCCAAATGATTCAACTGGTCCAACTACCGACCCATACGGGTGGCCATATACTAGATCCCGTTATAACGAACCTGGTAACCAATATTTCAGTGCAGCCCCCTAGACCAATGGCATGGACTGATCACCATTTGATTGAGATCCGTATTGCCACTACTTCTTCTTTCCCGGAAAAGAAGATTCCAGCCAGTCTCAGACGTCCCTGGAGAAATTTGAATCTAGAGCATTTCCATCAGCTACTGATGAAATACCATCCTTCACCTCCTACTGAAGTCTCCCGGGGCTATGATACTTTCTGTGAATGGCTCAATCAATCTTTAGACAAACTCATTCCGGCCAAGTGGTGTAAAACCAAATCGAGCCCTTCAAGCCCTTGGTACGATGAATCTTTGAAAGCTCTTAAAGTCTCCTGCAAAAAAGCAGAACGCGCTTGGCGTAAAGCGTATGATACTGACCTCAAGGCGGCCTATAGGGCTTGCACTAGAGTGTATCATCGGGCCATTTGCACTGCTAGGGCGGCTTTTTATGCTCAGGAGATAAAAAATAGTACAAACCCCTCCAAGGTCATCTTCAGGGTATGTAAGGACCTTACTAGCAAGAGGACGGACACTGTTACTATTGAGCCCTCCTTGGCACATTGCGAGGATTTAGCCTCGTTTTTTGTTGAAAAGGTGGAGGCCATCTATAGGTCATTTTCTCAGCTTCCCATCAGGGAGGAAATGCCTACATCTATGGCCCCAAAATCATTGCTAACCATCCCTAGTCCGACCTGGGATGAGTTTTTAGCTCTGACAACAAAAGTTAAATCCGGTTCTCCGGATGATCCTTTGCGACCCGCTCAATTCCGGGAACTTGCTGAATGTTGTTATCCTGCCCTTCATGATCTCATCAACATATCTTTCAGCTCTGGCAGTGTTCCCAAGGCCTGGAAACAGGCTATGGTTATTCCGATCCTTAAGAAACCTACCCTCGATCCGACCAAACCAGAACACTACCGGCCCATTTCCCTTCTTCCTTGGCCAGCCAAGCTAGCGGAAGCTCATGCTAACCGCATTTTATCTGCTTACCTGCAAGAAACGAATCTACTGGATATTTCCCAGAATGGATTCCGTGCAGGTCATAGCACCGAAACAGCTCTCTTGGCTGTGGTGGAACACATAAGGAAGATGTTGGATCAGGGTCAGACGGCGGCACTGATCCTTTTGGATCTCAGTGCCGCTTTCGACACGGTGTCCCATCAGATTTTATTACATCGTCTGATGGAGGCCGGAGTCGGAGAGACGGCATTCGAGTGGTTCCGCTCTTTTCTTAAGGATCGAGGTTTTAAAGTGTCCACCCCCCCTTTTGTTTCTGCGTCACGTCCTATTCTTCAGGGTGTTCCCCAAGGTTCGGCTCTTAGTCCCACTTTATTTAATTTGTATGTTCAGCCTTTGGCGGAGGTAGCCCATAGTTTTGGTCTTTCCTTAGTGTCATACGCCGATGACACGCAGCTGGCGGTGGCACTGAATGGAGACTCCAACATGGACGCCTCCACCTTCCAGTCAGCGTTAAAAGCTGTTGCTGGCTGGATGGCGGACAACCGATTACAACTAAATGCCTCTAAGACCGAGGTCATTATTTTCGGTAAGGAAAGTGGTCTATGGGGAGATCAATGGTGGCCTACTGATCTTGGCCCTGTGCCTACCCCTGTGAGTGAAGTCAGAAACCTTGGGGTGTGGTTCGACGATAAGCTGTCATTTATTTCCCATACCAAACGCGTGGCTGGCGTATGTTTTGGTACTTTGCATGGTCTGAGACCTATTTTTAAATTTTTTGATGCTGAGACAAGACAGATCATGGTCCAGGCTCTGGTTCTTACCAGACTGGACTATGCCAACTCTCTGTTTTTGGGCTTAAACCAGGCCGAACTGTCCCGTCTCCAGAGGGTTCAGAACGCGGCGGCTAGGATGCTTGTCGGCCTCCCGAAATTTGTCTCAGCTCGCCGAACCATCCGCAATCTTCATTGGCTTCCGATTGAGCAAAGAGTTAAGTTTAAAGCCCTCTGCTTAACTTTTAAAATCCTCAATCTAGCCTCTCCCCCGATCCTTGCACAGACTATTCTGCACTATGCTCCTGCTAGAGCCCTTCGCTCTGCTAGACTAAACCTTGCCATAGTGCCTCGTTTTAAAAGGGCTAGAGTGGGTGGTCGCTCGTTTTCAGTGCTGGCGGCTGCTCTTTGGAATTCTCTTCCAGCTCCACTCCGCTCAATTTCAGATCTGCTTCTTTTTAGGAAGACCTTGAAGACTTTTCTCTTCTCTACAGTTTAGTCTGTCTTTTGTCCAGCTTTCTTAATCGTGTTGTGTTATTCAGATCTCCAAGCGCCGGGACGCCTCTTGGCTGCGGCATCCGCGCGCTATATAAAAAACAGTTAACATAACATAACATAACCTGGCAGCCGGGAGGAGCTGCGCCGCGTAATAATACAGGTCAAACCTCAGGACTTCGAGGCCGCCTTCATCCCAGCATCTCATAACCGTGCGTAAAGCGACTCTACTGCACCCACTCGCCCAAAGCAGGGAGGTGAGGAGAGAGTTCAACGTGCGGAACACTCGGGGAGGCAGCGGACACAGGGAGTTCTGCAAAACATATAGGACCCTAGGAAGCATCACCATTTTGGCAATCGCCAATCGGCCCATGAGAGAGAGAGGAAGTGTGTTCCAAAAGGCAATAGATTTGCGGAGGGCTGCGAGTATTTTGTCGACATTGTGAGTCAGGAGAGTCTCATCAGATGTGGCCACCTGGATGCCCAAATACCGGAATGCCGTTCGTTCATATCGTAGGCCCAAATGTTGAAGATCCGTGACTGGATCTGGGACCATATTAGTTAGCGGGAAAACCAAAGACTTGGTAAGATTTATACGCAACCCGGAGGCTGCGCCAAATTGGTCTAGGAGCCGCAGCAAGGCGGGGAGGGCCTCAACCGGGGAGGTCAGGTAAAAAAGCGCATCATCTGCGTAGAGGGAGATCACATTGGTAGTGTCACCCACCACTATCCCCCAGGCCTGTAGCTCCATACGGGCGGAAAAGGCGAGGGGCTCAATTGCAAGAGCAAATAGGATTGGGGAGAGAGGACAACCCTGTCGGGTGCCTCTCCCCAATGACCATTCGGCTGAGCGGGCTGATCCCAGGCGCACCCTGGCTCGGGGCGCCTCATAGAGCACCCGGATCCAATTGCGAAACCTTTGTCCGAACCCCATCTTCTTAAGCACCTGCATTAGATATCCCCAGTGCACTGTATCAAAGGCTTTAGCTAAGTCGACCGAGACCAATACGTGAGGACCCTCTCGTCCTTGCACCTCATGTAGTATGTGATTTAGGCGACGCAAATTAATCGCCGTGTTACGACCCGGAATAAATCCGCATTGGTCGGGGTGGATCAGTCGGGTCATGAGCGGGGCAAGGCGAGTGGCCAACAGTTTAGTGAGGATTTTTGCGCCCGTATTTATCAACGTAATAGGACGATATGCCGCGGGATCAGTACTGTCACCGCCTGGCTTCAGGATCATGCATACCTCTCCCTGATTCCTGGTGGGCGGAAGGGTGCCAATGCGCAAAGCCTCATTGTAGACCTGCAAAAGGAGGGGGGCTAGGATATGGCCGAAGGTATGATAGAACTCAGCCGGATATCCATCTCCACCAGGGGTCTTAGCACGAGGGAGGGCGGCTATCGCCGCAGTAATCTCACCCAGTGCCAATTTTGTGTCAAGCTCCTTTACCGCAGCCTCCGGCAGAGTCTGGAGATGGAGGCCCTCAAGATACGATTGACCGATATCCTCCGAGACCAATGGGTCCGCCTCATATACAGCCTGCAGATGGCCTCGAAGAACCTCGAGAACATCAGACTCAGAATGGACCATAACTCCATTAGAGTTCCGTAGTGCTACTATCCTTTCAGGTGCGAACTCTCGTCGGAGTATCCAGGCCAACAAGCGGCCGGACTTATCCCCTTCGTGGTGGAGACGCTGTCTGTATTGGCCCAGCGTAAATTTGTCAAGCCGCGTGAGTATGTCATGTCTCGACACCAGGGCATCCCTCTCCGTCTGGTGATCTGACTCGTCCTGATCTGCTCGAGATTGGGCGCGTTGAAGCGCCACCTCCGCATCTTGTAATTCAGACAGTAATTGTTTCCGGACCCCGTACGAGAGGCCCATACATGCTCCACGCACTACTGCCTTTAACTCTTCCCACTTGGTGGAGTAGGGTAGTTCATCTCCCCCCCCAGTTGAGCTCCAAATAGTTTGATATTGATGCCGCCACATGTTCTCTGGCCACCTGATCCTGAAGCAGGTCAGCCGTTAGTCTCCACGTGCGCGGACGCGCAGTACGATCAGACCATTGCGCTACACATGTCACCGGGCGTGGTCCGACAGGTATCGAGCCTGGTGGGTAACTGTCAAAGTAAGGGAAGAGGTGAGATGAGCCACTAGAACGCGATCTAGTCTACTATGCGTACCGTGTGTCGGAGTGTAGCACGTGTAAATCTTCTGGGTGGGGTGGCAAGTACGCCACACATCTATCGCCCCAAGATCGTGCATCACGTCTCGCAGGCGCGCCGTCATACGGGGCTTAGTGCCCGCTCTGGGTGGATGACGGTCCAGCTTGTGGTGCAGTATGCAATTGAAATCCCCAAACCAGAGAAGGGGCGCGTCCAGACTTGGAGCCAAAAGATCCTGGATCTGCGAGAAGAAGGTCGGGTCATCAGTGTTCGGGGCATACGTGTTAAGGAGCAGGAGTTCCTTGTCGTCTAATCTAAGCTTCACTAATAGGTACCTGCCTTCCACATCCGCATCAATATACTGAACAGCACAAGGAATCCCCGGGGCCACCCACATGAGGACCCCCCTAGCATACGTGGAGAAGGAGGAGTGGAAAATCTGACCTCTCCATTTCTTGGACTGTGCGCCGTCGTCGTCTAGATGGGTCTCCTGTAGACAAGCAACCGAGACCCCATGACGTTTGAGGAAGGTGAGGACTCTGTGTCTTTTGGTGCAAGTGCCTAGGCCACGCACATTCCATGTTATAAAACTTGAAACCCATGGCCAATGATTACGCCCATGCGGGCAACAGTGGATGTGCAACATGAACCGGTTCCCCTCGGCCCTCACTGTATGTAAATCTGGGGGTGCAGCCCACGAAATGAGCTCCCCGTAAATCGGAATCAATGTGTACATGATGTCAGTGCCATTTCCTTCATAAACCCCACCCCACCCCCCAACAACCCCAGAACACTGAACTTTGGCAAAATCACCCCTCCCACCCCCACCCACGAGCAATAGGATAGCAACAACCAGAAACGCCACCCCGCCCTTCCCCCGCCAGTGCCAGGATGTGCACAGCCACCCCATACAACACACTCAACACCCACTCACTCACTCCAAACCAACTCCACCCACCCTCCCTCCCAGCTCCACGAAAGACCCAACAGTCCCAAGAAGATACCCGGGCATGTCTTCGTAACTCCGTCAGCAGTCTGGCCATGATATTATTCATAACTATGATCGGTTCCAATCTCCCCCCCCCCACCCACCGGGTCACTAGGCCTCCAGTCTTCCGGCACGGTCCATTGTTCAAGAAAGCCCCATCGACCAGGAGGGGGTGCGGTAGCCCATCACATTGTTAGTATAGGGTCACCCAAACGGAGGACATCCTTCCAGTAAGGCATAGTCAAGGCAATACAAGAGAACAAAAAAGAAAAATCATTCCTACCTTGATTCAGTTAGGGCCGTCTCCGGGACCACCGGTGCCGTAGAGTCTGCGCCCGGCAGCGTCTCCTGTAAGGTGTCCGGTACCAAGATCTCATCAGGAGCGGGAGCCCCGGGAGACCCTGAACTCGCTCTCGTCGGGGAGGTTTCCATATGAATAGCTCCATCCGCCCCCCCCGTGGGCCGAGTCTCTGGAGATCCACGGGACCCAGAACGGCGCCCCCTTCTACCACGGCGCCTCCTCTGTGGTCTGGTCCCCCAAGTTTCACGTGAGCCACCTCGCTCACCCGGGGGCAGGTCATCTCCCCTGATCTCAAGCCACTCCCACACCTCCGCTGGTGTCTCAAAGAAGTGCGCCCGGCCTTGAGAGAGTACCTAAAGTTTGGCAGGATATAGAAGCATATACTGAAGCTTCATTTCACTGAGTTTTTGTTTAACCCCTAAGTAGGATTTCCTTTGTTCCTGTACTTGTTGGGTATAGTCAGGGTAGCTAGACACGCGACTGTTCTCAATCATGAGGGACTCCGCTTCTCTCGCAGCTCTGAGGATACAGTCGAGGTCTTTGTAATTCAGGATCTTTGCAATGAGGGCTCTGGGAGTCTCACTCGGTCTCGGAGGGGGCACAAGGGCTCTATGCGCCCGCTCCACCACAAAGACGCTGGACAATCCAGTTGGACACAGTTCTGTGCGGATCCACGTTTCCAGGAAGCGTTCAGGGTTCCCTGCCTCCAGTCGCTCTGGCACTCCCAGGACCCTTATGTTGCTCCGACGCGCCCTCCCCTCTGCGTCCTCGGCACGTCTTTCCAATGCGCGGGTGGTAGAGGTAAGATGAGCAAGCGATTTCTGCAAAGATGCCACCTCTCCTTGTAACTGAGTGATGTTGCCCTCTGCGTCCGATACCTTGTCTGCCACCTTGCGGAGACCTGTGCGTAGAAGGTTGACATCTATAGAGACCGTCTCTATCTGGCGCTCCAGGGCTGAGTGGTATCCCTGAATAGCCTTAAGGATTTCAGCTCTAGATGGTTCCGCAGACCCTTCACCACCATCATCGGGCCCTGTCTGCCGCGTGATCCTCTGCGGCTGCAGGCGCGGGGTAGTGTACTGCACAACTGTGTTCGGTTGGGAGGCCTTCGAGGAACGGCCTGAGTGGCCTGCCATATCGACTATTACAGCGCCAAGACAGCGGGTTCCAGGGCGCTCGCCTCAGGGTCCACCGGCTAGAGAGGAACCACTCGACCAGGCCTGGGTCAGGGACAATAGTTGCCACGTGGTCACACCCGGTCTCACAGGTATCGCAGTGCAGGTCTCGCCCGGGGCAGTCCAGCCGACTCAGCAAGCAAGGCAGAATGGAAACGGAGCGTATCCGTCTGCCCACAGCACTGGGAGCACAGCGGGGTCCAGGGACCAGCACCTTCCTGCGGGAGTAAGGATCAGGACAGGCAGTAGCGCGGGCATATTCACTCCCTCATTTCATGTCTCTCCTCACCTTCAGGCAACGGCAGAGGGGCTGTCTGGCCTCGAGGATCGCCCCCCCGGAGGGGCACACAGCCGTAGGTTAGGCAGCGAGAGAGGCGCACCCTGCCACGCGCCTCCACAACCCCACTGAGAAGTCGCCTGATGAAACGGCGAAAATGGCGGGCGAGTGGGGAAGGGGGCGCAGAGCCACTGCTGTTCCAGAGGCGCCGCTCCCCGTGGCCCACCGAAGGCTGCAAGGTGACTCAGTTCAGGAGCGGAATGCAATCCGTAGCCCGGGGGGGGTGGAGGGAATCAGGTGCGCAGCTCCTGTGGGGCGCAGTGTAGGGACCAGGCCAGGTCGGGCACCCAATAAGTCTGGGCCTCTACACCAAGCACCCGCTTCAAATAGGTATCAGGGCTTTAGTACTCACGCCCTCCGCCGTTGGTCGCAAGCTCTCCGGCGGTCATCCAGGCAATCCCCGGCAATATCAGTGCCTGGGACGGAGCTCCGCCACCGGAGCGCGGTCAAAATGGACGGCACCTCCCTTCCGTCGCCGCCACCACCTCCGATCACCGGGGCTCCAAGTCGCTGCCCTCCGCTACCGCAGTCCGTCTCTGGGGGTCGCTGAGAAAAACGCCAGAGCCCATCAAGGATTTGCCCAGTCCGAGAGTCTCGGGCGGTTCGCCTGCAGTCCGGCTCCGCAGTGTAGGCCCAGACCGCGGTGTCGCGTGAGCCAGCGCACCGCCGCCAGCTCGGGCAGTGTCTCCACCTCCGCTCACGGGTGATTTCAAGAGCGCTTCTCCGGTTCGGGGGTCTCGATCGGTTGAGGGCGACTTCCGACACACTTTTCAGCTAGTGTGACAGCCCGGGACGGAGCTGGTGGAGCTCACGTCCTGTTGGCCATGCTGCTTGGCCACGCCCCCCGACCTCAGCCAGGTTAACACTGTTCCAGACACACCCAGATTTCTGAGACGATCAATCAAGATACTGTGATTTACTGTATCGAACGCCGCGCTCAGGTCCAAAAGGATCACAGCAGATGATCCTCCAGAATCGAGAATTTTCCTCGATTCTTCTAAGACAGCATACAAAGTATGTTATTTCCATGTTCATGTTTGCTTTTTAGGTGTAGTATGTCACTTGGTGTCTATGTTAATGTTAAAAGCACTATAATCACGATCTCCACTGGAGACATTGACCATACGTTCTTCCTCCTGCAAGGAATGATGGAATACATGGTAGTTGATAAACTACACACACCATAGAGGAGCATTTATATGAATCAGAATGACGCATGTATATATGATGCCTGCCAGTTTTCTGGCAGGCGCTTGTTACTCTAACAATGTTCTGTTTTATTTCCTACAGATACTACGGACCAATGAGTAAAATCGTATGTATTAAACCAATAGTGCACGCACATTAGGTGTGGCACTATACATTTCACTAATTCTTTATCTACCTCACTTACAGGTCACTTAGGAGTGGTACGCACAGGGCTGGTCCCTGTGTGGTCCTGAGGAAGAGCTTTGGGGAGGCTCGAAACATGTCGACTAATACTAGAGACGTCTAACTCATCACGGTTATGCTGTATTCCCTAGTATTTATCCCTGTTTTTAAACATATCGACTAGGAGCTATAATAACATTTTTCGCCCACTAGTTCGGTATTTTTAACATTTTATTTTCCCACTTCACATCACTGCACTACACGTTTTCTCACATATGTGCTGCTACGTAATCTTGCAAGTCGCAGCACGCCTCAATTAGCAGCGGATTGAGAGGACCCCTATGATGAAGCATGTCACCAAGGGCAAACCCTAGTGAGTGAGGGGACTGACTTTCTCACTCCACTTGAGCGGAAGTCTCTCATCACCCATAGGTAGGCTCTTATTCGGGAATTCCGGTTTTTCTGTGTTCATTACTGTAAGAAGGTAAACCTAGCCTAATACCCTCTACATCCCCCTTTTTTTGAGTGATTTTTTTTTTACTGAAGTGGAGTCCACCAGTCAGTTGGAAGAGCTCAGAAGGGCTGCAGAACATATTTCTGGTGTGGTGCAATTACATGAAGCTCGCTTTAATAAATTGAATTAAGGCTACAACTATTCGTGGACTTCCACGCATCTTAACAACAGGCCTTCTAGATAAATGTTTTATTCTATAAGCTCTTCTCACACATCTTCTTGACAGCTCATGCCTTCTAATAACTATATGCAACCTTGCAACCTGTCTACTTCAACACTTGTACACTTGTGTTAGGTGTATTAAACTGACTGCTGTAAACCCTAAGGAAAGGAGAATGCTGTCTCCCAAAACACAGCACCTGTTGTGTTCCAGTCTATGCACGCCTGTGATGCAACAGGCGTGCAGCGTAAGCACCACGTGACAGCCCTAAATAAAGAGGGGCCCCGCACGCACGTCGGCACTTGGCGACGGTGCGCGGAGCCGTAAAGAGCACCCATAGTGTCCGTGTCTTATTTATGGTGAGGCCCAGTGATGGCCCAGGTTTTATCCCCCAGGTGCCCCCTGAGAGTAGGCCCAGTAGCTTGGCCCCCATAGCGAACCCTGGCCCCCACGACACAACAACTGGCGACGAGGGTGGGATCCCTTGCTGTGCGCGCTGTGTGTACACCCTGGCGTGGGGCGGCTGCAAGAATCTGCCTCCACTTGCAGTGCTCATGCCCCGCTCGCCCCACACGCTGCGTGCGGGGAAGGTGAAGCCCTCGGCACCCCGCCCAGGACACAGGTGAGCTGCTGCCTGACCCTGCGCTCCGCTCCGGTGCGCAGCGGCGTCCACCTGCCCCGCTTCAACTAATCTGCGCACCGCCGTCCGTGCACACGCCTCTAAGCCCCGTGCAGCGCCGCATCTGAGCGGGCCGCTGGTGCGTGAACCACGCTGCTCGGGTGAAGCGGCGCCTCAGGCCTGGCCACGCCTCTCGCTACCGCGTAGGTGGGGCGCGGCCTGCAACATACCACGCATCACGCGGGCGTGCAGACAAGAAGCAGACCCCCGGGGCAGACTTGCACAGCGTCAAGGGGACAAGCAGAGAGCAGCACGCGCTGGTGGACACTGTTGGTTAAACACTTCACAGGCCAAAGGAAAAGACAGAAACACCTGTTGGGTGACCACATTACAGGCCGGCCTCGGAAATAAACGGACCACAGCACACCTCAGTCGTGCAGTCACCCACCAGTACCCAACCACCACGGGTCACCGCGCCATTCAATACCTCCTCAAAGGGTGTGCCCAACAGAGTACAGAACTCACCAAGTGACAAATCGAACGTAGCAACACCACCCAGGAGTCATGTCCACAAAACCTCCCATAGAACCATTCGTGGTAGAAGGCTCGCCATCATCACTAGCTCCCAAGTGGAAAGCTACTCATATTCTTTGAGGCCACAAAGGTTCACAAAGAACAGAAGAGGGCCATGGTACTCCACTTAGGAGGCAAGGATGTCCACAACATCGCCAAAACGTTGGTTGAGGCCATGCCGAAGACTCACCACTCACTCATAAATGCCCTGAATGCCTACTTCGAGCCAATGGCAAATCAAGAATATGAGAGGTTCATCTTCAGGCAAGCCAGACAACTGCCGGAGGAGTCGCTAGACGCATACCATGCCAGATTAAAATGATTAGCAATGTCATGCGGGTTCGTAGATGTCACCGAGGAAATACTGGGTCAAATAATTCAAGGTTGTGCCTCAGCCAAACTCAGGGAGCGAATCTTGGAGGAATCAGGGAAGCCCTTAGCTGACATCCTGACCTTGGGCCACACAAAAGAACTGTCTAAAGCCCGAGCTGCCCACATGGAGGCAGCCCTCCAAGCGCTGGTGAAGCCCGAGCCGGTCAACAAAATCAAAGTAAAATCACCGGAAAAATGGAACAAGAAGACCACTGGAACTCCGGCAGGAGCAGCAGGGAAGTCCTGTGGATACTGCGGAGGCCCATCCCATCAGGCCTCGGAATGCCCAGCGCGAGGAAAGAGGTGCTCAGGGTATGGTCGATTCAATCACTTTGAAAAAGTGTGCCGATCAAAGAAGTTCCGCAAGCCACAACAAGTGGTAAACGCCATACCGGAAGGTGACCCCAGCCAGAGTGACATGGACGATGATGAGGAAGAGGAAAGGACAGTGCACAAAGTACACATGATTGGCACGGCCACTCGGAGAGCCAGGAAACTTCCACAATGCTGCGTCAGGGTAGCAGATCAAGAGGTTATGGCGGTGGTCGACACAGGAGCAACCATCAATCTTATGAGTGCAGATCTATACCGGACAATGGAACACCCACCAACACTGAAGCCCTCTCCCATCACCGTATTTGCATAAGATCAGGACACTCCATTAAGGATCAGAGGAAAGTTCAGAAAGGCCATTAGTCATGGTGACAGGTCCGTCACCACGAACGTGTTTGTGTCGGAGGATGGACAGGGTATGTTACTGGGATGCCGAGCCGCGGAAGACCTTGGAGTAGTCACGTTTGCATTCGGAGTTCACCAAGAATCAGTGCAACAACTCATAGCGGATTTCTCGGACATCTTCAAAGGAATTGGGAAATTCACAGGTCGCCAAATACACCTACACATCGACCAGGCGGTCCAACCAGTAGCCCTGAGGCATCGCCGTATCGCATTCCACCTCCGACCCCTGGTAGAAGAAGAACTTAAAAAGCTAGAGGCAGCGGGCATCATCGAAAAAGTGACGGGTCCCACCCCGTGGGTTTCGCCCATAGGGGTCACCCGAAAGCCGAAGCAACCAGGAGCTGTCAGGATATGTGTAGATATGCGCCTCCCCAACATGGCCATCAAGAGGGAGCGACACATCACGCCCACAATCGATGACCTAATAGGAGAAATGGCGGGGCATGCTGGTTTTCGAAACTGGACCTCTGGTCCGGATACCATCAACACGTACTTGATGAAGAGACACGGAACATAACAACGTTCTCGACACACGTAGGACTCCGGAGGTACACCAGACTCAGTTTTGGCGTGTCCAGTGCAGCAGAGGTATTCCAAAACGTGATCCAGGAACTGATTGCCGACATACCAGGTGTAATCAATGTCAGTGACGACATTATGGTGCACGCCCGCACCATACCTGAACACAACCAGCGGTTAGCACAGGTGTTCTGAAAATTGAGGGACGCCGGCCTCACCCTACACCGAGAGAAATGCGAATTCCTGAGGCAGAGACTAGGATTCTTTGGGTACACATTCTCGGCTGACGGAGTCAACCCTGATCCAGACAAAGTAAAGGATGTCAAAGAAGCTGCTCCCCCCACCTCCGTCACCGAAGTCCGCAGCTTCCTGGGAATGGTCAATTACTGCGGGCGATTCATTCGGGATATTGCTAACCTGACACTACCACTGAGGGAACTCACGAAAGAATCCACACCCTGGACATGGGGACCGGAGCAAGAAAAGGCCTTCCGAGACATCAAAGCAGCTCTCTCAGACAACACCCCTCTGGCATTCTTTGACCCCCGGAAGCAGACCCTAGTGGCGGTAGATGCTGGGCCGGCAGGATTAGGGGCGGTGCTCATGCAAAAGCAGCGAGATGAAATGGACTGGACCCCTGTTGCATTTGCCAGCCAATCACTCACCGACACTGAACAACGCTACTCCCAGATTGAAAAGGAAGCCATAGCCATACACTGGGGGTGCAGACATTTTCACCTATACCTGTACGGGAAACCATTCAAAGTAGTCACGGATCACAAACCACTGGTCGCTCTCTTTTCGGGAACCTCAACGAAGCCCCCACCGCGCATAGAGAAGTGGATGCTACAGCTCAAAGACTACAATTGCCAGATAGAATATCAACCAGGGTCACGAAACCCGGCAGACTACCTCTCACGCCACCCAAGAGCTGCCACCCCGGCAGAAATGGAGGAGGCTGAGGATACAGAAGCCTACGTCCGGTGCGTCACCGCGCGTTCATGCCCGCGGCCCATCTCCATCAGCAACATCGCGGCCACTCTGAAGGATGACTGCCTGCAAAGGGCAAGAAGTGCCCTGCAAAGTGGGAATTGGCGTCGGGCCAAGCAGGAGTGGAAAATACTGACCCCAAACGCCCAACGCATCATGGAAAGCTTATACCATGTGAGAGGAGAACTGAATGAAGACAACTCAGGATGCCTGCTAAGGGGTCACTGGCTGGTGATACCCTCGGCCCTGACTGATCAAGTGGTGCAGTTGGCCCATGTTGGTCACCAAGGAATGGTGAAAACCAAAGCAAGGTTGCGGACCAAAGTATGGTTTCCACTGATGGATGATCTAGTGGAAGAAACCGTAAGAGCTTGTGCGGCCTGCCAAGTCACGGGAGATGCCCCTCGGGAGGCACCAGTCATAGCTGAGCCTCGACCTCAACAACCGTGGGAATGTTTCAGCATGGACTTCGGAAGTCTTCCTGATGGACGGCACACCATGGTGGTAATAGACGATCACTCAAAATACCCGGAGGTAGAAATAACAGCCACCACCAGTGCCACCGAAGTAATACCCAAACTGGAGAAAATCGTAGCGGCTCATGGTGTGATGCGAGAGCTCAGAACAGACAATGGCCCTCCTTTTCAAGGCCAGGAGCTAGCCACCTACTTGCACGCCCTGGGAACCCGGCATCGCCGCATCACCCCTCGGTGGCCACAAGCCAGTGGCGAAGCCGAGCGGTTCATGCGGACCCTCAACAAGGTCATCCGTATCGCTCATGACAAGGGAGAGTCACTGGAGATGGCAATATTCACATTCCTGCGAAGCTACCGACAAACACCCCACACCACTACGGAGGTAGCCCCAGCACATGTTCTCATGGGACGGGTAGTGGCAGATTCCATTCCCCATCACCCCCAGTGGACACCTGCGAGGACCGATGAAAGCAGGATCAAGGAGAAGCGACATAGGTCATATGCCCAGGCTAGCCGACGGAGGAGAGCTGTCCACACTCGAATTGTCGAGGTGATCTAGTACTGTTGAAGAACCGAGTAACCAGTGGGAAGTTCAGGTTGACGTATGAAAAGAGACCGTGGAGGGTCATCAGCGTGAAGGGTACGCGCATCATTGCTGCCCGAGGTCGCGAAGTGGTAACTCGGAATGTGTCACACTTCAAGCCCTTTCATCCGGAGATGCAAACGGTCACCAGGTCGGAGTGTCGACCATCTCGAGTGACTGCAAGTGCGGTGGCTGAGAACACCCAAGAACCTTGCAACCATCCGCTGATAAACACCTCTCCCGCCGGAGCAAGTGAGGGCCCCGATGAGGCGGAAGGATCCAGTGTGATGCCAGAGGGTCCGGAAGGCAATCATGGCAGCCGCAGCCCAACTCCCACGGCTGAGAGTGATGTCCAAGAGACCCGGGGGCCCTCCACCTACAAGCTGAGGAGCAACCCAGCACCTTCCTGCCGCCTTCGAGACTACCTCATGTAAGACTGCTCCAGTGTGTTGAGATGTATGTTTATAGTGACTTCGTTTATATGCTAATCATGAACATGAACAGTGCCGCATTACCTCAAAGAACAGCATGGTTCGTTCAGAGATTACACCGATTTTCTATGCATGCCTGTTTATTCTTTTCATATTTTAGGAGGAATGTTGTGTTCCAGTCTATGCACGCCTGTGACGCAACAGGCGTGCAGCGTAAGCACCACGTGACAGCCCTAAATAAAGAGGGGCCCCGCACGCATGTCGGCACTTGGCGACGGTGCGCAGAGCCGTAAAGAGCACCCATAGTGTCCGTGTCTTATTTATGGTGAGGCCCAGTGAAGGCCCAGGTTTTATCCCCCAGGTGCCCCCTGAGAGTAGGCCCAGTAGCTTGGCCTCCATAGCGAACCCTGGCCCCCACGACACAACAGCACCTTAGTTAGGAGAGATTTAATTTCATGAATTATTCTGCTACTAAGTGATAAGACTCTGAGCCACATGCATCTTTGAACTTTTAATGGATTTTAAAGACTAGGAATTGGATAAAATTAACACACTTGCACTTCGAAATTCCTTTGGACTATTTTGTTTTATTGCTATAAATTTGAAAGAATGGACAATTGACTGTTATTCAACCACAAACTGTGAAATGAGGTTTGAAAGCTCTGCATACAACTTTCTGCTGTTTACAAACTTTTTGAATTTTAAAATATTGCTATAAAGAGGCTGCCACGAGTGATTTATAACTCAGATGTGTGTGGTGCAACCAAACGAGCCAAGTGAAGGTTTGGTATTAGCAATATGGTATAGGAGTGCGTGCCCTTTACCCCTATTTCCACCAGCACTACAATATTCATTTTTAAAAATCTACTGCATCTGTCAGTGAAGCACAGAGAAGCAAATGAGCGTGGTTTGTTAGACTACTTTCCCACTCCTACGTGAAATGTAATGGCCTATAGCAGTATTCTGGCGAGAGTCGAATAGAGCCACATAACGCATCACAGTCAAAAGGAGTGACCACGCCCACTCGAGTGATGGCTCCACCCCCAATGTTTCCACTTTTGGTCAAAGCTCTTCCAATGGATGATGACCCATGCTCACAGAGCACTTGGCCACGCCTTTGAGCACAATTGGGGCGTCCTGGAAAAGATTGTTTTCGACATCGCACCTTGATTCGCATTTAATAACTTATTATTATTAAACAGGTACAGGAAAATAAAAGATAAGAAGGAGCGCAGATACAACCCAATTAATGGAGAAATCCTTTCCGGGGTTTTGAGGTAAGTGAAGAATCATACATTTAATCCAGCAATTTTCAAAAGAGGAAAAGAAAATAATGATAATTATGCTCCTAAACTTTCGATGTAACCTTGTTTGCAGAAGAAACGCTTCTTTGTCAAGAACAACAGTGAAAGCGCGCTGAACGCAGCATTTAGGAGGATTACATCGAGTGCCGGAGAATACATTTAAAGAGCGTCCTTTTTAGTTTTGCTTAATTGACACAACATTAAGTGATTAAAATAAACCAATGGTTTCGTGTATTACATGGTAAAGATTAAACATTTAAAGGGATTCATTTGACTGGAAAATCAATCCGGTGATGTGATTACATTGGGATTTGATTAAGAGGCGGTCAAGTGGAGAGGAAAAATGTTTCTTTTGATTTTCAGGCAGTAAGTGAATGTTAGCCACATGCTATAGACGTGTCTTGATGGCTCAGATTGGTGAAATGTATAAAGTCGAATAAAAACAGTTGTTTGTACGGTAAAAGAATGCGCCTATTAACACCCCATAGGCAACTCTATCTGCAGTTATGGCTGACTTTGTACTGTGGAATGTATTAGATACATATTTCTGCAGTACATAACACAGAAACATCTTTTTACCAAACATTTATAACATGCTTATTTCATATGAGTCATTTGATGTGTGGCATAGGAGTTTTTGGATCATAAAATGCCAATGCAGCAATGACATTGCTTTGTAAAAACCGAGCAAACTGACTTTGACGCTAAAACAAACTGACTTTGACACTAAAACAAACTGACTTTGACGCTAAAACAAACTGACTTTGACGCTAAAACAAACTGACTTTGCTTCAGATCTGTCCCATCTCACATTTTAAGAGTGAAGGACCATGTGTACTTCTATCTCTTGTTACAGAGTCAGCAACGATAGTGTAAATGAAATTGCTCTTTTTAAGACACTA
Organism: Lissotriton vulgaris; assembly: GCF_964263255.1. Taxonomy (NCBI): domain Eukaryota; kingdom Metazoa; phylum Chordata; class Amphibia; order Caudata; family Salamandridae; genus Lissotriton; species Lissotriton vulgaris. Next base: position 47,011,617 of record NC_141687.1, on the reverse strand, counting down.
TCAAGCGGAGCTCTGACAGGGCACCTGCCTACAAGGGGCTCTCAAATCCACCTTCAAGGAGCATGTGGATTGTCACCTCCATTGTGAAAACACCCTGTATTTTACTTAGATGCGCTGCCCCCAGGGGAGCACGAGTTCGCGGCTGCCCTGGGGGTAGTGCGTTCTATGTATTAGGGCGCACTCTCACTGTTTGCGCCAAGCACACCTGTTTTAAGGTGCACCAGGTGCAAACAGGGAAGGTGCACCCTAAAACTTAACATGGCCCCAGATGTGCAAAACGTATTTTGTTTGTAAACGGCTCGATTCACAGAATCGGACAGTTTTTGAACGGAAAAAGGCGTTTTCTCAACATACAAATGTCTAATTTGCGATTCAGTAACCTATTACTGAATCGCAAATTGGGTTTCCAATTCGGTATTAGAAAGGGGAGTGGTTAGGGCGTCCTTTCCTAATACCAGATCGCTGGGGTATGTGTGAATGTTTTGCGATCAAAATGCAGTCACGAAACATTTGCATTTTACCTCCTACTTCAAGTAGGTGGTAACCCATTCACAAATGGGAAGGGGCCCCCAAGGCAGTGCTTAATTGAGCCGGTGGTTTCTGGTGCTTGACACCGGCACTTAACGGCACTTAATTGTCAGCACTGGCGTTTAGAACAGTCTGCCACCTGGTGGCGCTTTTTGTCCAATTTAGTGTTGAGCGTAACAGCTGCTTAATAATTCATCTGACAATTAAAATGACGAATACCTTCCTCCCATGCCATTCCTAAAGCTTTGTGGGGCTAAAATAGTCTTAATTGTCCTGCTTTTTGAGTGTGATGGTTAGTAGTTTGTTGGTTCTGTCATTGGCAGTGCTGGCAAGGACAATAGGTGGCGCATGCTGCAGTGCCTTCCTAAAGAGGGCCCTGGCACTTTTTAATTTTTTATTTTATTTAGCACTGCCCCAAGAGACCTCTTCGCTTTTGAAACGTATAAACAGTATGCATTTAAAAAAAAAAAAAAGATTGCTTTATTGAAACGCATTCACAGACATGGTGGTCTGCTGTCCCTGTGGCTTTTGCGATTCCCAATGGGTCACAAACGCAGACTTACCTCATTAATATTGATGAGGTGGGTATATTTGCGACCCACTGTTAATCGCAGAATGTGTAATACATACTTTCTTGTTATGTTATGTTATATGGTGGATTTCTATAGCGCTCAGCTACTCCGAAGAGTGTCCTGGCGCTGGAAGATCCTCAGTCATACCGAAGGGGAGCGGTGAAAGAGTTTCTGAGTAAAAAGAAGAGTTTTGAGATTTTTTGTGAAAGCCAGGAGATTGTCAGTCGTTCTTAGAGGTAAAGGAAGGGCATTCCACATCTGGGGTGCCAGGCGCTTGAAAGAGCGCCCCCCGCATCGGGCACGCCTAATCGTAGGCGTGACAGCCATGGCCTGAGTGGAAGATCTCAGAGATCTGGAGGGTGTGTAGAAGCTCATCCTTCTCTGAAGGTATCTGGCGCCGAGACTGTGGAGGGCTTTGAATGCCATGGTGAGCGTTTTGAAAGCAATGCGCTTCTTGATCGGGAGCCAGTGCAAGGTTTTAAGAAGGTCACTGGCTCTTGCTCTCCTAGTGAGGCCGAAGATGGCTCTAGCCGCCGAGTTCTGGACGACTTGCAAGCGAGCTAAAAGGATGTCGGGAAGGCCCAGGTATAACAGATTAGAGTAGTCAAGGCGCGAGCCTATCAAGGCCTGTACGGTAATTCTTGTATGATCAAGGGACAGCAGAGGGAGAAATTTTCTAATCATTTTTAGGGTGGCGAAACATTTGCCAACTAGGCCAAGAACCTGGGGTTTAAGGGAAAGGCTGTTATCTATTTGGATTCCCAGGTTTTTAGTGACCGTCGAGTCGCTGTCCGGGGGAAACATGGCCACAGGCCACCAGTCCTTCCACCTGGGGTCTGCTGGGCAGCCGAAGAAGAGCACTTCCGATTTTTCGGAGTTGCACTTGAGGCTTTTGTGTTCAAACCAGTTGAAAACAGCCTCAAGGCAGCCCCTGATGTTTGCAACGTGAAAGTCAGAGCCTTTGTCGCCCGTGAACAGGAGCTGGGTATCGTCCGCGTACGATACGATCTGAGCCCCGTAAGCCTCCGCCAGTGCCACCAGAGGGGTCATATAGATATTAAAAAGAGTAGGGCTCAAAATAGAGCCCTGAGGAACTCCAACCTCCAGAGGCGGCATTATGGCGGAGAAAGGGGGGGCCCAGACTGTCTGCTGGCGGTTGGCAAGGAAAGATCTGAACCAGCTGAGCACCGTCCCCCTCAGGTCAATCTCCCAGAGTCTAAAAAGGAGACGGTCATGGGGGACGGTGTCAAAAGCCGCCGACAGATCAAGCATGACCAGCATGGCCTTGCCCCCACCATCTAGGGTTTCTTTAATGGCCTCAGTGACCTCGAACAGAGCTGTTTCTGTGCTCATATTGGAGCGGAACCCCGACTGTGACTGGTGCAGAATGTCATGGGCCTCGAGAAAGTTGACGAGGGAGGTGTGGGCATGCTTTTCGACAACTTTCACCAGGGCCGGCAGAAGGGAAATGGGTCTGTAGTTAGCATGGTTCCTAGGGTCCGAGTTGGGTTTCTTCAGGAGAGGTAGGATCAGGGCCTGTTTCCATGGCTGAGGAACCATCCCTGTGCTGAGGGAGAGGTTAAGAAGCAGATTAATTAAAGGGTTAAGTACCGGAGCCACCTGGGCCAGGATTTTTGTGGGACAAGGGTCAAGAGGGGAGCCTGATTTGAGCTTGGAGAGAGGCTCAAGGGAGATTTCAGGAGTCAGCAACGGAATATCCCAGAGGGCCGGGCCCGTGGAATTCTAAAAGGGAGGGGACTGAGGCTCTTCCTGGATTGTTGTCATCCTGGTAGCCGCAAAAGTGGCCTGGATGGCATTGATCTTGCTGGCAAAGAAGTTGGCCAGTCCGGTGGTCCAGAGCTCCGAATGCATAGTCCTAGGGGTGCACCAGGAGGGGGAAATGAAGTCCTTCACTACCCTAAAAATTTCTTTGCAGGAATTGGAGGCTGCATCAATTCTCTTTGCTAGATAGGACTTTTTGCCTGCGGTGATGGCGTGGTGGTACTCTCTGATAGACTCTTAATAAGCTTCCCTAGACTTAGAATCATATCATACTTTCTTACATAAGTGTTTGCAATGTCCAAATAGCGAATCTCAAAAATTCGCAAATTGGTAATCAAAAACAGTAGCGGCCAGATTCATCAACGTAAAATCGGCTCGCAAAGGGCCAGATTCGGAGAATCTGGCCCTTTGCGAGCGCAATTTTTGCATTTGGGATTCATCATCCCAAATGCAAAAATCGCTATTATAGAATTCCCAATTTTACGAGGAATTGCATTTAAGGAATCTCTATTTGAGATTCCTTAAATGCAATTCATGAAACATTTAAAAATTGCGAATTCGCAATTTTGGGCTGCTATTTACCACGAAGTCAAACCTCGTGGTAAATAGCGGAAACTTAGAAAAATGCACTTAAGTGCATTTTTTTAAGTTCTATGTTACACACACACATGTCCTAGGGACATGTGTGTGCGTAACACCAGCCTCCAATTTCATTTTATGGGTGCAACAGGGTGTCCTTTGGACAAGCCTGCACCCTTGAAATTGCAAACTCAAAATGCGAATCGCTAATAGCGATTCGCACATTGATATGTCTTCCCATTCATTCCTATGGGCCTTTAGGCCCATAGGAATGAATGGGGAGTTATTCCTTATTTGCGATTAGCAATTAGCTAATCGCAAATAAGGAAGCTGTATGAATCGGAGAAGTGTGGCTCACTGGTTAGAGGAGGCAGACCCGAACGCTGAGATCAGGCCCGGGACCAGGGTTCAATTCCCGACGCGGCAGGGTCTTGAGCCCAAAATGTCCACGGACTCGGTAATTCTCGCTTCGGTGCCTACTCGAATCACAGGTTCACACTCTGCAACTCTGGGCAATAGCTTGCTTAATCTCCACAACGGACCCCGCGGCGGGATGCCTGGCTTTCACCTTGGGGATACCAAGTAGGGGCTATCTCACAGGGAAAAACCAGGACGGGTTCCCAATGCAAAGCGCTTTGAGACCTGGCGGTGATATTGCGCTATATAAAAACCCATCCATCCATCCATCCAATCGCAAAATAAATTCCGATTTGTACATGAATCCCGTTTTGCGAGTCTGTAATAGCGATTCCTTAATAATCGCTATTACAGACTCGCAAAACGGGACTTTGATGTAAGCTCCGTACATCTGGCCCAAAAAAAACAGGCTTGGTCTGTGCTCTCCATGCTAAGAATGGGTATTTATATAGCGCTTTCTACCACAAAAGAGGCATTGTACCGTCTTTCGGACAGGTAGTGTGCTAGTCCGTGCGGACCAATGTGCCTCGATGAGACCTGAAGTGCTGTAGTTCAGGAGAAGTGGTACTCGTCCATTCTTTGTGCCAACCCTGGCTGCCGGAGGTGGCCTTGTGAACCTACAGATATTCCCACAAGTGTGAACATGCACACTGCCAGGCACAAGTCAGTGGCAGCGATGCCTATTAACGGTGTGCTAGTAGACGTACACGGAGATATACAACTTAACTATCTAGCTGTATTATACAAACTTTGCATTGTCCAAAAAAGTCAAATCCATGTACACTATTTTGCTGTTTGTAAAACACCGAATCGAGTAAATAAATGTTGCTGCAGTAGGTTTGTGCACCAGAGTAAGACTAAGGAAATGTATAGTGGGGTCACTGGAGTATATTCTAAATCTTTTTACATATGTAATAGATATTTATCAAAGCAATACTCGTTCAGGAATAACCTTTTAAATTATGCAATGCAAATGAAACGAACTGATGTTGCCTTCAGCTAAGTCAATATCACATTTGTAAATTTGCAAAATCAATTATGCCCTTTTCTTAACATATAAACAGAACACATTCCGTTTCCCTTTGTAAACGAACTTCATGTATATACGAATTACACAAACCTCCTCCCAAAGGCTTCCAGGCACTATAAGCAAGTGTGAGGGTGTGTTATATTCATGCTAATGTCAATCACGTGTATTTGTGCAGACTGTAATAAGAAAGCAGTAGTTACAAGAGTACCCACCTCCTGGAGGAGCTGCTGCCAGCAGGGCTGCTCGGGGCACGCCAGCGGTCCATCGGTATCTGAAAGGAGACGGACACGCCCAGTTATAATATATGCACAGTCTGATGATGATGATGATGATTAGCATGTGGTCAGGATGAGGGGATTAGGACTCGTGTCTCTAGGTTCGCGTCCCCCTCCCTTCACTGACAGGAGACAGGACACGCCCAGTTATACCTCATGGAATGCTTGGTATTTAGGAAGACGGGATTAGGAACTGGGGCAGATTTAGCGAGAGTGCCCTGTGCACCACACTGACTGTCACTCCACCCTTCTTAATTAGGGTCAAGAAAACCATCAGCTTTCCATTGAAGGAGCCTGCTTTGGTTCGCTCGACACAAAGCCACAGATTAAGGAAAGGCGCACTTTTTTAAAATCCCGGAGGAAGCACACTCATGGTTTGATGCCAAGGGAGCCCCTGAGGCCGGGCCCACGGAGAGTCAGTTGCTGCCAAGCAGCCCTGGATTCAGAGGAAAGACCCTGCAGGCGATGTGAAGCAAGACCCCCTCGAGAAGAAGCAGCTAAAGAGCGGATCACTATAGTGTAGGAGATCGAAAGGCACACTAGCCATAAATCATCAAAGTCAGGGGAAGATCAGGGGCACCACATGGATGTAGACAACGCTGAACTGGAGGAGGCCTTGCTATCCATGAAACTAAACAACCTGAGAGCCAGTACTGAGATCTCTCTTTATATGAGATTACCTGCGCGCAAAGAATTAAACTGAGTGCGGGACAGGGACGCAGTTCACAGATTAAATCTATTTTATTTATAAATCAATTATTTGAAAAGAATCAGTTGGTTCAAAGTTTACCAAATGCTCAACACAATTGCAAACACAAACAATACAGGGACAACTATTCATAAAAATGATATATTTTTAAAGTAGACATTACTAGAAAAACAATTCATGAAAAAATTCATGAAAACACATCCTAACATATCAAGTTGATCAACAATTCACATTCATTCTCTCATGCACAGCACACACTCACAACTATATATACAATTATAATGTCACAAACTAATTGTTGGAATACAAATGAGTGAAAAATATATAACACCATAGACAACCGTTCTGGGAGAACAAATCAACTTATTTTTATAATTTCCACCGAATCTAGTTTGAATTTGGTGGTCTTATGGTGTGGTAGAATGGTCTACGCGTTTCGAACCCTTAATGGTTTAGGGGGTTCTCATCAGGACCTCATAGCTGTGAAAAGAAAAATGAGGGCTGGGTCAGATATCAAATTGGGTCTGTGTGGTGGTTCTAATCGCCTCAGCGCATTTACGCTTCCTACCTGGTGTGCGAAATCACTCTCTGAATAGCCACCCGGGCGTTGGCCAACTGTAAGACAAATTCAATGGGACAGTATATCAGCCTACCATCCACAACTGCATTACTCCACTGCGAGTATTCAGTGAAAAAACCTCAATTCGTACTCACATGCACAACGCTTGGGGCCGTAGTGAATAATCTGTGGGTGCTTTCCCTTTCTGCTGTGCTTTTGCTGTCCATGCCGTCACTTGGACCTTGGACCAAGTACAGCTGCCGGACACTGGCCACTGGCCATGTCCTTCCACTGAACACATGCTTCCCACTGTACCTTTTTTTACTTTAGAAAATGCACTGTCCAGGAATGCACATGTCGGCAGCCCACGACTACAAGCTATCCTGCATTTGCCACACTTCTTGAGGCAATACAGGGGATGGCCAGACCTTGTGCAGCTTGACTCTGCGGAATCCTGCAGAGTTACCCTGCAAGATTCCGCGGAGTTCCGTGAGTGGCAGCGTTGCAGAGCGTTGCACTGCCCTTGCGGATTTCTATCACCAGGAGCTCGTCCCACGCTGTGAAATCAGCACAGATGGCACCACGTGGTGCACCAGAGAGCACTGCTTCTTTCTGCCCCGTCTCCAGCTGTACCTGTCACAACGCGAGCAGCAGCTTCTCATTACAAGCAGAAGCGACCTCCGCCGCCGCCCACATTGAGACATCTCTCCGGGAGGCGGTCTGACGCTTTCACTCCTCGCCCGCACTTGTCAACTCACCGTTGACGAGCCACGCGGGGAAAAACCTACACCATGCGGCAGCTGGTGGAGTTTTTCTGGAGAAGGAAGATGAGCGGAGTTTACCACCCAACCCTAGAAAATACCCCTTTCAGAACTCACTCCGCTGCAAAGGGAATATAAGTGCAATCTTTAAAATTGTCGGTAGCGCCATACCTGCGGGCTATCCTTCCAAACAATGGTCATCTGGATAGTGGAGGCGAAGCCGGTCCTCTTACGCTGTTACTGACATATAAAATGTGTATTGGTGTGCAGCTCCCATAATGCAACTGGCTGCTTGCCCGAAGCTAGGATTGGCTGTCCATTTAGAAGTGTTAGAATCTTGCTGCGAAGTGCCAGTGCTAAGCAGGGTGGTAGTGCTGTCCCATTAGAAGTGTTAGAATCTTGCCGCCAAGTGCCAGCGCTAAGCAGGGTGGTAGTGCTGTCCCATTAGAAGTGTTAGAATCTTGCCGCCAAGTGCCAGCGCTTAGCAGTGTGGTAGTGCTGTCCCATTAGAAGTGTTAGAATCTTGCCACCAAGTGCCAGCGCTAAGCAGTGTGGTAGTGCTGTCCCATTAGAAGTGTTAGAATTTTGCCGCCAAGTGACAGTGCTACACAGTGTGGTAGTGCTGTCCCATTAGAAGTGTTAGAATCTTGCCGCCAAGTGCCAGCGCTAAGCAGTGTGGTAGTGCAGTCCCATTAGAAGTGTTAGAATCTTGCCACCAAGTGCCAGCGCTAAGCAGGGTGGTAGTGCTGTCCCATTAGAAGTGTTAGAATCTTGCCGTCAAGTGCCAGTGCTAAGCAGGGTGGTAGTGCTGTCCCATTAGAAGTGTTAGAATCTTGCCGCCAAGTGCCAGCGCTAAGAAGTGTGGTAGTGTTGTCCCATTAGAAGTGTTAGAATCTTGCTGCAAAGTGCCAGCGCTAAGCAGTGTGGTAGTGCTGTCCCATTAGAAGTGTTAGAATCTTGCTGCGAAGTGCCAGCACTAAGCAGTGTGGTAGTGCTGTCCCATTAGAAGTGTTAGAATCTTGCTGCGAAGTGCCAGTGCTACACAGTGTGGTAGTGCTGTCCCATTAGAAGTGTTAGAATCTTGCCGCGAAGTGCCAGCGCCAAGCAGTGTGGTAGTGCTGTCCCATTAGAAGTGTTAGAATCTTGCTGCGAAGTGCCAGCACTAAGCAGTGTGGTAGTGCTGTCCCATTAGAAGTGTTAGAATCTTGCCGCGAAGTGCCAGCGCCAAGCAGTGTGGTAGTGCTGTCCCATTAGAAGTGTTAGAATCTTGCTGCGAAGTGCCAGTGCTACACAGTGTGGTAGTGCTGTCCCATTAGAAGTGTTAGAATCTTGCCGCGAAGTGCCAGCGCCAAGCAGTGTGGTAGTGCTGTCCCATTAGAAGTGTTAGAATCTTGCTGCGAAGTGCCAGCACTAAGCAGTGTGGTAGTGCTGTCCCATTAGAAGTGTTAGAATCTTGCCGCGAAGTGCCAGTGCTACACAGTGTGGTAGTGCTGTCCCATTAGAAGTGTTAGAATCTTGCCGCCAAGTGCCAGCGCTAAGCAGTGTGGTAGTGCTGTCCCATTAGAAGTGTTAGAATCTTGCCGCCAAGTGCCAGCGCTAAGCAGTGTGGTAGTGCTGTCCCATTAGAAGTGTTAGAATCTTGCTGCGAAGTGCCAGCACTAAGCAGTGTGGTAGTGCTGTCCCATTAGAAGTGTTAGAATCTTGCCGCCAAGTGCCAGCGCTAAGCAGTGTGGTAGTGCTGTCCCATTAGAAGTGTTAGAATCTTGCTGCGAAGTGCCAGTGCTAAGCAGTGTGGTAGTGCTGTCCCATTAGAAGTGTTAGTGAATAATCTGTGGGTGAAAGGAAGATTACATGAGCCGCCAAGAGGGGTTTGCCAGGGTATAAAATCTTATTAAGCTTGGCCAGCGGTTTTGCTTACTTGATTGAATTGATCGTCAGTTCTCTATAGGGGAAGATTCAGGTACGGCAAAACTCAGGTCTGACCTGAGTTTTGCCATACCTGAATCTTATATACCCTGGCAAACCCCTCTTGGCGGCTCATGTTCCCCGTTTTAGAAGAAAAAAATGGGGAGGTTCCGAATTTTCCACACTTGCTCCTGCATTTTGGAACTCCCTCCCGGCCCATTTGAGATCTTGCACCCAGTACTCACTCTTTCGCAAGGCACTCAAAACTTTTCTCTTTACCCAAGCCTTCCCTTCTTAACTGCCCTTTAGGTGACCCCGTTCTTCTGCCCCTCAGGAATTCGTAGTACCTCACAGCGCCATGAAACCGCTCGGTGTACGTGCGCCTAAGAAATATTTTAAACTCTAACTCAAACTCATGTAATCTTCCTTTCACCCACAGATTATTCCCTACGGCCCCAAGCGTTGTGCATGTGAGTACGAATTGAGGTTTTTTCACTGAATACTCGCAGTGGAGTAATGCAATTTTGGATGGTAGGCTGATATACTGTCCCATTGAATTTGTTTTACAGTTGGCCAACGCCCGGGTGGCTATTCAGAGAGTGATTTCGCACACCAGGTAGGAAGCGTAAATGCGCTGAGGCGATTAGAACCACCACACAGACCCAATTTGATATCTGACCCAGCCCTCATTTTTCTTTTCACAGCTATGAGGTCCTGATGAGAACCCCCTAAACCATTAAGGGTTCGAAACGCGTAGACCATTCTACCACACCATAAGACCACCAAATTCAAACTAGATTCGGTGGAAATTATAAAAATAAGTTGATTTGTTCTCCCAGAACGGTTGTCTATGGTGTTATATATTTTTCACTCATTTGTATTCCAAGAATTAGTTTGTGACATTATAATTGTATATATAGTTGTGAGTGTGTGCTGTGCATGAGAGAATGAATGTGAATTGTTGATCAACTTGGTATGTTAGGATGTGTTTTCATGAATTTTTTCACGAATTGTTTTTCTAGTAATGTCTATTTTAAAAATATGTCATTTTTATGAATAGTTGTCCATGTATTGTTTGTGTTTGCAATTGTGTTGAACATTTGGTAAACTTTGAACCAACTGATTCTTTTCAAATAATTGATTTATAAATAAAATAGATTTAATCTGTGAACTACGTCACTGTCCCGCACTCAGTTTAAATCTTTGCGCGCAGGTAATCTCATATAAAGAGAGATCTCAGTACTGGATTTCAGGTTGTTTAGTTGCATTCAAGAGGCTTGGCCTTACCTACTGTGGGTGGGAAGCCCACACCCAGTGTTGTGTTTTCACTTGCTATCCATGAGGCATGGCCCACTGACCCTCATGACAGCGGGCTTGATGGATAACTGATGGACACCCGCACATCATTGTTGGTTTAACCTGTTGCCCATGGCATGAGGGGAATCAATGGGAAAGCAATGTTTTTTAGTTTTTTTTAAAATGCAGTGCAATTCCCTTAATGGAAAATGGGACGCGTTTCAGAAAAAAAATGTAAAGGTTTTTTTTTTAAAGTAGGCAGTGATCCGTGGGACCTCTGCCTGCTCTTAAAAATATTTTTAATAACCCGAATGGGTTACCACCTACTTGAAGTAGGTATTAAATGCAAATGTTTTGCGCCTACATTTCGGTCGCAAAACATTCACACATACCATTGTGAGTCACTGTTAGAAATGGACGCCCTAAGCACGGCCCTTCTTAATACCGAATTGCAAATCCATTTTGTGATTCAATAATAGGTTACCAAATTGGAAAATGGGCATTTGTACATAAAAAAATACTTTTTTGTGGTTGCTAATGGCCTGATTCTGCAAATCGGGCAGTTTGCGACCTATAAAAAGCTATGCACATCTGGCCCTATATGTAGACCGGCCAGGCCTACTGAGGTGGTGCTGAGATGTATACCCTACGACAGTATACTCACCTGGAATGTTCAGGCCTGGGGCACGCACATCAACCATTAAAGAATTTATGCTTACTTTTAACGCAGAGGTATACACTTTGCATACTTACAAGAAATGCCCCATGATCACCACAGAACTCGATAAACTGGCGAAACACACTGATGGGCCTAGAAACTCTGATTACACCGGGGGATAGAACATCTGGGTCACACCACCCAGGGTTCTGTTCCAGCGGACACACTCCAAGACAGACCAAGAGGGCCGGTATGTAATGCTGGAAGGGATGCTTGACGGGCAGCAAATAGCTTTGATAGGGGTGCACTCCCCTAATTCACAAGTGGAGACCTTTCTCACCACACTCACCACCTCTTTGCTCTCTGATCCAACTTTAGGCAGGAAAAAAAAAGCAAAGCAGATGGCAGCGCGAATGAAAGTTAATTGCTGTAAGAGGGAGAGCAGGAAGTGAGGCCGGGCACGCGCTGGCTTTCAAGTCGATGCCAGATGCCATGTAACTTAGAAAGTCCTAAAAAGAATGCCCAGTGTATGTGTTGACTCTGTCTACTCTAAGAAAATGAGGCTCACTGAAGTATCTGAAAGGCAAAATGCCAGCGCTACACACATTTCAAAAGTCGGCCCTGGTTAAATGTAAAATACGTATATCTTTTTGCATGCAAATGATGGGATGCGCCCAGATTTCACCCTTCGCCTCTCCAGACTCCCTAAGTGGAGTAAAGGAGCTATATATATCAAGCTCCAATAAATACCAAAAAAAAGACCTGTCTATTTATCATAAAGATTAGCACGAGGCTGGCGCTATCCCCCCCCCCCCCCCAATTCGAACCGATATAAAGTGTATAGGCGCAACATGTCGGCACTACACAGAATACCAATGAATACATTAATACACAGCTAACTAAAGAAATGTGTCTCTGCTTCGCAAGCGAGATCGCGGTACGTACCTAGCATTTCATCAATCGTTGCACGCTATCTAAGCGCACTGAAGTGCCTGGAAGGCAGTGTGTTGGCGCTAAGCAAAACACCAATAACTGCATTAATGTGTCTTTTACTGGGTAGGAATACAGCATGGCGAGCCTAGCTCCCTCTATCACTCTAGATTCTCAAAATATTCTGATGACCACGTTGACGCTCTACAAAATACAAACCAGTAGTCTAGTAATATTTATGTGCATCCTGCTGGAAAACACGAGAGTGCACTCTGCTCTTCTGCTCTGGAACATCGTGCGCTTTGTTGGCGCTATACCAAACAGCAACACACAGTTGAATCATATAGATGTCAACATCTCCTTTATGATGGTTCAGCACTCTGACAGCACCGACCACACAGTCTGTGGGTTGCATAAGGGTCGGGGTCAGAGAGATACGATGTTGCTTTCATTTTTAAACCGTTTACATGTGTGTCTGTATTTTTGCCTATAAAGCGCTGCGTTTCGCCGAAGGCAGCTCCAGGAGAGCCAAACAAAATACACCAAACAATCGACCGTTGAAGATATCACAGAAAGAAAGGAAAGATTAATTAAACAGTAACAGCAAGATCACACAATGCACCGTATAGATGTCAGGAATTTGTTTTTATAGTTCTTTACTGTTTATATCGAGGTGTCCCTGGTTTTAATTTTTTAGAGTAGAAAACCCCTGCGGCGCGTGTTGTTTATTGAGTGCACAGTAACTTACCCGCACATCTGGAAACTTGTGTAATAATAGCGCAATGGAGCTGTTCATTTCTAGGCGCATCTAGGCTCAACGGAGCAATTGCTTTATCACAAACACGCGCTTCGTGTTGGTGTGCGCATCATTTGTGAATGCTCCTGAGCAGGAGAACGGGGTCACAGGTGGATGGCTTTATTTGCCTGGGCTCACACACTTTTGTTCTGTAAAGCCGGGATTAAAACGAGCCCGTCTGGTTCCATCTGTCAACTGCTCACGTTGAGTCAGCTTAACCGTTTTCACTCCATCTGCAGTTGCTTTGCTTGCACACGAGGAACTTGTTTTTATGAATTCTTTAAAGTGGTAAATTGAGTGTTTTGCAAACCACCAATGTAATGCACCTGTCCTGAATACGTTTAGCATGAAGTGACAGAGCTTGCAGTCGGCACAACTTTCCAATTTCTAAACAGCAGTGCTCCCCCTCTCCCATATATCTTTGTGAAGGAAAGGAATCGCATTCCTTTCTGATCAGCAGTGCGCTCCCACATCATATATCTCTATGAATGAAAGGACTTGCATTCGTCACCCATCTTATTCAGTATCTCTCTTAAGTGTATCTAAATTAGTTAAGTAACACCATCTTCTGACACTTCAAAGTACGCATTTTTGGGAGCATTCATTGTCTGCTGATGGGCGGGTGAGAATGAACAATGTAGAGCTGAAGCCTGCTAAATCTAAAATGATATTGATTAGTGTCTCCCACTCCCTCTTTCCCCACTCAAAACATGGCCGGAAGGCATTTTGTCCCTGGCACTGCAAAAATGCACATCTAGGGTTGTCACACCATACAGAGAAACAAATTTAAGCTTGCATGGCTGTCCTAACAGAGAGTGGATCGAGAAATTATCTATATATCGCCAGATATCAGTTCAAGAACACTATCAATTTAAAATATATAAGTTTAAGAGTCAGGAATTGCCAGGAGCAGAAATAACTATGCGATTAGCTTCCTGTGGAAGAGCGAGCCCGACAAGGCTGGGGAAATGAAAGAAGGAGACCTGTTTAGGTAGGAGATGCACCGGTGAATCAGAATGAAAGTAAGGGTGAAGTGGGGAAAAAGTTAAAACTTAGCGTGATAGGCAAGTTAGAGGAAGGTTGATTTGAATCAGAGGGAAAATTGGTATAGAGTCATGCAGAGAACAAGCTCTTGGCATTGCTGTGGGGAGGGGGGAGGAGAAATGCGAGACACGGCCTGGCGGCCGTGAAAGTGAAAGTACGGCCGGCCGGCCGTGGGAGGAGAAATGCCTGAGGCTGAGCACCCCCTGTGGGCAGAGCCTTTGAAGTGAAGCCCTTTGAAGTGAAGCAGCGCATGCTGTGGGCGGAGACTTTGAAGTGAAGCCCTTTGAAGTGAAGCTCTAGGAGGCAGGCGGCTCGGGGAGAAGCGCGTTCACGAGCACATGCACTGTTTGAAATCCGCCGTTGGTTTGAGAACGATTTTGCCCACTAAAATTCTCCCCTATCCATTTCTTGCGGAATTGGATAGGTGAGACCTAAAAAATGACAAGAGACCCTCCTAGCTGTGCAGACACACCGCAGACAATTTGGTGCAAACATCTTAGATAGGATGTACTGTACTCAGAACCTAAGCAGCCACAACAGGGACTAATGGAAACATATGAAGAACTGAGCCCTGTATAGATATATGCACCCTAGAGTGGAGGGAGGGATTTAAAGGGGCAACTGATGAGGAAGGTACAAATATGAATGAAGAGTCAGGGATAGGATCTGCACTGCGCTGGTGCAATGATAAACAAACTTGAGTGAGGACAGCGGCGTACCAACAGTAGGCCCACTAAGGGTACCCCCAAAACTGACTATCATAAGGTGCTCATAACTATTGTGGACCTCCCCTCCTATCCCGGGTGTATATAACATGGAAACATCCTCAAGGAACAAACATACCCTGGTGATGAATGACTTACTGTCCGTTGGCCTGTGAGGGATGAGGGGGGGGGGGGTGATACCTGTCTGAGCTCGCCACGCAGTAGCAGTGGCACATTATGAATGATCGCATGAACGGTTTATTGTTAAAACTCAATAAATATATATATATTTTTTTTAAAGAGTGAGGCTACCCTTCTGGGAATGATGGAGCCAGCAGCAGGACGCACAGACGGCCAGGGGTCTTAGATGGATCATTGGAGACCATTGAGCCGGCTCTGACTTAAGTAATGAAACAAAAGCCTAAAATGTGTTCCGAAAATCTAGCAGCTTAAATGTATGCTCTAGGGTATAGAGCACATGGATTCAGGTGACAGAAAACCAGCCACCATCTTCAACATGACATTAAGAACACTTGTGATATGCCTTTTCACCACTGTGGTGTGTACATTCCTCTGACCCTTTTTAGTCTTCACCTGCATAGCTTGTGAAGTCTCTTGTATTTAAAAAACAAAATTTTAAAAGAGGTTTAGAACCTGCCCCTTACTTACCTTAACTTACCATTCGTGGATGCCAACGTCTCTCTAATTTACTAGCTTCTTATTGACCAGCACGTTGTCTGCTTTCCCTTTCTGCTGTGCTTTTGCTGTCCATGCCGTCACTTGGACCTTGGACCAAGTACAGCTGCCAGACACTGGCCACTGGCCATGTCCTTCCATTGAACACATGCTTCCCACTGTACTTTTTCTTACTTTTACAAATGCACTGTCCAGGAATGCACATGTCGGCAGCCCACTGCTACAAGCTATCCTGCATTTGCCACACTTCTTGAGGCAATACAGGGGGTGGCCAGAGTCAGACCTTGTGCAGCTTGACTCTGCGGAATCCGGCAGTTACCTAAACCCTCTGCAAGATTCCGCGGAGTTCCGTGAGCGGCAGAGTTGCGGTGCGTTGCGCTGCCCTTGCGGATTTCTATCACCAGGAGCTCGTCCCACGCTGTGAAATCAGCACAGATGGCACCACGGGGTGCCCAGAGCGCACTTCTTCTTTCTGCCCCTACTCCAGCTGTAGCTGTCACCACGCGAGCAGCAGCTTCTCATTACAAGCAGAAGCGACCTCCGCCGCCGCCCACATTGAGACATCTCTCCGGGAGGCGGTCTGACGCGTTCATTCCTAGCCCGCACTTGTCAACTAACCGTTGACGAGCCACGCGGGAAAAAACCTACACCATGCGGCAGCTGGCGGAGTTTTTCTGTAGGAGGAAGAGGAGCGGAGTTTACCACCCAACCCTAGAAAATACCCCTTTCAGAACTCACTCCGCTGCGAAGGGAATATAAGTGCAATCTTTAACATTGCCGGTAGCGCCATACCTGCGGGCTATCCTTCCAAACAATGGTCATCTGGATAGTGGAGGCGAAGCCGGTCCTCTTACGCTGTTACTGACATATAAAATGTGTATTGGTGTGCAGCTCCCATAATGCAACTGGCTGCTTGCCCGAAGCTAGGATTGGCTGTCCATTTAGAAGTGTTAATCAATCAATCAATCAGTGACACTTATAAAGCGCGCTACATACCCGTAGGGTCTCAAGGCGCTGGGGGGGGGGGGTGCCGCTACTGCTCGAACAGCCAGGTCTTCAGCTTCTTCCTGAAGGAGAGGTGGTCTTGGGTCAGGCGCAGGTCGGACGGGAGGGAGTTCCAGGTCTTGGCGGCCAGGTAGGAGAAGGACCTTCCTCCTGTAGTCGCTCTTCGGATGCGGGGGACGGCGGCGAGGGCGTGGTTGGCTGATCGGAGGTGGCGTTGGGGAGCGTAGAAGTTGACTCGGCTGTTGAGGTAGCTCGGGCCTTGGTCGTGTAGGGCTTTGTGTGCGTGGGTGAGGAGGCGGAAGGTGATTCTCTTGTTGACGGGGAGCCAGTGAAGGTCTCTCAGATGTCCGGAGATGTGGCTGGATCGTGGGATGTCGAGGATGAGTCTGGCTGAGGCGTTTTGGATCCGCTGGAGTCTCTTCTGGAGCTTGACGGTGGTCCCGGCGTAGATGGCGTTGCCGTAGTCCAGTCGGCTGGTGACGAGGGCCTGGGTGACGGTCTTCCTGGTCTCTGTGGGGATCCACCAGAAGATCTTCCGTAGCATGCGTAGGATGTTGAAGCACGCCGAGGAGACGCTGTTGACTTGCCTGGTCATGGAGAGGGAGGAGTCCAGGATGAAGCCCAGGTTTCGTGCATGGTCTGTCGGTTTGGGTGCGGTGCCCAGGGCGGGAGGCCACCAGGAGTCGTCCCAGGCGGAGGGTGAGGAGCCCAGGATGAGGACCTCCGTCTTGTCCGAGTTCAGTTTCAGGCGGCTGGTCGTCATCCACTCGGCTACCTCTTTCATCCCTTCGTGCAGGTTGGCTCTGGCGGCGGCGGGGTCGTTGGTCAGGGAGAGGATCAGCTGGGTGTCGTCGGCGTAGGAGATTATGCTGAGGTGGTGTTTGCGTACGATGGCCGCGAGGGGGCTCATGTAGACGTTGAAGAGGGTGGGGCTCAGGGATGATCCTTGGGGGACGCCGCAGATGACTTCAGAGGCCTCTGACTTGTACGGTGGTAGGCGGACTCTCTGTGTTCTTCCGTCGAGGAAGGAGATGATCCATTCCAGCGCCTTGTCCTGGATTCCGATGTTGCTGAGGCGCCGTACTAGGGTGCGGTGGCAGACCGTGTCGAATGCCGCGGAGAGGTCTAGGAGGATGAGGGCCGCTGTTTCTCCATTGTCCATCAGGGCTCGGATGTCATCGGTGGCGGCGATGAGGGCGGTCTCGGTGCTGTGTTTGGCTCGGAAGCCGGACTGTGAGGGGTCGAGGGATCCGTTCGTCTCGAGGAAGGCGGCCATCTGCTTGTTGACGGTCTTCTCGATGACTTTGGCTGGAAACGGGAGAAGCGAGATGGGGCGGTAATTCTTGAGGTCGGTGGGGTCCGCTGTTGGTTTCTTGAGTAGAGCACTGAGTTCGGCGTGTTTCCAGCTTTCAGGGAAGATGGCGGTGTCGAAGGAGGTGTTGATGATGTCTCGCAGGTGGGGTGCGATGACAGCGTCGGCCTTGTTGAAGACGTGGTGAGGGCAGGGGTCGGTCGGTGATCCGGAGTGGATGGAGTTCATCGTGCGGATGGTGTCTTCGGTGCTGATCGGGGTCCAGGCGTGGAGGGTGGTGGTGGGGGGGGGTGGCTGGTCGGTCGTGGTGTGCGTTGGTTGGTTGTTGAAACTGCTGTGTATGTCCGTGATCTTGTTGTGGAAGTATGAGGCGAGGGAGTTGCAGAGGTCTTGCGATGGGGTGATGTCGTTGTTTCCTGCGCTGGGGTTGGAAAGCTCTTTCACGATGTTGAAGAGTTCCTTGCAGTTGTGTGCGTTGTTGTCCAACCGGTCCTTGAATGCTGTTTTCTTGGCGGCGCGGATCAGCTGGTGGTGTTTCCGGGTGGCAAGTTTGTAGGAGGTCCTGTTGTCCGGTGTCGGTTCCCTTTTCCAGACTTTCTCGAGGGCTCGGCAGTTCTTCTTGGAGCTCTTGAGTTCGTCGGTGAACCATGGGGCCTTCTTGCTGCCGGGTCTGCTAGGCGGGGTCCTCAGCGGGGCGAGTTCGTCCGTGCAGTTGCTGATCCACTTCGTGAGGTTGTCGGCGGCCTGGCTGGGGTTCGCTGAGCTGGCAGGAGGGTGTTGGCTCAGGGAGGTGGCGAGCTGGTCTGCTGTGATCTTGTTCCAGCTTCTGCGGGCGGTCTGTTGCTGGTGTTGGTGGGTCGTCGTTCTCTTGAAGGTGAAGTGGACGCAGCTGTGGTCCGTCCATTGAAGCTCTGTGGCGTGGCTGAAGTCGATGTCTGTGCTGGATGAGAAGACGGCGTCGAGTGTGTGTCCGGCGAGGTGGGTGGGGGTGGACACCAGTTGCTTGAGTCCCAGGTTGGCGAGGTTGTCGAGCAGGGTGCTGGTGTTGTGGTCGTTGTTGTTCTCCAGATGGAAGTTGAGGTCTCCCAGGAGGATGTAGTCAGCGGAGGGGAGGGCATGCGGGCTGACGAAGTCGGCGATGTCCTCGCTGAATTGCGTGCGTGGTCCAGGGGGTCGGTAGATCAGGGTGCCTCTGAGGGTGGTGTTCGGGTTGGTGTGGATCTGGAAATGCAGGTGTTCGGCGCTGGTCAGGGTGTTGTCGGTGCTGGTCGTGAGACGGAAGGTGTTCCTGTGGATGATGGCGATGCCTCCTCCCATCTGGTTGGCGTTTCGGTCCCTCCGGACGATCTTGTAGCCCTCTGGGATAGCGATGGCGATGTCGGGAGCTGAAGAGGCGTTCATCCAGGTCTCCGTGAGGAAGGCAACGTCAGGGGCTGTGGCGTCTAGGAGGTTCCAGAGTTCGATGGCGTGTCTGTGGACGGAGCGGGTGTTGAGCAGGATGCACTTGAGGTGGGTGCTGCTGGAGTTCGACTTGGCGGGTGCTGGTGCGGGGCTGGTCCGGATGCAGGAGAACTTGCAGGCGTGGCAGCTGAAGGGTCCGTGGGTGCGTCTTGGAGTGGCTTGGTGGCATTCTGGGAGTCGGCCGGTGTTGAGAGCGATGAGGGTGGCGGCTGAGTACGTCAGGCGGGTAGGTCGGGGTCTTCGAGGTCCAGGGGTCCTGGCGCTGGTCGCGATCCGGTCGCGGACGGGCGCAGACGGGCTTACCTTTGGCGCGCCTTCGGCGCACAAACGGCGCGCCCGCTGCGCGTGACCGCTGCGCGTTCGCACGGTCGCCATTTAAGGCGAAGTGCGCGGGTGGGCGGAGCAGCTGGGAGGCGGGAGCGGGGAGGGTTACAGAAGGCAAAAAGGGGCGGGGACAAGCGGCGGTGGCGGGAAGGGAGGGCGGGGGGCGTCGAGGTAGGCGGATAACAAGGAAGGAGGGCAACACGGAACAAAAATTAAAATACAGTACAAACAGTGTTAGAATCTTGCTGCGAAGTGCCAGTGCTAAGCAGTGTGGTAGTGCTGTCCCATTAGAAGTGTTAGAATCTTGCCGTCAAGTGCCAGTGTTAAGCAGTGTGGTAGTGCTGTCCCATTAGAAGTGTTAGAATCTTACCGACAAGTGCCAGTGCTAAGCAGGGTGGTAGTGCTGTCCCATTAGAAGTGTTAGAATCTTACCGACAAGTGCCAGTGCTACACAGTGTGGTAGTGCGGTCCCATTAGAAGTGTTAGAATCTTGCCGAGAAGTGCCAGTGCTTAGCAGTGTGGTAGTGCTGTCCCATTAGAAG
Organism: Lissotriton vulgaris; assembly: GCF_964263255.1. NCBI lineage: Eukaryota > Metazoa > Chordata > Amphibia > Caudata > Salamandridae > Lissotriton > Lissotriton vulgaris. Next base: position 46,991,732 of record NC_141687.1, on the reverse strand, counting down.
TGTTAGAATCTTGCCGTCAAGTGCCAGTGCTTAGCAGTGTGGTAGTGCTGTCCCATTAGAAGTGTTAGAATCTTGCCATCAAGTGCCAGTGCTAAGCAGGGTGGTAGTGCTGTCCCATTAGAAGTGTTAGAATCTTACCGACAAGTGCCAGTGCTACACAGTGTGGTAGTGCTGTCCCATTAGAAGTGTTAGAATCTTGCCGAGAAGTGCCAGTGCTTAGCAGTGTGGTAGTGCTGTCCCATTAGAAGTGTTAGAATCTTACCGACAAGTGCCAGTGCTAAGCAGGGTGGTAGTGCTGTCCCATTAGAAGTGTTAGAATCTTACCGACAAGTGCCAGTGCTACACAGTGTGGTAGTGCGGTCCCATTAGAAGTGTTAGAATCTTGCCGAGAAGTGCCAGTGCTTAGCAGTGTGGTAGTGCTGTCCCATTAGAAGTGTTAGAATCTTGCCGAGAAGTGCCAGTGCTTAGCAGTGTGGTAGTGCTGTCCCATTAGAAGTGTTAGAATCTTGCCGTCAAGTGCCAGTGCTAAGCAGGGTGGTAGTGCTGTCCCATTAGAAGTGTTAGAATCTTACCGACAAGTGCCAGTGCTACACAGTGTGGTAGTGCGGTCCCATTAGAAGTGTTAGAATCTTGCCGAGAAGTGCCAGTGCTTAGCAGTGTGGTAGTGCTGTCCCATTAGAAGTGTTAGAATCTTGCCGAGAAGTGCCAGTGCTTAGCAGTGTGGTAGTGCTGTCCCATTAGAAGTGTTAGAATCTTGCCGTCAAGTGCCAGTGCTAAGCAGGGTGGTAGTGCTGTCCCATTAGAAGTGTTAGAATCTTACCGACAAGTGCCAGTGATACACAGTGTGGTAGTGCTGTCCCATTAGAAGTGTTAGAATCTTGCCGAGAAGTGCCAGTGCTTAGCAGTGTGGTAGTGCTGTCCCATTAGAAGTGTTAGAATCTTGCCGTCAAGTGCCAGTGCTAAGCAGGGTGGTAGTGCTGTCCCATTAGAAGTGTTAGAATCTTACCGACAAGTGCCAGTGCTACACAGTGTGGTAGTGCTGTCCCATTAGAAGTGTTAGAATCTTGCCGAGAAGTGCCAGTGCTAAGCAGTGTGGTAGTGCTGTCCCATTAGAAGTGTTAGAATCTTGCCGAGAAGTGCCAGTGCTTAGCAGTGTGGTAGTGCTGTCCCATTAGAAGTGTTAGAATCTTGCCGTCAAGTGCCAGTGTTAAGCAGTGTGGTAGTGCTGTCCCATTAGAAGTGTTAGAATCTTACCGACAAGTGCCAGTGCTAAGCAGGGTGGTAGTGCTGTCCCATTAGAAGTGTTAGAATCTTACCGACAAGTGCCAGTGCTACACAGTGTGGTAGTGCGGTCCCATTAGAAGTGTTAGAATCTTGCCGAGAAGTGCCAGTGCTTAGCAGTGTGGTAGTGCTGTCCCATTAGAAGTGTTAGAATCTTGCCGAGAAGTGCCAGTGCTTAGCAGTGTGGTAGTGCTGTCCCATTAGAAGTGTTAGAATCTTGCCGTCAAGTGCCAGTGCTAAGCAGGGTGGTAGTGCGGTCCCATTAGAAGTGTTAGAATCTTACCGACAAGTGCCAGTGCTACACAGTGTGGTAGTGCTGTCCCATTAGAAGTGTTAGAATCTTGCCGAGAAGTGCCAGTGCTTAGCAGTGTGGTAGTGCTGTCCCATTAGAAGTGTTAGAATCTTACCGACAAGTGCCAGTGCTAAGCAGGGTGGTAGTGCTGTCCCATTAGAAGTGTTAGAATCTTACCGACAAGTGCCAGTGCTACACAGTGTGGTAGTGCGGTCCCATTAGAAGTGTTAGAATCTTGCCGAGAAGTGCCAGTGCTTAGCAGTGTGGTAGTGCTGTCCCATTAGAAGTGTTAGAATCTTGCCGAGAAGTGCCAGTGCTTAGCAGTGTGGTAGTGCTGTCCCATTAGAAGTGTTAGAATCTTGCCGTCAAGTGCCAGTGCTAAGCAGGGTGGTAGTGCTGTCCCATTAGAAGTGTTAGAATCTTACCGACAAGTGCCAGTGCTACACAGTGTGGTAGTGCTGTCCCATTAGAAGTGTTAGAATCTTGCCGAGAAGTGCCAGTGCTTAGCAGTGTGGTAGTGCTGTCCCATTAGAAGTGTTAGAATCTTGCCGTCAAGTGCCAGTGCTAAGCAGGGTGGTAGTGCTGTCCCATTAGAAGTGTTAGAATCTTACCGACAAGTGCCAGTGCTACACAGTGTGGTAGTGCTGTCCCATTAGAAGTGTTAGAATCTTGCCGAGAAGTGCCAGTGCTAAGCAGTGTGGTAGTGCTGTCCCATTAGAAGTGTTAGAATCTTGCCGAGAAGTGCCAGTGCTTAGCAGTGTGGTAGTGCTGTCCCATTAGAAGTGTTAGAATGTTGCCGTCAAGTGCCAGTGCTAAGCAGTGTGGTAGTGCTGTCCCATTAGAAGTGTTAGAATCTTACCGACAAGTGCCAGTGCTAACCAGGGTGGTAGTGCTGTCCCATTAGAAGTGTTAGAATCTTACCGACAAGTGCCAGTGCTACACAGTGTGGTAGTGCGGTCCCATTAGAAGTGTTAGAATCTTGCCGAGAAGTGCCAGTGCTTAGCAGTGTGGTAGTGCTGTCCCATTAGAAGTGTTAGAATCTTGCCGAGAAGTGCCAGTGCTTAGCAGTGTGGTAGTGCTGTCCCATTAGAAGTGTTAGAATCTTGCCGTCAAGTGCCAGTGCTAAGCAGGGTGGTAGTGCGGTCCCATTAGAAGTATTAGAATCTTACCGACAAGTGCCAGTGCTACACAGTGTGGTAGTGCTGTCCCATTAGAAGTGTTAGAATCTTGCCGAGAAGTGCCAGTGCTTAGCAGTGTGGTAGTGCTGTCCCATTAGAAGTGTTAGAATCTTGCCGTCAAGTGCCAGTGCTAAGCAGGGTGGTAGTGCTGTCCCATTAGAAGTGTTAGAATCTTACCGACAAGTGCCAGTGCTACACAGTGTGGTAGTGCTGTCCCATTAGAAGTGTTAGAATCTTGCCGAGAAGTGCCAGTGCTAAGCAGTGTGGTAGTGCTGTCCCATTAGAAGTGTTAGAATCTTGCCGAGAAGTGCCAGTGCTTAGCAGTGTGGTAGTGCTGTCCCATTAGAAGTGTTAGAATCTTGCCGTCAAGTGCCAGTGCTAAGCAGTGTGGTAGTGCTGTCCCATTAGAAGTGTTAGAATCTTACCGACAAGTGCCAGTGCTAAGCAGGGTGGTAGTGCTGTCCCATTAGAAGTGTTAGAATCTTACCGACAAGTGCCAGTGCTACACAGTGTGGTAGTGCTGTCCCATTAGAAGTGTTAGAATCTTGCCGAGAAGTGCCAGTGCTTAGCAGTGTGGTAGTGCTGTCCCATTAGAAGTGTTAGAATCTTGCCGTCAAGTGCCAGTGCTAAGCAGGGTGGTAGTGCTGTCCCATTAGAAGTGTTAGAACCTTACCGACAAGTGCCAGTGCTAAGCAGTGTGGTAGTGCTGTCCCATTAGAAGTGTTAGAATCTTGCCGAGAAGTGCCAGTGCTTAGCAGTGTGGTAGTGCCGTCCCATTAGAAGTGTTAGAATCTTGCCGTCAAGTGCCAGTGCTAAGCAGGGTGGTAGTGCGGTCCCATTAGAAGTGTTAGAATCTTGCCGCCAAGTGCCAGTGCTAAGCAGGGTGGTAGTGCGGTCCCATTAGAAGTGTTAGAATCTTGCCGTCAAGTGCCAGTGCTAAGCAGGGTGGTAGTGCGGTCCCATTAGAAGTGTTAGAATCTTGCCGCCAAGTGCCAGTGCTAAGCAGGGTGGTAGTGCTGTCCCATTAGAAGTGTTAGAATCTTACCGACAAGTGCCAGTGCTACACAGTGTGGTAGTGCTGTCCCATTAGAAGTGTTAGAATCTTGCCGAGAAGTGCCAGTGCTTAGCAGTGTGGTAGTGCTGTCCCATTAGAAGTGTTAGAATCTTGCCGTCAAGTGCCAGTGCTAAGCAGGGTGGTAGTGCGGTCCCATTAGAAGTGTTAGAATCTTGCCGTCAAGTGCCAGTGCTAAGCAGGGTGGTAGTGCGGTCCCATTAGAAGTGTTAGAATCTTGCCGCCAAGTGCCAGTGCTACACAGTGTGGTAGTGCTGTCCCATTAGAAGTGTTAGAATCTTGCCGAGAAGTGCCAGTGCTTAGCAGTGTGGTAGTGCTGTCCCATTAGAAGTGTTAGAATCTTGCCGCCAAGTGCCAGTGCTAAGCAGTGTGGTAGTGCTGTCCCATTAGAAGTGTTAGAATCTTGCCGAGAAGTGCCAGTGCTTAGCAGTGTGGTAGTGCTGTCCCATTAGAAGTGTTAGAATCTTGCCGCAAAGTGCCAGTGCTAAGCAGTGTGGTAATGCTGTCCGGTTAAAAGTGTTAGAATCCTGCATTTGAACATTTTACTGTGATCACACTGCCAGGAAGCGCGTGGGCACCACTATGTGTGTACCTTCTGCTGGCAGTGCACACTGGCTGCGTGATTTGCACACATTCAGCATACTTGCATGCAATAAGTGTGCGAAAGTGAGAATGCATGCAGTCACGACTGGCACGAACTAGATTTGTGTTTGTGTGTTGATTTCACACCTCTTTAGCCCTGTGGATACTGTGTGTCTGTGAAACATGCGCACACTGGCATGTTTTAATAGTAATTCTTTACAGGAAAACCCTAATGTATAGCAATAATTCATACCCTATTTCCTCAAACCATCCTAGGTCCATGAAACAAAACTCCATAGGAAGACATCCTTACACCGGCTTCCGGTAGCAGAACATATTCTCACCTTGTGGCAACAAATATAAGCACGTTCTTTATTTTTGTGCCTTCTTTGCAAATTTATTTTTGGTTGTTTTTTCTGTTTATTATCCCCAGTTTTTTTTTTTATTATTCTATGTTTGGGACAAGTAGTCTATTCGAAAGTGGAGTTTTTGAAGAGATATTTGAAGACCAGATGTTAGAAAAGTGATATATTTTAACTATATTAAACACAAGTGAAACATATCACGAACCCTAACATTCCTGTTTCACATTCAACACTCAAAATTCAGCCGGCAGTCTGTGTAGTCGTAGGCAGGTGATGTCCTCAGAGTGTCTCTGTTATATGGCAACTCTGGAGACTTACCTTTGTATGACCTGGGTAAGCTAATGTGCCTTTGATTGTGCCACCTGGTTGCTAGTTGTTCTGTGAAAACCTGTGCAAACAATCCGGGGGCATATTTACTAGAACTTAACGCAGCTGTAGCGTCAATTATTTGATGTTACGGCTGCTTTTTTTTAAATCACCGTATTTACAAGTTACCACTAACTGCTGTTAGCAGCACTTTTCCAGCGTGAACGTTAATTTTCAAGATCGGCACTTCTGTTAGCGGAACTTAACGAAAATGAGATGCAAGGTGGGCGTTCCCATGCAAAAACTGCCGCTAACCCCACTCCCCGATATGTACAATGAAATTTACGTACGGCTATAACCCCCCCAAAACTGCTGCTAAATTAAGTTATAGGCAGTTTTTTAAGACCGGAAAATGGCTTGTCTTAAAATTGGTGCAAACACTTGGGTCCACATATAAGATGTTTGAGTGCTGGAGAGCGTTGCAAGGAACATTGCTCCGCTGCCCTGCGCCAAAACAAAAGGTCAGGGATGCGCCCAATCAATAATATAGGGTGCATTCCTGGGCCCCATTCATGAAAAGTGTTGCATCGCTGCAATAAAACAGTGTTTCAACAATTTTAACTGCGCCCTCCTTGCGACACCATGGATGTGCTGTATTCAATGTATGGCGTTCCATGTCGCAATCAATGACCGATATGTCTGGAATTCTGACGCATCTGGCAGTGCTAAACTCATGAATTGCTACAGTTGTGTCGCAAGCATGATGCAACTATAGCAATGCATGGGGCCAGTTAATCTTCTGGCACTGCGTCACCCTTACGCCTGCCATGAGGCAGGCGTAACGTTTTGACATTGTGGGGTTCTAGAATAGTGGCAGTGAAATCTAAGAGACTTCACTGCGCCAATCCTACGGAGCTTTGTTGCGTGGAACACATACTCTAGATACATCATACCTGAAGCAGGTATAATGTGGCACAGGGTTTTACAAGGTCACGCATATGCTTAGATGCAGCACTTTGTAAATACGGCACAACATGGTGCAAGATTCACGCTGCAAGTACGTCAAGAAAATGGATCCCCGCCTACGTTAAACTGCCGGAAGGGGCTCAGGATTTGTCCCTCCTGTCTTTTTCCCCTACGATGGTACACAATGGCTGCCATGCGCCAGCGCACCCTTGAGCCATGATGTAAGGGTGACTGTGTTGCGGAGTTGATTGATGTGGTAACATCTCTACTCGAGATGTCTGCAGGTGCGTGTGGACTAGTGGAGGGTGCGTGTGAACCAGTTGGCCTTCTTGTTGTTTGCCCAGTTTATCCTTGAGGGGTGCCAGGGTGTCTGTGCAGTTAAAGATCCATCGGTGGAGGTTGTCCGCTGCGGTGTTGGTGTCTATAAGCGTTGGTGGAGTGGTGGTGCTGAGGGAGGTGACGAGAAGTTCTTCTGATGCCTAGATTCAGCTGCGACGTGGAGAGGGCAATGATGGTGGTGGTGTACCGTGAGCGTGGTGAAGGTGTGATGTATACAATAATGGTTGGCCCAGGAGAGTTTGGTGGTGTGGCTGTAGTTGAATGTTCCCACTGGCGGATAAGACAGGTTGGTGCGGTGACTAGCTGCTTGAGTTCGATATTGGTGAATTTCTCCAGGAGGATTGTGGTGTTCTGGTCACTGGGGTTGTCCAGGTGAAAGTTGAAGTCTCCGATTGGGAGAGCCTGGGGTGCAATGAGGTCTACGATGGGGTCGGTGAATGGGGGGTCATGGTCCTGGGGCCTGTAGACGAGGGTGCCTGCTGAGGGTGGTGTTGGGCTTGGTCTGGGTCTGGAGGTGGAGTTGTTCTATGGTCTCCATTGGGTCATTAGTGTGTGGTCAGTAGGAGTGTGCTTTTTGTACACAATTTCAATGCCTCCTCCTGGGTGGTTGGCGTGGTCCTTGTGGGTGATGTTGTGGCCGTCAGAGATGGCGATGGCGATGTCTGGTCTGGAGTAGAGGTTGGTCCAGGTTTACGTGAAGAAGGCGATGTCTGAAGAGTTGGCGTCGAGGAGGTCCCAGATTTCTCTGGCATGTTTGTGGAGGGACCACATGTTGAGGACGATGCAGTTGAGACGGTTGGGTGCGCTGTTGGTCGGCTCAGCGGCAAGAGGCGCTGGTGTGTTGATGTGACAGAAGGTGCGTTTTCAGTTTCAGCAAGCGAAGGGTGCACGGGTATTCTTCGGTGATGCTAGATGGCAGGTAGAGTCGCGTCCAGGGTTGTGGGCGAGGAAGGTGCTGGCTTCATAGAAGGGGAGTGTCCTGGAGTCAGGTTCCCTTGCACTGGACATGGTCAATGCGTGGACAGCGTAGACAGACTTGCCTTTGGTGCACATTTGGCACACAAGTGGCACACCCTGCTGCGAAAGGCTGCACAGCAGTCGCCATTAAGTAGTGCTGTGGGGGGCTGGACAGCTGGAAGGCGGGAAACACAGGAAAGAACACTGGAGGGAGCGGGGCTGTGGGGGATCGCAGCATAAACGAAGGAAAGGACATGGAAAAAAGAACTGTACATAAGCACAGGAAAGACAAAGCCAAAGAAAGCAAAAAAACAAAAATACAGAGACAAAGGTAGAAAGCAACGGAGAAGAGCAGAAAGAGAGACAGGAACAGAAGTGACGCTCTACCACTGGACCACGTATGATGAGGCACAGGCAGGAGCCTGTGGGCTCAGGAGGGCCTTGAACAGCTGATCTCCGGGTCAGAGAAACCAGCAGCAGCAGATGGGGACAGCAGCACTAGCTACCAGACGGCACTGCCCTGTTGGAAGAGCAAGTCCACTATGGTTAAGTCCCCCGTACACCCATGAGCTCACTACCAGGGGGCGAAGAAAGGCAGCACCACCCGGCTGCCACTTCCGATCTGACAATGGCAACCAGATTCTGTGTTTCCCAGTTCCCTTGCCAGTAATGGCAGATCAAGCTGCATACCCAAGGACCTGGGTCCGAACTGGCCCCCGTGCCCCTGGCACCTGCTGCCACCAGTGGACGGTCTCAACGACTTGATCCAGTTAGTGGTGTCCCCCACCAGTCTTGTGCAGTGTCCTCAACAATGTGTGTCCTCTGCAGTGCAGGGATTACTCAGGGCAAAGTGTGCGCCACCCACCAGTGCTAGACCTGGGCCTGACATGATCCCCATGCGTCCTCTGCTCCCCATCCCATTTTCTCCTCACCTAGACATCAGCACTTGTGCTCAATCAGCCGCGCTCTCTCCAACTCTGTGACTCAGCCAGCAGGAGCCTCAGCCAGGTGGGAATTCACATGCCTGGGTACAGCAGTTGCCGGCAGGTCCGCTGGGGAATCTCCCGATGCAGGTGATGCAACAGGGCCCCCTTAGGCGTGAGGTTGCAGCCCTACCGCTGCACATGTTTAGCACAGCTCAGGGACCTCACCCTCCACAGCGTCCGTGCAGCACCACATCCTTCGGCGAGGCGCAGCCCACCATTGGCAATCTCCTTGCACACCGGTGTAGGGGTGGTGCATCTTCTGCGATGCAGATCTCCCAACGTTGGTGCTCAGGAGTGCCTCTACCAATCACAGCTCCAAGGGGCACTAAGTGGTCCTCTCACACATGTCTGCAACGTGTCTCCATGTGACCTGCTGGACTTCACCACCAGATAAGGGCAATTGCTGATGCCTCAATGTCTAACCCCATGGCCCAAAGGCTCGGTCCCGGCATGGCCTGCCTCCACCGTCAGGCCGCAGCAACTCCACAGCACCTCTGCCTCGCTCTCCGGGTCTCCGACGCAGGCCCAACGAGGCCTCCAGGCCCCATGGACTGTCCATGCTACCAGCCTTAGGTTTCCATGGTGTCACAAGGGAAGCGCTATGAAAAGTGATGCATCGTTGGTTTTACCCAGCGATGCGCCTCTTTATATATATGGAATCCTTTCCTCTTCCCCTGAAATTCCGGCTGGTCATACTGGCTGTTGGGGACTTTGGGTCCGGGGGGTGGAGAGGGGGTTGTTTACATGTACTGAACCTGCCCTGGCTGCTCCATTCTGCATTTCATTGTTTTTATTTTCTTTTTATCATTGGTGGTGGACTTACAAGCTATTTTTGCCACTCGAAGAAGAATAATGACGTTGGGCTGGCTAACATGAATGTTTTTGCCTTTAATTATCCTTTCGTCATTTGTCTCTTGCTAGCAGCAACATTTTTAATGCCTTGACGCTAGTGTTAGTGGCAATTTTCGCCGCCGCTAGCAGATCTTATTGCCATGTAACGAAGTATTGTAAATTCGGCAGTACCAAGGCGGTAGTTTTCGGCAATTTGCAGCTGTAAGAAAATTGCCGCGAACTGACCCTAGTTAGCGGCAATTCTTGTGCATATACCCCCAAGTGTCTTATCCTATCACCTAACACCATTTACAATGGATCCTTTGCGGGTAGGATGGGTGTGGGGGTCAGCACTCCGCCTTACAGGCTATCTTCAGTTATCACTCATAGAGAACTTACTATTTCCACCATTATTCGGCGCCAGCAAGAGTTGTCTGCTGAGGATCACAGCTGGAATCAGGAGTTCAAAAGATGGAGCTTGGACCAGTGGGAGCCTGAAAGGAAAGAAGTCCAGGTTATTTGGTGTCACCTTCTATTAACCCATGCTCCTTCCTCCCGACTCACTCAGCCTTCTGGCCCATGTCCCCCTGTCATGTGGCCCCTGTTCTCACAGGCCTTTACCGTGCAATATTTTGTTAATCCCAACTTTGAGAACTGCATTGGCTACCTATAGAGAAGCATGTAGGCTTAAGCTCTCTGCACAACATATAGCGCCATGACGAAGGACGGACCGTATTCTACGTCACCTCATAGTCAACTCAGGGCGACATAACATTCCCCCGCCCCACATACCCAAACCCGCAAAGGAAACACAGACAATTATAAGTTTGGGTAAAAAATTGCTGCAGGATTTATTTACATACAACATATGTAAAGATGGTGGGTTAGCTTACGGGCGATCCAGGACAGGCCGCATTCTCGCCACCTGTCCGCCTGATTGAGCCAAACAGCACAGTGGCGAACCACCCAACTGCTGTATAATAGAATAAATTACTGACACACCCATTTGCTGGGCGTGACTAGGCAAACCCCCGGCTGCACAGGCCCACAACCGCCCGAAGGACTACTGGGGTGCCGACACGGATTCCTGCACCTCCCATGAGGTTACAGGTTAGGCTCTGGCACCCCTATGTGCCCGCTGAAGTACATCATTTGCACCTCTCTTCTTCCGGATCGCCCCGTAACTCCGCCTGCAACGAGAAACAAATACATTACAAAAACCCCCCAACCCTCTACTATTGACACTCTGGGTAAGAGGAAGGGAGGGAAAAGAGTGTTCAACGAGGTCGCGATGGCGTCCGGGCGGCAAAGAGGCTTAGGGGAAGGGCGCCGAAGCATAAGTATCCCAGAAGCCCCTCCCCGCCGCCCGGACGAGATTCTCGGCCGGCCGCCTCCTCCAACCGGTGAGGCGGTGGTGCCGGACGTAACAGTGGGGGCGGGACCGCCCTCCTTGACTAGGTACCCGCCCTCTTGATGGCCACTGCGTGGCCTCGGGCAGGCGCATAGTCAACTCAGGGCGACATAACATTCCCCCGCCCCACATACCCAAACCCGCAAAGGAAACACAGACAATTATAAGTTTGGGTAAAAAATTGCTGCAGGATTTATTTACATACAACATATGTAAAGATGGTGGGTTAGCTTACGGGCGATCCAGGACAGGCCGCATTCTCGCCACCTGTCCGCCTGATTGAGCCAAACAGCACAGTGGCGAACCACCCAACTGCTGTATAATAGAATAAATTACTGACACACCCATTTGCTGGGCGTGACTAGGCAAACCCCCGGCTGCACAGGCCCACAACCGCCCGAAGGACTACTGGGGTGCCGACACGGATTCCTGCACCTCCCATGAGGTTACAGGTTAGGCTCTGGCACCCCTATGTGCCCGCTGAAGTACATCATTTGCACCTCTCTTCTTCCGGATCGCCCCGTAACTCCGCCACAGCCTGTGCGGTGGTAACCGCTGCCGCACAGGCCCCCCCACCAATGTCACCTATACTACCTGCATCCTCTGCTCATGAGAGCCTCTTTCAAGTCCAACAAAAAGAGGTCTAAGCCAACAGGCGTGAGGTGGACACCATCCTCCTCGAAGTACCCCTTGACCTTTTCCTGAATCAAGTCATGTTTAATGAAACCAAGCCCTCTGCGCTGCGTGAACTTTTTCATGGCCGCATTTATGCGCCTTCTAGTTCTCTCGATTGCCTCACTGGACATAGCACCCCGCCAGTGTCTCCTGGGCACCAATTCGGACCACCAGACCTCGCATTCGCGCAACATGCTGCCAATGATACCCAGGTCCGTTTTCATCCTGAGAAGCAGGGCGGACTTCCCCACAGAGGTAATGTCGTTGCCACCCAAATGGATTATTAAATGCTGAGGAGGAGGCCCCCCCCGGGCAAGGATCTCCTTTAATCGAAAGAGCAGGCTGTGCCAGCGCATACCAGGGTACCCCAACCACACGCACTCTATCCCAGAGAAGGTACCAGTCCACTGTCGGATGGCAGCCCAGCGCGCCAATCTGCTGACCATAGAATGCCCCAAGACCCACACGTGAGTACCTGCCAAAGAAAGACGCGATATGTTCAAGGGTGTTTATTCAATACACATGTAATACAAATATGAAGCACAGCAAACCAAATCCACAACACTGAAAAAGAAACAGGAGGGGGGGAGATCAAGGCCTAACATAACGCCTGTAACAAGCAGATTCCCAACGCCCCACCGACTGCACCTGCCCCGGGGACATCCCAGCGCGGAAAGCTGACGTGGCCGCCCCTATGCGGAATGAGTGACTCGAGAACTTCTTCCCTACCACCAACAAGCCAGCCCTGTCAAGGCAAGCCAACATGATCTTGTCCATTTGATATTTGGTTAAAGGGCTGAAATCAGCATGCACTAGGAGGTAACCAGGCCCAGACGGGCGTATTGCTAGGAAGGCTTGAAGCAAAGCCACGGGGCAGAAGCGGGAATCACCCAGGGGGGAAAGTCTAATCAGGGACCCCTTACCCAACTGATCAGTTTTGGATCTTCTCAGCTTAACAGACAACCCACCCTCAAAATTAATATCCGCCACACCCAGGGCATCCATAGAGGTATCAGACTTAGAGCGAGCCACCAGCTCACTACTCCTGAATGCCCCATAGAAAGCTAAGGCGAAAGCCGCCGCGAAGAGGGCCTCCTCGTACCTGGAGTGCACAACAGCTTGCAACATCTGCAACATGGCCTGGAGAGAAGGGAAATCAATAGGGGACCTGTCATCTGGGGCCCTCGGATCCTCCCGCGCCCAACCCTTCAAGGCTGCCCTAATAGCAAACGAAGAGGTGGGGTCGTGGCCCCCACACAGTCTAGCCTCGTGACCAATTGCAGCTAGGTGGCCGCACACCCAAGAATGCGATTTCAACTGCTTTTTTGCCCACACTATAGAGGCATGAACTTTCTTCTCTAATGGCAACGTCTGCAAACCCAGATCAGAGATAACTTTAGTGAATGTAGCACGGTGGCTTGAGTAGCGCTTACGTGTACTCAAGGCTAATGATTTTTCGCCCAGTTCCCTCATGTGCTGCTCCACTCCAAGATGTGCCAAAGCCTTGGCGCAAAGGGGGTCATCTCCTCTCTCGCCTGGGGGCAAGCTGCCCGGAAACGGTCCAGCTGAAAACGAGAGAGAGCGTCAGCTGCGACATTGGTGACCCCCACAATGTGTCTGGCCCTAAAATCGACATTGCAAAACAGGCACCTGCTAGCCAGTTCCCGGAGCAGAGACAGCACCAGAGGACAGCTGGCAGACAATCCATTGATCGCCTGCACCACTGCCATGTTATCTGACCAGAACAAGACTTTTCTGTGGGACAGGACCTCGGGCCACAGGTGTAAGGAAATGACAATCGGGAAGAGTTCCAGGACAGCAATGTTGGAAGTAATGCCCCGCTTGCGCCAAGAATTGGGCCAAACCTGCGCGCACCACTGATCTCCCAAAATGGCCCCAAAGCCCTCGCGGCCCGAGGCGTCAGTGTACATGTTTAACTCGGGACTTCCCACCCAAGGGGACCTCCACTTTACGGTCCCATTAAATTCTGCCAAGAAAACATCCCACATCCTCAAATCCTTCTTGAGACTGGAGGTCAACCTGACAAAATGGTACTGTTTGTTAACCTTAGCAGTGGCTTTGGCAAGGCGCCTAGCAAAGACGCGCCCAACAGGAATCACTCTCGCAGCAAAGTTTAGCTTACCTAGAAGGCTCTGAATGACCCCCAGCGGCGCCTTGTCTTTGCCCAACAAGGCCTGAATGTCACCCCTCAAGGCCCCCACCTTCTCTGCCGGCAGACGGGACACCCCCTGTACAGTGTCAAGCTCAATCCCCAGGAAAGTCAGCACCTGAGCAGGGCCTTCGGTCTTACCCGGCGCTAAGGGCACCCCCAAGCGACCAGCCAGCTCCACAAAACAGTCCAAGCCCTCTTGGCACTCCTGCGTGCCCTCCCTCCCAATGAACAGGAAATCATCCAGGTAGTGAGACACCGCAGCCACCTTGTATTCCTCCGTGAGGGCCCACTGCAGGAAGGTGCTGAATGCCTCAAAGAAGGCACACGAGACAGCGCACCCCATGGGCATACATTTGTCAAAGTAGTACCCCCCTTTCCATTTGAAGCCCAAGAGATGCTGACTGTCAGGGTGGACCGGTAGCAAGCGGAAAGCCGCCTCAATATCTGCCTTGGCCAGCCAGGCTCCTACCCCTGCCCTCCTCACCAAATCTATGGCCATGTCCAGGGAACAGTAGGAGACCGAACAAGCCTCTTCAGGTAACCAAGAATTGACAGAGTTCCCCTCTGGGAATGACAAGTTGTGAATTAACCTGAAAGCCCCAGGTTCTTTTTTGGGGACCACCCCCAAAGGGGACACAACAAAGTCGTGGAGGGGGGGGGACAGGAAAGGCCCAGCCACCCTCCCCAACGCTACCTCCTTGGTGATCTTTATGTCGACAACCTCCGGGAGCTCCCCCACTGATTTTTGGTTTTCAGCATCTCTGCTGACTCTAGGACCCTGATAGGGGATCTGGAAGCCCTCGAGGAAACCTTGGGACAGGGTATCCCTATCTTTCACATTCGGGTATTTATGAAGGAGGGCAAGCAACCTAGGCAAAATGATCGGGGATGGGCCTTTGGACCCACACTGGGGGGGGTCGGAGACCGGCAACACAGGAGGACAAGGGGGAGGGATGAGAAACTCGCGCTGCTGGGGGACCTCAGAAACCGGGGGGTGGGGGTCCCAGGGACTTCTACTTGTCTTTGTTGGCAACATTGGGGGCGGGGGATCTCTTCTCACAAGAGGACTCAGGGTGGGAACCACCGCACCTGTTGCACGCATGGGAGAACTTGCAGGCTTTCCCCCAGGTGCAGTTTCCCGCATTGAACATCCTGCAGGTGGAGGGGGCATACTTCTTGGCGAATTGCTTGTTGAACCCGCCCCCCCCGCGCCCCCCACGAAAGGACTGGCGAAAATTAGTCTTCTTCTGTGAGAACTGCTTCTCATTATCTGACTTCCTGGCCTGGACAACACTGTTACCACTTTCTACCTTACTTTTACCCATATGAGCAATCCACAGTCTGACCTCGACCTGATCCCACTCCAGCTCGGGGCAGACAGACATCTTTTTACGGAACTCGCAGTCATAGGAATACCACCCCATCCCAGATGTTGCTTCCGCTTCATTAACTATGATGCTATTGTATTGGAAAAGACCCTGCGCTTGATCTGGAAAACGTTCTGTTATGACTGCTGCCAAAATGGCGAAGGCCTGACGCCAGTTTTTAATTGACTTCTCAGGCCAGGATTGGAAGCGAGCCTTTTTCTCCTCATCCTTAGACCCCATCCTTCGCACATCTACCCCATCCGCCCCCAGCATGAGGAGCGAGAAAATGTCTATGAACTCCCTCCTCCAAATGCCTTCTTTCGCCGCCTGGGGAACCTGCCAGGCCAGGGAGCATTTGCCAGACAGCAGGGGCGCCATGGTCATGAGGGCTGAGGGCGCAGGGATGGGCACCAACGCTGTCGGTGAGGCCACAGCACTGATAGTTGGCAAAGGAGGAGGAACGGCAGATGCCCCCGCTAGAGGCTGGACTGCAACAACCGCAGGCAAGAGGGCCCCCTGGGGCACACCCTGCACCGGCGGCAGAACCTGTGAAGAAATAGCACCTGGCACCAGACTGTCTGAAGAGCTGACCGTCTGGACAATAGGCAAACTAACGGGACCCGCATCCAACCCCCCTTGAGAAGAAGTACCACCCCACACTTGAACAACATCCGCCTCCCCGGCAGAAGACAACGGGGCCACTGATAAAGGTGGCAAAATCACAGATTGCGCAGCAACCGAAGGACGTGACTGGGCAGGGCACAAACTGGCTCGTATTTCAGACATAAATGACGCTAGCGAGTCAGTAATCTTACCCAGGTCCGCCCGGGTAGCGAATTCTGCACTAGAGGCCGCCAAACGAGGAGGAGAGGGGGGGCACACCCGGACCACCGCCGGGGGGGATGCCGGGGCGTGCACTATCACGTTTCTGATCGGGTCAGCCGCCCTGGACTTTGCGGGGGGCTCCGGTGGGAAGTCTTTGACTGTTGGCTTCCTCGTGCGTTTGGACCTCCCTGTGGCTGTGTCCTCTGCTACCTCTATTTCGGTAATTAATGGGGCAGGGGCCAGCCCTGGAGCTCTTGGGGGGTTGGCTAGTAAAAGTCCACTCGCCCACGCCACCCCATTAGTCTTTATCGCATCCAAAAGGGCTTTCATCTGGGGGTCCTGCGACGATCCTAGCCCAGAATCCTCAACCTGTGATGTCTGTGAGAAAAGAGCGGGGGACCCCTGACTCTCCATGCCGCAGTCGAAAGTATCCTGCAAAAGAGAGGACCGTGAGGACGTATTCACAAGACTTTGTTAAGCCAGAAGACATCATCCACCCCCGAAAGCTCGCACCCCAGACCCAAGCCAACTATACCAAGCGGGCGAAACACTTGTCCCTCGGGCAAGCTCCTCCTAGGGGAGGCCCACTCGCTGCAAAACATACCTCAGCAAATCCTCGTGACTTTGAAAGTAACGCCCTGATGCAGTTCCTCAAACGAGTAAAGTACCTGAAACAACAGAATGGGCTGTGAAACACCTGAATTCTAACATAGCGTGCCCAAACCGGGACACTAAGCGCACCACGATCCCACACCGCCGGTGAATGCCCCCGGAGAAACGTGCAAAACATGCAGGACGCGGGAGAGAATCTCCACAAGAACACCAATTCGCGCGCGCATGACAACATACCTTGCACTGTCCCTGCGAAAGCGTGTGTGCAAAATGGGCGACCGGATGGGCAGGGGGGGGGGGGGGGGGTGGCTGAAAGCGCGGCAAGATACACCGATGTCCGGTACCTCGGGAGGCCTAGATGCGGAAGCGACTGCGCGCAACGGCCGGAATCTGTAAGAAAAAGGAAAAGGGGGCATGTAAATAACTAGGCCTCGCTGAGGCCGCAAAGCCGGTGCGCGCGCCCAAACCGCGGGAAAGCCCCTGGTCAGCCTCAAACACGCCTCCTGCAAAGAAGACACAAAGGTTAGAACATAAGCATGTGGGACAAAGGGGCCAGCGCCAGGCAACAACACTCCAGCAGGCCCGGGAGCCCCAGCAACGCAGGCCCCCCCCCCTTCCTCCGGCAGCACGACCACGGGGAGGGGCTTTAGAAATAGCGTGCTCACTGCACGCCCGCCAGAACCCCCACCACGCTCGAAACCCTGACCGCATCGGTACAAAGCAACATTTAAGCAACAAGATGCAAGAATACATGAACAGCGTGGAACACCCCGTGGATGCCATCCCCCCAACACTCTGAAAATCGTAGCGACAACCGTATAAAAGAAATACCAGCAGGCGTGTGACCACGTGGGGTGGGGGGGGGGGGGGGCGGGGGGGCACCACACAAAAACTCGCCGGCTCACGCGCCCACAAGGCCGGACACCGCCAAGCTCAGCGCTCCTCCCCCCAACTACGCTACATACATTGAAAACATTTATAAGGCATCATTACGAAAACATCCGCCGCGCCATTGCAACAAAAACAAGCCATCCAGCATAGCGAACTCACTAGCAAACACGTGTATCGAAATGCGCACCAACATACAAATGGCTATAATACAAGCATGATGAGCCCGCAGCCTGTTAGCTGGATCCCCGCAACCCCCAAAAACATACCCCGCGCCAGCATGAAATGTAACAAAATGCCTGAATCATAGGAAGAAAAATGCAGTATTACGTGGATACGGCCTTACTTAAACATGGGACAACAGATGCATATACCTAAAATGATTCGCAACTACGGACACTGAATGATCTGCATACTTGGAAGTAACAAGGTGCATAAACACATTGCGCGGCAAACATCACATGCGCAGAAATGATTCACAAATACGGACACGGAATGATCTGCATACTTGGAAATAACAAGGTGCTTAAACACATTGCGCGGCAAAATCCCATGCGCAACTGGCAGGCAATGGGGGACAGCACACACGAACAAACGAAACATTATGCCAAAACCCACGCGAGCAGCCCCCCCCCTGAACAAATAGCACGCGATCAGGGCACAAAATGGCCACCCCAACGGGAGAAAGTGTGAGGGGAAGGAGAGCAGAGGTAATACGCCCCCCGGGAATACAACCCCATCTTGCAGCGGCTGCACCCTCACCCCCACTTGTCCGCACAATCACACCGACCCCAAACCAGAATGAAGATCAGCCGACCAGATAATCACTGCGGAGCCCGTCGAGTACCGGCAGAACCCGCATTCGCTCGGGGACCAGGACCGCAACGGCCCCGGACGCCCCCCCCCCCCCACAGCAGCCCGCACTCACAGGCCACCTCGCCAGGCTCGCACCTCGCATCGAGGGAGCAGGCGGCAATGCCGGAAATGGGGGGGGGGGAGGCCGCTGAAGGCCCGAGGCCACGCTCACCTTAAACCGACGAAAGAAACGAAAAGAGTGTTCAACGAGGTCGCGATGGCGTCCGGGCGGCAAAGAGGCTTAGGGGAAGGGCGCCGAAGCATAAGTACCCCAGAAGCCCCTCCCCGCCGCCCGGACGAGATTCTCGGCCGGCCGCCTCCTCCAACCGGTGAGGCGGTGGTGCCGGACGTAACAGTGGGGGCGGGACCGCCCTCCTTGACTAGGTACCCGCCCTCTTGATGGCCACTGCGTGGCCTCGGGCAGGCGCATTCAGCCATCTTGCCCTCCCAGAATGCTATGCTCTTCCAATTTGAGGCTGCCCTGAATACCTTGGATAAATGGAGTTAGACAGGGAGGCCACTCTTTCTAGTTTCTAGCACCCAAAGTATGGAAGAGTTTTCCTCTCCTGAAAATCGTTTTGGTGAACAGCTCATGACGTAGCTCTTTTAAGAAACAAATGCGGGCTTCACACATAAGTAGCGAAGTCTCTCAGTGCTGGGAAGCCCTGCTGGGGGGCAGCCATGCGCTTTATACGTTGCTGTAACATAACATAACACAACATAATGTAACATAACATGACATAATATACGGATTGGACCTATTTATTTAAGTCATTTGATACTTCCCGCTGTGCAGCTGCTGCTAGATTCTCATACTTCCTGCATTCTGTATTACTGTTATTGGATTTCCAATAAGAAAAACTTTACAAATGTACTAGCTCAGGGTGGCATGACTGAAAAGACAGCACCATAAGGTAGGAAGGAAGTGTTTATTCAGCCACTACCACTCTTAGAATCCCCCTCTCACACCCACCCACCATTCCAAGGCCAGCCCTCCACCCCGACCACCACCCATGCTATAACACAGCCTGGATAGAGTATGCAACATAAACAAACAATGCAGCTCTTGATCACACATGTTTGCATGTTTTAGAATAAATGACTTCACGATGCATGTTGTTCATAAGTGTGGTGTGATAATGCAGATGTGTACAGGAACCAGCTTCTAATCCTCTCCTGATGCGCTTGTCTTGTGGACCGCTGGAATGTTCTTTGGAGCTTTAGATACTATGGATCAGATATGACCTCCAGGGATATACAATAACGCATTTATAACCCCACTATATAAATTTGAGGCTGTGAGGTTTTAAGAGGCTGAATGTATCAGTTTCTATTTCGAACATCTACTTCAGTACAAGGTATTAGTTAGGAACAGAGAGATAGCCCAGGCTGGACTGCATCACTGGTCAATGATATTATAATATTACATTTATATTAGAATTTTATGAGATTATAGAGAAAAGGGCCGACTCTGCACTTAACACCAGTGGCGCCTTGATTGTGAATGTTCATATCCTGTTCACAATAGTGAATCTCCTCCCAAGAGACATGTTATGAGCCCCCCCCCCCCCCCACCCCCCCCCTCTCTCTTCCAGGACATCACATTTAATAAAATAGCTGCAGAGGTTCTACTCTGAATATTCCTCCTGATCACCAACAGATGTGTATGTGGAGGGGGGGTTTGGCATGAATCAGACCCAGGGCGGGGAAGCCTCATGGCTCCTGCTGGCACAGGTAGGAGGATGCCCTGGCCCCCTCTCACTGATGGTGCTTGGAGGTACCTGCTCCCCAGGGTGGTCTGCAGGCTCGTGGAGATGCCGCTGCTGAAGAGGCTGGTGGCCAGGAGGTGGTTCCTGGTGGGTCTGTCCACGGGCACGTACTGGAGCAGGAGGCCGTGGTACACAAACAAGAGGGAGCTCTGCACCAGGAGATGCTGCGAGAAAGGAGAGAACAAGGAGACAGTCAAGGCGGTGGTCCTGCCTGTGGTCCAGGCTCTTTGCTCCTAGACGCAGTGTTTGTGCATTGAAAAGGAGGCTGCAGAGGACACGATTGTTACACAGAGCACAACACACAGGAATGCAGATGTCAACCTTCAATTCATGGTGTTTGATATGTTGCATCATACCCTGTGTATGTTCATCTTTTGCATAGGAACAATAAATATGTAATCAGGTAAACACAGCAAGACACATCCAACCGGTACACCCCCCTTCCTTCACCCAAGACTCTCGTGGTCTCCGGGTATGTCCTCTTCTTTGGTCTCCTGCCTCCACTTTGGACCCCTTGAAGTTTACTTTCTAATTGTGTCCCTTCCACATCTACCAAGAGTCTGTTAGATGAAGTTAAACTCGGGAATGTTCATGTGTCCTTTCTCTGCATCCTTCATGGATGTGATGGATTTCAGTGGAGGAGTATCTTTCGCCTCCATTAATAGATTGTTGTCTATCTTGGACTAAACACTGCATACCTTCCAAAACCCCCGGGTCAGGCAGCAGGGATATTTGACTTATAGGGTCAAGTCTATGTACTAATATATTTTGTTTATCATTGTTTCGGTTCTTCCACCACTGCATGGGAGCACTTCATCTCTGTCACTAAAAGAATTAATGTGATCAACTTATTTTTTGCCAACATACACATGGAAGAGAAGCCCATGCTTGGCTGGTGGTGGCAACTACATGTACGCCTGTTAGTATTCTGTTCTATTTCATGGTCATTCAGAGCTATAGGTGAAGCATTCATCCTTTATGGTTCATGGCTACATCAGTGTGTGTGTTTGAGGAGGTGCTTGAATCAGTAAAAGAGCTGAGATGCATCAGACAGCCCCATCCACTTCTCCCCTCACTCCTGGCAGGGACACAATGGGTAGTGGGCATGGGGGGCGACATAGCTATCAACAGTGCAGCAGGTGCAGTGGCACAGCATTATACCTTCATCTCTATCCAAACAAGGGCAAGGGGTCATTCTTGCCTGCTCTACAGTGCACGGCCCTTTCACATATTGTATAACGGGGACAGAATGGGACAGTTAGGCCCTTCTCGTCCTTACCCTTTTATTTCTCATTTTTTTGAACAGGACAAATGGCTAGTATGCTCCCCAATAATCATCATATTGATCGATAACCAAGCATCAATTATGTGCCAAGTCTGCCTCTCTTCTTGCAAGAGTCAACTAATGTAGGAGAACCGCTCTGACCGGCTTTGCGCCCCTTGTATCTTTCCTTCATGTAAAGTCAAGAGGTAAAGAAGGTTTTAGTGTGCCATCCAAGCCAGACCCCCTTTTAGGTTTCACCTCTTCTCTCCCCATACAATGTCTTTTAGCGTAGGAGAGAGGGACCCTGATTGGTCCACCGAGGAATTTATCGATTTCACAACATGCTCTACATACATACCTGCCACCTTCAGATTCAAGCGTGCTCTATATAATTAAGGGTTCAGGCCAGACTCTCTGATCATTTATTGAAATGGCATCTAGAAGGAGCACTGCTGGGGCTTGGTGCTGCCCAGCCCCCGCAAGCGAGTGACAGAAGCTTGCCAAAACCGACCCTGAGCTTTAGATACTGCAGGGAGGTAGACATCCTCCTCGGCACCTGTGCCGGTGATTCCAATGGGCATTGGACTATAACTTTACTCCACACTCTAAAGATCTTGTTTGATAGCCCCAGTGTCACTTGAGGTCTAATGTGGGCATCTTTGGGCAGACTTCCCTGGCTGTTATTCTGCAGGTCACGGTACTGCGGTGAGTCAAGCGGCTCTGAACACTGGCCATCTTGGCAGCCATCTTGGGTGTTCCTACTAAAAGAGCCGCAGGTCTGCGTGACAGACACATTTCAGAAGTCTGCCTCCAGGTCGCTCTGGTTTAAGGTGCTGCAGTGAGTCAAGCGGCTCTGAGCACAATCCATCTTGGCAGCCATCTTGGGTGTTCCTACTAAAATAGCCGCAGGTCTGCGTGACAGACCACATTTCATGTCACTCAGATCATCTAACCTAAACCTACTCGCAGTTCCCAAGTTCAGACTAACCACAAAAGGTGGTAAATCCATCGGAGTACTTGGAGCCAAAGCCTGGAACAAGCTCCCACCACAAATGCGCCTGATCCATTCCGAAAAACTGTTTCGTAAAACGCTCAAAACATGGATCTTCAAAACTGAAGACTCACTCTGCTTGGCGTTAATCTAACCTTACACTTTATTCATAGACCATTATCTATGAATATGATCTACCTTAAGCAGCATCCCCCCTTCTTCCTTTTCGGGACAGTGATGTTTTAGCGCCAAGATGCTCCCTGGAGTGTAAGTGCGCTTTATAAAAGCCTATTCACATTCACATTCACATTCACATGTGTCTGCCTCCGGGTAGCTCTGGGTCAAGGTCTTGCGGTGAGTCAAGCGGCTGTGAGCGCTGGCCATCTTGGCAGCCATCATGGGTGTTCCTACTAAAAGACCACATTTCAGTCGTCTGCCTCCGGGTCACTCTCATTTACACCTGATCATGTACCGACACTTTCCAGTACGTTCTCAACATTCATAGACTAAAGAAGCTGTTATGTTAGCTTCCCTAGAGCCTTTCAGACAATCAAAAATATCAATCAATCGAAAAGCATTTATACAGTTCACAAATGCTTCATAAGAGGCGTCCCGGCGCTATCAGCAAGAGAGACTGACCAAACGGCAGGAGCGGTCCTTGAAGTACAGAGCGGTGGAGGCAGCGTAGGGGGGGCACTCGACATACGATGAGGGAAAATTAATTATTTATTTAGTTTTCCCTCGTCGTCGGCTGTCGAGTCCCACAACCCCAGCCCACCGCCTGTCAGTTCAACAGAGGGAACAAATGATAATACAAAAGTCCACACCATACGGGACCGGAAGCCTGCCGGTATTTGGGTTTTGAGGTGTCCGTCACTTTGCGAAAAGGACTAGTCGGATTCTTACGTCTGAGGTGCTCTATTATCTCGTTGGGCATAATGTGATGGGCTCTAAAATGATTTAAGAGGAGCACTCCCTTTTGAACTAAATTGAACAAATCAAACACTTTAACTGGCGTGCTGAGGCATGCACACTGTCCCTGTGTGCCAATAACTAAACTAATTCGATTTAAAATGTTTCCACTTGGCCTCTACACACTGTTGCCTACCCATACAATGGTTAAAGTCACAAATTCAAAATATATACATCAATTGAAATAAATATAATTTCCACAATGTTATGTTCTTATCATCAAAACAGACTTTCTCTTTTAATTATACATGCATAAAAAAATCCATAATTTCTGTACATCAATTACATTTGCATTACAATCCAATCATTATTAGTAGAACTGCCCAATGCATTTCGGGGCGTAATGTGATGGGCCCACTCTAAAGACGTCCCGTATGGTGTGGACTTTTGAATTATCATTTGTTCCCTCTGTTGAACGGACTACTTTTAACTTCGTCGTTATCCAATTCTGGCCCTGACTTGGCACTGCTATACACATTGGTGGAACCATCATATTTAGATGTAGCTCCTTTGCTACGATTCCTTCTTTTGGACTTCTGTTCATTGGATTCATGGTATCCAAACACAGGCTGTGTACTGTTCAGCCTGGAGAAATTTGCCTGCACAAGACATTAGTGAACTACGTCCATGTACAGATATTGTAGAGAATTTGGATCTCTTGATAGACAATACGATTGGAATTATCACTTTCCATGCCTGAATTTAGGGTCCATCCTTCAAGTCTACATTTCTCTTGCTATAAGGAAGTTCCTTTTACAGGAACAAAACGCGTTGGCTGTTGTCCTGTGTTTTTGTGAAGAACAATAAAGAACTTTTGAAATAAATTTGCCAATTTATGACTTCATCCCTGGTGCTGCCTCCACTCATATTGCAAATCTCGTTTTTTGGATCTCCAGTGGGACCGATCTGCAGCAGCTCTGATTCCACTTGAAAATTAGAGAGGATTACTGTAGAGAATATTTCATAAATATTCTGGATTTTCTTATGGAAAAATTTAGATAAATCATTGCAGATTTCTAAAGATCGGAAAATTCTGCTATTTGTAGCCTTAGGGGAAAGAAAGGAATGGACACTTTTTAGAAGTCGTTGTGAATTAAATAGGAAAAATAATTTCTCTCAGACCTGCAAATACATTTGCAGATTTTTTAAATGCAGATTTATATTTCACTTTATCCTCAGAGATATAGGGTTTTCCCCTGATGCTCCATATTTTTACATCATCTCTTTTCTTCTCTTAAAGAGGATGAGAACCAAGGAGCCATAGGTTGTGATCTTTTAGCCATCTGAAACTTTAACAGAGCCATAGGATCAAGGGCTTTAATAGGCAATTATTACAATTTGACACATCAGTATTTAAAATACTAGTTAGAAGCTGCGTAGAAGTTTTACGATTTTGGAGGAAGGGCAACTCAGAACCTTTGTGCATGCTCCAGAAAGTGTTGGGGGATAATCTTCTGCTCAATATGGCGTAATTTGAGCAAGAGCCTTCTCTTTTCTTTATCAATTTGTCCGACACCTGTTATCATCTGATGTCTCAGATATTTTGGGCTATTTCTAAATCTTGGTCAAGTTACAAGTGGATATATTTTCTTTGGGATGCTGCTGAAGGAGTCATTAGCATTATATTTTACTACCTACACTTTCACTGCATAAAAATGACTGTTACATTGAAATTACATTGAAATGAACGTCTAATTGATTTGACTGGTTCTGTCGATCAGCAGATAGCATTTTTGAGAAATCTACGAATATGCAAATAAAGACCACCAGAACAAACATAACCGCTATCACAAAAGGCAAAAGAACAGCTCCATCAAATGTGCACCTAAGGTCAAGCAATAGGCACCTGAAGCACTAGAACAAAGATCTAGAAGACAGAAGCTAAAGCAACAATGCATGACTTTATAGGACACCTGAAAAGTAAATTACTATATGACGGCCTTCTTCTTTAGACACTGCCCACCCATTCCGTGAACCTATAAGGTGCACATTCAGCTAACTGTGCTACAAAGGAAATGATTTGGCTAAAAGGACAATGTTTGGCCAAGAGACCAGCCCTGCGAAAGTACACCCCATGCAATGGATTACAAGAAATAGATATTCTGCTTGACACCAATGATATGGATTTTAGATAGCACCATGAACCAAAGGACTGTGCTATATTACAAATATAGCTGGATAAGACTGCCATGGAGTAGTTATTGCCATCACACAACTTGAGAATGAAAAGCAAAACAAGTTCTTTAAAATCCCTATGCCTGTCCCTGATAAAAGCAGATGACAAACTCACAAAGACTTGAGAGACAAAGCATCACAATGCTTGGAAGAAATAGATCTAGTGCAAACCTCTGCAGAAAGAAATGAAATAGATAAACTGGCCACCAGATATTGGGTTAGAGAGGCCCCCTCATAAGGAAGAGTTATCTTACCATGCGTGATCTTCCAATCTTGTTGTAGTAACCAATAATTTCAATTACATTATTAGAGGAAAATCTTTCAAAGTGTGTATTACATACCACCATTTTGTGGGGGAAAGATGGGCGTGATAGCAGACAACTGCCTTGTTGCCAAGAGTACCAGAGTTACTGTTACCTGCCCTGGGCCTATTTGATCCTCAAAAGAGAGGGTGAAAGAGGTCTGAAGAGGTGCCTCAGAGCTATATTTTCAATTGTGAGGAGTACACAGAGGAAATGATGGTTGCCTGGTCCCCCTCAATCTCATTCATGTGAGAATGGAGGGAATGAAATCACTGGGGCATCTCTGAGCTTGCTTCTACAGTGACCATTCTTTACATATTCTTAATTGAAATAGCACAGATCTCCCCCATTCTTGGGAGAGGCAGGGGAAGCAGCCTTCATATCTCCCACACCATTTTGCAAAGCAAAAGGGATTTGTGCATATTAAATACTAGAGACTCTTTTACAGATTCCATCCTTGGGTAAGGCAGAGGGAGCATAAAGAATCATCCCGCCTCTTAGGCAACGACGGGGAAGGAATAGGATAGAACAACCCAACCTAGTGGGAGTTTGGGAGACACTAAACAAAGATGCATCAACCGGTTGGCAAAGCAGAAGCGGTCACGCTCAGTCATGTGGCAAGAACTGTTTCTTTAATTTTTTTTATCCTCCCTTGGCTAATCATATATGCCAATTAGAGAGCTGACTAAATGGGCTCGCTAAGAGTCCGCCAGCTTAGAAATAATAACACACTGGCTCTCATGCTTTGTTGCTTCTATTAATTTTCTTTTTCCTCTTTATGGTACCGAACTGTACACAACACCATGTCACAAATGATCACTAGTGTACTATGGGTTCTTGCTTTTTAAGCAATCCGTTTGCAATCATTTTCTTGATGTTATCTTTGAATATCTTGATGCTTACAATCAAATGTAAGGAAAACAAGTTGGTTGCCATTTGGCTGCTTTTAAACAAAATTCTTAGGGATTCCAGATAATCATATTCTGTGTTGATGGTGAATAATAGAAGAAAAAAAATCAACCTATCGTAACGCTTTTTTTTCTTTTTCAAGTGGTTTTCTCATCTTTTGAGAACATTAACGTAACAGTACTTAACTGGTGCATGTGCAATGGCCCTTTTGTTTTTTGCATATAACTTACAAATCAGTAAAACAAAAAGAAATCATAGATGGTTGGGTTGCTTTAATAAATTCTAACCACCAGTAATTTCCATTATTTTTTTGCTTACTGTGCAACTATAGATGGGAATCAATCTTCTGCTTCAAATGGAACAGGCCATTCTCTCTTTGTAAATGACAATATTTTCAGCTCTTTGCAATCTCAGCTACAACTTCAGTGGTAAGATTAAATGAACTGCTTGTCAATATTTGAATCCTCATTGGTCACTGTGCAGATCCAACAAGCAGTCATCTATGTACACTTCACACAACAGTCCACAGTCCTCAATCGGGAATCAAAAACGAGGCGTGATAAATGTAGTTAGTGGGACCAAATACGATGTCAATTTTCTGAATTGAAGCTGCTTGGGTGCTTCCCATAAGTGAAGAGCAAATCCATTCTTTGATATGTAAAATAGATGTAATATAGAGTTTTCTGTTTATTTAGATAGATCTAATAAATGGTTTTATTTAGCACAGACTGGGCCTGAACAAATGGCAGAATGCTGTATGAAACAAAAGTTGCCTACAAATTATGGATTATAGAAATGATTTATACAGACTCTAGGCCTAGTGCCCATGACAATGATAATATATACATTGCGAGAGGGAAAGTATTAAGATCACAGTGAGCTCCAAGCGAGCCAGAATAAAGTTCCTGGAAGTTTCCTTGGGCAGTGCATTGAAGGGGATAGACATTCATTAACTAATAACTAATATATAGCTCACATACATGCCCGTATGTGAGCTATATGGCACCTTCACAAATGCCAAAAAGTGCATTTGTAAAATAAATCGCAAATTACCACCAACTTGAAGTTGGTGGTAATTTGCGATTTCTTAAGGAGCAAACATTGAATGCTTGTTACATAGCATTTAAGGAATCGCAGTTTGCGATTCCTTAAATGCTTACGCAAAAATAAGGAATCACAAATTTTGCAATTCTTTAATTTTGCGATGCAATTTCCTTAGTACATACCGTTTTGCTAATTTTTAGTTGCAAACTGTGCTTTTTTTGCAAATCTCAGCAAAAATTGCATTGATACATAAATTCGAAGCCGCTACCGGGGTTGAGCTGACACGCCGCAAATAAACAAGCGAATACAGACGCCATAGGGATTGGTTGCAATTATTGGCACCATTCTAAACTATCCTTCCTGACTGTCAATAAAGATGAATACTTAAATTGAAGGATTGGTCTGTTCTATTTAAAATAAGGCGATTATTGTCACGCATACTGGAAGTTCCGAATATTATATCCCTGAAACACATTTGACATAATCTCCATATCATATGCTATGTATGAAGATTTTGAATAAAAGAAAAAGAAAACTTTAAGTCCTACTGAACTGATTTTTTAAATCATTACTTTTGACTATCATTGTTACTGTGCATTGTGTGGGAGTGCTGAACCATTGTGTTTCATTGCAAAGCTTTTTGGGCATTGCCCTTGGGAGTCTAGGGGTATGTGACTTCAGGTTCTTGGCACCCATAATTCTTTGAAAACAATTAGACAATAAAATATTGGATAAAGTGCAGTCATTCTTTGCCCTATACCCCTGTTGCTTTAGTCTTATTAGCACGATTAATGTCAGTCGCCTCCCATACATTCAGTAGGCACAGATCAGGGGACACCCGAATGACCCCCCCCCACTGGTATCCTTCATGCGTGTGACTACTGTGACTACTGCTTCCCAATACGGTTTAATCATCGGACTGTACCAAATAATATGGTAGAAGGTGCCAATACCCCCACATTACCTTTTGCATCATTCATCCATAGTTTTGCCCATTTTGACCAGCATGGTGCATGCAATGTAAAATCGATGGAGTATTTTTAGTTGTACCAGTTGCAGTCTTGAGGAAACTACAACCTCACGAGTGATGGTGTAGCCAGAGTATCGTCCGAAATTGGATTGTAATGACAAGGGATTGATGATTTACCGTGTTCGAATGTAATGACAAGGGATTGATGATTTACCGTGTTCGAATGTAATGACAAGTGATTGATGATTTACCATGTCAAATGTAATGACGAGTGATTGATGATTTACAGTGTTGATTGTAATGACAAGCGATTGATGATTTACTGTGTCAAATGTAATGACATGCGAAGATGATTTACTGTGTCGAATGTAATAACAAGTGATTGATGGTTCACCGTGTCGATTGTAATGACAAGCGATTGATGAATTACTGTGTCAAATGTAATGACAAGCGATTGATGATTTACTGCGTCGAATGTAATGAGAAGTGATTGATGATTTACTGTGTCGAATGTATTGACAAGCGATTGATGATTTACTGTGTCGAATGTAGTGACAAGCGATTGATGATTTACTGTGTCGAATGTATTGACAAGCGATTGATGATTTACTGTGTCGAATGTAATGACAAGCGATTGATGATTTACTGTGTCGAATGTAATGACAAGTGATTGATGATTTACTGTGTCAAATGTATTGACAAGCGATTGATGATTTACTGTGTCGAATGTAGTGACAAGCGATTGATGATTTACTGTTTTGAATGTAATGACAAGTGATTGATGAGTTACCGTGTCCGAATGTAATAACAAGTGAGTGATGATTTACAAAGTCAAATGTAATGACAAGTGATTGATGAGTTACCGTGTTCGAATGTAATAACAAGTAATTGATGATTTACCATGTCACAGAGGCCGTTCTTTTCAAAGAGCATTAACCTGTCACAAGGGGTACCCCAGCGGTCGATCCTCAGTCCCACCCTCTTTAATTTATATATGTCCCCTCTAGCAGACCTAATTGTCAAATACGAAATTAATGTTGTGTCATATGCGGATGACACGCAATTAGTGGTATCCTTATCCCAAACCCAGGACAAAGAAGCCACCAATTTTTACACCTGCTTACAAGAGCTAGAGGGCTGGATGGCGGGCAACTGTCTCAAGTTGAATGGGAACAAGATGGAGGTATTGATAGTTGGCAGGACACCGTCTATAGGGACCTGAAGGTGGTGGCCCCAGTTGTTGGGCTCCACACCTGTTTCCAAAGAGCATATTAAGAACTTGGGGATGTGGTTGGACCCAAAACTTTCCTTCGACCACCAGACCAGGGTGGTTGCGGGGAAATGTTTCAGAATTATGAAAGTCCTCCGGAAGACACTTGATGTACTCCCGGTAGCCGCCAGGAAAACAATAGTCCATGCCCTGGTGACTTTGCGGCTGGACTATGGGGATGTGCGATATCTGGGGGCAAATAGGAGGTGTTTCCAAAGAATGCAAGGCATTCAAAATGCGTCAGCGCGCCTTGTTCTGAGGCTACCCATCCATTAATGCACTCGAAACCCTACACTGCCTCCCGGTTAGGGAGAGAATTGTGTTTAAATCAATGTGCACCAGTCACCGCATCCTGCAAGGAGTGGGCCTTAGCTACCTCCACATCCTACTGATCCCTTATAGACCGATTAGAACTCTGAGGTCCATGGGTACAGGGAAGGTAGAACTGTCAATAGTTAAAAGAGCAAGGATGGGTGGAAGATCTTTCAGATGGCTGGCGGCGAAATTATGGATTGACCTTCCACAGTCACTCAGGCCGGAACCATCGGAGGGGATTTTCCGAAGGAATCTAAAAACATGGCTCTTTCCATAGTTAATGCCTTAGTGAGGGGTGGTCGGTATCTGATGTAATCGGTCCAGTACAGGTATCTTGCTGCAGCGTGGGGACATACTGTATAGTATAACCATGCGCTTTAGAAACTCATTTATTATTATTATTATTATTGATGATTTACCGTGTCGATTGTAATGACAAGCAACTTATTGTTTACCATGTTGAATGCAGCAGAACGGTCCAATGGGATTAGGAGGCATGAGTGGCCAGCTAATGGAGTCCTCAGAGCATCATGAATGGTTTTAAGGCCCACATGCATCATTGTTTCATTTTGCACTTCTTAATTTGCGATTTTTAGGGAATCGCAAATTAGGAAATGCAAAATGGGATGCATGTACATTTTCGCAAAATATTTGAGAATCGGTAAAAATCGCAATTTTTACCGATTGTCAAATATTATGTGATTAGCAAAGTGCGAATTCGCAATTCCCATTCATTCCTATGGGCTAAAATGCCCATAGGAATGAATGGGAATTGCGAATTCGCAATTTGAAATCGCAATTCAGCAATGCATTTCAAGGGTGGAGAGGGGGGTCCAAATGACCCCCCCCCTTCACCCATGAAATGTACTTTTGAGTATAAGTTACATACACACATGTCCTAAGGACATGTGTGTCTGTAACTTTACAGTTTAAAAAATGCATGTTTGTGCTTTTTTAAACAATTTCGCAAATTACCACGAGGTTCAACTTTGTGGTAATTTGCACTTGCAATTTCAAATTTCGCAATTTGAAATCAAATGATGCATAGCATTTTAGAAATCGCAAAATTGCGATTTCTGAAATGCTATCGCAATTTTAGAAATCGCAAAAAAGTTGCGATTTCTAAAAAAGCATGATGCATCTCAAAAAGCATTTTTGGAATCGCAAACGGCCGATTTTAAGGAATCGCACCGTTTGCGACTCCAAAAATGCTTGATGCATGTGGGCCTTAGTGTGGCGGTTTCTGTGCTATGTCCATCTCAGGAACCAGACTGGAAATCATCCAACGTGTTGTCGGCAATGAACTGAGTTGTATCTGTGCCTCCCAGGAAATGGAAACTTGGTTGAAAATCTGAAAACACAGAGTTGCTTTTGGCTACACTGATAATGTTGAAAAGGTAATAAAGTTTGCTGGATTGAAAAGGGTTATGTGGTTGTTTAGGGTTGGCCTGATGCAGCTTTAGCTGTGTGCCTGGGCTTATTTAATCACTAAAAAAGTGAACATCACAAGGCCGAGTAGAGATCGCTTGAGTCAGCCCAGTGTTAATGTTCTTGTTTACAGGTGTCCACGATCTGATTGGGGGTGGCTTGTATGCTTCCACCCAAGCAATGAAGTTCAAGACTGAAGAACAATTCTCAGCCATATATATGCGTGGTAAATTGTTCTCGTTCGATGACTGTGATTAATTGTGTGTGCTCTTATTTGTGATAAGATGCAGGTGGTTGTTATTCTTTTACTAGCGACGAGACTGTTTGTAGCAGCTGAAGTATGATTGTCTACACAGTTAGCTTAAATGCAGAACGTGTGCAAATAATCTCTGTGTTGCTAATGGGCTATTTTGTGTGGGTGCCATGTTTATGAGATGCTCATTGTTGTGTCTCTTACTTGTTTAATATTTTTCGACTTCTTATTGCCTTTTTGAAGGAGAGATTTGGAGGAGGTAGTAAATGGAAAATAATACAGTTATTATTTTCTGAAGGAAGCATATTGAATGAATAGTTTGCCATTTCGGGGGCATTTGCTTGAGAGTTGTCATGTTGATGTGGTCCAAGGTTTCAGCCTTGTAGTGACGGAGCCACCTAGCCCGTCCACGTGATTGATTGATTGATTGAAGGGCGATTTGTGTAAGTGCTACTTTGCCCAAAGGCGTCAAGGCGCAAAAGATGGAATAAAAAGCCAAGTACTGAAGTGAAATGGAAGGGAGAGGAGACCTAAGAGTAGGCTTCAGTAAAGAGCAGAGTTTTAAGGCCCTTTCGGAAGAGCAGCAGGGAATCCTGGCCCCTGAGTTCCAGAGGGAGCTCATTCCAAAGTCTGGGGGCTAGTGAAGAGAAGGCCTTACCACCCCATCTCGCCTTGGCGACTCGGGGAATAGACAACAGATACTGACCGGAGGAGCGTAGTGCCCTGCCTGGGATATAGGTCGACACTAAGGTCCTGATGCCCTCAGCGCCAGCACCGTGAAGAGCCTTGTGGGTGATGGTCAGAATTTTAAATTTTATTCTGGCATGCACCGGGAGCCAGTGAAGGTTTCTCCTGATCCTGGTCCCTGAGGAGCGTCTGGGGGCATTGACAACGAATCTTGCTACCGCGTTCTGGATGACCTGCAGGCGATGGAGTAGTTTAGTGCTCATGCCAAGGTAGAGAGCATTGCAGTAGTCCAGTCGCGAGGATAGAAGGGCAACTGCCACCTGTTTCCGGGCATCAGGGGAAAGGTAAAGGGTAAGTTTTCTTAGTATCCTTAAGACCCCGCAGCAGGTTGAGACTGTTCTACTTACTTGCTTATCAAAAGCAAGTGAGGTGTCAAATATGACTCCCAGATTACGGGCAGAAAGGGAGGGCTGGGGACAAGATCCAAGTGTCTGGGGCCACCAATCATCTGACCAGATCTCCTTATTTCCCCTGAAGATCAAGATCTCCGTTTTCTCCCCATTCAATTTAAGAAAGTTCGAGGCCATCCAACCTGCCACAGCTTCCATGCAATTTCGGAAGTTTAGGGCCGTGGTCTTGACAGAGTGGGACAGGGAGGCCATAATCTGGGTGTCGTCGGCGTACGAGAGCACTTCCAGTTCAAAAGTTCTAACAAGCCTAGCAAGTGGGGCCACATAGATGTTGAACAATGTGGGGCTCAAAGCGGAGCCCTGCGGTACCCCACATTGCAAAGGCATGGCATTGGAAAGGAAGTCACCCAGTTTGACCCTTTGCTCCCGATGGTTGAGGAAATAAGTGAGGAGGCTGAGAGCCAGACCCTTCACCCCCGTCTCACTGAGGCGGGAGGCCAGAATGGTGGGGGACAGGGTGTCAAATGCTGCCGTAAGGTCGAGTAGGATCAGAAGAGTGGTCTGACCACTATCGACCTTGGCGCGGATATTATTGACCACCACTGTAAGGGCTGCAGTTTTTTAGGATTTTAAGAGGACAGGGATCAAGAGGGGAGCCTGACTTGGTTGAGTCTAGTAATTTGTCCAGTGTCTCAGTCGAGAGAAGAGGGAAGTTGGTCAAGATATCTTTGGAGGATGGGGGATGATCTAAGGAGGGAGAGAAAACGTGAGTAAGATTATGACTCTGGAGAGCTGTATAAATATCCGAGATTTTAGTGTGGAAAAAAGTGGCGATCTGATCACAGAGTTCTTGAGAAGGTATTATGGGGTCGGGGTGTTGGACAAGGGATAAGGTTTCTACCACCTTAAAGAGATCACCGGGGCAGGAGAGAGATGAGGTTAGCTTAGAAAAATACATTTGTTTTTCGGCTAACACCGCTGCTTTATAGCTCTTAAGGAGGTTTTTATGCTTGATCAGAAGATCGGCATCAAGCTGAGCTCTCCACAGCCTTTCGTACCTCCTACACTCCTGTCTCTGAAGTCGAAGAGCTTCTGAGTACCAAGGTGCTGACGGGCTTTTCCTGGCACAGTAGTGAGATTTAAGAGGGGCTAAGGTGTCGATAGCCCGAGAAATGGTACTTGCAAGCTCATGGGCAGTGGTGTTGATATCCTGGGAGGGGGGGGGGTTGAAGCTGGCAATAAAAGGGCCAAGTGATTAGTTGGACAAGCCCCTATAGTTCCTCTTTAAAGCCCAACAATTCCTGTCCGTGTGGGAGGCAGATAGGGAACCTGGGAGAAATTCCAGTGAGACTGCTGTGTGATCCGACCAGGAGAGGGGCAGAGGGGAGCCAATCTCAAGTCTGGGGTCATTAGTAAAAACCCCATCTAAGATATGGCCAGCGGAATGTGTAGGGGATAACACTTTTTGGGAAAGGTCAAGAGAGGCTAGCGCGTCCAAAAGTGAGATAGTGTCAGCAGCGTTGGAATTTTCTAAATGGAAATTAAAATCTCCAAGGATAGTCAGAGAAGGCCTATTAATGAATGGTTCAATTGCTTCAAGTAAGTCGGCGACAAATGGAGACCTAGAGCCCGGGGGTCTGTAGATAAGAATGCCAGCAAAATTTTTTGTCGGGGAAGTGTTAAGAGAAAAGAAAAGGGCCTGAAAGGATTTCTGGGGGGAAAGAAGGGGCTCTATGTGACAGGTACAAGAATTCTTGTAGACAATGCCTATTCCGCCCCCTCTGCGGTCTTCTCTATCCTGTCTCACCATGGCATAACCATCAGGGAGGGCATTGATCAGGTCGGGCCGGATGAGTCCGAGCCCCACGTTTCGGTGACAAAGACCCAGGAAGGTTTTCTTTCCGAGACGAATTCTCTGAATGCGACGTTGTTACTAACCAGAGAACGAGCATTAATAAGAAAGCCCACTTCTTTAGGGGGAGGAGGGGGTTCATGTCTCACCAGAGCCCTAGAAGGCTTAGCAACGTATGCATGATTAAACGCTCTGGAGGTAGTCGAGCAACTACAAGTAAAACCAGGGTACAGTTGCTCAGGAGATAGCGTGTGATGACATGCTTGTCTGGGGGGCCTAAGAGATGTAAGAAAGCCCAACAGATCCCCATAGTCATCAAGAGATGTTGATAGAATTCATTTCTCGATGCCCCAATTGCCCCTTCTCATATGTAAGTTAGCATCATATGGCTAACTAATGTAGTTCGTATATGCACCTGTGTTGAATTATTCCGCTTGCTATTTTTATTATTCAAATGTACGTGTGACCATATTAGTTCCTTAGCTTAGCCTGTGTGCCACCATTTTGTGTATTCCTCTGTGATCACGAGCCTTACTCGCTCATCTGCCCCTCCCGCAGGAATAGAGAATTTCCCTAAGACAGCAGTTTTCGTTTCTCGGCTTACTGTGGCCGAAAGTAACAAGTCTCTTTATCAGTAATGTTCTCATGCACCAGAGACGCTGAAGCCTAGCTCCATGGCCTTGAGTAAAGATAGCGATGTATCCCTTGCAGGTGCAGATGCCTGCTGTATGATGGCATTGTTCGCTGGTCTGGGTTTCAGTAATTTTCCAGAAGGGGCGTACCCCAATGAACTGTGTTGCATTATAATGTATTGCTGTGATGCAGAGAGTCAGTCCTCTCGTTCGCACTCTTAGGAGTGAGGTCGGACAGGGCCCTCTCATATGAGTGTTGTTTGGCCTAATAAAGACTTTGTTTATTCTTCTCCACTGTCCGGCTGACTTCCTATATAATTACTATAGGTGAGTGCGGTAAGTCACTCGGGTGGATTTGAGCCACGCTTATCAGATGGCGCCCGAATAGGGACCCCGCGATAAGGATCTTTCTCACCCGTAAGGGGGTAGCAGAAGACCGGGGACCCGCTGGTCGGCACGGTGGGCCCGGGTACCCATCTGATGCCGAGCTTGGTTCTCGCAGCGCTGCCCCACCCTGCTGATCGGGAGAGGTCCCGGTTCGGATCTTACGCCGGGGTCCAGAAGGCGGAACTCGAAGCTGACCGTGTTGGTCCTGGCAGCCGGAGGTGGAGAACGGTAGAGGTCGGTGCCGCCTACGGAAGGTGAGTGGTCCACCTGTGATTGTTTCAGGAACTGGAGTGTTCCGGGAGACAAGGGTGTCTCCAGAGGTTTGAGGAGCCGGTGCGCTCCTGGGGCTAGAGTGCTCCGGGGAACTCAGAGTGCGAGCAGGCACTCTGACAGACTTGACGAGGTTGGGGGGAACGTCTAGACATATTGTTTGTAGTGATCCGAACGGGTGGTACTGTGGTGAAGGCGTGGCTCATGGCGGGTGGATTCCGGTGCTTACCCTGAACTCCTAGATTGGTGGTTCAGTGGAGGTGAGACCTGGGTCTCCCGTGGTAAAGTGCGCAGTGATCCATAGTGCCGCGCGGGGAGCGGATTTGTTTCCCCATCCTCAGAACAGTTAGTGTACTGTTCGGTCTGCGGTAGGGTCCAGGTTCCCCAGGACTTGGTCGACGGGCCTTGTCCCATTTGGTAACACGTGTTTGGAGGTATTGTATATGTGTGTGCGTGATTTCCCAATGCATAATTATATGTGTGTGTGAACGGGCTCGAGCTAAGTGATTCAAGGTAACGAAGTTTGTTGACAGAGCAGTGTTTTAAAAATGCAGTGTTTTAGCAAGTTACGATGTTTTGGATGTTGTTGTCGACCCTCAGATACTAGACTGGCCGAGAGCCAACCTGCACCCCCTGAGGGCACTCCAAGCTTTGATATGTATGTCAAGCATGGGTTGGTCCCGCTTTTGTTTGGTACTTTGTGGCACCGGTACACCGCTGACAATGTGGATTTACAATGGCCCTTGACGGGTTCTTTCGATGAAGCTAAGTTGGATTATTTACAGGACAAATTGTTCGCTAGGCGTAGCCGTCAAAGCATGTTTGATTCTTTAAGGGTGTGGCAGAAAGAAGCCAGGAAGAGAAAGTTGAGAGACGAGAAAGAGGCTTTTAAAAAGTCCGCGCAGACTATGGCACAGAAAGCGAGAGAACAGGTTGGGAATGAGAACGCGCTGCGTTTGGAGCGCACAGATAGGCTTTGCAGGTTGAAAGAAAACAAAAGTTATGTAGTACGAGAGGATGACCCAGATGAGATGGAAGACATTTTGGATACCCGACCCCCTCCCCCTTACGCCCCACAGTCCTTGTATCCCTCCTTGCCAGCTCCGGTCCCCATTAGTGGGGTCCCAGGTCCATCAGCGAGTGCCCCTCAACCTAGCGCAGTTTCCTCGCCCCCGACACCTCTTGTTTCTTTACTTCAGACCACTTCACCTGCACCCTCCCAATTCTCTTTAGCACTCCCTACTGTTTCAGCTAGTACCACTCCCAGTCAGGAGATGTTAACGCCGAGCCGAGGCGCAGGGAGCGGACTATTCACACAGGTGCGGAAGTTGCTTACGCGTTCTACAGTTGGTTTAGATGAGAAGAGTATAGTGGCTAATCAGGCATGCCAGTGGGCGAGGAATAATATTTACTCGTTTGAGGATATTTGGTCCACAATGAAAGATTTTGAGCCCTTAATGCAACAACACGCTTTGTGGCATATGTCGAATGTATTGATACCGCTATGGGAACAGGGGTATGGAGGTGTGGCTCCGGCGACTTTGCGAGACATACAGAGTGGAGCTTTCAGAACGAATACTGGGGTGAAGGAGGTGATGCGTAGTTTAAAAGCTCTACTACAGTATAGAAATGAATTGCCCGCTGCAGGTACGCCCCATTTTCCAGGTATACATCCAATGCGTGAAGTGCACCCTATTTTTCATCCCGAGATCCCAGAAATGGTAGATCCAGTTACGAAGGCTGTCACCAGGAACAGGATAGATGCACACTTCCAGGAACAATGGGTGTATACGCCATGGAAGAGAAGTGAGGTATTATCATTGAAGGCTAAGCTCCCAGATTCTAGGAAGAATCCGACTGCCTATTATAAAGAACTAACGGAAGCTGCGTCTTCCACTGTAATGACTTTGGCAGATGTTGAATTGTTCTTTGGGCTTTTGGTCCCAGTTGATGTGTGGCGGCAGGTAAAAGGTACAGATCATTCGGAAGAGTTAGGAGGTACGTGGCAGGAATTACAGGACTGGGATAAGGAACGTAAGCCAGGAGAAAAGCCGAAAGCTGAGATTTTGGCCTTGCCGGGGCGCATAATAAAATACATGCATTCTCTCATTCCCCCGAAGAAGGTAGATTGGGACAAGTTGACGGCTTGTAAGCAGAAAAAGGATGAGGCAGTCTCGGACTTCTTTACGAGGTTTGAAGAAACGTTTATGGACTTCAGTGGGCAAGATGTGTCACAGGATGGAGGGTTGCGGCTTTTTGTCAATAGGTTTGTCATGAACTTATTGCCCGAAATTTCTGCGAGATTGCAAGCATCGGAGAGCACGTGGACAACGTCCTCTCCTTCAGGTATCCTCAGTATGGCACAGTATTATGAACACAGAGAAAATGAGAGTAAGGACAAGCAGGAAAAGAAGGCTAAGGATTTGAAGACAAGGGTTTTGTTACAGCAAGTGGCTAGAGGCAGAGGAAGAGGTGCGGCGCCGAGTCGTGGGGGCTATGGGAGAGGTGAGAGTAGTGAAGGGCTGGGACCGAATCAGTGCGCGAAGTGCAAGCAGGAGGGGCATTGGTGGAGGGATTGCCCATTGCTTCAGTCGAATGCCGGTCCAGGGCGAGGACGAGGAAGAGGTAGTGGTGATTATGGGAGACAGGTTGCATGGTCAGAAGGAGGCGGAAGACCGGGAGGCAATTACTTTGACAACAGTGCGGACAGACAACAGTTGCAGAGGTGCGGCGGTCAGTACTACAATGATGATTACTCAGTGGACGATCTGACAGGGTTCTCCCACAACTAGGACAGCGTAGGACAGAGCGAGGGACCAGTGCCTGTGGAAGTTGATCAAAGGGGACCCTATGTCGAGGCTGACTTATTGGGGTCTCAACAAAAATTTCTAGTGGATACGGGTGCAATGAAAAGTTCAGTGGATCATTCTCAGGTCCCAGGGGCGGCTCTGTCTGGCAAGAATAACATCTCTGTGGGTTTTGCAGGTACCCCGGTGATTAGCCCCATTTCTAAACCCCTCACGTTAACGATTGGTCCTTTTACTGTTGATTCACCGTTCCTATTGACTTCGAATTGTGGAGAAAATTTGTTGGGCTTAGATCTTTTGAAGAGGTTGCACGCCACTATCTATTGTTCCCCGGATGGTGTGTATATTACGTTAGGCCCAAATGTCGCTCGCCCACTACAGTGTTTTTCCAAAGATGACCCATTACCACCTGAATTCCAAGGAATACCCGACAGTCTCTGGGCTGTAAATGACACAGATGTAGGCAAAATGGATATAGCCCCGGTGACAATAAGAGTAAAGGTGGGAGCGAAATTGCCCCGGGTTCCACAGTACAGGATTCCTAGGGAGGGAGAAAAG
The DNA here is from genome assembly GCF_964263255.1 of Lissotriton vulgaris. Taxonomy (NCBI): domain Eukaryota; kingdom Metazoa; phylum Chordata; class Amphibia; order Caudata; family Salamandridae; genus Lissotriton; species Lissotriton vulgaris. The sequence goes on along the minus strand of NC_141687.1, from coordinate 46,952,506 downwards.
GCCCTGTTACAAATAATACAAGATTTGATTCGGTCTGGTGTAGTGGAAGAGACGGATTCGAACATATGTAACAGCCCTATTCTACCTATCCTTAAAAGACGATTGCCAGATGCTACAGATAATACTCCTGATGTATATAGGTTCGTGATTGATTTGCGCCACGTGAATAGAGTAGTGGAGCCGCAATACCCGGTGGTCTCGGATATCACTACGATATTGACGATGATTCCCCCTTCTGCCAAATATTTCTCTGTTCTGGATCTGAAGAATGCTTTCTTCAGTATTCCAGTCCACGAGGACAGCCGTTATCTATTCGGATTCTCATTGGCTGGCCGAAGCTTCAGGTTTAAGAGAATTCCCCAGGGGTACACTGAGAGTCCGAGTATATATAGTCAGGCTCTGAAGGCACAATTGGATGAACTGGAACTTCCACCTGGCAACGTCATGTTGCAGTATGTGGATGATATCCTGATAGCGTCGGACGACGAGACGGGTTGTCGGGATGCTACTGTTAAATTACTGCACCATTTGGCAAAAAGGGGGCATAAAGTGTCCCTTCCAAAGTTTCAATACTGTCGAACGGAGGTCACCTACCTTGGTCACCTCCTTTCGAAAGTGGGGAGGAGATTGACGCCAGAGCGCATAAAAGCTATCACTAACATGAAGGTACCTAACACGCAGCGAGAGGTGCGCGCGTTTCTGGGCATAACATCGTATTGTCGCCAGTGGATACCTAACTATGCGTTACTAACGAAACCCCTATTGTATCTAACTACCAAAAAAGTGCGCGAACCCCTACCCTGGACCCCTGCATGTCAAGAAGCGTTTGATTTACTAAAAGATGCTTTATGTTCTGCGCCCGTTCTTGGAACACCTGATTACCAGAAGCCTTTTGTTCTTTACGTACATGAGGCGGAAGGTTGCGCGTTGTCTGTTCTAACTCAGTGTTTTGGGGGGAAACAGAGACCCTGCGCTTATTTTTCCGCAGTGCTTGACAATGTGGCAAGAGCACTACCGAGTTGTCTGAGAGCCACGGCGGCTGCTGCGGTCTCTATAAGACAATCGGCAGGGCTTGTATTGGGGTCAGATCTCACAGTAATGGTACCGCATGCTGTGGACATTTTGCTAAACAGAACACAGACGCAGCACTTAACTAGTGCTCGTCTTACCGGTTATGAGATGACTCTCTTTGCACCTCATGTGACGATCAAAAGGTGTGCTACATTGAATCCTGCCACATTGTTACCTATCCCCACAGATATAAAGGACGATGACATACACGACTGTCTGTTCAGGACAGAAGAAGAGACAAAGGGGAGGGTGGATCTGACAGACAAGCCCTTAGACGAACCGGACGGGGAGTTGTATGTGGATGGGTCTTGTTTCAAATTGCCAGATGGTACATCGACAGCAGCATATGCAATAACAACGTTACAGACAGTAGTAGAGACATCTAGGATTCCTTACAATTCGGCTCAAGCTGCTGAGATAATAGCCTTATTGAGAGCATGTGAATTGAGTGAGGGACTGGACGTGAATATTTACACTGACAGCCAATACGCCTTTGGCGTGGCTCATAATTTTGGGCGACTCTGGGTGGAACGGGGATTTCTGACTTCACACGGCCAACGCATACAACATGGCCCACTGATACTACGACTGTTAGCGGCACTGACGTTACCCAAAAGATTGGCTGTGATAAAGTGTAGCGCACACAAGACAATAGTGGATGACGTAGGGCGAGGCAATGCCTTTGCAGACGAAACTGCAAAAGAGACTGCTCGGACAAAATTACCACGGATGTTTGTGGTAGGACCAGCTAGATGGGTCCCAGATGTTAATATGTTCTCAGATACTGTACAGAGTGTAAAAAATATACAAGAAAAAGTGACAGAAGATGAATTGAGGGCATGGAAGGATGGGCAGGGGCGATTGGATGCGAATGAATGTTGGACAGATGTGACCGATAAGAGACGATGGTTACTCCCAAATGCATATGTTCTCCCAGTAGTGACGATGGCTCACGGGCCTGCACATATTAGCGCGAAAGGCATATGCAAATTGTTGGACCCAGTGTGGAGCAATAAGAATATCTCCAAAGTGGCGACCCACTTGGTCCGACAGTGCATGTGTCTTTGAGGCACAATCCTGGGAAGGGTACCCCTGTCCCAGCTGGAAATTTTGCACCTCCCTCTTTCCCTTTTGAGGTGATTCAGATGGACTATATTGAAATGGAGAGGGTCAACAACTTAAAATATGTTCTTGTGGTTGTATGTGCTTTTAGCAGGTGGGTGGAGGCTTTTCCAACTAAAGACTGCACGGCCATTTCTACTGCAAAAATGTTGATAAAGGAGTATTTTTCTCGCTTCGGATTACCTAGGGTGATCTGGAGTGATAACGGTACGTCCTTTAATGCAGAATTAGTCAAACAAATGTGTAAAGGATTACAGATTTCCCAAAAATTCCACTCGGCCCTACACCCTCAGGCAGCGGGTCTTGTGGAGCGGTTTAATGGAACGCTCAAACTGAAAATGGCCAAAATACAGGAGAGTACAGGTCTCCGCTGGCCAGATGTCCTTCCTTTAGCCTTGCTTTCTACGAGAGTAACAGTGAATTCGAAAACGGGCGTCTCCCCCTATGAAGTGATATTCGGCCGCCCGGCCAATGTCTGGGGAGTGCCCAGGCCTAAGTGCTTCTCCGAAATTCAGTATCCTTTGTTGACAGACTACTTGTATGCTTTGACTAAAGATCTTCGTTCTATTCATCAGCAGGTAGCAGACACCCTGAAGCCGTTGCCGGAGGGGCCCGGACACTCCATCAACCCAGGCAATTGGGTCGTCGTCCGAAGATATCAACGGAAGTCCTGTCTGGAGCCCAAGTGGTCGGAGCCGCGTCAGGTGCTCCTCACGACGCGTACGGCGCTTCGGGTGGAAGGAAGGAAGGCGTGGACCCACGCCTCGCACGTGAAGAAGGTCCCGCTGCCGCTACCCTATGATCAATGGGTAAAGGAAGGCATTGCTGACGAGGAACACGAGCAAATACCCAGATATGTTCCTTTCTCGGATGCTTCACTGATTGGAGAAGAGCAAAGTGGAATTGAGAATTCAGTGAGCTCTACTACTCCCGTTGCTACTAGTGAAGAGACATCAGAGAGTCCAGCATTTGCCATAGATACACCTGGTTTGTTCATTGATCCCGAAGTGCCAGGGAGTCAAGTCAAGTCAAGTCAAAAAAATTTGTATAGCGCACTACATACCCAGAGGGTTTCAAGGCGCTAAGGAAGGGGAAGGGGATTATTTGTCAAATATCCACGTTTTAAGCTGCTTTCTGAACGCTAGGTGGTTCTGGGTGAGGCGAAGGTAAGCGGGGAGTGAGTTCCATGTTTTAGCAGCCAGGTATGAGAAGGATCTGCCTCCCATGGTGGTCTTGTGGATGCGAGGTACAGTGGCGAGGGCTTGGCTGGAAGAGCGTAGTTGGCGGGAGGGGGTGTAGAAGGACAGTCGAGAGTTGAGGCAATCTGGTCCGATGTCGTAGAGTGATTTGTGTGCGTGGGTAAGCAGTCGGAAAGTGATTCTCTTATTGACGGGTAGCCAGTGGAGGTCTTTAAGGTGACCAGAGATGTGTTCGTTGCGTGGGATGTCTAATATGAGCCTGGCTGAGGCGTTTTGGATTCGTTGGAGTTTCTTTTGGAGTTTAGCGGTGGTGCCTGCGTAGAGGGTGTTTCCGTAGTCCAGTCGGCTCGTGACCAGAGCGTGGGTGACTGTTTTCCTTGTTTCGGTGGGGATCCAGCGAAAAGTTTTTCTGAGCATGCGAAGAATGTTGAAGCAGGAAGAGGATACGGCGCTGACTTGTCTGTTCATTGAGAGTGAGGAATCCAGGATGACGCCAAGGTTCCGTGCGTGGTCTGTCGGGATGGGTGCTTTTCCGAGGGCTTCCGGCCACCAGGATCCTAATCGGCCCCATAGTTTTAAAAAAATGACTACAAATATATGTGTTCAAACATGTTCTTTAGGTTAATAATGTGTGCATTGTAATACTTTTTTAAGTTATAATTTTTTTATGTGGTGGTGGTCGTTGAATATTTGCATTTGTTTTGCGATTTCGTGACACAATCATGATCATCGCAATGTCACCGCAAATCTAAAAAATTTTAAGAAAAAAAACTACGCTTATTAATCCACTGAAGAAAATACAAGGTTATAAAAATACATGTTATAGAGCCATTATAGATAGAAAATACCATTTAAAAACCTTAAAAATCCAATTTAAAAAATCATACGTTGCATGAAAAACGTTACAAATTTACTGACAAAAACAAAAGTTACAAGGATGTTATAGTTATAAAATAGAATGTTTAAAAACAGAAATTCACTGAAAAAACAAAGATTACAAGGACGTTAAAGTTAGAAATTAGCAGAAAAAAACTTTGAAATTCACTGAAAAAACAAAGGTTATGGTGACGTTATAGTTAGGCTTAGGTAACTATAACTCACGCCCCCGCAATGCACTGGTTATGACCTCACATATTACATCACTCATGAAGTGGTCAGTAACATTACTGATGACATCATTAATGAAATCATTCATAGAATCTCTGATACAACCACTCACACCCCAATATAACCTTTCATACACCCACTCCAACTTTTACACTACCATTCTGAAAACCATTCACACACCCATACCCGTACTTACACTCACTTACTGATTCACACACATCCACTCAGTCACCCATACCGCCACACACACACCAGCTCACTCACTAATACAGGCACTGATATATCCACTCATACACCCATACAGCCACTCACGCACCATCCGTCACCCATAGAGCTATGCACACACCTACTCACTCACCCATAAAGTCAGTCTCACAGCCACTTACTCACCTATACAGTTATACACACATCCACTCACATATTCATAAAGATACTAACACATACTCACCTATACATACACTAACACACACTCACCTACACAGCCACTCATTACCCACTCACTGACCAATATAGTCACTGATGTATCCACTCATACACCCATACAGCCACTCACACACTCAGTCACCCATAGAGCTACTCACACACCTAGTCACTCACCCATAGAGTCAATTACACAGCACTTACCTATACAGTTATGCACACAACCACTCACGTATTCATACAGATGCTAACATATACTCACTCACCTATACAGTCTCTGACAAGTAAATGTAAATGTAAATTGATACTTGTATAGCGCACTACTCACCCACAAGGGTCTTAAGGCGCTTGTACGAATACCGCTGTGGAACCCATCCTGGCTTTCCCTGTGAGGCGTCCACTCCTGGGCACCCCCAAGGTGGAGGCCAGGCATCCTTAGCGTTGTGGGGGCCGTTGTGGAGATTAAGCAAGCTATTGCCCAGAGTTGCAGAGTGGGACTCCATGATTGGAATAGGCACTGAGGCGAGAATTATCAGGTCCATGAAATTTTGAGCCCAAGACCCGCCGAGGCAGGGAATTGAACCCTGGTCCCGGGCTAGACCTTTGCATCAGGGCCTGCCGCTCTAATCATTGAGCCACACTTCTCCACTCACCCATACAGGCACTTTCACAACCATTCATTCACATATACAATCACTCATATACTCAAACACTTGCCTAAACTGCCTTTCACATATGCAGTTACTCACCTATATACCATTGACACATCCATTCACTCACCGACACATCCATACACACACTCAGTCACCCAAATACCTCCTTACAGACACACTCACTAACCCATACAGCCACTGACTCACCCACTCACTCATCCATTCAGGCAGTCACACACCCCCTCATCCACCCACACAGGCACTCATAAAGGTACTCAGAAAACCAATCAATCCACCATGCAGCCATTCATGTACCCACTCACCAACCCATACAGCCACTTGGACACCAACTGACAGACTGATACAGACATTTGCACAACCTATTCACTCACCCATACATTCACTAAGACACCTAATCACTCACTTATACAGTCAGTCATGCACCCAATGAATCATCTATACAGGCACTTATACACCCACTGTTACACCATTACACCTTGAGATATATATTTAACACTCATAAACTTTTTTTAAAAACACTCAGAGTCACTGAATGATGCCATCAGTGATGTGATTTGAGCTGTCATGAGTGATGTCACTGACCATGTCATGAGTGATGTAATATGTGGGTTCATAAGTAGTGCATTGCGGGGGTGCAAGTCATAGTTAGCCCAGCTAACTATAACTGCTGAATTTCTCTGGTTTTGTACGAGTGAAACCTAACTATGTGAAGTCTAACTATAACGTCTCTGTAACTTTTGTTTTTTTTCAGTGAATATAAATAAATATATATATATATATATATATATATATATATATGTCTGAGCAAGGTTTAACAAATACGCCGCACTCCCTTTGGATGGTTTGAACACGATTTATTTCACTCGGAATCTTCCTCCTTCACCTACGCGTTTCGAACTTTCAGCAGTTCCTGATCACGGTAGTAACAAGCCCTTCATTTGTTTCAGGTTATTTATACTGTGTCACCACTTTTACATTTAGGGCGCATTGTGGGCTCAGTAGTTCAAGGCATGGCTGTCTTTTAATTAACAGCCTATCTGCGTCCCTATTTTGTCGGAGGATTTTTACCGTTGGACATATCTTACTATGCTTCATGCATATTTCGTCAGGTGATTTATCAATGTTTCCACTGCATGGTAGCAAAGGTTTAGGCTGAGTGCCTGATTAACCTGTTTGCCGCTTGCATATCAGCCTCCCATGCAGTTAGGGGAAACCAAATGTAAAGACATTTGTTCATGTAGAATGAGTTTTGGTTTTAAAGCTAAGTGCTTGGATAGGTCCTTTAGGTCAATGTTCTCTATCCCCGCCAACAAAACAGGGTTCACAGATCCAAATATCTACAAATTATATACACCATTTAAACAATTAAAAGACATCGCTGCCTCTATTTACACGTTTCCATAAGCGATTATTTCTATCTAATTCAAAAACTTTTTTTTGAGGCTGGCACATTTGATGGAAACAGTTTCTGCAAGGCACATGAGTCATACGTCAAGCACATCCTCCAGTTATTTCTCTTATTGATCGCCTGTAATTTAGACTACAACAGTTTGGTGAGAGTTTTTGAAAAGTTCATCTTTCAGTTGTATATGATTAATTGGCTTCAATTCTCTATTTACAAGTTTTTCTCTATGCTTCCTTTGAAATATTTACAAGTTTCAGATTTCAATGTTCTCTAATCAAAGATGTACATGCATTTCCTCTTCTCATTCGGGATCTTAGTTTTGAATCGAATGATTAATTTTGATTCTAGCCGTCTTTATTTTTGGAGTCGATTGCCGCCTCTTTCATGTTCCGGCACCATCGCTATACCAGAGTACTTTATGTTCAGCCAAGATTTGTTTTTTTGACTCAACATATGTTTAGCGATTGCATAGGTTGGATCCTTTTTTTGAATAGCACGTATGTGCTCCAGTATTCTTTTCTTCAAGGCACAAATTGTTGATCCAATATATCGCTTTCCACAGTCACACTCCAACAGATATACTACAAAGTGTGATTCACAGGTGATTTTGTTCAAGATTTCGAAAATGTGTCCTTTGGGGTCCCTGACAGATTTGAGATTTTTCCCTACTTTACAGGCCTTACATGACATATATTTCGTAAATCCTTTCTGTCTCTTTTGTAGCCACGTTTCTGTTTTCTTGTTGGAGAAGTGACTGTTGACTAGTGTGTCTTGAAGAGATTGTGCTTTCCTGAATGAGATTGCTGGGCCATCACCTATTAGGCTTCCAATGTCAGGGTCCATTTTAAGCACATTCCAATATTTGGTTATGATATTTCTGATTTTGAAGCTCTCTTTGGAGTAGGTAAGTATTAATCGAGGATTATCTTCATTGCTTGATGACTTTCTTTTCTCGTCACGATTTTTAGGTATCAGAGTTTCTGCTCTGGTTTTCATTCTTGCTCTTTGTTCTCCACGATTTATAACACTGTGAGCCTTATTTATGAAGGTCTTGCGCGACTTTTACGTGACTTTTAAAATGGGAAAAAGACACGCACCGGTGGCGCAAGGCCTTCATAAATAAGGCCCCGTATTTGTAGCCTCTCTTGGTAAATCGAGCTCTTGTTTTCTCAAATTTCCTCTCCATTTCCGCAGGATCCGAACAATTGCGCTTCATTCTTAAAAATTCCCCGTATGGGATGCTTTGTTTCAGTGACACGGGGTGGAAACTTGTTCCATGTAGGACACGGTTTGTTGATGTTTTCTTCCGGAAAAGCGTTGTGTGTATTTGGTTATTTTTTATGTACACTTTTGTATCGAGAAAGTCTATGGCTTTTTGTTATATATTATAAGTGAATTGAAGTCCTACTTCATTGTTGTTTAATACTGCAATGTATTCAAGGAGTTTGGACTTGCTACCCTTCCACAGTAGAAAAAGGTTGTCTATGAAACTTAGCCATAGAACTACATCTGTCGTGTATGGGTTGTTTCCTTCTCTCCAAGCTATGTGTTTCTCCCACCAACCCATGGTGAGATTAGCATAGCTTGGAGAGAAGGAAACTCCCATGGCTGTTTCACACTTTTGAGAATACAGTTTGTTGTTGAGCAAGAAGACATTGTTTGTTAGGCAAATCATCATCATTTCCAGTATCATCCTGGTGTGTTGAAGTTCACCTATTGGGCGTTGTTTCAAGAAATAAGTGATTGCCTGTAAACCTATCTCATGATTAATGGATGTATATAAGGAAACAACGTATATTGTGACCAGTAGATACGTGGGTTGCCATTCTGTCTCCATTAGGATTCTCAGGAAGTCACCTGCATCTTTTATAAATTAGCTTAATGTTGGGACCAGGGGTGCTAGGAAAAAATCCACATATGATGCGATGTTCTCATAGAGTGACCCACAACTAGAGATTATTGGGCGAGCTGGTGGTTTATACAAAGTCTTATGCACTTTAGGCAAGAAATAGATGGTCGGAGTTATCGGATTGGTTACTGTCAAGAAGTTTTTCTCGTCTTGGCTCAGTAATCCTCTTTCATACCATTACGTTATTTGATTGTGTATTCTATTGATCATTTCCGGAAAGGGATTGTCCTCCAGTATTGTGTAGTTGTTGACATCATTAAGTTGTCGATTTGCCTCCTCTATGTAATCTCGTTTGTTGAGAATCACAATATTTCCACCCTTGTCCGCGGGTTTTATTTCGATCTCATTATTATCTTTCAATGATTTTAATACGTCTCGCTCATTCCAGGACAGGTTTTCTTCTCTTTTCTTATTACAGTTTTTCATGACCTCCAGTTCAGCTGTTACCAAGTCATGAAACACGTCTATTCGATTGCCCAGATATAATGTTGGACAGAATCTTGACTTGTTCTTGAATTTTGTTCGTGGATGCGTACTTAATGGTATTTCCATGTCAGTTAATATTTGGATTTCAGTCATGTCCGTTTCCTCTATCTCATGTATCAGTTCATAGGCTCAAGTCAAGTCAAGTCGAAATTTATATAGCGCACTACATACCCAGAGGGTCTCAAGGCGCTTGAGGAAGAGGGGGGGTTTACTTATCGAATATCCAGGTTTTGAGCTGTTTTCTAAAGGCTAGGTGGTCTTGAGTAAGGCGAAGGTGGGTGGGAAGGGAATTCCAGGTTTTGGCCGCTAAGTAAGAGTAGTATCTTCCCCCCATGGTGGCTTTGTGGATGCGCGGCACAGCGGCGAGGGCTTGGTTGGACGAGTGCAACTGGCGGGTGGGGGTGTAAAAGGAAAGGCGCGTGTTGAGACAATCAGGTCCAAGTTCGTATAGGGCTTTGTGTGCGTGGGTGAGGAGACGGAACATTATCCTCTTGTTGACGGGAAGCCAGTGAAGGTCTTTCACGTGACTGGAAATGTGGTCTGTGCGGGGGATGTCAAGTATGAGTCTGGCTGAAGCATTTTGGATACGTTGGAGTTTTTTCTGCAGTTTTGCGGTGGTACCGGCGTAGAGGGTGTTTCCGTAGTCCAGACGGCTAGTAACCAGTGCGTGGGTGACCGTTTTTCTTGTTTCGGTGGGGATCCAGCGAAATGTTTTTTTGAGCATGCGTAGAATGTTGAAGCATGAAGAAGAGACGGCGTTGACTTGTCTGGTCATCGAGAGTGAGGAGTCCAGGATGATGCCCAGGTTTCGTGCGTGGTCCGTCGGTGTGGGGGCTTTTCCTAGTGCCGTTGGCCACCAAGAGTCGTCCCAGGCGGAGGGGGGTGAGCCTAAGATAAGGACTTCCGTTTTGTCCGAGTTCAGTTTAAGACGGCTTTGCTTCATCCACTCGGCTACTTCTTTCATCCCCTCATGTAGGTTGGTTTTGGCGGAGATTGGGTCTTTGGTGAGTGAGAGGATCAGTTGAGTGTCATCAGCGTAGGAGATGATGTTGAGGTTGTGTTGACGCGCGATGGTTGCGAGGGGCTCATGTAGACGTTGAAGAGGGTGGGGCTGAGTGATGATCCTTGCAGGACGCCGCAGATGACTTCGGTGGCCTCTGACTTAAAAGGGGGGAGGCGGACTCTCTGAGTTCTTCCAGCGAGGAACGAGATGATCCAGTCCAATGCTTTTCCTTGAATTCCGATGTTTCTCAGGCGTTGTATCAGGGTGCTATGGCAGACTGTGTCGAAGGCTGCAGAGGTCAAGGAGGATGAGGGCGACTGTGTCTCCGTTGTCCAGTAGTGTTCGAATGTCGTCTGTTGCTGCGATGAGGGCGGTCTCAGTGCTATGTTTGGCGCGGAATCCAGGCGGCGAGCTGATTGTTGACGGCTTTCTCAATGACTTTGGCAGGGAATGGGAGGAGCTTGATGGGGCGGTAATTTTTGAGTTCGGTGGGGTCAGCTGTGGGCTTCTTCAGAAGGGCGCTGAGTTCGGCGTGTTTCCAGCTTTCTGGGAATGTGGCGGAGTTGAGGGAGCAGTTGATGATGTCACAGAGATGGGGTGCGATAATGGAGTTTGCTTTGTTGAAGATGTGATGGGGGCATGGGTCTGTAGGGGATCCTGAGTGGATGGAGTTCATTAGGCGAATGGTGTCTTCTGTGGTGATTGGGTTCCAGTCGAAAAGGTTATTCGGAGGAGTTACAGGTTCGGAGGTAGGTGAGGTTGACTGGTTTACGGGTTGGTTGTCGAAGCTGTTATGAATGTCCGCGATTTTGTCATGGAAGAATGAGGCGAGGGAGTTGCAGAGGACTTGAGAGGGGGTGATGTAGGGGGTGATGTCGTTTGAGCTGGCTGTGGGGTTGGTGAATTCTTTGATGATGTTGAAAAGTTCCTTGCTGTTGTGGGCGTTGTTGTCTAGTCGGTCTTTGAGTGCTGATTTCTTGGCTGACCGGATTAGTTGGTGGTGTTTGCGGGTGGCATTTTTGAAGGCGGCTTGGGTGGTAGTGTTTGGGTCTTTTTTCCACGTTTTCTCAAGGGAACGACAGAGCTTCTTGGATTTTTTGAGGTCGTCGTTGAACCAGGGGGCATTCTTGCTGCCTTGTTTGATTTGATGTTTTTTCAAGGGAGCTAGTTTGTCGGCGGTTTGGGTTAACCATTGTGTGAGGTTGATGGCGGCTTGGTTAGGGTTCGTTGAGTAGGCCGGGGGTTTTTGAAGCAGTGATGTGGAGATCTGGTCGACAGTGATTTTGTTCCAATTTCTTCGCAGAGTTGGTTGAGGGTGGTTGTGGATCGTGGTCTTATTGTAAATGAAGTGGATGCAGCTGTGGTCCGTCCAGTGAAGGGGTGTGGTGTGCGTGAAGGAGATATGCTTGCTGGAAGTGAAGATAGGGTCGAGTGTGTGTCCTGCATTGCCCTCTAACGTTTTCACGAGCTGCAAAAAGTGGTCCAAGGCGGGCAATGATGGCGCTCTTGTGGTAGTGTGTTGCTCGTCTGTGGGACCAACCGAATTTAGTATTTTCCATGTTCCCCAGAAAAGAAGAAGGTGTGCCGCACTTGTAGCGTTACTTGTTGCTTGTTTTTAATTTATTCATGGTGTCTCAGCATGGCAATCCTGACGCATTTCGTTCTACCCAGAACTTTTTCAAAGGTGGCCAAACACCAAACACACCGACGCTTCTCACATGTTAGTGTCCGCTTTGCTTTTCACATCCTCCAGTGGATACTTTTATAGGTGCATTATGGGACATGTGGTTCCACTCCCGGTGCGTAGATCATACCCTACAGTGGGCGGTATTTTTTTCTTTGCTGTGACACCCACACTTCTGGTCAATGTCAATGTTATTCCCCACAGTAATTCGCTACCCCCTAGGCAGTCCCATTTTCAAGGCTGCGTGGGATCCAATAGCAGGGCCAGTCCCCGGTGGCACCGCATTGCCCTGTAACGTTTTCACGAGCTGCAAACAGTGGTCCAAGGCGGGCAATGATGGCGCTCTTGTGGTGGTGCGTCGCTCGTCGGTGGGACCAACCGAATTTAGTATTTTCCATGTTCCCCAGAAATGAAGAAGGTGAGCCGCACTCGTAGCGTTACTTGTTGTTTGTTTTTATTTTATTCATGGTGTCTCAGCATGGCAATCCTGACGCGTTTCGTTCTACCCAGAACTTTTTCAAAGGTGGCCAAACACACCGACGCTTCTCACATGTAAGTGTCCACTTTGCTTTTCACATCCTCCAGTGGGTACTTTTGTAGGTGTATTATGGGACATGTGGTTCCGCTCCCGGTGCGTAGATCATACCCTCCAGTAGGTGGTGTTTTTTTCTTTGCTGTGACACCCACACTTCTGGTCAATGTCAATGTTATTCCCCACAGTAATTCGTAACCCCCCAGGCAGTCCCATTTTCATGGCTGCGTGGGATCCAATACCAGGGCCAGTCCCCGGCTGCACTGCATTGCCCTGTAACGTTTTACCGATATATATCAACAAAAGACTCCTCCAATAAAGAAAAGTATGAAGCCCTGGGGAATCCAGGAAAAACCTTTTAATGGTAAATACGGGCATTATGCATTTCGGGTTTACAGCCTTCGTCGGATGCCACTAAACAACAGGATGCTGCTCCACCCGCTCCTTTGAATAGCTTGCCCCACTCCTATTGGTCGGAGTGCGCCTTGCCCCAGATCACATGTCCATGTACACACTGCAGAGCAAACGGAACTACAGTTCCCAGAAGCCATCAAATTCGGGTAAGTACTGCGTGAGGGGAAGCAAGCAAAAATCCAGCCCATGTGGTTAAAGATGTTAAAGTCAAAGGTGCAGAGTGGCCGGATGGTTGCGCCTGGGATGAAATAAAGTCCAAAATGCTTTCCTGGGTTCCCTATAATGCTCCAGCCCCCCATGCAGGTGTCCACCGGGCTGTGAACCGCTGTACAGTGAGAGCAGCTCCACGTGTAATCACGAGCTGTGCCTGGCAGCAGCCACTGGCTTGGCGAGCAATGGAGGCGGGCCAGAGTTTTCCGATCCCTCGGAGAAACAAACACACTGAAAACAGCTGATGCCAGCAAGCTCCAGCCTCTTGAAGAACGGGGCCTCATTAGCGCGATTGACCGGCGCAAAATATCACCAAAAGCCTCCTATAATAATACATATATATATATATATATATATATATATATATATATATATATATATATATTGTATAATATATATTATATATAAATATATATTGCATATATTTTTATTTATATATGAACTAAAAATAAACAATTTACATGATAATTCATTTAACTAATATTTACCAATTACAAATTTTTTTTTTTTATTTATTACTTAATTAACTTCCAAAACAATACCCCTACACGCCTAGCAGCCCACACTTAAAATATAACTAACATAAGTATAACACAATGTACATAATTGATAATCAATTAAGTAGTTAATTAAAAATCAATAATATCGGGTAATTGATTATTACCTAAATATTGTCCCACCCTATGCCCCAACAAAGCTAGAACCCCACAACTAAAATATAACTAAAATAAATCAGTATTACAAAATGTACATATTTATCAATTAAATAATTTATTCTAAACAAATAATTAATTGTTAATTATTACTTAACTTTTCAGCCAATATCCGACAAACCCCACAGCCCACACATAAAATGTAATTAAAATATAAAGTTTTTATGCAATTCCTATAATTAATAACCAATTAAATAATTAATAATACATTCATAATTAACAGTTAGTTATTCTCTCTTGAAGTAACGTAGAAACCTATAAATGTCTTGCAAATGAAAGAGGGGTCAACATCAGATGCTCTCTGCTGTGAGGAGGCATGCTGCTGCTTCGGACAGCAATATCGCACTGTACTTGATGGGCCAAATAAATGTTTGCAGACTTCACATATGAGTATGTGTGTTTCTCTTCTCTATGACTCATGGCATCCACCCATTCCTCCTCTGAGACCGCACACAAACCAGACACACTGACTACAGCAAACAACCACTCCTCATCATCATGATTTGTCTCCTCTGGTTCCTCAATTTCAGAAAGAGACATGGAAAGAGCGACTGCTCTCCCATCTTTAGAACTCCATCCCTCAGTCCTTGGTGGGTGGTCCTACCACATCATCAGTTAGAATGTAAACCAGTGGTTTATGATCTGTTAACAAAGTAACCCAAAAATAAAAGACTGACATTTCTTTATTGCACAGCAACATGCTAATAACTTTCTCAACAACTAAGTACATTCTTTCAGCTTGATGTGGTATTCTAGATGCAAAACTTATAGTTTTGCCCTTATAAAGCGCCGGGACACTCCGACCGGAGTAGCCGTTGCGCTATAGAAGAACCCAATTAACATAACATAACATAACATGTTTTTGTTGAAGTAAAACTGCTCCAAACCAATATTTCTCTGACACGATTTTTCCTTCACTGATATAAACTCTTTCTTATACCTTTCATCGCAATTAACATTTTTTCAACAACTCCTTTATCTTCTCTGTCTCAGTAGCAAAGTCATGAATACATGTAGCATAAAACACTAACAAACCCTGAAATTATTAAACATATTCTCTGTCAGTAGGCGTTGGTGCATTCATCATAGCATCCACCATACCTGGGCTTGGTTCAAATCTTCTATTAAACAAAATATGTCCCTAGTATTCAATTCGATTTTTTTTAATTTATACTTTTCCTTATTCACAGTTATCCCTATTTCGTTCAATCTTTGCAGAACCTGTCGTAACACCTTATCATGTTTCTTTTTACTTTTCCATGCTGTTAATGTCTTTATGGAAAGTTTCTGCACCATTCACTGTCACCAGCTTAAACATTATCCTCTGAAAAACTAACGCTGCAGATGCAAGCCCAAAGGGAATAATGCAGGTTTGAAAAGTTCCAACAAAATACACCAAGGCCTTAAAATTATTCAATTTAGGATCGAGTGCAGCCTTGTGGTATACTGATGCAAGAACTGTTTGCTAAACCGCTCAAAGCCTCCAAACATCAACAGCAGGTCATCTACTCGTAGGAAAGGATGAGAGTCTATCCAGATTAATTTTATTAAAGTTTCTCAAATCAATGCAAATCCTCAAATAGTCCTTTTTTGTGAGCTATAACTAATGGAGATAACCGTAAAGATAACTTGATTGGTTCTATTATACTTAGTTAATCAGCCAGATCTTACCTAACACTGAAAAGAACATATCTTGTTTAATTCTTTATTGGTTTAGCACCTTCCTTGATGTTTTCCTAGAGCTGTGAGTGTTGCCTAACTTATTGTTAAACTGCTCCTTAAATTCTTTTATGATCCTCTCTCCTATGACAACGTACTCCTCTCCCCAATCATCAAAAGTAGTTATTTACCTCTAAGTTTCAATCTCATATCAAACAATCTCTAATGATCATATCCTAGAGTATTCATTCCTTTTTTACAACATAAATCTTCACTCAAATGGACTGATCTTTGAACTGTAAGTTGGCTTCAAAGAATATTAGCAATTCAATCCTTCTCTCATCATAGGATATCCCCCCAATGTTTCTTGAATAACGCTTTGAATATGATAGTGATACACAGTGCTGAATCAATACACATCTGTCAACCCATACATTAACATATGGATCCAGACAATTGTCATGTTCAACTGCCAGACCAATGTCTTTGTAATTGCTTTGATCATCTACACACTCTTCACTGACATTATTCACTTTGACTTTCTGGTGTTGGTATAACTTTGCAAAATGCCCTGTTTCCCCACACATTTTACAAACTGTATTTTTAGCTGGACATGGCAGTCTCCGTTTGTAATCATGGCGTATCTGGAGCTACAACATATGTTCTTCTTTTTGAAGAAAGCTCTTTTCATTTCACTTATTCTATGTTTCTTATCTTGTGGGACTTCGTGCTGTGTGTTTCATGTACAGCTTCACCACTAAAACTCTCTTTTTATCCAATTCTTTAGAAGATCACTGTGAAACCTCTATGCTTTTAACAGTGCCACTAGTACCTTTCAAAAGTAGATTTTAGTAGACAACAATTTTTATGAGCTTCCTTGTCTCTAAATCCCACTCAGTTTGTTTATGAATCACCTGAGAAGTGAATCTTTCAAAGTCACAGTCTGCTGCCAATACTCATTAATGGACTCATCTTGGCGCTGCTCGCTTTTGTTAAAAAAATAACCTTGTGGCTCATGATTATCAAACTGGGTCTGGACATCAAAGGTAATTTCTAATCTTTTGACTGAATCGTGATGCTCATCCAATTCTTTCAGCTAGTTCCTGTCGTGGCAAATGTACACATATTGCTTTTTCTTACAAACCCTAAAGTATGTTCCAAAAGAAACCTTCTACTTTCTGGGAAACATAATTTCTGCCTATTGCGCCAAGACACTTTGTAGATGCCTCGAATCAAATAATCCATTTTATGGGAAGATCTCCAGATATTTCTGGATCATCAAACAGGTGGTGGACTCACATGCTACGTTGTGGATGAACAAGGCGACAGATACTGGTATGTAAAGGGGAAAGTTGCAGCTTTCACAACCTTGATACATGTTACACTATACAATGTAGCACCCAAAATCTCTACCCAACAAAAGCTAAACACCTGCTCTCGAGGCTCATGTGCAGGGCAGTGTTTAACACACACACTTACCACCTACTCTGAGGGCTCGTTCAGGGCAGGGCTTTACACATACACCAGCTGCTCTGTGGTTTCATGTGCAGGGCAGGGTTTAACCCAGACACACATTTACCACCTCTCTGAGGGCTCATGTGCTGGGTGGGGTTTAACACACACACACACTCACCACTTTTCTGAGGACTCATGTAACAGGCGGGGTTCAGCGTACTCTTTACCACCTACTCTGGGGGGCTCATGTGCAGGGCAGGGTTTAACACACACACTTAGCACCTGCTCTGTGGGCTCATGTGTGGAGAGGTGTGGTGCAGCGGCCAGGGCAGCTGACTTCGGAGTACAGGGTTTACGGTTCGATCGTGGCGGCAGCTCAGTTCAGCACCATGTGACTCTGGGCAATAGCTTACTTAATTTCCATGATGGCCCCCAGCGCCTTGCATAGTTCGCGCTTTACAAATACGGATTTAAATTTACATTTTTATACAGGGAAGGGTTTAACACACACACTTACCACCTACTCTGAGGGCTCATGTGCAGGGCAGGGTTCAACACATACACTTACTACACTTACCACCTGCTCTGAGGGCTTATGGCGAGGGCAGGGTTTAACACACACACACACACACACACACACACACACACACACACACACACACACACACACACACACACACACACACACACACACACACACACACACACACACACACACACACACACACACACACACACACACACACACACACACACACACACACACACACACACACACACACACACACACACACACACACACACACACACACACACACACACACACACACACACACACACACACACACACACACACACACACTATTATCTACTCTGAGGGCTCTTGTGCAGGGCAGGGTTTAACACATGCACTTACCACCTGCTCCAGGGCTCATGTGCAGAGCAGGGGTGGTGGGAGTGTGTGGTGAGACTGGAGTGTAGTGGAGGAAGATGCGTGGCAGGAGTGTGTTACATGCTGCCCCAATGCCTTGACAGAGGGTCGGTGGAACCGCAGGACAAGTTCCAGGACAATTTTGTCTGCTGAATTTTCCGGCTGGTAAAACCGGGCCCAGTGTTCTCGCCCCCAGAAACTCCTGATGTGGAACCGCGGACAACTGATTATTCCGTGAGCGGAGCTCCACATGGGAACTCGGCTCCGCACACCTTGTAATCGATATCATAATGGAGGAGAAACTTTCATAACGTTCATTGTGCGGAAGAATAGAGAAGATCTTTTGACATCATTCGTTTGGCACAGAGAACACATGAAGCACATGTACAAGACGAGTTTGGAACACTCGGCTTGATGTCAGAGAAAGTGCTTTATTTCTCCTTTGATACTGTTTTTTGTTATGTATTAATTTCTTTGTAGGATGTTTGATGTTGATATATTATTTTGACATTGTTTGTTTCTATGTGTATCAAAACAATTGTACAGTGATGTAAATATTTGAATGTACAGTCTGTTTTATTTCTGCTAATCTATGTGAAAGTATATTTCAAAAGTTAAAAATAATTGGCATTGAATAAGCATGCCGGGTTGGAATGTAATAAATATTTTTCTAACCTATAAAAAACGTTTTTCGTTTAAGTAAGTGTGGTTTAGGCAAATTGTGTGTTGCATACTTAACAAGGGTCTAGCCTGAACCACGTTCTCATAGACCTATCTCCTTGGGAATTCAACTTTAGGGCAGATCTTCATCCGCAAGAGATTGTAGGACAGGAAGAAGTCCCAGACTTTTTACACAAATATTAGGTTCGAGAGACTACAGGTCTCCCATACGTACGGCAGAAAAGGACACTCTGTCATTTAGTAAAATCCACATTCAGGCCTTGATAGCCTCATCTCCTTTTGCTACAGTTTCACTTAGTACTAGTGCCAAACAACAAAACGAGTCTGACAAACTAATCAGACTGTGTAAAAAACACGTAAGGACTGAACTACACGGGCACTTGCTCCTGAGGCACCTCAAGGGAGGCACGATCCCTCGGGGCCTCCAGGTTAAGAACGTCCCCGTTATCTTCACAGAAGATTTGTAATATAAAAAAGGTTTTAGTTTCATTAACACAAAGTGCAGTCGGGACCTGATGGTTCCACACCATTCAAACTGCCGTAAGAAGGAGGAAGAAATAGAGGAACTCACCAAGGTCATACAGACCAGCCAGGTGGTCACTGATGCCAAGTCACTCCTAGAAAAGATTGAGAAAGATATCCAGGTCTTCAAGGACAATACAATTAACGACAAAAGCAATAAATACGAACGAGACATCAAGGCATTTAAAATCGATCAAGTCTATCCTTTTCTGCGGGACGACTATTATTCACAGTCAGACTCGCGGCAGGCTTTGTCAAGTTACCAGGGTAGATCTAGGAATAGATTTACAACTTTTTCAAGCACGTCTTTGTCAGATTCATCAGGATCTGACAACAGAAACAAAAAAAAGGGTGTGTCTTTTATAGACCATGGCAAACAACCCAAACCCAGATACAAGGTACCATGGGACATGAGAACATAGAACAACCACTACAAATCGTAGGTGGCGCCAGCGCGGTAGTGAATTTGTCCACAAGGGTGCGATCTGTTGAGGAAGTGGCAGTATTAAATTTAGGCCTCAAATTCGTTCCTTGCAAGAAAACAGACTACACAAAGCTCAAAATGGAGGCTATTGAGTTTTGCCGCAAGGTGAGACTCAAGGCCTTCTTTGCAAATACACCATCCATTGAAAATATGGAACCAACGGGGCTGAGAAATTATTCTAGGTTTGTACCACACAATAATATTCCCAAACAAGTATTAGCGTTTGAGCAGGTGCTGTTATCTGCCATCAGTAAACTGGAGAAAAACAAAAGTTATACCCAACAGAATATGAGCCAAAAACAACGGGCCACAATAAGATCTTTAAAAGAAGACCCCTCTATTGTTATAAAACAAGCAGATAAGGGTGGGGCAGTAGACATCTGGCCCCGCTCCATGTATCTAGCGGAAGGCGAAAAGCAAGTTAGAAACACTACTTGGTATCGTGCACTATCTGAGGACCCAGTTAAGCAAATTCAGGGACAGATTGCTCAAATTCTAGAACTTGGTAAAGAAGGTGGAATCTTAGGTATCAAAGAATACGACTATCTTCTTAAGAAATTTCCTAGGACACCTGTCCTTTATCTTCTACCAAAGATTCACAAGAGGTTGCAAGAGCCTACAGGTCGCCCGATTGTTTCGGGGTGCGATTCCTGCCTGGATCCAATAGCACAATACGTAGATTTTTTCTTAAAGCCTTTCCTTAACGAAGTAAGGTCTTACCTCAGAGACACGACAGATTTCCTGCTTAATGTGGAAGGTACTACATTTGATGCCCAGTCACAAATAATGGTCACCTTAGACGTCACATCCCTCTACACTCAAATCCCGCAAGAGGAAGCACTAGAGGTCATGCAAATATATCTTGACAAAAGAGAAAGACCCCACAGGGTCCCTACCTCTTTGATTTTAGAACTAGCTGAAATAGCGCTGAAAAAGAATTACTTCACCTTTAATGGTGAGTACTTTATGCAAGTGAAGGGACTGCCATGGGGTGTTCTTATGCTCCAGAGATGGCAGTCCTCTTCATGGCACAATACGAGGAGAAATTCATGGAGGTGAACAACCCCTTTAAACAGCACATCACACAGTGGTACCGCTATATTGATGACGTCTGGCTCCTGTGGCAGGGAAGCCAGACCGAACTATTGGCATTCCACGGTTGGCTTAATACGAGACACAGAGACATCCAATTTTCCATTGAATACAACACTAGTCGCATGACATTCCTAGATGTTGAGCTTATATGCGATCAAGGACAATTAAAAACATCTCTTTACATAAAAACTACAGATAGGAATACAATCCTACACCACAGAAGCTAATCTGCCCTATGGGCAACTACTTAGGATTAGGAGGAATTGCTCTGACATACATGATTACGACAAACATGCCTGCAATTTCTGCTCTGACATACAACAAACAGGCTATCCCAAAAATCTCTTGAAACATTTATTCAAACTAGCTAGATATACGCCTCGCGAATGCCTACTTCAAGTTAAGAAACGCACACCGCTTGAGAACCTTGTGTGTGTAACTACGTTCTGTCCTTAAACACACAAATTAAGACAGGCTGTGCTGAAGAATTGGCACCTTTTGGAAAGTCTTGATTGTCCCTTTCCTAAACCGATTTTCGCCTACAAAAAGAATCAGAGCATCGGGCAACAGCTGATCAGGGCTGATATTGCAGCAGCAAAGCCAAAAAGTGACTTGCTGTCACAATGGAATTTGAAACCTATTGAGAGCCACCATAAGTGTGGGAATTGTGTAGCTTGCCCAAATACTATCGAAGGCAAGGAATTTATACATCAAGGAGTGAAATGGTCACATACGGAGTTTTCTAATTGCAGGACCAAAAATGTGGTCTATGTGATACTGTGCCCCTGCATGAAAATGTATGTTGCCAAGACTAGCCAGCAGATTAATCATAGAATCAGCCAGCACCGGTCCCGGATTAAGAAGAAAGTGATGTCAGCTCTCATGGTCGAGCACTTCTTGGAAAAGAGACATGATGAGCATGACTTTAAGTGGTCCGTCCTATTCACAGTAAAATCCACAAATCGATGCCATGATGTCGAGCGCATTTTGCTTCAAAAGGAGGCATACCTTATTCTGAAATTTAATAGCGCACAAACCGGGCTCAACAACCTCTCGGAGATAGCGCGTTTGTAATAAGTTGACCAGTTTCTGGAGTGACTTGACTGTCAGGTTTGACGTGCCAGGTCGGGCCAGTGGGCCTGGTTCTTCTATTTTCCACAAATATTTATTCTTACAAAATCACCAAAGGGGCTCTGGACTTTCTAGTTGTGTCCTTGCATTTACCCATCTGATCCGGCAATAAAGGGCATGTTTGTGCGAAACACTCCCGTTACACACTACACGCGCTCCTTGAATTTCAGCAAAAAGCTCCTCAGCAACACAGCGCACACACTAAACTTAAATACTTCGTAGTTTCCATATTTATGCTATACACAATATAGTGACACCAGCCGGCCATTTTGATTGAGAACACGACAAACATAGTTGTTGAGAAAGCACGTCTGGATTAGGTAACGCTTGAGTTGAGAAGTGCGCCCTTTGATTTACAATATTAATGTTGCCAGAATTTTCATAAGCGTTCCTCTACTTGACAGGACCGTGAGCGCTGAAGAAACACTGAATTTAAGAATAACGAAGTCATTGGCAAGGTAGGCTCCTGTCGTCACTCTAAAGCGCCCATAAATAATGTATATGAGGATTGATTCTCCTTTCCACAAATTTTATTTATACGTACTCACTATGCTCCCTCTAGGAACACACACGGATGGTCACATTTCATCAGCCATCTCGCCGATTGGCGGCACACGAAAGGTCAGTGTGTTAAGTTGGTCAAAAGCAATGCCGTTTTTTCATTTATTAGACAGCTATCTAAACGCTGAGCCAAACTTAATCGATCCAAACCCTGATTTTTCAGATTAGATTGCCCGTTCACAGAAAACGATTGATCCCCCAGGTGCCCCGGATTTTGACAACAAGTCCCACAAGCCCTCTCCGGTCTATAAAAAGAGCCTGGTATGTAGAGTCTATCCATTTACAAACTAGTAGTGAATGCAAGAACAGAGGCTTGCATTTCATTAAGATAGTAAAACGCTTTTTTCTTTGCATATTTCAGACACAAAGAATAAAAGCCCTGATGAGAGTCCATGGACACTTGTCCTGACCTCGAAACACGTTGGCAGTTTTGGTGGAATAGAGTATTATCTACAAAGAAATCTAGGACTTGCTAGTCCAGATACTACCAACTTTGAGTCATTCAGTTGACTATATTCCCCATTCTTTAGACTTTTCTCATTCATTGACTCTATATGTATGTGATACTGTTTTTTTGTTATGTATTAATTTCTTTGTAGGATGTTTGATGTTGATATATTATTTTGACATTGTTTATTTCTATGTGTATCAAAACAATTGTACAGTGATGTAAATATTTGAATGTACAGTCTGTTTTATTTCTGCTAATCTATGTGAAAGTATATTTCAAAAGTTAAAAATAATTGGCATTGAATAAGCATGCTGGGTTGGAATGTAATAAATATTTTTCTAACCTATAAAAAACGTTTTTCGTTTAAGTAAGTGTGGTTTAGGCAAATTGTGTGTTGCATACTTATTTCTCCTTCTGGCATGAATGAATGAAAGCGTTTTTTGTATAGTGTGACGTTCACTGCAAGGAGCCTCTTGGCGCTTAGCGGAAAAGGAAATCTAGGAGATTTTCACAGAGGAGAGGATGACTGAGTGAAGCGTTTAAATAAGAGATAGCGCCAGTTGGTCTGGGGTTAGCAAAAATCCACGTTTTGAGGAGCATCCTGAAAGTAGGTTCCGTTTGTGTGTGCCTCAGCTGAGTGGGTAGACCCTTCCAGGCTTTTGTCCCTAGTACTGCCATAGTCTTTCCACCCCTGGTTTTCAATTTCACATCGGGTACTGTTAACAGGTTCTCTGAAGTAGACCGCAGAGTATGTTTGGTGGTGTATGGCTTGATTCTGGATCTTAGATATTCTGGTCCAGCTGCGCTTATGGCTTTGTATGTAATGATCGGGATTTAAAAAAGAATCCTCTTATGGACCGGTAGCCAGTGAAGCGCTTTAAGTGCTGCTGCTGAGGAGGAGTCTCTAGGCAGTTTGAATACTAGTCTCGCTGCAGCATTCTGGACCACCTGCAATCTTTTCTCAACCGTCTTTTTCGTTCCTGCATAAAGACTGTTGCAGTAGTCCAACCGAGATAAAATTAGGGCTGCTGCAACCGTCTTTCTAGCAGGCACCGGGAGTAGATCGAAGAATTATTGTAGAGTTTTTATAGTTTTGAAAAACATGCCTGCTATAGCAAGTGCTTGTCTGTGGAAAGATAGTGTGGGGTCGAATTTTATTCCAAAATTTATGACTGAATCTACTGTTGTGGGTGGAGCATCTGACTTTGAGGGCCACCACTGGTTGGGTCTAAATACATTGGACTTTCCAAACAGCATAATTTCTGTTTTAGAGCTATTACATTTAAGATGATTCAGTTTTATCCAATCCATCACTGCTGTTAGACAGTGGTGAAACTTCTCATCCACCTCTGTGGAATTTTTGTCAAGAGTGAGGATCAGCTGAGTGTCATCAGCGTATGCAATCGATTCAACATAAAAGGTGGCTATCAGAGAGAGGAGTGGAGTCATGTAAAGATTAAAGAGGTTTGGGCTCAGGGATGAGCCCTGGGGAACCCCCGATGACAACCATTTTTCTCCCGATTTGTAACTTCCCAGTGTTACAATCTGACGTCTATTATCTAGGAAAGATGTGATCGAGGCCAGTGCCTTGTTCGTGATTCCGCTGTGTGCAAGCCTGTCTCTCAGGATGTAATGAGAAACAGTATCGAACGCCGCTGATAAATCCAACTGAACCAGTACTGCCTCCTTACCCCGATCCAAAGCAAACTTTAGGGTGTCAGTGGTGTGGAGCAGCACTGATTCAGTTGAGTGGCCTGGTCTGAAACCTGATTGCCTGGAGTGCAGGGTGTTGGTTTCTTGCAGGAAGTCATTAAGTTGGGAATTGACTAATTTCTCCACAATTTTACTCAGACTTGGTAATAGTGAAATAGGTCTGAGGTTGGAGAGAGTGGTGGGGTCGGAAATTTTCTTTTTTTGAGAGGCTTCACAGCAGCAGTCTTCCAGATATCAGGGATTTTTGCTAGCCTAAAGGTGGTATCGATGATCCGATTGATAACGGGATGTACAGTATCCACCAATGCATGTAAGATTTTCGGGGGACATGGGTCGAAAGGTGAGCCTGACTTACAGGAGAGGGTGGCTTGCCTGGATTGTTCTAGATTTATCTCCTTAACACCTTGGCTGCTAGGCGTTTTCCCCCCCTGTGCTGGAAATTGCCATTTTGCTGGTGTCATGACGAGCTCAGCTCGTCATCAGCACAGCTCAACTGTGCATCATGACGAGCTGAGCTCGTCATGAGCATCGAAAGGGTTAAAACGTGTGAGTTCCCTTTTTGTTCTTAATGCTTGGTCTTTGTTTGGCTTTGGTGGTATGTTTGTGAAATCTTTCTTTAGGTCTTTGATTTTATTGTCAAAGAACTCAGCGATTCTATCGCATAAGTCCTGTGAAGGAGGAATTGCTCGATCTAGGCTTGTGGAATTCGTGAAAGATTTCACTATATTAAAGATAGTTTTCTGATTATCATCTGCCCTGTTTATTAGATTAGAATAGTGTGTCTTTTTTCTGTTCTAATTTGTTGATGGTATGCTCTGAGTGCTAGTTTAAGCAGTTTGAGATCTTCAGCTTCCTAGTGTTTCCTCCATTGTTTTTCCGCTTGTCTACAATGTTCTTTTAAGGCTTTCAAATGGGGGGTAAACGAAGGGGCTGATTTTTTGTTGCTGTGTTATTCTTTAGTGGAGCTAACGTATTAACCAATGACAATATCCATTCATTAAATAGGTTATTGTCAGTCTCCGGATATCCGGCGAGGAAAGGTTTTGCGGTTTCTGCCATGCTCTCTAAATTGGGATTTCGGAGCATGCTATTCCACTTCCGTGTGAGGCCCGATTTGCTGGGATATTATTCTAGTTGGACATAATCATAGACAAATTTGAAGGGAATTAACTTATGGTCTGACCAAGTTATAGTGACTGGAGGCTCAACAGTTAGATTAACGGCTTTTGTGCATATCCCGTCAAGGGTATGTCCTCCACGATGTGTGGACCCCTATGTCTGTTGTTTTAGTCCCAATGTGTTTATGATTTCTATGAAAGTTTTTGTATTGGGAGTATCAACTGATGTGAATCAGTAGGGCTCAGAAACGCTGTGATGAATGTTCTAGGCACTATGGGTCAGATTTATGACTGGGGTTGCATTGCTCTTGCACCAGGAAATGTGCTGCATGCATGATGCAAGCTCAAAATGCAATTTATCAAGCCACACGAGGCCACTTTGCGTGGCCCTGAGCAACTTGATAAATCCGAAGTAACGCAACGCAGCGCAAATCACTAGGTTGCATTACTCTTTGCCAGGAATAACTCTCTCAGCTCAGGCAAAGCTGCGGAAGTGTTAGGCTAGGCACGAATCTCTGAGTTCTGGTGATCCAACAGAGGAGCTCAGCTAGGCATGACTCGCTGAGCTCTGGAGACCCTGTGGAGGCACTAGGCTAGGCATGACTCTCTCGGCTCTGGTGGCACTGCAGAGGCGCTAGGCTAGGCATGACTCTCTAGGCTCTGGTGACACTGCAGAGGCGCTAGGCTAGGCATGACTCTCTAGGCTCTGGCGACACTGCAGAGGCGCTAGGCTAGGCATGACTCTCTAGGCTCTGGTGACCCTGATGAGGCGCTAGGCTAGGCATGACTCTCTAGGCTCTGGCAACACTGCGGAGGCGCTAGGCTAGGCATGACTCTCTAGGCTCTGGCGACACTGCGGAGGCGCTAGGCTAGGCATGACTCTCTAGGCTCTGGCGACACTGCAGAGGCGCTAGGCTAGGCATGACTCTCTAGGCTCTGGCGACACTGCAGAGGCGCTAGGTTAGGCATGACTCTCTCAGCTCTGGCGACACTGCAGAGACGTTCAGCTAGGTATGACTCTCTCTGCTCTTGTAACCCTGATGAGGTGCTAGGCTAGGCATGACTCTCTCGGCTCTGGTGGCACTGCAGAGGCGCTAGGCTAGGCATGACTCTCTCGGCTCTGGTGGCACTGCAGAGGCGCTAGGCTAGGCATGACTCTCTCAGCTCTGGCGACACTGCAGAGACGTTCAGCTAGGTATGACTCTCTCTGCTCTTGTAACCCTGATGAGGTGCTAGGCTAGGCATGACTCTCTCGGCTCTGGTGGCACTGCAGAGGCGCTAGGCTAGGCATGACTCTCTCGGCTCTGGTGGCACTGCAGAGGCGCTAGGCTAGGCATGACTCTCTCAGCTCTGACGACCCTGCAGAGACGCTCAGCTAGGCATGACTCTCTCAGCTCTGACGACCCTGCAGAGACGCTCAGCTAGGCATGACTCTTTCAGCTCTGTTGACCCTGCAGAGGTGCAAGGCTAGGCATGTCTCTCTCATCTCTGGTGACCCTGCGGTGATGCCTGGCTAGGCATGACTCTCTCAGCTCTGACGACACTGCAGAGACGATCAGCTAGGAATGACTCTCTCAGCTCTGGTGACCCTGCAGAGGTGCAAGGCTAGGCATGACTCTCTCGGCTCTGGCGACACTGCAGAGGCACTAGGCTAGGCATGACTCTCTCAGCTCTGACGACCCTGCAGAGACGCTCAGCTAGGCATGACTCTCTCAGCTCTGTTGACCTAACAGAGGCGCTCGGCTAGACCTGAATCTCTCAGCTCTGGCGACACTGCAGAGACGCTCAGCTAGGCATGACTCTCTCAGCTCTGTTGACCTAGCAGAGGCGCTCGGCAAGACCTGAATCCCTCAGCTCTGGCGACACTGCAGAGACGCTCGGCTAGGCATGACTCTCTCAGCTGTCATCACCCTGCAGAGGCACTAGGCTAGGCATGACTCTCTCGGCTCTGGTGGCACTGCAGAGGCGCTAGGCTCGGCATGACTCTCTCTGCTCTGGCAACCCTGCAGAGGCGCTAGACTAGGCTTGACTCTCTGAGCTGGTCACTCTGCAGTGGCTCTAGGCTAGGCATGACTCTCTCAGCTCAGGATACTGCAGAGATGCTCGGCTAGGCATGACTCTCTCAGCTGTCATCACCCTGCAGAGGCGCTAGGCTAGGCCCGACTCTCTCGGCTCTGGTGGCACTGCAGAGGCGCTAGGCTAGGCATGACTCTATCAGCTCTGGCGACACTGCAGAGACGCTCAGCTAGGCATGACTCTGCTCTGGCAACCCTGATGAGGCGCTATGCTAGGCATGACTCTTTCGGCTCTGGTCACTCTGCAGAGGTGCTAGGCTAGGCATGACTCTCTCAGCTCTGGCGACACTGCAGAGACGCTCAGCTAGGCATGACTCTCTCTGCTCTGGCCACTCTGCAGAGGCACTAGGCTAGGCATGACTCTGTCTGCTCTGGCGACACTGCAGACACGCTCGGCTAGGCATGACTCCCTCAGCTCTGGCGACCCTGCAGAGGAGCTAGGCTAGGCATGACTCTCTCAGCTCTGGCCACCCTGCAGAGACGCTTGGCTAGACTTGACACTCTCTGCTCTGGCGACACTGCAGAGACGCTCGGCTTGGCATGATTCTCTCAGCTCTGGTGACCCTGTGGTGATGCTCGGCTAGGAATGACTCTCTCAGATCTGGCGACACTGCAGAGACGCTTGGCTAGGCATGACCATCTCAGCTCTGGCGACACTGAAGAGTCGCTTGGCTAGGCATAACCCTGTCTGCTCTGGCGACCCTGCAGAGACGCTCGGCTAGGCACGACTCTCTCTGCTCTAGCGAACCTGCGGATACGCTCGGCTAGGCATGACTCTCTCTGCTCTGGTGACACTGCAGAGACGCTCAGCTTGGCATGACTCTCTCAGCTCTGGCGACACTGCAGAGACTCTTTGCTAGGCATGACTCTGTCTGCACTGGCGACCCTGCAGAGACGCTCGGCTAGGCATGACTCTCTCTGCTCTGGCGAGCCTGCAGAGACGCTCGGCTAGGCATGACTCTCTCAGCCAGGCCCGGTTCTAGAGGGTGGGCCAGGCCCACCCAAACATGAGCCTGGTCCACCCAAACATGAGCCTGGCTCACCCAAACACGAATGTTGGCCTTTGCAGCGGCGTCAAGAAGGCAACAGAAAAATTGCACTATAATTTAAAACGTTCCTCTGAATGTAATTTATCATCATCTTCTAGGAGTTGCGTGATTGGGCGTTGGCGCTCTCTCAGGCACCCCCAATCACGCATCTCCTTTGGAAAGGTGAGTTGTGTCCCCGCCCACTTGTGGTAGAATAGGGACATGGTGAAGGGGACAAATCCCTTCTTTGGCACCAGGTGACCTTTGCATGCTGCATGGAGATTTCCTTCTTTTCAGTGCTGGAGAAAAGGAGTTTGTTTATCCTGATTCACCTTTCCTGACCCCCTTCAGCTGCTTATCAGATCGGGCTGTGAGACAGATTTCCAACCCAGTGGGTAAGAGAATGTGTGGCTATTTCGTTTTTAAAAAAACCCTGCAAAGGCCCAACAAGATACATACTTCATGTTGCTCCGAGAATGTGTGGCTATTTTCATATTTTTAAAATCTGTGAGGGCCCAGCAAGACACATACTTTGTGTATGCCGTGTATATTTCACTTAAATTACTTGTATAATTTTCATGACTGGCTCTGCCACAAATGCAAGACAACAGTACAAATGTCCAGATAACTCTGGTGATTAATGGTCCTGCTGGATAGAAATCTTTTGTCTGTTTGTAGTTTTGGGATGCAGATAAACTGTAGTTTATGTGGATAGCTCAGTGGGTTACTGCCTTCGTCACAGAGATCCTTTTGTTACTTGCAGTTCAGAAGTTACAGATCTAACATAGGACAGTGACATATGAACTGTATTCTAAGAGCTGCATACAAACCTGAATGTTAAAATTAGAAGGTTTTTTGTGTATTGCGATATAGTTAGAATTTCCTCACTCTTTCATTATTCTAATGTTGCTCTAAAGAGTTCGTTTTGGCAGACGTACATTTTTTATCAGTAAAGACAAACCCTAACCACTGGGGTATGCTTTAAATCCTGAGTTTGTGCTTCTTCAGACCTATCCCTCTTAACACATACTGCCCACCAGTATGGCTGACATGTGAATCCTACACCTGGTAATCCTCATTGGCTTATGTGACATTCCCTATAGGCTGATTTACATATTTGTACGATTCATTGTCTCTGCATAATGTGTGAATTATATAAAGTACTGTGAAACCCTACACTATGAGTAGCGATATACCACAAATGAAAAGCATATGAGAGTGGCTACGGAGAGATGATGGGCACTGTTGGAGGGTGGCAATAAGGGCATCCGAGGAGGAAGTGAATATGGGGAGAGTCTATGTAGAGAGGAGGGCACTGTTGGAGGGTAGCAGTGAACTAATCAGAGGAGGAGGTCATGGAGGGCTACGCAGAGATGAGGAGCACTTTTGGAGGGTGGTAGTGAGGGAGTCTGAGGAGGGAATCATGAGGGAGAGAGGCTACAGAGAGATGAGGGGCACTGTTGGAGGGTGGTAATGAGGACATCCGGGAAGGAGGTCAATAGTGGAGAGTCTAGGGAGAGATGAGGGGCACTGGTAGAGGGTGGTAGTGTGAGAGTCTGAGGAGGAGGTCATGAGAGAGAAAGGCTACGGAGAGATGACGTGCACTGTTGGAGGGTGGTAGTAAAGAGAAAGAGGTCAATCGTGGGGCACCAATAAAGACTTCCACCCCAGCGCTAAAGCCAACCCTGTCATGGCCTTTCTGTTTTTGTTTATTAAATTAGCAGTCGGGTCATTAGAGCCACTGTGGAACATATTTTAAAGTGTGTGCTAATTATATTTACTGGTATATTTATTGTTTTAAGTTTGAGGGGGATTTTACTCATTTTTTTTACCAGGAATAATGAAAAAGGATGCAGATGGTGGCTGGTATGGGGCTGGGGCCCAAGGTCAGCTGTGAGATAAGGTGCACAAGAGATGGATGGTAGAAAATGGATAATCAGGGCTGGAAGGGAGTGTGCTGCAGAGTCCGGGGTTAGGTGGCATTAGTAATGAAAAGAGATTCTCTCTGAAGGCTGGCAACGAGGGAGGCTGAGTAGTGTTACTTGCCTGATACTCCCACCTCAGAAACCTCCTTTTCACATCAAAGGGACCTTACATGGCATGCATTTTAAAAAATAAAAATAAAATGTCTGTTTTATTTTTGTTAAGAGCAGGCAGCAGTCCATGGGACCACTGCTTGCTCTTAACAAATATTTTCACATCCTTTCACAAAAGGGAAGGGCTCCCCTGGTGACCCCTTAATAATAATAATAATAATACCGATATTTATATAGCGCGAACAGCTACCTCACAAGGAGGTGTCCCGGCGCTGAGTGATCATTTTTCCAGGTAGGAATGGGCGGAAAAAGGGGAGAGAGTGTTTAGTTATTCTGGGAAAAGAGCCAGGTCTTTAGCTGCCTCTTAAAACTGGCTTTCGTTGGAGCCAGTTGGATGTTGACCGGTAGGGCGTTCCAGAGTGTCGCCGTGCAGGCCGAGAAAGATCTGCCTCCGAGTCTGGCTCTCTTGGCGCGGGGGATGGAGAGCTGGTTTCGTGAATTAGAGCGCAAGCATCTCTCCTGATAGTATCTGGGGAGTCTAAGCTTTAGATAGGAGGGGCAGGTCCCCTTTTGGGCTCTAAACGCTAGAGTTAGAGCTTTAAACTTGATTCTGCAGGCTACAGGAAGCCAATGCAGGTCGCGCAAGTACGGAGAGACATGCTGTTTAAAAGGGATGTTTTTTAGCAGTCTCGCAGCCGCGTTCTGCACGATCTGCAGTCGTTGCACCAGATATTTGGGTAGGCCAAGGTAGAGGCCGTTTGCGTAATCCAGTCTGGAAGTGACTGTAGCATGGACCACCGTCTTGCGACAGTCTTCAGGCAGAAGGGACAGAAATTTGCGAAGGTTTCTTAGTTTATGGAGACAGCACGCAGAGACCTGCTGTATATGTGAAGAAAAGGAGAGACTCTCATCCCATCTTACTCCCAGATTTTTCGCGTTGGTGCTGGGTAGAGGAGGGATACCCATTTCGGAGGGCCACCACAGGCTTGGGGGGGGCCGAGTATGTTTGCCAAAGAAGATGACCTCCGTCTTGCTCGCATTCAATTTGAGTTTGTTTGCATTCATCCATTTGGCAACATCTCGCAAACATCCCTTCATATTACTGAAGGCTGCCTCTGAGACGTCCGAAAAGGGGAAGATTAATTGTGTGTCGTCGGCGTATGAAATCGCCTTGACACCCCAATTAGCAATAAGGGAAAAGAGAGGAGCCAGATAAATATTAAAAAGTAGTGGACTGAGGGCCGAGCCCTGAGGGACACCACACCAGAGGGGTTTAGGTTTTGAGGAAAGGGGGCCCAAGGCTACTTTCTGGGTACGATCCGTGAGATAGGACTGTAGCCAGCCCAGAGCCTTATCTTCCAGGCCTGTGTTTTTTAGCCTTGACAGTAGCCTCACATGATCCACAGTATCAAAAGCGGCAGATAGATCCAGGAGCACCAACATAGCCGATGCTCCTGAATCTAAAGACCACCTGATTGACTCAGCTACTTCTATCAGAGCGGTCTCAGTGCTAAAGCCCGCCCTGAAACCCGACTGGGTTTCATGTAGTGTGTCTCTTTCTTCTATAAACCTGTTCAGTTGGCGCTGTATCAGTTTTTCAAACATTTTGCCAGGGGCCGCTAACAGGGAAATTGGCCGGAGATTGCTCAGATCATCCGGGGCACCGTTTGGTTTCTTTTTTAAAGGCAGGAGTGTGGCATGTTTCCAGCAATCAGGGAATAGACCAGTGTTGATGGATGTATTCCAGATATGTAGCAATGAAGTGGCAATTGAGTCCGACATCATTTTCCAGAGCTTGGGCGGGCAAGGGTCATCAGGAGCCCCTGATTTACATTTTTGTAATTCCCTTTTGGCCTCGGCGAGGGAAATAGGAAGGAATTGAGCTAAGGCGGGGAGGGAAGCCACATTATCATTTGTGTCGGACAAGATTGTAGGCTCGGGACTGGTGAAGGTGTCGTAGACTTTCTCGATCTTTTTATCAAAAAAGACCGAGATGTCCTCGCAGAGTTTCTCCGACGGAGTCACTTCAGTTTCAATTGCCCGAGGTTTAAAAAAGGATTGAACAATTTTAAAAACTTCCTTGCTGGATTGCTCAGCCTGCTGAATGGAGGTTGCAAAGAACAATTGTTTTGCTTTTTTTATGGATTTGTCGAAAACACGCAGGGCTTCTTTATAGCTAATTTTTGCTGATGTGGAATAGTTTATCCGCCAGAGACGCTCTAGTTTTTTGCAATGACTTTTTTCAGCCAATAGCTCAGTCGAGAACCATGGGGCCGAAGGGGATTCTCTGCGTGATATAGCGATTTTTGCAGGCGCGATAGTATCCAGCGTATTACCTATCCAGAGATTTAGAGCCACAGCGTCCGAGTTCACATCTGATGACAGAGTTGGAGTAGTGGCTGAGAGAGCCGGACAGAGAGTCTCTGCTGATATGTTAGCCCAGTTTCTGCGAACATAGGATCGTCTCCCTTTTGTCTGGTGGTGGGAGGGGAAGGAGAAAGAAAAAGGGATTAAGAAGTGATCCGTCCAAAGCAGTGGTTGTGCGGTTTTGGCTGAACAGTCTGGGATATTGGAGAATATCAGGTCCAACGTGTGGCCTGCCTTATGCGTTGGTTCCGAGATAATTTGGAATAGGTTCGCCGCTTCCAGAGTAGAAATAAATTGGGTGGCTAGGGGGCAGTCTAGGCTGTCAATGTGAACATTGAAATCGCCAACTGCAATAAAATGGGGGTGAACTATTGAGCTTTGGACTATAAGGTCCATTAGTTCGGCAGTATAGTTGGTAAGGCAATCCGGGGGCCGATAGATGATCAGGCCGGCTAGAGACAAATGGGGGTTTATTTGAAAGCAGAAATGAAGCCCCTCAATGCCTGGGGTGGGGGTAGGCGTTGAGGAGGATAGTGTATATTTGTCTTTAAAAATAATCGCTACCCCACCGCCCTTTTTATCATTTTTTCTGTTTGAGACGCTCATTTTGTAGCCTGGTGGGACAGCCAGTGAGATAGAAGCTACACTGTCCACAGACAGCCATGTTTCTGTAAGAAATAGAGCGTCCCAATCAGAGTCCTCTAATAGCAGCCAGATGTCGTCAGCATGCCTGGGGAGGGATCTGCAATTTAATAGGGCGGCTTTAATAGTGATGTCAGGGTGGTTAATCGGGGAGCCTGTTTTAGAATTTAAAACTGCTGTTTTAGGGAGTGGAACTTCGCGAAGTGGCGAGTGGCACACCGGACATGATTGCGGTAGTGTATCGTTGGCCAGGTCATACCTGAGAGCATGACAGGGATTGTCTGTATTCAGGGCTAGTAATGCAGACTTGGACCAAACGATCCGGGTGGCGTCCCTACTCTTACCGACAGCGTGGCTGGCGCTGGTCGCGGTCCCGTCGCGGACGGGCGCAGACGGGCTTGCCTTAGGCGCGCCTTAGGCGCGCAAACGGCGCCCCCGCTGCGCCCGTCCGCTGCGCCTCCGGAACATACACATATTTTATAGTGGCGGGAGAGAGTGGTGAAGGGGGCGTGGCCTCACAAAAGGGGCGTGGCCTCAATCGACGCCAGGAATGGCGGCAGCGCTAAACTCCGCTGTGCACCTCTCTACGAGGAGTTGAGAGCCCAGTGCTGAGATGCCACGAGGAGATAGGTGGTGAACACAGTTAAATGTGACTCTCAAACAATTTAAAAGGTTTTAAAAATAGTAAACAAACACCCTCCCGGCTTCCGCCTCAGGAGACCTAGAAAAGCAATTAACCGGCGCTTTTAGTCAGCGAGCCTTATATATGCTCCAGGTTGTTGTTCTGCTTCGGTAAGGGGGCGTGGCCTCACAAAAGGGGCGTGGCCTCAATCGACGCCAGGAATGGCTGCAGCGCTAAACTCCGCTGTGCACCTCTCTACGAGGAGTTGAGAGCCCGGTGCTGAGATGCCACGAGGAGATAGGTGGTGAACACAGTTAAATGTGACTCTCAAACAATTTAAAAGGTTTTAAAAATAGTAAACAAACACCCTCCCGGCTTCCGCCTCAGGAGACCTAGAAAACCCCTTCCTCTTTCAAGTGGATTACTACCTATTTGGAGTAGGAGGTAAACTGAAAGTGTTTTGTGACTTTAATTGTGGTCGCAAAACAATGATGCATACAAATGCGGCTCGCTATTAGGAAGGGACGACCGTTGTTAATACCGTCTTGCACAATAGCGTTTGTACATGCGAGCAGGGCAGGGCCACATAGGCCCCTGGCTGGGTGGCATACTGCCCAATCACAGCGCTGCTTAGAGCATTGTGATTGGCTTAGGGGAGGAAGCCTGGCTTCCTGCTTCCTGTTTTTTTAATGAATATTATTAAATTGAACCCCTCCCCACCAGATCTCTGCGCGCAACCCCCCGCCAACCCACTATTCCTCGACCCCCACTCCCTCGCGCGAGTCGCGACTGCCGCAGTGGCCCACCCGAATGCACTCTTGGCCCACCCAAATAAAAATTCCTGGAGCCGAGCCTGCTCTCATCTCTGGTGACACTGCAGAGGCGTCATGCCTGGCATGAGACTGACACCACGCTAAATGTCCTTCTAAAGCACTAGACTGACACTGAGTTCGCCTTTGTGGTCTGTCGCCTGATATACCCCTCTCTCAGCCCCAACCCCATGGACCTTACAGGAGCCCCAGCCTGTCCTGCTGTTCTTGCTCTAGCCCCACCCTCCTCTGAGCCCCACAGCCCTTACCTGGAGTGCAAAGAGGCCACTGAGTCCCCAGGGGGGGTCCTTGTGCACGGGGTAAGAAGGGGTGCAGGGGACCCCGGCGGCAGGTGCCCAGCAGGAGCCAGCCTTCATGGTGTCACTGGGCGCGGCTGCGTCCCTCTGTGCCCGGGCATGCAGGGTCAGCGGGCATCACCGCTTGCAGCGCCGCTGCCAGTAAGGAGCCCCGGCTGGCGCAGAAGAGCAGAGACTGCGCCGGTGCCAAGGACAGTCCAGTGTGATCCTTTGACCCCTGGCTGCATCTTACATAAGCCTCCTTCGGCCAGTTAGCCATTAACCCCTCTGTTCCGGATGCCTTCACACAGGTTGTCCAGTAACTGGCTTTCAGTACGCGCCTCTTTTGCGCCAGGTGGGCTGGCAATAACAA
Organism: Lissotriton vulgaris; assembly: GCF_964263255.1. Taxonomy (NCBI): domain Eukaryota; kingdom Metazoa; phylum Chordata; class Amphibia; order Caudata; family Salamandridae; genus Lissotriton; species Lissotriton vulgaris. Next base: position 46,916,508 of record NC_141687.1, on the reverse strand, counting down.
GGGGCCTGGGAACCCACTGGTATTTGGGCCCGGGACGCGTGCAGGGGAGGCCACACACCCGAAAACCATTCGACCTTGCGTCATGGCACTGCCACGAAACTCTGTTCCTTAAAACATTGGTTCTTGGAAGGAAATGAGCACGCGTTTAATTCGGGGAATTCTCCGGGGCTTTGGAACAAGCTAAGCAGCTGAAAGCAAAAGGCCTGGCGCAGACTTAGGGTGAACTGACTATAGCAGCATATAGCGCCTCGTGCTCCTGACCCCGGAGCCTTGTGGGTAGATGCGTCAGAAGCTACTCGGCTCCTTCCTGCTTATCAGAATGTACCTTTTTGATTTGGCCTCTGAGGGAAGGGTTTTGGTGGCTGACGTCGAGGCAGAAGCCGGGCCTGGGGCTTGTATTCGGATTCAGGGAGGACCTCGCCTGGCAGTCCGGGCTGGGCTGTTCCTATTGGAGCAGGACCAAGGCTGATTTGCATATGGCCGGGTCTAATCTGAGGTGGCACAGTGGCACGAAAACCATGGACTGGGATACTTTAACTGCCAGTGGCTGAGATTCATTCAAGCATCCATCCATCACTTTTTGTGATTCTGTGCTTTGATGCCCTAGGTGCAACATCATGCCCAGACACTCTATGCCCAGACACACTATGCCCAGACACTCTATGCCCAGACACTCTATGCCCAGACACTCTATGCCCAGACACTCTATGCCCAGAAACTCTATGCCCAGACACACTATGCCCAGACACACTATGCCCAGACACTCTATGCCCAGACACGGGTCCTGCTCTCACTGTGCGACTGGAACCAACGTGCACCACACAGAAACCTGGTTTTGGGTTGTTTCTGTTCTGGTTCAGGGAGGGCCTAGCTGAGCAGTTCAGGCTGGAGTGTTCCTATTGGAGCAGGACCAAGGCTGATTTGCATATGTCCGGGTCCAATCGGAGGTGGCTGGGGGAATGTGGTTTAGACTATTGAAGCATTCCATCACCCATCTTTGGTATTCCTCATTGTGACAGTCAAGGCGGTGTCCTTGACATATGGAGCAAAGGTTAGCGGAGTGAGACTTGGTTGGTATACACTGATCACCCTGCGTGGGAGGATGATCCATAGATTGTGTGAGTCTGTGGTGTGCAGACACCTGGGTGGAAAAAGTTTGCTGGTCCGCTTGCGGCCATTGTGCTGCAGGTTGGTATCTACTTGCGGCCATTGTGCTGCAGGTTGGTATGTACTTGAGGCATTGTGCTGCAGGTTGGTATCTGCTTGAGGCCATTGTGCTGCAGGTTGGTATCTACTTGAGGCCATTGTGCTGCAGGTTGGTATGTACTTGAGGCATTGTGCTGCAGGTTGGTATCTACTTGAGGCCATTGTGCTGCAGGTTGGTATCTACTTGCGGCCATTGTGCTGCAGGTTGGTATCTACTTGAGGCCATGTTGCTGCCGGTTGGTATCTACTTGAGGCCATTGTGCTGCAGGTTGGTATCTACTTGAGGCCATTGTGCTGCAGGTTGGTATCTACTTGAGGCCATTGTGCTGCATACTTGAGGCCATTGTGCTGCAGGTTGGTATCTGCTTGAGGCCATTGTGCTGCAGGTTGGTATCTACTTGAGGCCATTGTGCTGCAGGTTGGTATCTACTTGAGGCCATTGTGCTGCAGGTTGGTATCTACTTGAGGCCATTGTGCTGCAGGTTGGTATCTACTTGAGGCCATTGTGCTGCAGGTTGGTACCTACTTGAGGCATTTTGCTGCAGGTTTGTATCTGCTTGAGGCCATTGTGCTGCAGGTTGGTATCTGCTTGAGACCATTGTGCTGCAGGTTGGTATCTACTTGAGGCCCTTGTGCTGCAGGTTGGTATCTACTTGAGGCCATTGTGCTGCAGGTAGGTGTCTGCTTGAGGCCATTGTGCTGCAGGTTGGTATCTACTTGAGGCCATTGTGCTGCAGGTTGGTATCTGCTTGAGACCATTGTGCTGCAGGTTGGTATCTACTTGAGGCCCTTGTGCTGCAGGTTGGTATCTACTTGAGGCCATTGTGCTGCAGGTTGGTATCTGCTTGAGACCATTGTGCTGCAGGTTGGTATCTACTTGAGGCCCTTGTGCTGCAGGTTGGTATCTACTTGAGGCCATTGTGCTGCAGGTTGGTATCTGCTTGAGACCATTGTGCTGCAGGTTGGTATCTACTTGAGGCCCTTGTGCTGCAGGTTGGTATCTACCTGAGGCCATTGTGCTGCAGGTTGGTATCTGCTTGAGACCATTGTGCTGCAGGTTGGTATCTACTTGAGGCCATTGTGCTGCAGGTTGGTATCTACTTGAGGCCCTTGTGCTGCAGGTTGGTATCTACTTGAGGCCTTTGTGCTGCAGGTTGGTATCTACTTGAGGCCATTGTGCTGCAGGTTGGTATCTACTTGAGGCCCTTGTGCTGCAGGTTGGTATCTACTTGAGGCCTTTGTGCTGCAGGTTGGTATCTACTTGAGGCCATTGTGCTGCAGGTTGGTATCTACTTGCGGCCATTGTGCTGCAGGTTGGTATCTGCTTGAGGCCATTGTGCTGCAGGTTGGTATCTACTTGAGGCCATTGTGCTGCCGGTTGGTATCTGCTTGAGGCCATTGTACTGCAGGTTGGTATCTACTTGAGGCCATTGTGCTGCAGGTTGGTATCTGCTTGAGGCCATTGTGCTGCCGGTTGGTATCTGCTTGAGGCCATTGTACTGCAGGTTGGTATCTACTTGAGGCCATTGTGCTGCAGGTTGGTATCTGCTTGAGGCCATTGTGCTGCAGGGTGGTATCTACTTGAGGCCATTGTGCTGCAGGTTGGTATCTACTTGAGGCCATTGTGCTGCAGGTTGGTATCTACTTGAGGCCATTGTGCTGCATACTTGAGGCCATTGTGCTGCAGGTTGGTATCTGCTTGAGGCCATTGTGCTGCAGGTTGGTATCTACTTGAGGCCATTGTGCTGCAGGTTGGTATCTACTTGAGGCCATTGTGCTGCAGGTTGGTATCTACTTGAGGCCATTGTGCTGCAGGTTGGTATCTACTTGAGGCATTGTGCTGCAGGTTTGTATCTGCTTGAGGCCATTGTGCTGCAGGTTGGTATCTGCTTGAGGCCATTGTGCTGCAGGTTGGTATCTACTTGAGGCCATTGTGCTGCAGGTTGGTATCTACTTGAGGCCATTGTGCTGCAGGTTGGTATCTACTTGAGGCCCTTGTGCTGCAGGTTGGTATCTACTTGAGGCCTTTGTGCTGCAGGTTGGTATCTGCTTGAGGCCCTTGTGCTGCAGGTTGGTATCTGCTTGAGGCCATTGTGCTGCAGGTTGGTATCTACGTGAGGCCATTGTGCTGCAGGTTGGTATCTACTTTAGGCCATTGTGCTGCAGGTTGGTATCTGCTTGAGGCCATTGTACTGCAGGTTGGTATCTACTTGCGGCCATTGTGCTGCAGGTTGGTATCTACTTGAGGCCATTGTGCTGCAGGTTGGTATCTACTTGAGGCCATTGTGCTGCAGGTTGGTATCTACTTGAGGCCATTGTGCTGCAGGTTGGTATCTACTTGAGGCCATTGTGCTGCATACTTGAGGCCATTGTGCTGCAGGTTGGTATCTGCTTGAGGCCATTGTGCTGCAGGTTGGTATCTACTTGAGGCCATTGTGCTGCAGGTTGGTACCTACTTGAGGCATTTTGCTGCAGGTTTGTATCTGCTTGAGGCCATTGTGCTGCAGGTTGGTATCTACTTGAGGCCATTGTGCTGCAGGTTGGTATCTGCTTGAGACCATTGTGCTGCAGGTTGGTATCTACTTGAGGCCATTGTGCTGCAGGTTGGTATCTGCTTGAGACCATTGTGCTGCAGGTTGGTATCTACTTGAGGCCATGTTGCTGCAGGTTGGTATCTACTTGAGGGAATTGTACTGCAGGTTGGTCTCTGCTTAAGGCCATTGTGCTGCAGGTTGGTATCTACTTGAGGCCATTGTGCTGCAGGTTGGTATCTACTTGAGGCCATTGTGCTGCATACTTGAGGCCATTGTGCTGCAGGTTGGTATCTGCTTGAGGCCATTGTGCTGCAGGTTGGTATCTACTTGAGGCCATTGTGCTGCAGGTTGGTATCTACTTGAGGCCATTGTGCTGCAGGTTGGTATCTGCTTGAGGCCATTGTGCTGCAGGTTGGTATCTACTTGAGGCCATTGTGCTGCAGGTTGGTACCTACTTGAGGCCATTGTGCTGCAGGTTGGTATCTGCTTGAGACCATTGTGCTGCAGGTTGGTATCTACTTGAGGCCATTGTGCTGCAGGTTGGTATCTGCTTGAGACCATTGTGCTGCAGGTTGGTATCTGCTTGAGACCATTGTGCTGCAGGTTGGTATCTACTTGAGGCCCGTGTGCTGCCGGTTGGTATCTACGTGAGGCCATTGTGCTGCAGGTTGGTATCTACTTTAGGCCATTGTACTGCAGGTTGGTATCTGCTTGAGGCCATTGTACTGCAGGTTGGTATCTACTTGCGGCCATTGTGCTGCAGGTTGGTATCTACTTGCGGCCATTGTGCTGCAGGTTGGTATCTACTTGAGGCCATTGTGCTGCAGGTTGGTATCTACTTGCGGCCATTGTGCTGCAGGTTGGTATCTGCTTGAGGCCATTGTACTGCAGGTTGGTATCTACTTGAGGCCATTGTGCTGCAGGTTGGTATCTACTTGAGGCCATTGTGCTGCAGGTTGGTATCTGCTTGAGGCCATGTTGCTGCAGGGTGGTATCTACTTGAGGCCATTGTGCTGCAGGTTGGTATCTACTTGAGGCCATTGTGCTGCAGGTTGGTATCTACTTGAGGCCATTGTGCTGCATACTTGAGGCCATTGTGCTGCAGGTTGGTATCTGCTTGAGGCCATTGTGCTGCAGGTTGGTATCTACTTGAGGCCATTGTGCTGCAGGTTGGTATCTACTTGAGGCCATTGTGCTGCAGGTTGGTATCTACTTGAGGCCATTGTGCTGCAGGTTGGTATCTACTTGAGGCATTGTGCTGCAGGTTTGTATCTGCTTGAGGCCATTGTGCTGCAGGTTGGTATCTGCTTGAGGCCATTGTGCTGCAGGTTGGTATCTACTTGAGGCCATTGTGCTGCAGGTTGGTATCTACTTGAGGCCATTGTGCTGCAGGTTGGTATCTACTTGAGGCCCTTGTGCTGCAGGTTGGTATCTACTTGAGGCCTTTGTGCTGCAGGTTGGTATCTGCTTGAGGCCCTTGTGCTGCAGGTTGGTATCTGCTTGAGGCCATTGTGCTGCAGGTTGGTATCTACGTGAGGCCATTGTGCTGCAGGTTGGTATCTACTTTAGGCCATTGTGCTGCAGGTTGGTATCTGCTTGAGGCCATTGTACTGCAGGTTGGTATCTACTTGCGGCCATTGTGCTGCAGGTTGGTATCTACTTGAGGCCATTGTGCTGCAGGTTGGTATCTACTTGCGGCCATTGTGCTGCAGGTTGGTATCTGCTTGAGGCCATTGTGCTGCAGGTATGTACTTGAGGCATTGTGCTGCAGGTTGGTATCTACTTGAGGCCTTTGTGCTGCAGGTTGGTATCTACTTGAGGCCATTGTGCTGCAGGTTGGTATCTACTTGAGGCCATTGTGCTGCAGGTTGGTATCTACCTGAGGCCATTGTGCTGCAGGTTGGTATCTGCTTGAGGCCATGTTGCTGCCGGTTGGTATCTACTTGAGGCCATTGTGCTGCAGGTTGGTATCTACTTGAGGCCATTGTGCTGCAGGTTGGTATCTACTTGAGGCCATTGTGCTGCAGGTTGGTATCTACCTGAGGCCATTGTGCTGCAGGTTGGTATCTGCTTGAGGCCATGTTGCTGCCGGTTGGTATCTACTTGAGGCCATTGTGCTGCAGGTTGGTATCTACTTGAGGCCATTGTGCTGCAGGTTGGTATCTGCTTGAGGCCATGTTGCTGCCGGTTGGTATCTACTTGAGGCCATTGTGCTGCAGGTTGGTATCTGCTTGAGGCCATGTTGCTGCCGGTTGGTATCTACTTGAGGCCATTGTGCTGCATACTTGAGGCCATTGTGCTGCAGGTTGGTATCTGCTTGAGGCCATTGTGCTGCAGGTTGGTATCTACTTGAGGCCATTGTGCTGCAGGTTGGTATCTACTTGAGGCCATTGTGCTGCAGGTTGGTATCTACTTGAGGCCATTGTGCTGCAGGTTGGTATCTACTTGAGGCATTGTGCTGCAGGTTTGTATCTGCTTGAGGCCATTGCGCTGCAGGTTGGTATCTGCTTGAGGCCATGTTGCTGCAGGTTGGTATCTACTTGAGGCCATTGTGCTGCAGGTTGGTATCTACTTGAGGCCATTGTGCTGCAGGTTGGTATCTACTTGAGGCCCTTGTGCTGCAGGTTGGTATCTACTTGAGGCCTTTGTGCTGCAGGTTGGTATCTGCTTGAGGCCCTTGTGCTGCAGGTTGGTATCTGCTTGAGGCCATTGTGCTGCAGGTTGGTATCTACGTGAGGCCATTGTGCTGCAGGTTGGTATCTACTTTAGGCCATTGTACTGCAGGTTGGTATCTGCTTGAGGCCATTGTACTGCAGGTTGGTATCTACTTGCGGCCATTGTGCTGCAGGTTGGTATCTACTTGCGGCCATTGTGCTGCAGGTTGGCATCTACTTGAGGCCATTGTGCTGCAGGTTGGTATCTACTTGCGGCCATTGTGCTGCAGGTTGGTATCTGCTTGAGGCCATTGTGCTGCAGGTTGGTATCTACTTGAGGCCATTGTACTGCAGGTTGGTATCTACTTGAGGCCATTGTGCTGCAGGTTGGTATCTACTTGAGGCCATTGTGCTGCAGGTTGGTATCTACTTGAGGCCATTGTGCTGCAGGTTGGTATCTGCTTGAGGCCATGTTGCTGCCGGTTGGTATCTACTTGAGGCCATTGTGCTGCCGGTTGGTATCTACTTGAGGCCATTGTGCTGCAGGTTGGTATCTACTTGAGGCCATTGTGCTGCAGGTTGGTATCTGCTTGAGGCCATTGTGCTGCAGGTTGGTATCTACTTGAGGCCATTGTGCTGCAGGTTGGTATCTGCTTGTGGCCCTGGTGCTGCAGATTGGTATCTACTTGAGGCCATTGTGCTGCAGGTTGGTATCTACTTGAGGCCATTGTGCTGCAGGTTGGTATCTACTTGAGGCCATTGTGCTGCAGGTTGGTATCTACTTGCGGCCATTGTACTGCAGGTTGGTATCTGCTTGAGGCCTTTGTGCTGCTGGTTGGTATCTACTTGAGGCCATGTTGCTGCTGCTTGGTATCTGCTTGAGGCCATGTTGCTGCCGGTTGGTATCTGCTTGAGGCCATGTTGCTGCCGGTTGGTATCTGCTTGAGGCCATTGTGCTGCAGGTTGGTATCTGCTTGAGGCCTTTGTGCTGCTGGTTGGTATCTACTTGAGGCCATGTTGCTGCTGCTTGGTATCTGCTTGAGGCCATGTTGCTGCTGGTTGGTATCTGCTTGAGGCCATGTTGCTGCTGGTTGGTATCTGCTTGAGGCCATGTTGCTGCTGGTTGGTATCTGCCTGAGGCCATGTTGCTGCTGGTTGGTATCTGCTTGAGGCCCTGGTGCTGCAGATTGGTATCTACTTGAGGCCATTGTGCTGCAGGTTGGTATCTACTTGCGGCCATTGTACTGCAGGTTGGTATCTGCTTGAGGCCTTTGTGCTGCTGGTTGGTATCTACTTGAGGCCATGTTGCTGCTGCTTGGTATCTGCTTGAGGCCATGTTGCTGCTGGTTGGTATCTGCTTGAGGCCATGTTGCTGCAGGTTGGTATCTACTTGAGGCCATTGTACTGCAGGTTGGTATCTACTCGAGGCCCTTGTGCTGCAGGTTGGTATCTACCTGAGGCCATTGTGCTGCAGGTTGGTATCTGCTTGAGGCCATTGTACTGCAGGTTGGTATGTACTTGAGGCATTGTGCTGCAGGTTGGTATCTGCTTGAGGCCATTGTACTGCAGGTTGGTATGTACTTGAGGCCATTGTGCTGCAGGTTGGTATCTGCTTGAGACCCTTGTGCTGCAGGTTGGTATCTACTTGAGGCCATTGTGCTGCAGGTTGGTATCTACTTGCGGCCATTGTGCTGCAGGTTGGTATCTACTTGCGGCCATTGTGCTGCAGGTTGGTATCTACTTGCGGCTATTGTGCTGCAGGTTGGTATCTGCTTGAGGCCATTGTGCTGCAGGTTGGTATCTGCTTGATGCCATTGTACTGCAGGTTGGTATCTGCTTGAGGCCATTGTGCTGCAGGTTGGTATCTACTTGAGGCCATTGTGCTGCAGGTTGGTATCTGCTTGAGACCATTGTGCTGCAGGTTGGTATCTACTTGCGGCCATTGTACTGCAGGTTGGTATCTGCTTGAGGCCATTGTGCTGCAGGTTGGTATCTACTTGAGGCCTTTGTGCTGCTGGTTGGTATGTGCTTGAGGCCATGTTGCTGCCGGTTGGTATGTGCTTGAGGCCATGTTGCTGCCGGTTGGTATCTGCTTGAGGCCATGTTGCTGCTGGTTGGTATCTGCTTGAGGCCATGTTGCTGCCGGTTGGTATGTGCTTGAGGCCATGTTGCTGCCGGTTGGTATCTGCTTGAGGCCATGTTGCTGCCGGTTGGTATCTGCTTGAGGCCATGTTGCTGCTGGTTGGTATCTGCTTGAGGTCATGTTGCTGCTGGTTGGTATCTGCTTGAGGCCATGTTGCTGCCGGTTGGTATCTACTTGAGGCCATTGTGCTGCAGGTTGGTATCTGCTTGAGGCCATTGTACTGCAGGTTGGTATGTACTTGAGGCATTGTGCTGCAGGTTGGTATCTGCTTGAGACCCTTGTGCTGCAGGTTGGTATCTACTTGAGGCCATTGTGCTGCAGGTTGGTATCTACTTGCGGCCATTGTGCTGCTGGTTGGTATCTACTTGCGGCCATTGTGCTGCAGGTTGGTATCTACTTGAGGCCATTGTGCTGCAGGTTGGTATCTGCTTGAGGCCATTGTACTGCAGGTTGGTATGTACTTGAGGCATTGTGCTGCAGGTTGGTATCTGCTTGAGACCATTGTGCTGCAGGTTGGTATCTACTTGAGGCCATTGTGCTGCAGGTTGGTATCTACTTGAGGCCATTGTACTGCAGGTTGGTATGTACTTGAGGCCATTATGCTGCAGGTTGGTATCTGCTTGAGACCCTTGTGCTGCAGGTTGGTATGTACTTGAGGCCATTGTGCTGCAGGTTGGTATCTGCTTGAGACCCTTGTGCTGCAGGTTGGTATCTACTTGAGGCCATTGTGCTGCAGGTTGGTATCTGCTTGAGGCCATTGTACTGCAGGTTGGTATGTACTTGAGGCATTGTGCTGCAGGTTGGTATCTGCTTGAGGCCATTGTACTGCAGGTTGGTATGTACTTGAGGCCATTGTGCTGCAGGTTGGTATCTGCTTGAGACCCTTGTGCTGCAGGTTGGTATCTACTTGAGGCCATTGTGCTGCAGGTTGGTATCTACTTGCGGCCATTGTGCTGCAGGTTGGTATCTACTTGCGGCCATTGTGCTGCAGGTTGGTATCTACTTGAGGCCATTGTGCTGCAGGTTGGTATCTGCTTGAGGCCATTGTACTGCAGGTTGGTATCTGCTTGAGGCCATTGTGCTGCAGGTTGGTATCTGCTTGAGGCCATTGTACTGCAGGTTGGTATGTACTTGAGGCCATTGTGCTGCAGGTTGGTATCTGCTTGAGGCCTTTGTGCTGCAGGTTGGTATCTGCTTGAGACCATTGTACTGCAGGTTGGTATCTGCTTGAGACCATTGTACTGCAGGTTGGTATCTGCTTGAGGCCATTGTGCTGCAGGTTGGTATCTGCTTGCGGCCATTGTGCTGCAGGTTGGTATCTACTTGCGGCCATTGTGCTGCAGGTTGGTATCTACTTGAGGCCTTTGTGCTGCTGGTTGGTATCTACTTGAGGCCATGTTGCTGCAGGTTGGTATCTGCTTGAGGCCATTGTGCTGCAGGTTGGTATCTGCTTGAGGCCATTGTGCTGCAGGTTGGTATCTGCTTGAGGCCATGTTGCTGCCGGTTGGTATGTGCTTGAGGCCATGTTGCTGCCGGTTGGTATCTGCTTGAGGCCATGTTGCTGCTGGTTGGTATCTGCTTGAGGCCATGTTGCTGCCGGTTGGTATGTGCTTGAGGCCATGTTGCTGCCGGTTGGTATCTGCTTGAGGCCATGTTGCTGCCGGTTGGTATGTGCTTGAGGCCATGTTGCTGCCGGTTGGTATGTGCTTGAGGCCATGTTGCTGCCGGTTGGTATGTGCTTGAGGCCATGTTGCTGCCGGTTGGTATCTGCTTGAGGCCATGTTGCTGCCGGTTGGTATGTGCTTGAGGCCATGTTGCTGCCGGTTGGTATGTGCTTGAGGCCATGTTGCTGCCGGTTGGTATCTGCTTGAGGCCATTGTGCTGCAGGTTGGTATCTGCTTGAGTACATTATGCTGCAGGTTGGTATCTGCTTGAGGCCATGTTGCTGCCGGTTGGTATCTGCTTGAGGCCATGTTGCTGCCGGTTGGTATTTACTTGAGGCCATTGTGCTGCAGGTTGGTATCTGCTTGAGGCCATTGTACTGCAGGTTGGTATGTACTTGAGGCATTGTGCTGCAGGTTGGTATCTGCTTGAGACCTTTGTGCTGCAGGTTGGTATCTACTTGAGGCCATTGTGCTGCAGGTTGGTATCTACTTGCGGCCATTGTGCTGCAGGTTGGTATCTACTTGCGGCCATTGTGCTGCAGGTTGGTATCTACTTGAGGCCATTGTGCTGCAGGTTGGTATCTGCTTGAGGCCATTGTGCTGCAGGTTGGTATCTGCTTGAGGCCATTGTGCTGCAGGTTGGTATCTACTTGAGGCCATTGTGCTGCCGGTTGGTATCTGCTTGAGGCCATTGTACTGCAGGTTGGTATGTACTTGAGGCCATTGTGCTGCAGGTTGGTATCTGCTTGAGACCCTTGTGCTGCAGGTTGGTATCTACTTGCGGCCATTGTGCTGCAGGTTGGTATCTACTTGCGGCCATTGTGCTGCAGGTTGGTATCTGCTTGAGGCCATTGTGCTGCAGGTTGGTATCTGCTTGAGGCCATTGTACTGCAGGTTGGTATGTACTTGAGGCCATTGTGCTGCAGGTTGGTATCTGCTTGAGACCCTTGTGCTGCAGGTTGGTATCTACTTGAGGCCATTGTGCTGCAGGTTGGTATCTGCTTGAGGCCATTGTGCTGCAGGTTGGTATCTACTTGCGGCCATTGTGCTGCAGGTTGGTATCTACTTGCGGCCATTGTGCTGCAGGTTGGTATCTACTTGAAGCCATTGTGCTGCAGGTTGGTATCTGCTTGAGGCCATTGTACTGCAGGTTGGTATCTGCTTGAGGCCATTGTACTGCAGGTTGGTATGTACTTGAGGCCATTGTGCTGCAGGTTGGTATCTGCTTGAGGCCATTGTGCTGCAGGTTGGTATCTGCTTGAGGCCATTGTGCTGCAGGTTGGTATCTGCTTGAGGCCATTGTGCTGCAGGTTGGTATCTGCTTGAGACCATTGTGCTGCAGGTTGGTATCTGCTTGAGGCCATTGTGCTGCAGGTTGGTATCTGCTTGAGGCCATTGTACTGCAGGTTGGTATCTGCTTGAGGCCATTGTGCTGCAGGTTGGTATCTGCTTGAGGCCATTGTGCTGCAGGTTGGTACCTACTTGAGGCCATTGTGCTGCAGGTTGGTATCTGCTTGAGACCATTGTGCTGCAGGTTGGTATCTACTTGAGGCCATTGTGCTGCAGGTTGGTATCTACTTGAGGCCTTTGTGCTGCAGGTTGGTATCTGCTTGAGGCCATTGTGCTGCTGGTTGGTATGTGCTTGAGGCCATGTTGCTGCCGGTTGGTATGTGCTTGAGGCCATGTTGCTGCCGGTTGGTATCTGCTTGAGGCCATGTTGCTGCTGGTTGGTATCTGCTTGAGGTCATGTTGCTGCTGGTTGGTATCTACTTGAGGCCATTGTACTGCAGGTTGGTATGTACTTGAGGCATTGTGCTGCAGGTTGGTATCTACTTGAGGCCATTGTGCTGCAGGTTGGTATCTGCTTGAGGCCTTTGTGCTGCAGGTTGGTATGTACTTGAGGCATTGTGCTGCAGGTTGGTATCTGCTTGAGGCCTTTGTGCTGCAGGTTGGTATCTACTTGAGGCCATGTTGCTGCCGGTTGGTATCTGCTTGAGGCCATTGTGCTGCAGGTTGGTATCTGCTTGAGGCCTTTGTGCTGCAGGTTGGTATCTACTTGAGGCCATGTTGCTGCCGGTTGGTATCTGCTTGAGGCCATTGTGCTGCAGGTTGGTATCTACTTGAGGCCTTTGTACTGCAGGTTGGTATGTACTTGAGGCCATTGTGCTGCAGGTTGGTATCTACTTGCGGCCATTGTGCTGCAGGTTGGTATCTACTTGCGGCCATTGTGCTGCAGGTTGGTATCTACTTGAGGCCATTGTGCTGCAGGTTGGTATCTACTTGCGGCCATTGTGCTGCAGGTTGGTATCTACTTGCGGCCATTGTGCTGCAGGTTGGTATCTACTTGAGGCCATTGTGCTGCAGGTTGGTATCTGCTTGAGGCCATTGTACTGCAGGTTGGTATCTGCTTGAGGCCATTGTGCTGCAGGTTGGTATCTGCTTGAGGCCATTGTACTGCAGGTTGGTATGTACTTGAGGCCATTGTGCTGCAGGTTGGTATCTACTTGTGGCCATTGTGCTGCAGGTTGGTATCTACTTGAGGCCATTGTGCTGCAGGTTGGTATCTGCTTGAGGCCATTGTACTGCAGGTTGGTATCTGCTTGAGGCCATTGTGCTGCAGGCTGGTATGTACTTGAGGCCATTGTGCTGCAGGTTGGTATCTGCTTGAGACCATTGTGCTGCAGGTTGGTATCTACTTGCGGCCATTGTACTGCAGGTTGGTATCTGCTTGAGGCCATTGTGCTGCAGGTTGGTATCTACTTGAGGCCATTGTGCTGCCGGTTGGTATGTACTTGAGGCATTGTGCTGCTGGTTGGTATGTGCTTGAGGCCATGTTGCTGCCGGTTGGTATGTGCTTGAGGCCATGTTGCTGCCGGTTGGTATCTGCTTGAGGCCATGTTGCTGCTGGTTGGTATCTGCTTGAGGTCATGTTGCTGCTGGTTGGTATCTACTTGAGGCCATTGTACTGCAGGTTGGTATGTACTTGAGGCATTGTGCTGCAGGTTGGTATCTACTTGAGGCCATTGTGCTGCAGGTTGGTATCTGCTTGAGGCCTTTGTGCTGCAGGTTGGTATGTACTTGAGGCATTGTGCTGCAGGTTGGTATCTGCTTGAGGCCATTGTGCTGCAGGTTGGTATCTGCTTGAGGCCTTTGTGCTGCAGGTTGGTATGTACTTGAGGCATTGTGCTGCAGGTTGGTATCTACTTGAGGCCATTGTGCTGCAGGTTGGTATCTGCTTGAGGCCTTTGTGCTGCAGGTTGGTATGTACTTGAGGCATTGTGCTGCAGGTTGGTATCTGCTTGAGGCCTTTGTGCTGCAGGTTGGTATCTACTTGAGGCCATGTTGCTGCCGGTTGGTATCTGCTTGAGGCCATTGTGCTGCAGGTTGGTATCTGCTTGAGGCCTTTGTGCTGCAGGTTGGTATCTGCTTGAGGCCATGTTGCTGCCGGTTGGTATGTACTTGAGGCATTGTGCTGCAGCTTGGTATCTGCTTGAGGCCATGTTGCTGCAGGTTGGTATCTGCTTGAGGCCATTGTACTGCAGGTTGGTATCTGCTTGAGGCCATTGTGCTGCAGGTTGGTATGTGCTTGAGGCCATTGTGCTGCTGGTTGGTATCTGCTTGAGGCCATGTTGCTGCAGGTTGGTATCTACTTGAGGCCATGTTGCTGCCGGTTGGTATCTGCTTGAGGCCATGTTGCTGCAGGTTGGTATCTGCTTGAGGCCATGTTGCTGCCGGTTGGTATCTGCTTGAGGCCATTGTGCTGCAGGTTGGTATCTGCTTGAGGCCATTGTGCTGCAGGTTGGTATCTGCTTGAGGCCATGTTGCTGCCGGTTGGTATGTACTTGAGGCATTGTGCTGCAGCTTGGTATCTGCTTGAGGCCATGTTGCTGCAGGTTGGTATCTGCTTGAGGCCATTGTACTGCAGGTTGGTATCTGCTTGAGGCCATTGTGCTGCAGGTTGGTATGTGCTTGAGGCCATTGTGCTGCTGGTTGGTATCTGCTTGAGGCCATGTTGCTGCAGGTTGGTATCTACTTGAGGCCTTTGTGCTGCAGGTTGGTATCTGCTTGAGGCCATGTTGCTGCAGGTTGGTATCTGCTTGAGGCCTTTGTGCTGCAGGTTGGTATCTGCTTGAGGCCATTGTGCTGCAGGTTGGTATCTACTTGAGGCATTGTTCTGCAGGTTGGTATCTGCTTGAGGCCATTGTACTGCAGGTTGGTATCTGCTTGAGACCCTTGTGCTGCAGGTTGGTATGTACTTGAGGCCATTGTGCTGCAGGTTGGTATCTGCTTGAGACCCTTGTGCTGCAGGTTGGTATCTACTTGAGGCCATTGTGCTGCAGGTTGGTATCTGCTTGAGGCCATTGTACTGCAGGTTGGTATGTACTTGAGGCATTGTGCTGCAGGTTGGTATCTGCTTGAGGCCATTGTACTGCAGGTTGGTATGTACTTGAGGCCATTGTGCTGCAGGTTGGTATCTGCTTGAGACCCTTGTGCTGCAGGTTGGTATCTACTTGAGGCCATTGTGCTGCAGGTTGGTATCTACTTGCGGCCATTGTGCTGCAGGTTGGTATCTACTTGCGGCCATTGTGCTGCAGGTTGGTATCTACTTGAGGCCATTGTGCTGCAGGTTGGTATCTGCTTGAGGCCATTGTACTGCAGGTTGGTATCTGCTTGAGGCCATTGTGCTGCAGGTTGGTATCTGCTTGAGGCCATTGTACTGCAGGTTGGTATGTACTTGAGGCCATTGTGCTGCAGGTTGGTATCTGCTTGAGGCCTTTGTGCTGCAGGTTGGTATCTGCTTGAGACCATTGTACTGCAGGTTGGTATCTGCTTGAGACCATTGTACTGCAGGTTGGTATCTGCTTGAGGCCATTGTGCTGCAGGTTGGTATCTGCTTGCGGCCATTGTGCTGCAGGTTGGTATCTACTTGCGGCCATTGTGCTGCAGGTTGGTATCTACTTGAGGCCTTTGTGCTGCTGGTTGGTATCTACTTGAGGCCATGTTGCTGCAGGTTGGTATCTGCTTGAGGCCATTGTGCTGCAGGTTGGTATCTGCTTGAGGCCATTGTGCTGCAGGTTGGTATCTGCTTGAGGCCATGTTGCTGCCGGTTGGTATGTGCTTGAGGCCATGTTGCTGCCGGTTGGTATCTGCTTGAGGCCATGTTGCTGCTGGTTGGTATCTGCTTGAGGCCATGTTGCTGCCGGTTGGTATGTGCTTGAGGCCATGTTGCTGCCGGTTGGTATCTGCTTGAGGCCATGTTGCTGCCGGTTGGTATGTGCTTGAGGCCATGTTGCTGCCGGTTGGTATGTGCTTGAGGCCATGTTGCTGCCGGTTGGTATCTGCTTGAGGCCATGTTGCTGCCGGTTGGTATGTGCTTGAGGCCATGTTGCTGCCGGTTGGTATGTGCTTGAGGCCATGTTGCTGCCGGTTGGTATCTGCTTGAGGCCATTGTGCTGCAGGTTGGTATCTGCTTGAGTACATTATGCTGCAGGTTGGTATCTGCTTGAGGCCATGTTGCTGCCGGTTGGTATCTGCTTGAGGCCATGTTGCTGCCGGTTGGTATTTACTTGAGGCCATTGTGCTGCAGGTTGGTATCTGCTTGAGGCCATTGTACTGCAGGTTGGTATGTACTTGAGGCATTGTGCTGCAGGTTGGTATCTGCTTGAGACCTTTGTGCTGCAGGTTGGTATCTACTTGAGGCCATTGTGCTGCAGGTTGGTATCTACTTGCGGCCATTGTGCTGCAGGTTGGTATCTACTTGCGGCCATTGTGCTGCAGGTTGGTATCTACTTGAGGCCATTGTGCTGCAGGTTGGTATCTGCTTGAGGCCATTGTGCTGCAGGTTGGTATCTGCTTGAGGCCATTGTGCTGCAGGTTGGTATCTACTTGAGGCCATTGTGCTGCCGGTTGGTATCTGCTTGAGGCCATTGTACTGCAGGTTGGTATGTACTTGAGGCCATTGTGCTGCAGGTTGGTATCTGCTTGAGACCCTTGTGCTGCAGGTTGGTATCTACTTGCGGCCATTGTGCTGCAGGTTGGTATCTACTTGCGGCCATTGTGCTGCAGGTTGGTATCTGCTTGAGGCCATTGTGCTGCAGGTTGGTATCTGCTTGAGGCCATTGTACTGCAGGTTGGTATGTACTTGAGGCCATTGTGCTGCAGGTTGGTATCTGCTTGAGACCCTTGTGCTGCAGGTTGGTATCTACTTGAGGCCATTGTGCTGCAGGTTGGTATCTGCTTGAGGCCATTGTGCTGCAGGTTGGTATCTACTTGCGGCCATTGTGCTGCAGGTTGGTATCTACTTGCGGCCATTGTGCTGCAGGTTGGTATCTACTTGAAGCCATTGTGCTGCAGGTTGGTATCTGCTTGAGGCCATTGTACTGCAGGTTGGTATCTGCTTGAGGCCATTGTACTGCAGGTTGGTATGTACTTGAGGCCATTGTGCTGCAGGTTGGTATCTGCTTGAGGCCATTGTGCTGCAGGTTGGTATCTGCTTGAGGCCATTGTGCTGCAGGTTGGTATCTGCTTGAGGCCATTGTGCTGCAGGTTGGTATCTGCTTGAGACCATTGTGCTGCAGGTTGGTATCTGCTTGAGGCCATTGTGCTGCAGGTTGGTATCTGCTTGAGGCCATTGTACTGCAGGTTGGTATCTGCTTGAGGCCATTGTGCTGCAGGTTGGTATCTGCTTGAGGCCATTGTGCTGCAGGTTGGTACCTACTTGAGGCCATTGTGCTGCAGGTTGGTATCTGCTTGAGACCATTGTGCTGCAGGTTGGTATCTACTTGAGGCCATTGTGCTGCAGGTTGGTATCTACTTGAGGCCTTTGTGCTGCAGGTTGGTATCTGCTTGAGGCCATTGTGCTGCTGGTTGGTATGTGCTTGAGGCCATGTTGCTGCCGGTTGGTATGTGCTTGAGGCCATGTTGCTGCCGGTTGGTATCTGCTTGAGGCCATGTTGCTGCTGGTTGGTATCTGCTTGAGGTCATGTTGCTGCTGGTTGGTATCTACTTGAGGCCATTGTACTGCAGGTTGGTATGTACTTGAGGCATTGTGCTGCAGGTTGGTATCTACTTGAGGCCATTGTGCTGCAGGTTGGTATCTGCTTGAGGCCTTTGTGCTGCAGGTTGGTATGTACTTGAGGCATTGTGCTGCAGGTTGGTATCTGCTTGAGGCCTTTGTGCTGCAGGTTGGTATCTACTTGAGGCCATGTTGCTGCCGGTTGGTATCTGCTTGAGGCCATTGTGCTGCAGGTTGGTATCTGCTTGAGGCCTTTGTGCTGCAGGTTGGTATCTACTTGAGGCCATGTTGCTGCCGGTTGGTATCTGCTTGAGGCCATTGTGCTGCAGGTTGGTATCTACTTGAGGCCTTTGTACTGCAGGTTGGTATGTACTTGAGGCCATTGTGCTGCAGGTTGGTATCTACTTGCGGCCATTGTGCTGCAGGTTGGTATCTACTTGCGGCCATTGTGCTGCAGGTTGGTATCTACTTGAGGCCATTGTGCTGCAGGTTGGTATCTACTTGCGGCCATTGTGCTGCAGGTTGGTATCTACTTGCGGCCATTGTGCTGCAGGTTGGTATCTACTTGAGGCCATTGTGCTGCAGGTTGGTATCTGCTTGAGGCCATTGTACTGCAGGTTGGTATCTGCTTGAGGCCATTGTGCTGCAGGTTGGTATCTGCTTGAGGCCATTGTACTGCAGGTTGGTATGTACTTGAGGCCATTGTGCTGCAGGTTGGTATCTACTTGTGGCCATTGTGCTGCAGGTTGGTATCTACTTGAGGCCATTGTGCTGCAGGTTGGTATCTGCTTGAGGCCATTGTACTGCAGGTTGGTATCTGCTTGAGGCCATTGTGCTGCAGGCTGGTATGTACTTGAGGCCATTGTGCTGCAGGTTGGTATCTGCTTGAGACCATTGTGCTGCAGGTTGGTATCTACTTGCGGCCATTGTACTGCAGGTTGGTATCTGCTTGAGGCCATTGTGCTGCAGGTTGGTATCTACTTGAGGCCATTGTGCTGCCGGTTGGTATGTACTTGAGGCATTGTGCTGCTGGTTGGTATGTGCTTGAGGCCATGTTGCTGCCGGTTGGTATGTGCTTGAGGCCATGTTGCTGCCGGTTGGTATCTGCTTGAGGCCATGTTGCTGCTGGTTGGTATCTGCTTGAGGTCATGTTGCTGCTGGTTGGTATCTACTTGAGGCCATTGTACTGCAGGTTGGTATGTACTTGAGGCATTGTGCTGCAGGTTGGTATCTACTTGAGGCCATTGTGCTGCAGGTTGGTATCTGCTTGAGGCCTTTGTGCTGCAGGTTGGTATGTACTTGAGGCATTGTGCTGCAGGTTGGTATCTGCTTGAGGCCATTGTGCTGCAGGTTGGTATCTGCTTGAGGCCTTTGTGCTGCAGGTTGGTATGTACTTGAGGCATTGTGCTGCAGGTTGGTATCTACTTGAGGCCATTGTGCTGCAGGTTGGTATCTGCTTGAGGCCTTTGTGCTGCAGGTTGGTATGTACTTGAGGCATTGTGCTGCAGGTTGGTATCTGCTTGAGGCCTTTGTGCTGCAGGTTGGTATCTACTTGAGGCCATGTTGCTGCCGGTTGGTATCTGCTTGAGGCCATTGTGCTGCAGGTTGGTATCTGCTTGAGGCCTTTGTGCTGCAGGTTGGTATCTGCTTGAGGCCATGTTGCTGCCGGTTGGTATGTACTTGAGGCATTGTGCTGCAGCTTGGTATCTGCTTGAGGCCATGTTGCTGCAGGTTGGTATCTGCTTGAGGCCATTGTACTGCAGGTTGGTATCTGCTTGAGGCCATTGTGCTGCAGGTTGGTATGTGCTTGAGGCCATTGTGCTGCTGGTTGGTATCTGCTTGAGGCCATGTTGCTGCAGGTTGGTATCTACTTGAGGCCATGTTGCTGCCGGTTGGTATCTGCTTGAGGCCATGTTGCTGCAGGTTGGTATCTGCTTGAGGCCATGTTGCTGCCGGTTGGTATCTGCTTGAGGCCATTGTGCTGCAGGTTGGTATCTGCTTGAGGCCATTGTGCTGCAGGTTGGTATCTGCTTGAGGCCATGTTGCTGCCGGTTGGTATGTACTTGAGGCATTGTGCTGCAGCTTGGTATCTGCTTGAGGCCATGTTGCTGCAGGTTGGTATCTGCTTGAGGCCATTGTACTGCAGGTTGGTATCTGCTTGAGGCCATTGTGCTGCAGGTTGGTATGTGCTTGAGGCCATTGTGCTGCTGGTTGGTATCTGCTTGAGGCCATGTTGCTGCAGGTTGGTATCTACTTGAGGCCTTTGTGCTGCAGGTTGGTATCTGCTTGAGGCCATGTTGCTGCAGGTTGGTATCTGCTTGAGGCCTTTGTGCTGCAGGTTGGTATCTGCTTGAGGCCATTGTGCTGCAGGTTGGTATCTACTTGAGGCATTGTTCTGCAGGTTGGTATCTGCTTGAGGCCATTGTACTGCAGGTTGGTATCTGCTTGAGGCCATGTTGCTGCCGGTTGGTATGTACTTGAGGCATTGTGCTGCAGCTTGGTATCTGCTTGAGGCCATGTTGCTGCAGGTTGGTATCTGCTTGAGGCCATGTTGCTGCAGGTTGGTATCTACTTGAGGCCATGTTGCTGCCGGTTGGTATCTGCTTGAGGCCATGTTGCTGCCGGTTGGTGGTCTGTGTGAGGCCATGTTGCTTAATTTGTGAAAACAATGAGTGCCAGGGCCCTCGTCAGAAGCCCGCTGAAGCTTGCACCACCCATTGCCCCTGCCGTGCTGCCAATGACAGTACAATCACACCTACTCACCATCACACTCCTACAAGTGAAACAATTCAGACTATTGCAGACCCCTAAAGCTATAATAATGGCTTTTGTGTCAGCTATTAGTTATTTTACAGTACATTGAATTAGTTAACAACTGCTGTTATGCTTATCTCTAAATAAAACAAAGAGCGCCACTGTGTGGCAGACTGTTATAAATGCCAGTGTTAGCAAGAAATTACCGGTGCCGAGCACCGGAAACCACCAGTTCAAATTAAGCACTGATTACCGTATGAAAACTGTCTGGGTCCCCCTGAAGTTTACAGGCCTCTGTGGCAGCACTCAGGCTGAATAAGTGAAGCCGTTGCTCTCTCCCCAGAAGGAACAGCCTGACAGAGACATGTATTGGCAATGGCACAGCAGGGAGAGAGACAAAGGCGACCACGGCGGCAGCTGCCCGTGCTACACATTGTATGGCCAGACCGTGGTATGCGAGGAGGAGGGGTACTGGAAGGCATAAGCATGAAGGTGGAACAAGAGCTGACGCCTTTTCCACCGTGTGTGGCTCTTTCAACAATCCTAATGGCAGAGATAAGTTATGCTGGTACAGGGCCTAATCAAGACGAACTGTGAGAAACAGTGATAGATACAATACAATATTTGAGACAATAACAGGCATATTCAAAAGCCATGTTGCATCGCTCTTGCACCACACAAAGTGGTGCAACAGCGACGCAACTCAAAAGAGAGATTTATGAAGTCGCTCAAGGCCTCCTTGCGTGGCCCTGGATGACTTTATAAATCTTGAGCAAAGCGACGCAGCACACATCAGTATGTTGCCTTACTCTGCGCCAGGGAGGCATTCCAAGACCTTGCTTGGGTATTCCCACGCAACTCCCATTGTTTTTGATGCATACCCAAAATTACCAGAAGTGGGAATGCCCCGAAAAGATACGCCTTCCCATGGGAGGTGCAAACAAGAAGAAATATCTTTATTTCTCCTCATTACTTCCTCTTTCTATGTGTACTTTATGGCAGCACACAGAGAAAGAGGAGTTTTCATCTCAGGATTGTTTTTGTACTGGAAGGTGCCCCTTGCTGCACAAAAGCACCCCTGTCTGTAATGTAGGCACCCTGGCACCATGGCGCAAGAATGCCTGCATTCGCTCTAGGCAGCCAAAATGGGGCCAGCGCAGGGACAAGGACCGGAATGCCTCGGAGTCTTTTAGATATGGTGCGTTCCTGCTCTTTGCCTGTAACGCAGCACAGCAAGGTGACTTGCTCTACTGCGTTGCATTACTTTGCCATAAATATGGCCCTGAGTTTTTGCCATAGAAATTTAAACACTAGTCTAGGAAGAGTTGATATCTCTGAGGCTCCCAGGAAAATGCAAGCAATTGGCTAGTTAGCCTCTCGAGCACCAAAGATCAAAGTTGGAAATAATAAAGAGGCCTTGCATTAAAAATTAAAAGTCAAAGAAAAACCCAACAGTTGGTGAAGAAAGAGATAACCTTCATCAATCAGTAACTGGGTTGAAAAACCGATCTTTGTTGATGTTGGAATTCTGTCAGTGGCACTCTCATCGCTGCCAAGTTGGAGCAGTTTTTCGAATAAATGAAGTGCAACCCAGATGCAAAAGAGTCTCTGGTTAACTTTAAAGACAGAAAAGCTTCATCCAATCAATCAATCAATCAACATTTGTAAAGGCCACTACTCACCCGTGAGGGTCTCAAGGCGCGGGGGATGCTGCTACTGCTCGAATAGCCAGGTCTTGAGATGTCTCCTGAAGGTCAGCAGGCCCTGAGTCTGCCGCAGGTGGACGGGTAGGGTGTTCCATGTCTTGGTGGCGAGGTGGGAGAATGATCTGCCGCCTGTGTGGATGCGTGGAACGGTGGCGATGGCGAGGTCAGCGGAGCAGAGTTGGCAGTCGGGGTGTAGAAGGTGAGTCGTTTCTTGAGGTATGCTGCTCCGGTGTTGTGGAGTGCCTTGTGAGCATGGGTGAGGAACTTGAAGGTGATCCTCTTGTTGACGGGGAGCCAGTGCAGGTCTCTCAGGTGGGTTGTGATGTGGTTGGGGATGTTGAGGATGAGGCGTGCGGAGGCGTTCTGTTTGCGTTGTAGTCGGTTCTGGAGTATGGCCGTGGTTCCCGCTTAGAGGGCGTTGCTGTAGTCCGGTCTGCTGCAGACGAGGGCCTGGGTGACTGTCCTTCTGGTTCCGGTGGGGATCCATCTGTAGATCTTGTGGAGCATGCAGAGGGTGTTGAAGCAGGAGGAGGAGATGGCATTGACTTGCTGGGTCATTGATAGCGATGAGTCTAAGAGGAACCCCAGGTTGCGTGTGTGGTCGGTGGGTGTTGGTGCAGCTCCCAGTGTGGCTGGCCACCAGGAGTCTTCCCAGGCGGAGGGGGTGGAGCCGAGGATGAGGACCTCTGTCTTGTCTGAGTTCAGTTTCAGGCAGGCTATTCTTCATCCATTCGGCGACGGCCTTCATTTCTTTGTGGAGGTTGGTTTTGGCGGTGGTGGGGGCCTTGGTGAGGGAGAGGATCAGCTGGGTGTTGACGGCGTACGAGAAGATGTTGAGGTCATGTGATCGGATGGTGTTGGCGAGCGGTGCCATGTAGACGTTGAAAAGGATTGGGCTGAGGGATGATCCTTGGGGTACGCCGCAGATGATCTTGGTGGCTTCAGATCAGAATGGAGGGAGGCAGGCACTCTGGGTTCTGCCGGTGAGGAAGGAGGTGGTCCAGTCCTAGGCTTTGTTGCAGATCCTTGTGTTGTGAAGGTGTGTGCGTAGGGTGTGATGACAGACGGTGTCAAAGGCAGCCAAAAGGTCCAGGAGGATGAGGGCCATTGTTTCGCCGTTGTCCAGCAGGGATCTGATGTAGTCGGTGGCGGCGATGAGGGCAGTTTCGGTGCTATGGTTGCTGCAGAATCCAGATTGGGACGATTACAGAGCGCTGTTCTCCTCGAGGAAGCGTGTCAGTTGCCTGTTGACAATCTTCTCGATGACATTCGCTGGGAACGGGAGCAGGGAGATCGGCCGGAAGTTCTTGAGGTCCTTAGGGTCCGCCTTGGGTTTCTCGAGTAAGGCGTTGATTTCGGCATGCTTCCAACTCTCCGGGAAGGTGGCAGTGTCGAAGGAGTTGTTGACGATCTTCCAGAGATGGGGTGCGATGATGGAGCTTGAGCTTGCTTTATTGAAGATGTGGTGCGGGCAGGGGTCAAATGGTGAGCCGGAGTGGATGGTGTTCATGATTTTGATGGTGTCGTTGTCATTGACGTGGGTCCAGGGAGCGCAGTAGGTCGGTGTGGCTGGGGGGCGGTGGGTCTGAGGTGTCGGTGGTTGTTGGGGGGCCTTGTTGTTGAAGCTGTTGTGGATGTCTGCGATAATGCGGTGAAAGAAGATGGCTAGGGAGTCGCAGAGGTCTTGCGACGGCAGGATGTTGTTAGAGTTGGAGCTGAGGTTGGAGAGTTCCTTCACAATGTTGAAGAGCTCTTTGATGTTGCGTGCGTTGTTGTCGATGCCTTCCTTGAAGGAGGTCCTTTTGCCAGTTCGGATGAGTTGGTGGTGCCTGCGGATGGCATTCTTGTGGACTGTATTGTTGTCCGGTGTCTGTTTGGGGTGCCGCTTCTTCTTGAGTCTTCGGCAGGTCTACTTGAAAGCCTGGAGGTCGGCGGTGAACCAGATGGCTGTTCTGTTGGTGCGTCTGTTTGAGGGTTTCTTGATCAGGCAAGAGTGTTGGCGCAGTCGTCGATCCATTGCCTGAGGTTGCGAGCGGCAGTGTTGGCGGTGTCTGTTGGTGGGTTTTGGGTGAGGGTGGTGATTAGCTGGTCTTCGGTGACGTTGTTCCAGCTGCGATGGGGGGTCCGTTGAGGGTGGTGGTGCGTGGTGGGTTTCTCGAAGGGGAAGTGGATGTAGCAGTGGTCGGTCCAGTGGAGTTTGGCGGTGTGCCTGAAGGTGATGTGGGTGATGGGGGAAAAGATGGGGTCGAGCCTGTGTCCAGCGGACTGGGTGGGAGTCGTGACGAGCTGTTTGAGTCCGAGGTTGGCGAGGTTTTCGAGCTAGGGTGGTGGAGTTGGTGTCGTTGGCATTCTCGAGGTGGAAGTTCAGGTCTCCGAGGAGGATGTAGTGCGTGGATGCAAGGGCCTGCATGCTGACGAAGTCAGCAATGGAGTCACTGAACTGTGGCCAGGGTCCGGGGGTGTGCAGATGAGGGTTCCTCTGAGGGTGGTATTGGGATTGATGTGGATCTGGAAGTGCAGGTGTTTAGCGGCGCTGAGGGTGTCTTCGGTGCTGGTCGAGATTCTGAGGGTATTCCTGTGGACAATGGCGATTCCTCCTCCTGCTCCGTTGGTGCGGTCCCTGCAGGTGATCTTGTAGCTGTCCGGGATGGCTATGGCGATGTTGAGGCGCTGAAGAGGGGTTCATCCAGGTATCCGTCAGGAAGGTGACGTCCGGGGAGGATGAGTCGAGTTGGTCCCAGAGTTCGATGGAGTGCTTGTGGGCGGAGTGGGTGTTGATTAGTATGCATCTGAGGTGGTTGCGTCGTACCCTAGTGGGCATGGCGGTGGCTTGGAGGCTGGTGAAGCTGCAGCTTCTGCAGGAGAAGGGTCCATGGGTGCGCTTCGGGGTAGCCAGCAAGCAGGTGGATGATCGGCCGACGTTGAGTTTGTGGAGGGTTCTGGTGTCGTATCGGTGGTGGGCGTCGTGGTGGTCACCGGGGCCAGGGGGTGTGGCGCTGGGCATGGTCCAGGCATGGACGGGCGCAGATGGACTTAGGGGCGCGCCAGCTGCGTGCTGCCACCATAAGAATCGGGGATGGGAGGGAAGAGCAGCTGGGAGGCGGGAGCAGGAATGAATGGGCGAGTAAGGGGGGTAGGGTCGCAGGGGACGTAGTGGCGGGAAGGGGAATGCAAGGCTGGAAGGCTGGAAGGGCTACAGAGAGAAAAACAGGCAGAAAAGAACAGAATACAAGAAAATAGAATAAAACAGCAGATGAGTAAAAACAGGCAGAAAAGAAACAGAGAGAGCAGACATTTACTTACAGCTCACCCCTGGGCCACCAGGGATGAGGCACAGGCGGGAGCCTGCGGGTGGAGGAGGGCTTCGAACTTGCGGCAGCAGCTTAATCAGGGAGCAGGGATGTGGAAATTGAAGAAATTGATGTACATAAACAGCGTTCATTTCCCTTTTGTTTCCCACTCCTCTCCCTGTGGGCACCATGAATACCGTAAATTATTGACCGCATCACTCTACCAGCAAGAGCCCGTACCCATATGTACATGACAGCCATTCTAGGCACCCTGGCCCTTTTTGCCCGCTCATTAGAATCACCGGCTTCCCTTCTGCACGTATCTGAAACCCCCCCTCCCTCGCATGCATAAACTATGAAACCCTCTCCCTCTGCGCGACCCTGCCCTGCAAGGCAACCCTTCTGCTTGACCCACGCAACCCCCCCCATTCCCTCTTGAAGAGGCATCCTTCGCCTCAGCTGACATAGCCCTCCCCAGCTGCACCTGACCGCCCCCGTTCTCTCATGAACGGGTCATAAGACCTCTCCCTCTCTGTGCAACTCCGTCCCTGTGCGCACCCTGGCTCTCCCCTCCTCCCTCACATGGGCAAGTCATAAACCTCCTTCTTCTGCAAGACCCTGTCCTTGGGAGTCACGGCCGCGCCTGACCAGCACCTCCTTCCCTTTTATGAATAACCCCTCTGTTAGTAAACCCTCCCTCCGCGATGGACTGTCCACACATGTCCGAGGCTATCGCCTAAGCCGGAAGATACTGTTTATTGCCCCTTATGGTATGGAGTCACTCCTCTTCAAAGAACCCACTATTGATCCTGGCTTCCCCACCCCTTGGGATACGATCAGGCGCACATCTCCTAATAATCAGCGGAACACTCAGCTGCGTCATTGCCCCCTCCCTTATCTACAGTTCAAGGGTCTCTATTGATAACATATGTGGGGTAGGATTGACACGAGGATTATAGGGATGTCTTTTCTTTGTGTCACAATGTCCTGATTGTAATGCCAAGTGTTTTGTAAGGTATAAAAGAAGATGTCTCAGCTCACTTGTTAGAGCACCTCCCGAAAGACACTGTTTCGTGTCCGAAATGACAGGCTCTCCTCATGAGTAATAAACTCTGTTCTTGATTCCTGCTCCCAGCGCCCGTCTCTTTATTTGGTAACTGTTCAGAATGGGAACTAAGAGGCGGCCTGCGCCAGCAGCCCGGGCATCGATAGTGATGTGGGCTCACCTTTCACAATTGGCGCCCAACGTGGGGCCCATCAGTGACATAAGGTCCAGTAAGAGAGATCCAGACGATGAGGTGAATATCTAAATGATCGGAGTATACCTGCCTTGAGAGGGCCCTCGCCCGGCTGCCGATCGAAAGAACTTCACCGATTCTGAACGGACCTCTCTTGAGCGACCTATTGTCCTGACTGGAATCCCACAGGAATGCTGCATGGAGAAAGAGAACAATCGGGCGCTGGAGGAGGAAGACGAAGAACTGTCCGTATGGTCCGGTCCGGGTAAGATTAAGTAGGGCGTTTTGCGCCTGATTGGTAGGATGGTTTTATCCATCTGATTGATTGATTGATTGTATTGGAATCGGTATTTGAATACTGATATTGTTGTTATTGGTTCATTTAGCTTTGGATGCTACTTGGAATATTGGTTCTCTTCTTGAGAACGAGACATTCTCTGTTTGCAAACGGCGGCGAATAGGAACGTTCGTCCCTCTTTGCAGATAGAGAAGGGTAGGTAATGCAGACTTTTGTCCCCGTTGTAATCCGTCATGCCTACTTTTCTCCCCACTGATTGTTTGAAATCGATTAATAATCGATTGTTGCTCTTTGAGATCTTCCCTGTCCACAAACAGAGACGAATAGGAATATTCTGTTCCCCTTTGCAGATAGCGAAGGGCAGGTAATGCAGACATTTGTCCCCGTTGTAATCCGTCATGCCTGTTTTTCTCCCCACTGATTGATTGGTTGCCTGGACATTGTTGTTCCAGGAATTGTTTCGTTTGAGGTATTTTCTACCTGCAAACAACGTGGAGTAGAAATATTCTATCTAGTCTTTGCAAGTAGTAAAGGGTAGGTTATGCCCCTTTGTGAATTCGTCAGTCCTACCCACTCCCCACTGATTGTTTATTTGGGGGGTAGCTCGCATGGTCCGTCCAGGAGACTACCCTTATGGAGGACATATGCTCCCCACTCACGGGCCATTTAGTGGAAGTAGATCATCTGGTCCGTCCAGGAGGCTACCCTAGTAAGTGGAAGTACATCCTTTGGTCTGTCCGGGATGATACCCTAATGAAGGAATATATGTTCCCCTTTTGATTGATAATCTAGTTCCACCCGGACCATTTATTGGAGGTAACTCACCTGGTCCGTCCAGGAGTACCCCTAGTGAAAGGACACATAAAGCTATGAAGTGATCACCGTACCCTACTAACAGAAAACTTTAGCTCGAAACACGCTAAGGAAAAGAAGGAAAAATAAAAAGAAATCGGGCTAGATCAGTAACCCCCTGACGAGCTTTCAACTTCACTAAAAATAAGAAACATTAGAAACAGTTCGTAATAAGAAATATAAAATGGCGAAAAGTTTGACAGCAAAAAATAGCCACGAGGTAGCTAGGCTCCACTGCCAATTCCTGCTCCCAACATGTCTGCCTCATTGCCCACCACGCCCAAATAACGGTCACATGAAATAGAAACAATTCAATAGGTACCTACCCCCATTCCAGAAGCTCCCGAAGTGCAACAGGTCCGCGGTTACGCCCATCCGGAAGGCGAGGCCTCGATGCGTGCAGGGCTCGGCTGGCCGCAGTCGAAGGGGGAGGCTGTAGGGCGGACGGCCCGAGGAATCATGGAGGTCTCCCCTTTCCCTCTTCTGCTGCCCTGCAGGCCACGGTGGGGGGGGGCTGTCTTGCCTCAGCCACCGACCACCCCCCACCCCATCTCTTGCCTGATCTGGCCATCGACGAGGACCGGAGCCAAGGCGAGGTCGGACAACCCTGAGAGTTGCAGATAGTCCCGCCACATGACCACGCCTGAAAGTTGCAGATAGTCCCGCCACATGTCAACGCCTGAGAGTGACGGGTAGTCCGGCCACACGGCAACGCCTGGACAGTTGCAGGTAGTCCCGCCACATGTCAAAGGGGGGGGGGCTGTCTTGCCTCAGCCACCGACCACCCCCCCCCCCATCTCCAATGGCTGGCACGGCCAATACCGAAGCGCTGGAGCCGAAGAACGGCGCGGGGTCGCTGGAAGGGGGAGGCGGCGCGAACGACCCTCCCCCACCTCCCTCCAGGTGGAGGCTTCCAGCGACACCCCAATGCTCTTGCTTAAAGAGGGTCAACATCGAAAAGCGGTCTTTTGCCCAGGACGGGCACACGCCCCATGCCTTCTCTCCTCAACTTTGAAGATTCTATGAGAGCCGGGGGACACCCCGATCCCTCCGCATGGGCGCCCCCGTCCCCCTCACTGGGAACCGCGACATCGGCGCACTCCTGCCAGCGTCAGCCTCAGTTTGGAAATGGCTAAAATACAGCCAAGGCACAGACTTGTTCAGTTCCGGAGGAACACCAGAATGACCCGGTAGGAAAAATTGTTACCGCCCTCCCCACTCTTTGACTGATGGTCCATATTGCTAAACTGTTAACCCATTGCGAAAAACTTTTGAAACCACCAACGGAAGGTTCTGGTCCTACTACGAGTCAGTGGAGGCAATCTGACTATGCAGGGACTTGCCTGACCTCGCCCAAAATGGCGCCGACACAAAATGAGACTTTTTTTTAAATAAACCTTGTTGCACCCTGATTGCGCAGCTTTGATGCCCGAGATATGTATGCAGTTTTTGGACAATGAAAGTAGCTAAGAAGGATATTGAGTATGTGCTTGGAAAAGAAAGCGATATAAGATGGATATTGATTATGTGCTGGGACAATGAGCTGATTTAGAGTGGGTACTAATTATGTGTTGGAAGAAATGAATTGGTATGAAACAGGAATTGATTGAGCATTTGACAATGAATTGGTAAATATTAGATCTTGAGTAATAGTTGGACAGCGAGATAAAGTTATTGAAAAATTGAATTATTAGCATGCATTATACTTACAGTGTAGGAAAGTTCGATATGATTATATTTCACTGCTGCACTTTACGAAATAAAAGACCACCGACTTTATTCTCCGTAGCCGGCCCACTGGTTTGTAGGTCCGTATTTGTGCGCCTACCATTTTCATTAAAATCTTTTGAACACGCAAATATTATCGTAGCGTTTATATTTATGAATGTTGTTGAAATGTAAGGCTACTGTCATCGGCATAGGCAAAATACATGCAGTATGATTAAGGTTGAAGGTTAAAAAGGCCCGGTATTTAGCAGCTACACTATGTATCGCAGGCAGCCGAAAAGGTGTTTTTAGACGCCCTTGAGCGATACCACAGAAATACCACCTGACCGCCACCCTTGCACACGACCTATAAGGCCACGATCGTGTGATGCATGTAGATCCGCAGACCATCGATGATTATCTATCTGACACTGCTGGTCCCTCTGGGCTTAAACGCCGAGTTGGTAGAGAATGCACCCCGGGGAGATAGGTCGAGTATGTGGTAGGTAAAAACATTTTCGGATTTATGCACGCTGATGTGTTTTGAATGTTGCCCCCACCCTCCCCCCCCCCTTCTTCTCCTCCCTTCTGCAGGTCCCGTTGGAACGTCGACTGAAGTATGGAAAAGCGACGATCGAGCGACCGACAAAAGGAGAAAAGGGGGATCTGAGCATAGTACTTATGCTAACAAGCTTTGACAGACGTAGACGTAGATCTGACTGTTCCTCCGTTAGAGCCTAACGACTGGGAGGATGGACTGACATAGAAAATTTACGGGTACTGTATGACGGAAATTGACTCGACATTAGCACGCTAGATAACGCGATTATGACGTTTAATTAGATGGGGAAGGGACTAGGAAAAGTCCTGAGGTAAGGGTACCCAGGCACCACCCGTCTGGGAAGTTAGAAATATTGTTGATGTTCGAAATGTACCACCTCCTTCTCACCCTCTTATAGATATAACGAAACTGCCCGACTGTTCTCCTGATCAATACCCTCTGTTGCCTCAGCCTGAAGAACATCCAACCAAAGGAAGAAAATCAAAAGTGGTTTAAGATCCACCTATGGGCAATAGCCCGATCAGGTTAATTTCTGACCGGCTGACCGAGGTGTAAGTATTGACAAGTGGGAGCGCTGGTAGAAGTAGTAAACGAGAAGAGAAGAAGGAAAGGTAAAAAGAACTCAGCCCATGGATAAATAGGATATTAAAAATGTGCAAAATGCTCAAGGAGATTTTTTGTTTGGCCAACAACTGTTTTGTGTTTTGTCGTGAACGCTTTTGTATGTAACACATGTACTGTCTTCCCTTGTCTGAGTTTGTGTGTATGTAATGAACGGATTTATGTCTTCCCTCTGTCTGTGTTAGCGTGTTACCTGACCCCTGTCGTTCTGTGTTGTGAGCGCACTAAATGACCTATTACCGTACACGTCTTTCTCTCTCTCTCCCCCGA
Organism: Lissotriton vulgaris; assembly: GCF_964263255.1. Taxonomy (NCBI): domain Eukaryota; kingdom Metazoa; phylum Chordata; class Amphibia; order Caudata; family Salamandridae; genus Lissotriton; species Lissotriton vulgaris. The sequence goes on along the minus strand of NC_141687.1, from coordinate 46,885,994 downwards.
TCTCTCTCTCCCTCTATCTCTCTCTCTCTCTCTCTTTCTCTCTCTCTCTCTACATGTCATATGTGTACTGAATAGCTCGTTTAGGTTGCGGACGACTCTCACTCTCTACGAGAGTCCCCCTGTTCCATCTTCCTTTGTGTATATATTTTGTGCCCCGCTGGCACTAGTCTGATTGGATACTCTGTGAGCACAAAGGTGTTCAGTGAAATTGACAGAAAATAAAATGATTGCATCTCGCCATATTACTACCTCTCCTTTCTGCAAAATGAATGAACTCGAATTGGCTGAGAAGGAAAGGACAGGTAAGACGACTAAAGTCCCCCAATCTGGCCTTTTACAGGGGAACTGTATGTCAATGGCACCTTATTTTTTTGTTCATCAGAGACAAACGCCAACGTCTAGACTGACCTCGGATGCCCAGATTGCCCCACCCCTTTGCACCCAAGCGCTAATGCCCGAAGCATCCCCGCCCCACTTGATTGACCCCAGCTGCTGTCCCGGATATAAACATGATGACCATGAGTAACTGTCGTCCCTTGAGAAAAAAAAAAACCTGTTTTACCCTGACTGTCGATGATAGCGCCCCCGCCCAGTTTGAAAAGGTTAGCCAGCCTTGAAGAGAAACGTTAGACTGTTAAGGCTCAGGTTCGAAAGACGAGTCTCCCTGGAGGTTCCGAAATGTTGAGTTTGATGGAATGCACAGTTGATAAGAGTCTGACTTTTCTCCATATGTGACATGTATAGACGATGAATAAAACTTGGCATGAACTCAGTAGAAATGCTGACATATGCACTGCTTGGTAATGAACCTCTGACTGTGACCGATGAGCGTATATCCCAAGTGCGTAGAAATGAGGGAAGAATTCACATGCATAAATGTCTTCTCCTGACCAGTTCTCTATTTCAAAGATATACGATCACCGGAGGAGAAGGGTCGGACGTGACACACAGCCTGGCCGCAGATCATGGGACACATGCGACATCGACCAAAGGTGGAGCCCCAGCACGACAGGAATACGGGACGAGACAGCACTCTCCAATGTGGTAAAACGAAAGGATGAAGGGCTGTCCTGGAGCCTTTTGCCCGCCTACCCACACGTGCCTGAAGCTTCCGTCCCCCTCTTCAAGCCCGGTTGATGGGCTTGCTTGCCTGTTATCATTTGCTCCCTTGGTCCCTTTGGTGTGTCCCAGGAAAATCTGCCCCCACTCCGCCCTCTCACTCCCATCGACTATCGAAACCACACACCCTCTTTTCCACATGACTTCTTGTCGAAAGGAAGGACAGCATCCAGGTGGAAATGGGGTACGCCGCAGGAATATGGGTGCCGAGCATAAGGCGCCACTAAAAGGATTGATTAGGGAACAGGACTGTGGTCTAGCAGCAGAGGATTGACCGCACCCTGCGACGCGTAAGGATGGACCCGAGCTGGACCTATAGCTCCACCGCCGGTGCTCAACAGTGCCAACGAAAGGACACGGACTAGAGCCTACCAGTGATGGCTCACTGCTAAAAAGACACTGTGATGAAGAGATCTTGTGTATTGAACTGAATTCCGCCCTCAACTACTTGGTCAAAATGTTCATTGGTCACATTTTTGAGAAAGTCGGAGGTATTTATGCTATGTAGAGCGTTTAAATGTTAGGAACTCAACGAAATGCAATTTCCTATGTGCTGCATTCTGCCCATCACATCAACTGTCCATGATTATATGCCAAATGTTAGTATTGACAAATGCTAATTCTTCAACGATGCCTGTCTATCTGTAACCCCATCAATTACAAAAATGAACTCTGTAATGTAAAAAGGGGCGACTGTGGAAATTGAAGAAATTGATGTACATAAACAGCGTTCATTTCCCTTTTGTTTCCCACTCCTCTCCCTGTGGGCACCATGAATACCGTAAATTATTGACCGCATCACTCTACCAGCAAGAGCCCGTACCCATATGTACATGACAGCCATTCTAGGCACCCTGGCCCTTTTTGCCCGCTCATTAGAATCACCGGCTTCCCTTCTGCACGTATCTGAAACCCCCCCCTCCCTCGCATGCATAAACTATGAAACCCTCTCCCTCTGCGCGACCCTGCCCTGCAAGGCAACCCTTCTGCTTGACCCACGCAAACCCCCCCATTCCCTCTTGAAGAGGCATCCTTCGCCTCAGCTGACATAGCCCTCCCCAGCTGCACCTGACCGCCCCCGTTCTCTCATGAACGGGTCATAAGACCTCTCCCTCTCTGTGCAACTCCGTCCCTGTGCGCACCCTGGCTCTCCCCTCCTCCCTCACATGGGCAAGTCATAAACCTCCTTCTTCTGCAAGACCCTGTCCTTGGGAGTCACGGCCGCGCCTGACCAGCACCTCCTTCCCTTTTATGAATAACCCCTCTGTTAGTAAACCCTCCCTCCGCGATGGACTGTCCACACATGTCCGAGGCTATCGCCTAAGCCGGAAGATACTGTTTATTGCCCCTTATGGTATGGAGTCACTCCTCTTCAAAGAACCCACTATTGATCCTGGCTTCCCCACCCCTTGGGATACGATCAGGCGCACATCTCCTAATAATCAGCGGAACACTCAGCTGCGTCATTGCCCCCTCCCTTATCTACAGTTCAAGGGTCTCTATTGATAACATATGTGGGGTAGGATTGACACGAGGATTATAGGGATGTCTTTTCTTTGTGTCACAATGTCCTGATTGTAATGCCAAGTGTTTTGTAAGGTATAAAAGAAGACGTCTCAGCTCACTTGTTAGAGCACCTCCCGAAAGACACTGTGTTTCGTGTCCGAAATGACAGGCTCTCCTCATGAGTAATAAACTCTGTTCTTGATTCCTGCTCCCAGCGCCCGTCTCTTTATTTGGTAACTGTTCAGAATGGGAACTAAGAGGCGGCCTGCGCCAGCAGCCCGGGCATCGATAGTGATGTGGGCTCACCTTTCACAGGGACACAGGCACAGCTAGGTGTAGCTGTCCGACTTGGGGAGTGACCTGCCTTGAGAAGGGTCAAGGGTCACTCTTTTCACCGCGCAGTGGCTGCTATAAGAAGGGGAGGTGGGAGGGAGGAGCAGCTGGGAGGCGGGAGCGGGAACAAATGGGAGTGCGAGGGGGCAGGGCTGCAGGGGTCGCAGCGGGGGAAGGGGAAGGCAAGGCTGGAACGCTGGAAGGGCTACAGAGAGAAAAACGGGCACAAAAGAGCAGAATACAAGAACATAGAATAAAACAGCAGATAAGTAAAAACAGACAGAAAAGGAACAGAGAGAGCAGACATATACTTACGGCTCACCACTGGGCCACCAGGGATGAGGCGCAGGCGGGAGCCTGCGGGTGGAGGCGGGCCTCGAACTCACAGCATCAGCGAGATCAGGGAGCAGGGACAAGGGCACAGTTAGGTGGAGCTGTGCAGGGTGGGGAGCAACCTGCCTGGAGCAAGAGGTGCAATCATCAGTCAAGAGTCAATATAAAGTACATATAAAACCAAGCCCTGACACCAAATATGCCTTTAGCAAGGAAGGCAGGTTTGCATTTTCCCCTGTAGGCTGAGGTTTGAAAAAATTGCCAAACATCATTGTGTTGCGTAAGGTCGAAACTAAAATCCATTGGTAATCTGTGCAAATTTGGAGTAACATGACCGGAATAAAGCAAGCCTCCCCATAGGACTCCTTGCAAAGGCACATCGCACAATGCAACACAAAGCAGTGCATTACAACTCCGCTTAGAAACTTAGGGCCAATCATAAGAGGCACAAATAATGACCAAAAGGTAAATCATGTATGATTTACTTGCATAATTCGTGTGATTACCACATAATTACCCGTAATATGCAATTTACACTTAGGCAGTTGGACACTAAGGGCCTGATTACGATGATGGTCAGAAAACCTCCGACAACAATCAAATTCTCCTAGACCGGGTTGGAACCCATCTGCCCTACTCGGTCGGAAACAATTACGACAGACCGATTACGATGCACGCGGTCGGAATGGAAACCGTTCGGTAATTCCGAATTGGTTCCGATCGGCTCTCGGAGACTCTGAGTCAGTCGGAGCCGAATTGTACAGTTTTACGGACAGCGTTACCGACTGAGCGATTACGATGTTGGATTCTGAAAGCCTTTCCAAGTCGGACTGTCCAACACGAAAAGGCTGTGGGAAACTTAACCATGCACAGTGTGACAGACACCATGGGGTGCCCGCAACAGGGTGCAAGATTTTCTGCAGACACCCTTTTTCCCAATGGGAGCCTGTGTTCTCATTCAGAACACAGGCTCCCGTTGAAGTCAATGGGAGTCCTTCTGAACAGTGTTCAGAAGCATCGTAATCGGTCGTGCAGAACTGCCGATCGTGAGTCGGTTGGAATCGAATCCGAGACCGTGTTGGTTGGAAGAGGTTCCGACTGACATAGTAATCTGTCCCTAAGACTCGGAAACTACTACTAATAGGAAAACATTCAAATTGTGTTGAAAAATAATATGAGTTAGTTCTGAGCCCTCTCCCCTTTGGCACTGCCATCTGCCATCCTATGCTCCTCCTTGGAGAAAACAAATCTGTTCTCCCTAAGTATAGCCTGTGTTCCCCAACACTCAAGGCTATCTCTGGAGTAGGTGAAAGGAGGGCGGGGAGAACAGTCCCACAGCGAGCAAATTGCCTAAATCAGAGCTTTCACCTCAGCCTACAAACTGACTATTTCTGTAATCACCATTTTATTGTACAACAATTGTATCTATATAGCGTTTACTACTCCTGACGAGGTGTTGAAGTGCTTTGAGCTGGACAGCACACTGCTCTGGAACCCTAGGTTAATGGAAAATCCAGTGATTATTAAGCTCCATAAAATGACATTTCTTGGGGTCCAGGGTATTGTGTGTGGATACCTCCCTCCTGCGTGGGGACTGACCTCCATTGTTACAGGCCCATAATACACATCACTCTAGTGGATATCCAAGTTGCTTTCATTGAACATTTTATGGTCTCTAGATAGAGCAAAGAGGAAGTTAAATCCTACCGTAGGAGGGAGTAGGGGCTGTGATTCAACCCACCCAGTACTTAGCCTCGAAGAAATAAATGACTTCCTATCACAAGTATGCAACAGAGGAGTTAAAATATTATTTACAAAGAAAACATGAAAATACTAGCACCTTTCGGAGTCTAGGCACAACCCCCATTTTTTATAGCCCCTATGCACTGGCTCGTAGGTTTTTCATAAAATTTGCCCTCTAGACAATGTTATCCTACAAAGCTACACTCGAGCCATCCCAGGCACTTTCAGAAACACAGGGGTCTATGCTCTTTTGTAAGAGCAATCCTCTTGAAAAATATTCATGTTTGTGCAAATCATAGTGATGTGGCCACACCGAGCCTACATGTGGTACGGGTCCAAATGTCGATTCCACCCTTGACAACTCAGAGGGTTGACACGTCAGCTATTGACTTCCTAGGTACCCAAGAAAAACGTAACTCAAAGAATAATTTTCTACCTCTCGCTCAACTTGCAACACTTGTTTCTCTGTAACTTTACAACCGGTGCGATAAGAAGGACAACTCTGCTCCCCGAGCCTGAACCTTCATGGCGGGTGAGCCTCGGAGGACAACTCTGCTGTCCGAGACCTGAACCTTCATGGCGGGTGAGCCTCGGAGGATAACTCTGCTGTCCGAGACCTGAACTGTCATGGCGGGTGAGCCCCGGGGAATAACGCTGCTGTCTGAGACCTGAACCTTCATGGCGGGTGAGCCTCGGAGGATAACTCTGCTGTCTGAGCCCTGAACAATCATGGCTGGTGAGCCCCGGAGGATAACTCTGCTGTCCGAGACCAGAACCGTCATGGCGGGTGAGCCCCTGAGGATAACGCTGCTGTCCGAGACCTGAACCGTCATGGCGGGTGAGCCCCAGGGGATAACGCTGCTGTCCGAGACCTGAACCTTCATGGCGGGTGAGCCTTGGAGGATAACTCTGCTGTCCGAGACCTGAACAATCATGGCGGGTGAGCCCCGGGGGATAACTCTGCTGTCCGAGACCTGAACCGTCATGGCAGGTGAGCCCCTGAGGATAACGCTTCTGTCCGAGACCTGAACCTTCATGGCGGGTGAGCCTCGGAGCATAACTCTACTGTCCGAGACCTGAACCGTAATGGCAGGTTTGTCTGTCAAAACCAGTGGGTTAGCTGTGCTGTCTGTGACCAGAGCTTGTAACATCTGTCACCTGTGGATTAGCTCTGCTGTCTGAGCCCAGAGTTTGTGCGATCTTTATAATATCTGGGATATCTTTATGGCCTGAGCCTGTAACCTCTGTGTAACTCAAAGTGTTGAAGAAGCAGATTTTCCCCAGATATCCTCAAGCACTGCTTGGCGTTAGTCGCCTCTAATTCACTCGGTAGTTATCAAATAAAGAGGCGGGCGCTGGAAACTGAAAAGCAGGAAAGCAGGAAACTGATTTATTTCTCCGGGGCAAAGCACGTCAGATCGGACAAACAGAGTATCGTCTCGAGGTGCTCTCTCTGCATCTCTGTGGCCTGTCCGTATATACAGTATTATATTGTTTTATTGCAGTGTAACACATTCCTGACATTACTTTGATGTACGTTAAGTATTTCTAGAATCCCCGCTTTAGGCTTGTTCCCACACATATTAACATAGTAGAGACCCCCACCCCAATCACAGTAGGTGATGGCTATCGTGCAGCTGGACATTCCGTCAGGAGCTGAAATGTGCGCAATCGGTCGGATCTCATGGGGTCGTGGCATTGATTAATCTCGTCTCCTTTGGTGAGAGGCGAGATCATACTGTTTGGGGGCAATAAACTGTATCCTCAGGGTTGGGTGATAGCCTGGGATCGGATCGAACAACCAGGTGCAAGGGAAGGGGTTATCAAAGGGGCCTGTTCGTGTGCGAGGGATGAAAGGGTATGTGGGTTTAGCACGGGTAGTGGCTCCGGGGCAGGGTCGCGCTGTAGAGGTTTTATGACTCAAGCATGTGTGCATGGGGGCTGCTAGCGCGCGGGGGATGATAGCGAGGTCAGGGAGACGTGCAGGCGATCGATAATGTACGAAGTGGCCATGGTGTCTAAGATGGCTGCCGCTTACGCGCTCGTACGGGCCTAGGTTTGGACAAGATGGCGCTGGTAATGTTCACATCGAAATCTAATTTTCCACAGTGTACCCTTTGAACATATCTTAGCCAGCTTGTCAATTTATGTTAATATCCATCATATTTCGTATCTCTATATCATATAAGGCTTTCATATGTTCAGATGTAGTGTCCAAAGTCTTAGGGCAAATAGAGTTCATGAAAAGTGAGCACAGAGGTGGTATGCATTGTATCCCCAGGCAACAACCACATATTATAAAAACTGGCACCAATATTATCATCAATAGTTTCCAACTCCAGTCTTTCAAAGTGTTCCAAAACCAGCTTCCAAGTGTCCAGCCTTCTTGCTCCTGATGGATCTCTGATGCCAATCTGTGAAGGTGTTCGATTGCTTTGTAAACTGAGGGTGAACTATCCGGTACGAAGGTGCAGCAGCTGGCTCCGATGATGCGGCATGCTCCTCCACGATCCGCTAGTACCAGGTCTAAAACAAGACGGTTCTGTAGAGCCACCAGGGGGACCACCAGTAGCTCGGCTGTGTTGTAGGTGAGGATGCCAGCTGTGATGTTCAATGCTGTTTCGACTGCTTGGGTCAGATGTCGGATGGCTCGACTGTTTGCCATCGGACCCCAAAGTGGAATGAGTCCTTTTGCTGCATTGAGGAACTGTGATGCGGTGGAGTCTGCTTGCTCTGTGACTTTTGAGCGTTTCTGTCTGTGCTGATTTGCTGGTGCCACGTATGTTGGTGGAAGGACAAAGGCAATGTAGCAGGTGCCCCCCCAGCCCTTTGGGAGCCAGGTGTAAGCTTTTGTACCACAGACAAAGTACATATTTGGTGATGCAACAAACGAAGGAGGATCGGCAGTGTTCAAAGTCCTTATTATGGGGCAGGAGCTGTGGCCCACGATTTTCGTCCCATGGCCCTCAATGCAAACAAGGCCTGAGACGTTCACCACAGATAGGGCCACAGTCAGAGTTGCAGCAGTCCGTTTTCGTAGATATGAGAAGGTGGGTCTGGCTGGGTTGTTGAACACTTGCATTTCGATTCGTTCTTTTTCCGGGATGTTCATTTGAAAGGTTGTGTTTGAGGTCAGAGGGCAAAAGGGAGCAGAGGTTTTTCCAGTTTTGTTCAGACAGAACTCGTTGTAGAACTGTGTGATTGTTTCACCAGATGATGTATTGTCTTTGTAGCTCTCTTGTAGGAGCATTAACCAGGCAAGGCAGGATCCATGGACAGAGAAGGGTGAAGGGATGAAAGGAATTGAGTGTTCAGTTGCATGAGGTAGCAGCCCACAGATCCAACAGTTCATGGCATTGGCAGCAAGATTGTGTTGATGCAGCAACTGTACGAATGAGTTATTCCAAAATTCTTTGCGTCGTTCTCGGAGGTGGGGTGACAGTGAGACCAGATAATGTTCTTTCTTGGTGGTGGGCTGCATAGTGGGTATCATTGTCTTGTGAGCGGGAGCACTTTCTTCCATGATCCAAACTGTGACCATTAGCAAGAAGCAGATGAGGGATGCAATGAAAAGTACGATTGTCTTTGAACTATGCAGTTTGGCAGTCTTGGGGTCTTTGCGGTGGGTCTTCGGTCGTCCGGGATCTTCCATCACCTTCAAGAGGCTCGGTAACTGGCAGAACCACATACTTTGTCTGGCGTCTCTCCTGGTAGCCTTTATAGTGTTAGCTACCGCTCTGAGATTTTTAACTTAGTTAGTGGTCTGCTTGGCCGAAGCACTCTCCTTTTGTTGCAAGTTGTACCCTTTTCTGGATGGCACAGTGGAGTCGGGAAATTCTCCCAGTTCGAGTGTCTCTGTTTCTGGGTAACAACTCAGGGCTGGTCGGTCTTTTGTCAGGAGCTCTTCTTGGGTGTCCACGTTTTCGGCCGTTGTCAGGGTTGGGGATATTCTTTTGCAGTGGTGCACATGGAGCCAATTTTTCTTCCCTTCCACTCGAATTGCAGTTCGGGTGGTGGTCAAGACTTGCCAGGGGCCCGTCCACCTGGGTTCCAAACTCTTCGATCTCTGAAAGTACTGAATCAAAACAAAGTCCCCAGGTTGGATGACGTGTCCGGGGCCCCTGGCTTGCTGCACCTGTTGGTGGATAACAGTTACTTCTTTAGTAATATTATGCATGTAATCAGACATTAGAATGTCCGGGACATCATGGATGGAGGTTGGCTTCGGCGCGGCCCAAATGTTCATAGGCCGGCCAAAGACAACCTCATATGGAGTCAAGTGGTGTCTGGTTGGGGTGGAGCGCATTGATAGCAATGCCAGTGGGAGGGCATCAGGCCATTTCAGTCCTGTGGTGGCAACTATCTTTGCTAGTTTTAGCTTCAGTGTGGCGTTGTGTCGTTCTACCAGGCCTGCAGATTGGGAGTGGAAAACTACGTTGAATTTTTGTTTTACACCCAACCCTTTCAATATGAGTTGGATAACTTCGGCTATGAAGTGGGGGCCATTGTCGCTCCATAAAATTCTACAAAGGCCATAGCGTGGGAACATTTAACAACACCTTTGCAGTAGCGATCGCGTTATTGTCGCAGGTGGGGTAAGCTTCCACCCATTTGCTGAATGTACACTCAATAACTAGGACGTATTTCAGATCATGGCACCTTTCTAACTGAATGTAATCCATTTGGAGGATTTCTAAGGGATGGTCAGGGACCCCAAACCCTCCCCGAGGTACTGCTGTCCCTTTCCCCGGGTTGTGTTGTAGGCATATCATGCATTGTTGAACTAAGCGTTTCGCTGAATCTGCTATCTTGCCATTATGCCAAACCCTAGTAATCAGTTCGGTCATGGGAGCGGACCCTATATGTGCGGGTAAGTGTGCCATGGTCAATATGGGGGTCAGATAAGCGTCAGGTAGCAACCATTTGTCTTTCGTCCTCCAGCAGCCTTCGTCATCTTTTAGACCCACCCGAGCCCATTCAGTCAGTTTGTGTGGTGAACTCATCAGTTGGATATCTCTTATAGTGGTCCTAGCGTCTGTCCATTTCTCTGCTTGTGACCTGGTTACATACATTCGTGTTGTCGTTCTGTTTTCTGCTGAGGCTCGGGCAGTGATGTCTGCTAGTGCATTTCCCTGTCCTACAATGTCCGTCACCTTCTTATGTGCTTGGCATTTGATTACTGCTAGTTGCTTGGGGAGGAGGACTGCTCCAGTCAGGGTGGAGACTAGATCTCCATGTAAGATCGGTGTGCCGGGTGAGGTCAGGAATCCCCTTTCTCTCCATAGGAGCCCAAAATGGTGAACTACTCTGAAGGCATACTGGCTGTCTGTGTATATGTTTGCTGTCGTCCCTGCTGCTAAAATACACACTGGTGTGAGGGCAATCAGTTCTGCCACCTGCACGGATCGTTGGGCGATGCGGGCTGTTTCTACGATGGTTCGGGCTGTGGTGACGGCATATGCAGCTAGGTGGTGCCGTCGGGGAGTTTGATACATGAGCCATCTACCCATAGTTCTCCCTCAGGTTCTGGGAAGGCAGTGTCTCGGAGGTCTACTCTACTCTTGGTCTGTTCGTCAGTGAGGGTCACACAGTCATGCAGGGGAGTTACATTAGGGTCGTTTTCAGGTAGTGGTAACAATGTAGCCGGGTTCAGAGTGGTGCATTGCTTCAGGGTAATGTGTGGTGCTAATAGAGTTAACTCGTATCCAGTCAGTCGTGCACTAGTCAGGTGTTGGGTCTTGGTCTGGTTCAGGAGGGTGTCAACAGCATGGGGTACTAACACTGTAAGGGGGTTAGAAAGCACAATTCCTTTGCTCTGTCGTATCGAAACTGCTGCGGCTGCTACAGCTCGTAGGCAAGCTGGTAATGCTCTGGCTACGGGGTCAAGAGTGGCTGAGAAATAAGCGCAAGGGCGTTGTTTAGGGCCAATTGATTGTGTCGAGACAGATAATGCACATCCCTCTCTTTCGTGCGTGTAAAGGGAGAATGGTTTGGAATAGTCTGGGGTTCCTAGAACGGGTGCTGAACAAAGGGCGTCTCGCATTTCCTTGAAAGAGGTCTGGCATTCAGGGGTCCAAGGGAGTGGAAAGGGAACATCTTTGGCTAGAAGGGAAAGTAGGGGTTTAACAATGAGGCTAAAGTTCGGCAACCACTGTCGACAGAATGAGATGAGGCCTACCAGAGAGCGGACTTGCTTCTGGTTCTTACGGGACAGGAGTGTCTAAAATGGTCTGGATTCTGTCAGGTGTGAGTTTCCTTCCTTCATTTGACAAGAGGTGACCTAGGTATGTCACTTGGGGTTTACAAAACTGTAACTTCTTTCGGGAAACTTTGTGACCATTCTCTGCAAGGAAGTGTAGGAGCTGGATGGTGGCTGTGACTGCAAGTGGAGTGGTGTCGGCCGCTAAAAGGATATCGTCTACATACTGTATTAACGCCACTCCGTCCGGTAACTGAACTGCATCTAACTGTCTCTTGAGTGCCTGGCTATAGATGCTTGGGCTTTCAGTGTACCCCTGGGGTGCTCTGCAAAATCTATATGAGCGAGATCTTAGGGTAAATCCGAAGAGGTAGCGGCTGTCTGGGTGAATGGGTATGGAGAAGAAGGCATTCTTGAGGTCAATTACAGTGAAAGTGGTGGCAGTGGACGGGATCAGGGTCGGGATGGTGGTGATGTCGGAGACTACAGGGTATTGTGGCACGACTATCTTGTTGATCTCTCGCAGGTCGATGATGAAGCGGTACGCTTTCTCATCTCCCTCTCCTTGTCTTTTGATGATTGGCAGAATTGGGCTGTTGCAGATATTGCTTACTACTTCTTCTACCACTCCTGCGTTTACTAGTGACTGTATTATTTCAATCAATGCTTTCTCGCCTTCTGGTGATATTTTGTACTGGGGTACTTTCGGTAGTGTCGCTTTCTGTTGTACAGTCACATGCACTGGGTCTATCATCATTCGTCCTACATCTAAGTCAGCCTTTGCCCATAAGTACGGGGGTAGGGTATCAAGTAGGGATATGTCTGCTTCGGTAATGGAGTACATGTGTCGTGAAGGGCAAGATCTGAGTAGGTTGGGGTTGTCATATAGGATGACTCGGATTCTGTCGGGCGAGCACCTGATAGTTGCTCAAAAATGCTTCAGTAAGTCAAGACCCATAATGGCGTCTGGGGTATTGGAGGAGAGGAGGAATGTCGTGTCAGTGATATTGTTTTCAAGGTCAAAAGGGATCAGTTTGGACAAGGGGTTGGTGGAGGGCGCACCATCAAATCCTATTGATGTCACGTGTGAGCCTGACAAGGGTGCCCTTGGAATCAGTCGTTTGGATAATGCACTACGAGTTGCTCCCGTGTCTACCAGAAATGGACACTTCGTGCCTAGGACCCTTGCGGTAACATAAGGGCCTTGCTGATCAGCATAGAGCTCGACTGGATCCTTCCTTTGTCCTTGGCAGTCCTATGCAAAGTCATAAGCATTGTTGCAGTCAGGTTGTTGGTACTGATTCTGTCGGGGACAGTCAAAAGTGTTCATTCTACCGGGCCTTTCGTCACTAGCGTCATTTGTGTACCCTCGTCCGCGTCCTCTATTTCTCGGTCCATTTGCTATGTCTCTTGTCTCTGTGTTCCTATTCATGTCTAACAGGATCGGGCAGTGAGACTGCCAATGTCCGTACTCTTTGCAAAATGCGCATTGGTTCTCGCCTAAGTCTCTACGTCCAGCGTAGGGTGCAGGTGCATTACTTCTGGGTGGTGGGTTTCTAGGGGCATTCTGTTGATAACCTCCCTTGTATTGTTCTTACCCTATATTTACTCCTTGTAACTGAGCTATCATGACTCTCTCCTTTAAATCTTTCTTTTTCTTTTCTTAAGCTCTATCGTTTTCATTTTTCTGGTGTTCGTAATACTGGGCCATCTGGAGGATGGCTGCGGGCTTTGAGGCCGCCCAACTGCTTTCGCTAGTTTGTAATTTCTGTGAAACTTCTGGTAACAGACCCTTAACGTAATTTTGTACGAACAAGTGATGTCCGGTTGCAGTGGTCATGTCCTGTCCACTGTAATCGGAGAACCCCGTTTAGAACCGGGAGAAGTATTCGGAGACGTCTTCTTGGGGTTTCTGGCGGCAAGTTGTTACTATAGACCAATCTACCTTTTTCTCTGGGATTAGGGTCTTTACCTTCTGTACGATCTTATCTGGGAGGTCAAGTATGGCTTTCAGGGGTTTCTGTCCAGGGTTTTGTTGCTTATCTAGGATGTCGAGTTGTTCCCAGGTATGTCCAAGCAGATCAGTGTGGTCGACTTTCCGGATTTACTTCCACACATCAGCTGGCAGACATAGCCCAAAGAATAAGCCGATATCGGCTAGGGTCATGATTGTCGCTCCTAAGGCGGTACCTAATTCCGTATCGAATGCGGTGGGATTCTTTCGCAAGTCCGGCAAGGATTTGCGGAAAGACAGGATGTCCTGTCTATCTCAGGGTTGATACACCCAATTGTATACTACTCTTCCTTTGGCGTCTTGATGATTTATATCGTCATGAGTTACCTGACCTCTTGGGGGGACCCAGTAGGGGGCTGCTTCTTTTATAGTCATCATGTTGTCTAATTTTTCTGTCGTGGTTCGATTGTTACAGGGGTGGTGCCTTTGACTGTTTGTCCCTGTTCTATGAGGTGGCGGAAGACTTCTAATGTATAGGGACTAATGTATAGGGAAAGAGTTCCACTACATCGCATTCACTCTCGTCTCCTATATCTACCTTTCTGTATAGAGCTGCAAGTCGTTCGGGCCTTTTTTCTCTATACTTTTCCTCATATGCCGTGAGAGTGTAATAACAAAAGCGCAAAACAAAGTGTTGTTTGTGGTTGTCTGCATAAGAGTTGCATATATCCGTTATGTACTCCTCAGTTTCTTTTCTGTCTACTAGGGTTTTGACTATTTTATCAATGCCCGTTCGTTCATTTTTGTTCAAAAGGGGAATTCTTGTTGGTTCCTTCTCTTTTGCTTCGGTTTTGTCTGAGGCGTCTTCGACAAGGTGTTTAGCACGAGAGGCTCGGTCGGCGCGGAGGCCCAGGGTACCGAGGCCCTGGCGATACCTTCAGTTAAGTTCTGGGGTTGTAGGTGCTGTACTAAAGGATGGGTGGGGGCATAAGGAGGCGGCATGTAGATGATTGGGGGACCTAGGAGTAAATCATCGTCTGTTATTTGCTTCGATGGGAGCTCAGGGTAAAGCACTGAGGGTGTTCTAACAGGGCATTGGCCTGAGGTTTCTGATTCTCGTTCTTTTATAGCTTTTTCCCTTTCCCTTATTTCCTCTTCTAACTTTTTACCAGCTAAGTGAGCTGATTTTCGTAGCTCTTTATTGATCTTTGCTTCATCTCTCTTTTTACGTTGCGTTGCTTCTTTTCGCCACATGCCGAGACTATCGAGCATGGTCGGCGTAGTTTTATTTTTGCGAAGGGCTATCTCTAATGTTTCAATTTTAGCGAGGTCAAAAGATCCCATCAGTGGCCACTGACTTTCTTGATCTTTCTTCGTATTTTTATGCTATAGCTTGCTATAAGCTACGGCGACTAGTCCATGTTTAATATACATGTCCTTATTAGGGGTGCCCTCCAGTGGAGCTGGATGATCTACCTCTAATAAACGATCCGGGTTAAACCAACTACCAATCAGCGGGGAGAAGATAGGCATGACTTATATCGGACAAGTGAAGATCTCAAATAATAGTGGACAAAGGTCCGCACTACCTATCCTTCACTATCTGCAAAGACTAGACATTGTATGTCTATTCTTTGTTGTTTGCAAACAAAGAATATCTCAAAAAGAACCAATAAATCGAGTAGCAACGGAGGCTAAACGAACCAATCAATGAGTAATACTAGTATTTTCCGAACAATCAATCAATCAATCAAACAAAAAGAGTCGTGCTGCACGACCTTACCCGGACCGAATGGACAGTTTCTCGTCTTCCACTTCCAGCGCTCGATCGTCCTCTATTCTCCGCACTCCTGTGGGATCCCAGTCAGGACCGTAGATCACTCGAGAGAGGTCTGTTCAGAACCGGTGAAGGTCGGATGATCGGCTGCCAGACGAGGGTCCTTCGGGCAGGAGCTCTTCCCGATCGTTGCAGTCGTTCACTCTGTCATTAGGACCTCTCTCACTGGACCCACGTGTCGCTGATGGGCCCCGCGTTGGGACGCCAATTGTTGAAGAAGCAGATTTTCCCCAGATATACTCAAGCGCTGCTTGGCGTTAGTGGCCTATAATTCACTCGGTAGCTATCAAATAAAGAGGCGTCGCTGGAAACTGGAAAGCAGGGTTTGGCACGGGAAGTGGCTCCGGGGCAGGGTCGCGCTGTGGAGGTTTTATGACTCAAGCATGTTTGCCTGGGGGCTGCCAGCGCGTGGGGGATGATAGCGAGGTCAGGGAGACGTGCAGGCGATCAGTAATGTACGAAGTGGCCATCGTGTCTAAGATGGCTGCCGCTTACGTTCTCGTACGGGCCTAGGTTTGGACAAGATGGCGCCGGTAATGTTCACATCGAAATCTAATTTTCCACAAAAGAATAATCTTCTACCTCTCGCTGAACCTGTAACACTTGTTTCTCTGTAACTTTACAACTGGTGTGATAAGAAGGACAACTCTGCTGTCCGAGACCTGAACATTCATGGCGGGTGAGCCTCGGAGGATTACTCTGCTGTCCGAGACCTGAACCGTCATGGTGGGTGAGCCCCGGGGGATAACGCTGCTGTCCGAGACCTGAGCCTTCATGGCGGGTGAGCCTCAAAAGATAACTCTGCTGTCCGAGACCTGAACCGTCATGGTGGGTGAGCCCCGGGGGATAACTCTGCTGTCCAGACCTGAACCGTCATGGCGGGTGAGCCCCTGAGGATAACGCTGCTGTCCGAGACCTGAACCGTCATGGCGGGTGAGCCCCTGAGGATAACGCCGCTGTCTGAGACCTGAACCTTCATGGCGGGTGAGCCCCTGAGGATAACGCTGCGGTCCAAGACCTGAACCGTCATGGCGGGGGAGCCCCTGAGGATAACGCTGCTGTCCGAGACCTGAACCTTCATGGCGGGTGAGCCTGGGAGGATAACTCTGCTGTCCGAGACCTGAACCGTCATGGCGGGTGAGCCCCTGAGGATAACGCTGCTGTCCGAGACCTGAACCGTCATGGCGGGTGGGCCCCTGAGGATAACGCTGCTGTCCAGACCTGAACCGTCATGGCGGGTGAGCCCCTGAGGATAACGCTGCTGTCCGAGACCTGAACCGTCATGGCGGGTGAGCCCCTGAGGATAACGCCGCTGTCTGAGACCTGAACCTTCATGGCGGGTGAGCCCCTGAGGATAACGCTGCTGTCCAAGACCTGAACCGTCATGGCAGGGGAGCCCCTGAGGATAACGCTGCTGTCCGAGACCTGAACCTTCATGGCGGGTGAGCCTGGGAGGATAACTCTGCTGTCCGAGACCTGAACCGTCATGGCGGGTGAGCCCCTGAGGATAATGCTGCTGTCCGAGACCTGAACCGTCATGGCGGGTGGGCCCCTGAGGATAACGCTGCTGTCTGAGACCTGAACCGTCATGGCGGGTGAGCCCCTGAGGATAACTCTGCTGTATGAGACCTGAACCTTCATGGCGGGTGAGCCCCTGAGGATAACGCTGCTGTCCGAAAAATGAACCGCCATGGCGGGTGAGCCCCTCAGGATAACGCTGCTGTCCGAGACCTGAACCGTCATGGCGGGTGAGCCCCCGAGGATAACGTTGCTGTCCGAGACCTGAACCTTCACGGTAGGTGAACCCCGGGGGATAACTCTACTGCCTGAGACCTGAACCTTCATGGCGGGTAAGCCCCGGTGGATAACTCTGCTGTCCGACACCTGAACCTTCATGGCGGGTGAGCCCCTGAGCATAACTCTACTGTCTGAGACCTAAACCTTCATGGCGGATGAGCCCCTGAGCATAACTCTACTGTCTGAGACCTGAACCTTCATGGCGGGTGAGCCCCGGGGGATTACTCTGCTGTCCGACACCTGAACCTTCATGGCGGGTGAGCCCCTGAGCATAACTGTACTGTCTGAGATCTAAACCTTCATGGCGGGTGAGCCCCTGAGCATAACTCTACTGTCTGAGACCTAAACCTTCATGGCGGGTGAGCCCGTGAGCATAACTCTACTGTCCGATACCTGAACCGTAATGGCAGGTTTGTCTGTCAAAATCTCAAAGTCAAATACCACATTCTCTTTTAGGTGATCTACATCCCCAATTCTCCAGGGAGAGTGAGGCTTACATAACAAACAAGCATTGTTAATATTGCAAAAGCCTTGAACAGCACAAGGAGGTGCTGTGCAGGGATCCTGAGTACATACTCCAGGATTTACTACTGGCTGAGCGGTCAGCTGAGTGAAGCTGAGAACATTTACCTGGAACATGTTCCGCCTTCTACAGTTTGGGTCGGTGTGGACTTCGGACTCGGTGCTGGAGAGGCGGTGCCTGTGTGGGCTGTGTAGTGTGGAATCTGCCAGGCACAGCCATGATGTTCTTGGAATCCCAAATGATTGAGTAACTCCTGGCTGGGGATGCTGTCTGGCCCCCTGCCTACAAGAAGCAGGTTGTGGCACAAAGCGGTGGATGACGTCTACTTTCATAACATGTCAGAAGTGCTGATCCCACTGTTCTTTCCACTCCCTGGCATTGTGTCAGGAAATGATAAAACAGAAGTAGGCCGGAGAGCAAACTCTCACATTTGGGGCACTTTTTGACAATGAGTAGTTATGGTTCAGCTGCACTTTCATTTGAAAAGGTTTTATTTTTTTTGGACTCATTACTTGATTTTTTATTTAAATGTATTGCAAAGTTCAATAAACATTGCTAATTTTCTCTATGGTAAAATATAGGGATGCGTAGAAGAGCTTGCTCACCAAAAAAAAATAGTAATGTATTTTTATGTTAAATATAATGGGCAATATGTAGATAATCTGTATTTACCGATACTAAAATACAAAATTTTAACGATTCGGTATTTAAGAATCGGTAAATGGTATGTTGGAAAAAAATCGGTAAATATTACCGAATCAGTACGATTCGGTATTTAAGAATCGGTATTTACCGATTCTGTAATTCCCATTCATTCCTATGGGCCTGGAGGCCCATAGGAATGAATGGGAAGCCATTCATTATTACCGATTCGGTAAATACCGAATGGGTAAAAGGGGGCACATATTCAAGGGTGGCAGGGTGTCACATTGACACCCTGTTGCACCCCTGAATCGTGCATGGGTGCACATGTGGCACACATCCATGCCCTAAGAGCATGCATGTCTGCAACATGGCACTTTTAAAAAAACACAAAATTGTTTTTTTAAAGGTTTTCGATATTTAACAACAACTTGTAGTTGGTGGTAAGTAACGAATCCTGAATGCAAGAAGGGACTCACTTGAGTGTCTCCTACATAGCTCTTTGAATTCGGTAATTATCGATTCCTTAATCAGTATTTTACAGATTCCTTAGACCTGCCTCCTACATCTCAAACCCTAAATACAGGTCGGTAACGGCCGAAATTCGGTAATTTCGGCCGTTACTGACCGGTATTGGGCTACCTACATATGGCCCAATGTGAGGTAATGTATATATTTATTTTAAATGTAAAACAAAAAAGTTACAGCACTACTAACATCATTTTGAATTAAATATGTGATTATGTATATTAAATGAAACAGCAAATAGTTTTTATGAAGTTGAATTAAAAAATACATATATATTTAAAGAAAATGAAAATGTGTTTTAATACACATTAATAATTATTATTAATGATGTATAGAAATAAATAAAAGTAATTTAATTATTTTTTTAATCAAAATTAATGTTACATTAATTTAGAAATTAAGAATAGGCTGTTATAATATTTTATAAGTACATTTTTTGTAAGTTTTATTCTTAGATATTTTTAACATTAAATTATATTTAAATATATGTTTACTATTTTATATTATTTAGTTAAATTGAACATTATATATCATTTGGGGTTCGATTTTTTTTTTGCATCTTTTTATTTCAACATGCAGTACATCAGTGATTCAAGTGTCACTTAAAATAATTTGACCAGTGAGTTTACAGTTATCATTTTGCAATCAGAGAAGACACAACATTGATGGGCGACCATCCTTGCCTGTCTAATTACCTCCACCACAGCCCTTGATACGCTTGTCAGATCTTTTCCCATTTCTTCGGACATCTTCTGTACTGATATATCGTGTGCGGTGCCTGCCAGCAACAGCCCAGGTCAGTTTGGCAGTCCACCACCCTCGGCTGAGCCAGAGCCCCCAGAACATTGCTATGTTACTCTTCGCCCCCACCACCGCCAACGCCAACGCTAACCATATCTTGATGTACCTAGGCCATGCCTCATATCCGGGAATCATCAACAGGAATCACTTCAGCGCCAGGAGAACCTCCACCCCGCCACCAGTGCAATGACTCCCCACATTTTACCCCTGTATTTCTGCATCGTCTGACATCTCCATTCATGATGATAGACTGTTCCTTCCTTTCTGCACCCACTGTGACACCGGGATGACTCCGTGCTGCCCAGTCACCGCAGACGGCACCCGGTTAGGAAGTCTGTTGTATACATAACAGGACTGTACCTTGGACTAAGAGGACTGACGTTTGTTTCTGGGCTAAATCCTTTTCAAATTACGTGTACTGCCCTTGACCCAAATCAAGAGTCACCGTGACTTTTGGGATACATTTCCTGTTTTTTGACCTCTCCACTAATGGGATGAGTGATATTTAGGAGTTTCATTATTGGAACACACCATTATTTGGTAGTCACCTTCATTGTAGGGGCGTTGCTGCTCTGCAGTTTAGGTCTACCCCCACCCCTAACTTCTCTCCGTCCTGAGGAAGACCCACAGCTGAGGTGTTGATCCTCCCTCCACAGCGCTAGGGTCGAAACGTCGACGATCCCCCATTTTTCTTGATGCCTGCACCCCGTTCCCCCGCCTTACGAGAGATTATAATTAAACCATATGATTGATTTTTTGGGGCAGGATCAACACTAATCGAATTGAACCTTAGTCTTTGTTTTAACCATTGGATTGACCTTTTATTCATCTGTTCCCTCTTTCACTTGAGCACCCACTTTTTGCACTTTCTACTGCTCCTGGCAGAACTCTCCCAACTTTTGGCACTTTTTGAACTATGTATATATGAATATGGATTAAATTGTGAATTTATATTACCGTTTTTGGGTACTTTTTTGACAAAACCGTAAACGCATTTGGCTTGTTGGTTTTCTTCCCTTTTTCCTTTCAGGATTAACTCCTAAAATGACTATTAAGATGTTAAAATGAACATTGCATTTACATGTGTTAGACAAATTGTGTCTAGGACCACCTTGTTTTCTATATCATACGAGTCCTTCACTGTGACCAGCTGGGAGGCCCAGTAATACAACTTTACACCTGGGATTGCCAGTCCTCCCTCATATACCCCATTCGTAGTTTATGTAGAGCTCTGCGTGGTGCTCCTCCGCTCCACAACAGGGATCATAACTCGGCCTCAATCGATTGGAAGAAATGTATCAGAATTTGTCAGGGGGTGTTCTGCAATACGTATAATAGGTGTGGAAGCGTCATCATTTTAAATAAGTCAGCACGGCCCATTAACGTTAAAGACAGTGACTGCCAGTGCTGGGCATCCCTCTTAAATCTATCCAACTGGGATAATTCATAAAGCTGTTGGGGTTCCTCGTTATATATATTCCCAAATATATAAACCCGTCTAACTCCAGGGGAATGTCGCACCTTGACGTCAGATTGGGGGCCTACCCCACCAGTGGAAACAACAGGGATTGATCCCAATTAATGCAGTATCCAGAGAAGTTCCGTAAGATACAAAATATTTGTAGTATTTCTGTCTGTGGACTGCCATGCATTTATTTATTTATTTTATTTATAAAAACATTTATAAAGCGCGAACGACGGCCCTTGGGCATCTCGGCGCTGAAGTTGCTGCATTGTATTGTATTGCATGCCGGATATCATCGCATATAAGGATATGCGCTCATCCCACTCGTCACCAACTGGAATATCCCATATCAGAGGTCCTAGCGTACCCATGCCGCTAGTGGTTCTAGAGCTAGGGCAAATAAGATGGGAGACAGAGTGCACCCCTGACACATACCCTTCTGTAGGGGAAACTCTCGGGACACAGTTGACTTAACCTGCACTTTAGTCAGAAGCTGTTCCTATAGTAACTTTACCAGACCAATAAGCTTTGGTCCAAACCTCATGCGCACCAAAACCGCACACAGATAATTCCACTCCACACTATGAACAGCCATTCTGGCATCCAGGGACAGGAGAGCCGATGGCACTGAGGAGTTTGGCTCAGTGACATGCAGGATCCCGAATAGTCTGTGCAGGTTAAGCCTGGTACGCTTGTGCGTCATAAAGCCCGGTTGGTCTGAATGTACAAGAGAGGAAATCACCGTGCCTAGACGCTTGGCAAGGATCTTCACCTCAAACTTAAGGAGAAATATCTGCCTCTATGACCCGCAATACGTTGTGGGTTCGCCCTCTTTGGGTATCACCACTATCACTGCCATCCACTGATCCTGTGACAGGAAACCTGTCTGGCTGGCTTCCTTGAACATTGTAAGGAGGTGTGGCACCATTTTATCAAGCATATTTTTGATCAGCTCCAATGGGTGACCACTGGGCCCCACTGCCCTCCCCGACTGCAGAGCCTGGGCAGCCATACTAATCTCCTCCACCGTAAGTTTGCCCTCCAATCTTTCCCTGTCATAAACAGGCAGGCCCAGTAGGGCAATGTCCCGTAGGAAGTTGGTACAGTCTGACTCTGTGTGCCACAAGGTAGATGAGTATAACTTTTCATAATGGGTTGCAAACACCTCCACAATCTCTCTCCTGGTCACATGTCTGTTTCCAAGGTCGTCTACTATATCAGTGACCCACTTCGTCGACGTCTCTCGCTTGTCCAGCCACGCCAGCAATTTACTGGCCTTGTCCCCCTATCTCATATATTCTGTACTGTGAAAACCCGGGCTCTGGCCCTGGCATCACCCTCCAGAAGCTCCCTCTACTCTTTCTGACGCAAGCCAAGGTGGTGTGTAAATTAACCGGGTGTTCTCTCTTCCTTCTCCACCAGGGCCTTCAAATTGAAAATCTCACTCTCAAGGGCAGTGCATTTCAATCTCTTTTGTTTTTTAGAGGGCCCAATCTGGGCTTGGCTGTAGTCTCTGAATGCTGTCTAAAACACCTCCCATATTGTCACTCCCGAGTCCACTGATCCCAGGTTCTCTGCAAAGAATTGGTCGGTGCATTTCCTGACACTGGACCTAAAGTGTATATCTCGGAGGTACAACATCGATCTGGGGGGGCAGAATGAAGTCCCCCAGAGGACCCTCTAGCATGGCCTTCACCGGGGAATGGTCAGAGATCCCTGGGCTACATGTTTAGCATCATTGAATTGACCCGTGATGTGGGTTTGTGTGACCAAGTAGTCTAGCCATGTGAGGCTGCCATGCGCAGCCGACAAGTGAGTGTACTGTCTGAGGTCGGGATGGTGGTGTCGCTAGATGTCACCCAGCCTCATGGCTTAAAGTTTGTTCCCCAGTGCCCCAGCCCTCATCCCCGAAGATACCCTGTCCAAGATGTCCAACTCAACTGTAAGTACGTCATTTATCTCGCCCCTCAGAATAAGTCACCCCTCGGAGCTCGAGTAAAAGAGGACTCAGACATCTAACGTGGGGGCCTGTAGCCTGGGTGAGACATACACCGAGCAGAGGTTAATGGTCTGGCACTCCCACTGGCCACACAGTGCCACAAGGGTCTGTCCCTATTTTCAGTAGAGCATACTCCTATCTATGTAGGGCCTTAAAATGATTTCCGCAGAGGTGTGTTTCTTGTAATAGGATAATGTCTGGGGCATGTTTCCTGATGAATTGCAAGGCTACTGTATGTTTCACCTTACCATTGAGGCCATTAAGGTTCCAGGACCATATCTGCTTTGACTGTGTCTGACAGTTAGGCATTGGTGCAAAAGTCTAGACTCCCTACCTCCCGGATCCACAGAGCATATATCAAGTACATAACTACCCTCTTGTCCCCAACATCGGCCCTCCTCCCACTTCCCTGCTACCCTGCAAAATAAGTTGTGCCATCCCCAATTACCCACCCTGCAGAGCGCCTGTCGCCCATTCGATAACATGTCTGAACTTCAACTAGGGTGGACTCGGCCCGCCAAGACAAACAACAAGCTTGTCCAATCCTGAATGCCCCCCATCGAACCATGTTTTGGACTTCAGTCCCCAAGTACTACATCGAGCCACCACCTGTGGCTGAAAGTCCGGCAGTTCATAGCAGTTCTCTCACAGTGTCCTGGCTCTGACTGTCAGGGTTCGTGCTCCCCTTGCGCCTACCCAGCGTTGAACTATATTTCCCATGCTCCTTCGGGGCAGGAGGATAGTTAGCTACGTCATGCGCATGGGCGGATGCGCGCAATTCTGTTGGTTCCAGTTCTCTTGCGGAGGTCCGGAGGAACGGGTCTCTCCTTCGTCGTGGCTGTTTCTTGCCCCTGTGAGTCAGAGGCTTCCCTTAGCCATCGCTCCTTCGCCGGATGAGTGGCAATCTTGCAGCGCCTCATTGTCTACAACGGAACGTCGTGTGTCATTCCGACCATATTACTCCTGCTTATGTCCTCGGGGCTCCGAGGTCAACTTCAGCGCGGCTGCGCTTTTGTTATGCAGAACGCC
Source organism: Lissotriton vulgaris (assembly GCF_964263255.1). Lineage (NCBI taxonomy): Eukaryota > Metazoa > Chordata > Amphibia > Caudata > Salamandridae > Lissotriton > Lissotriton vulgaris. The sequence continues at coordinate 46,862,186 of NC_141687.1, read as the reverse complement.
GTGTGTAGGCCGGCCACGCGTTCCAGCTAAGTGTTAAGAGGACTCTCCCTGATCGCGAAACATTGTGGTGCCGCTACATGTTACCGTGCTTTTTCCATTATTCATCCCTAAGAGCGGAGCACTGTGAGTCTTGGCCACGTGCTACCGTTAATGAGTACTCATTCGGCGTGTGTAGCGGAGCAAGGTGTGTTGGCTAACCACTTGCTGCCGTGACCCATTGTGTGATCATTGTTTAAACCTTTATGACGGAATTAGAGGCGGGTGCCTAATTCTGCCGTTTGGCTCTGAGTACAGCTTAATCAACCTCATCCTCATTTGCTTTCTACTCCAATCTGGATATGGCTTTATAATATCCAGGAGTTCACGGACCTTCTTTGTTTTCATATGGAATCGGTGTACTTCGCTTTTGCTCATCTCAGTTTGTACTGTGAATCAGAGGTTCTTTCAAGAGGAAAGCGCTGAGACACCTTCCTTGTTTTTTCCTGCTGGGTATAATTAGACTCTGTGGTTCAGGTGTGTTTTTGCGCAAATAGGCGCTCCTCTCTTAGCGAGAATTGATTAGAGTAGAAATGTGGTTGCTATGCATTGTTTAATTGTGTACCCTGTTTTTATATCATTTCAGAGCCTTTGTCCCAGCAGTCCCCTCCCCGTTCCTGACTTCCCTCGCCTAATGGTTCCAATTCCCTGTGGTCTACGATCAGGGAGCTGGTAACATTAGGAGGTGGACCCCCTTTAGCAACGACCGGATCCTGTGGAACGTAATCCTGACAGAATTACGCGCCCACGAATTGTGTTCCACCCGATCCGGTGGTTCTGGGAGTCATGGCCACCATGGATGATGTGCTTCAAGCACTAGTCTTAGTGCAGCAGGAATTGATTGCTTCTAAATCTGAAGCAGCTGCTTTGCGCGAAAAGGTAGACAAGTTAGCCAGAAACCCTTTTGACGCTACAACTGCGGCTCCTCCTATTCAGGTCACGGTACCCCCTCCCATTCCGTTGGCCAATCCCGAGAGGTATTCCGGTGACCCAACCAAAACTCAGGTTTTCCTAACTCAAGTATTAATGCATTTTTCTTGTAAGCCTTCTTCATTCCCTTCCAATCATTCACGTGTTGCATTTGTGGTTTCATATTTAAGTGGGGATGCAGCGAATTGGGCAGTGCCTCTGGTGCGGAATGACGATGCCATCTTATCTAATTGGACGGCTTTCCATGCAGAGTTTGAGAATGTGTTTGACAGGAGGGCCACCACCTTTAGCGCTGACAGAGAGCTGTTATAGTTAAAACAAGGGAGACAAGATCTGGTAACCTACCTTACTACTTTTAACAGGTTGGTTGCTAAAACGGCGTGGCCTGAAGAGAAGAGAATGTCCATATACTATCAAGGGCTACGCGAGGGTTTAAAGGATGTCATAGCACAAATAGATCCTCAGCCTCTCACATGCTCTGACATGATTAACCTTTCCCTACGTCTGGATGGGAGGCTCACAGAAAGAGCGGGAGAGAGACGTAAGGCAGAGAGAGGGTACTATCGTTCCAAGTATACCCCTCGCAAGGTAAACCAACCCCCTGACACAGGCAGTGAACCCATGGAAATAGGAGCGGTAAGGGCACCTTTAACTAGAGCAGAGCGGGAGAGTCATAGAGTCCTTGGTCTGTGCATGTATTGCGGGAAGAAGGGCCATTATGTCAAAGAATGTCCCACGAAACCTAGGGCTACAGGGACTTGGTCAAGGAACAAGAAAGTGACAGTATCCTCAATATCTACAGAGGAAGTAACCCCAGAGGAAAGGGAGGGTAAGAAGTGGAAACTCCCTTCTCTCACAGCCTCCAAAATACAAGAACATGAATCGCACATAGTGCTCACCATGTCCCTGGAAAACCAGGCTCAGATTCACCATGTAATAGTCATCGTTGACTCAGGGGCTACGGGGAATTTTGTAGATAGCGGATTAGTGACATCTTTGGCCTTAAGCAGGATTCGGAGAAACAGTCCAGAGGAAGTCTGGGCAGTAGACGGAAAACCGTTTAAATCAGGCCTTATAATTGAAAGAACAGAAGACCTGGTGTCATCCTTGCCTGTCCCCGGGGGGTTCATAGTGAGGAGATACGTCTAAAAATTATAGAGGCACCTCAATATGAAGTTGATCTTGGATATGCCGTGGCTGAGTTATCACAACCCTTTGGTTAATTGGAGAGAAAAGACACTAAGGTTTGTAGATCCTAGTTGTAGGGCCCATATTGTGTCGGAACAAGCCCCCCATGTTGTAGCGTTAACTTACTCCCATTGTCTAGCCACTGCGGCAGAAAAGGTGGTGGTCCTGCCTCCCTGTTTCAGGATGTGTTTAGCGAAGTCATGGCAGAGCAGTTACCCCCACACAGGGAATACGACTGCCGTATAGATTTGGTAGACGGGGCAGTGGTACTCACGTGTAGGGTATATGCATTATCAGTCCCCGAAACAAAACACCTAAAGGAGTATCTAGATCACTATCTGAAGATAGGTTTTATCAGGCCTTCCCGCTCAGCTTCTGCATCTTCTTTGTTTTTCATATCGAAGGCGAATGGTGATCTACGCGCTTGCGTGGATTATCGCAAGCTCAATAAGGTTACTGTGCGAAATAGATACCCTTTACCCCTCATTACAGTATTACTGGATCAGATCCGGAATGCCAAGATATATACCAGGCTAGACGTCCGCGGGGCTTACCATCTAGTCCGCGTCAGAGCAGGGGATGAGTGGAAGACCGCCTTTAAGACCCACTTTGGCCTACATGAATATCTGGTTATGCCATTTGGGCTTTGCAATGCCCCTGCTGCTTTTCAGTTTTTTGTGAATGACGTGTTGAGGGAGTACATGGATATCTGCGTTGTGGTGTATATTGATGACATTCTGATATACTCAGAGGAGGTGGATACACACACAACTCAGGTCATCAGGGTACTCCAGAAGCTGAGAGAACATAAACTGTATTGCAAGTTAAGCAAGTGCGAGTTCGGGGTGGATTCCGTGGAATTCCTGGGGGTAATGTTACACCCAGAAGGTCTGCGTATGTCTGATCGCAAAGTCTTAGCAGTCCAAGAATGGCCTACTCCTAAGTCAGTGAAGGAGGTGCAGAGCTTCTTGGGCTTCGCGAATTACTACAGGCGGTTTATCGTGGGGTTCTCGCAGATGGCTGTTCCCTTGACTCGCTTGCTCAGAAAGGGAGTGAAGTTTTGTTGGTCGTTGGAGGCTGAACAGGCCTTTGTGTGTTTGAAACAGGTGTTCACTTCAGCTCCGGTGTTGGCCCATCCAAAGACCGAGTTGCCTTTCATCGTAGAAGCGGATGCCTCTGATGAGGCCCTCGGGGCTATTCTTTCACAGAGAGATTCTGAGACCGGACACCTGCATCCGGTGGCATACCTGTCCTGGAAACTGAATCCAGCTGAAAAGAACTATACCATCTCAGAAAAGGAACTCTTGGCGGTAAAAAGGGCCTTCCAGGAGTGGAGACAATACCTTTGGGGTGCTGAACACCCAGTGACGGTGTATTCCGATCACAGGAATCTTCAATAAATGCAAACGGCTAGGCATTTGTCTCAACACCAGATGAGATGGATGCTGTTTTTTGCCGAATTCAACTTTGTTATTACATACAGACCAGGTAGTGAGAACAGAAAGGCTGACGCACTGTCCAGACAAGATGAAGGTGTAATCGCAATAGTTCCTGTACTGGAATCCATAAAAGAACCTGCTAAGGTAGTTTGTGTACTTAGCGCAGAGATATTTTTGAGTAAGGTAAGAAACGCCAAATCCCTTGCTCTTTGGGATTCCTGGGCAGCAAAGGACAGTCATCGATCCATGAAAGAAGGGTTGCCTTTTGTTAACGCCCATCTGTTCTTGCCATCGATCGCCTTACAACAAGAGGCTTTTCGGTGGTGTCATGTGGCTCCTCTTGCAGGTCATCAGGGAGTGCTCAAAACAATACACTTGGTTCAGATATACTTCTGGTAGTTAACCTTGAGAAAAGACGTTACCTTATGGGTAGCCCTTTGTGATGTTTGTGCACGTTCAAAGACCGACAGCGGAATGAAGACAGGAAAATTGATGCCCATGCCTACGCCCAGAAGACCCTGGCAAACGATAAGTTTGTATTTTGTGACTGGGCTGCCTTCTGATTAGGGCAAGTCTGCCATTCTGGTAGTAGTGGACAGTCTGACCAAACTGGGACACTTTATTCCCTGCATCAATTTACCCACGGCCGGTCAAACGGCACAACTACTTCTCACAGAGGTAATCCGTTTACACAGAGTACCTGAGGTCATCGTCTCGGACAGGGGTCCACAGTTCATAGCCAGATTCTGGAAACATTGGTGCAATGCGTTACAGATCAAGTCATCCTTGTCCACGAGCTTTCATCCTCAGACGGATGGACAAACGGAGAGGCTAAACCAGACACTAAAGAAATACCTCCGTTATTATGCCAATGCAGCACAGGAATCATGGGTGTCCCTGTTATGGATGGCAGAACTGGCATACAACAACGCCTGGCATTGCTCTGCAGGCGTTTCCCCTTTTTATGCCACGTATGGTGTAGATGCTAACATCCTTCCTGTTCAGATTCATGAGAGTGTATCAGCTCAGCCCTCCGTGTATAGCAGGGTGAGGAAGCTACACTCGGTACAGAAGCAGCTCATCACAAACCTGAATCGGGCAAAGGCGACGTACAAACGATGGGCCGATGCTCATCGTAGGAATACTCCTGACTATCATGTGGGAGATAGAGTCTGGCTCTCAACTAGGAATATAAGATTCAAACTGCGAAGTGTGTTCCATCCTCGTTTCATTGGGCCATATGTTATCATCATTAAGAAAGTGAATCCTGTGGCTTTCAAGTTGAAACTGCCTGCTAGCATGCAAATCCACCCCGTGTTCCACTGCAGTCTTCTGAAACCTGCTCTGTCATGCGCCAGGAGGGCAACCCCTCCTGTGGTGGTCGATGGTGGGGATGAATACGAAGTGAGGTGCATTCGTGACTCTAAATGGAAACGCGGCACACTGTGGTACTTGGTTGCCTGGAAAGGATATTCGGCCGAGGACGATACATGGGAGCTGCATCATAATGTACATGCTCCGGCGGTTGTGCACCTCTTTCATTCTCGTTTCCCAGCTAAGCCCGGCCCTAGGAGGCGCTGAGGAGGAGGACCTACTGCCAGGGTTCGTGCTCCCCTTGCGCCTACCCAGTGTTGAGCTACATTTCCCATGCTCCTTCGTGGCAGGAGGATACTTAGCTACGTCAGGCGCATGGGCGGATGCGCGTAATTCTGTTGGTTCCAGTTCTCTTGCGGAGGTCCGGAGGAACGGGTCTCTCCTTCATCGTGGCTGTTTCCTGCCCCTGTGAATCAGAGGCTTCCCTTAGCCATCGCTCCTTAGCCGGGTGAGTGGCAATCTTGCAGCGCCTCATTGTCTACAACGGAACGTCGTGTGTCATTCCGACCACACGTTACCGTATTACTCCTGCTTCTGTCCTCGGGGCTCCGAGGTCAACTTCAGCGCGGCTGCGCTTTTGTTATGCAGAACGCCGTGTGTCGGCCGGCCACGCGTTCCTGTTAAGTGTTAAGAGGACTCTCCCTGATCGCGGAACATTGTGGTGCCGCTACATGTTACCGTGCTTTTTCCATTATTCATCCCTAAGAGCGGAGCACTGTGAGTCTTGGCCACGTGCTACCGTTAATGAGTACTCATTCGGCGTGTGTAGCGGAGCAAAGTGTGTTGGCTAACCACTTGCTGCCGTGACCCATTGTGTGATCATTGTTTAAACCTTTATGACACAATTAGAGGCGTTTGCCTAATTCTGCCGTTTGGCTCTAAGTACAGCTTAATTAACCGCATCCTCATTTGCTTTCTACTCCAATCTGGATATGGCTTTATAAAATCCAGGATTTCACGGACCTTCTTTGTTTTCATATGGAATCGGTGTACTTCGCTTTTGCTCATCTCAGTTTGTACTGTGAATCAGAGGTTCTTTCAAGAGGAAAGCGCTGAGACACCTTCCTTGTTTTTTCCTGCTGGGTATAATTAGACTCTGTGGTTCAGGTGTGTTTTTGTGCAAATAGGCGCTCCTCTCTTAGCGAGAATTCATGAGAGTAGAAATGATGTTGCTATGCATTGTTTAATTGTGTACCCTGTTTTGATATCATTTCAGAGCCTTTGTCCCAGCAGTCCCCTCCCCGTTCCTTACTTCCCTCGCCTAATGGTTCCAATTCCCTGTGGTCTAAGATCAGGGAGCTGGTAACGTTAGGAGGTGGACCCCCTTTAGCAACGACCGGATCCTGTGGAACGTAATCCTGACACTGATGCCCCCGGCTGCACCATTCTTCTGGATCAATATTGGGCCTCCCACACTCTTACCTCTCGGGCAGCCCCATCTATTTAGGTCCCTTTGCCCCACCTCGTCCATCTGCTGGTTTGCTGGTATATATATATATCATCTACTGGCAGTTGCCATTAGGTAGTTATAGTTAGGACCAAAGTTTCCATAGGAAATGCGTTTTTTCTTTTGCCAATAACTTTGGCACTGATTGTCAAATCTTTGTGAAATTTTCAAAAATCTTCCCCTTTTTACTTCAGCTGCTGTGTTCAAAGTTTTGGAGTGATCTGCCAAGCGGGCCTGAGAACATAGGGGTGTCCCAAAACGTGTTTTCCCCATGTTATGTCTAAGGGGATTTTTCATTTTTTGAACATGACTACAGCCCGAAAAGCTGAACGGAATTACACCAAATTGGAGCCAAGCGGACTTCATCTCCCTACTAGCAGTGAAGGTGCATTTGCAGAGTGGTGGAGAAAGGGGGTGTAGCCTCCGAAGCTCTCTCAATGAAATTTTAAAAAACTTAGAAATTCACCGAAAAAAATACGTTAAAGGGACATTATAGTTAGGTTCAGGTTTCAATCATGGAAACCCAGTCAAATTCAGCAATTATAGTTAGCTGGGCTAATTATAACTTGCGCCCCGCAAAGCACTGCTTATGACCTCACATATTATATCACTCATGACATGGTCAGTAACATCACTGATGATATCTCAAATGACATCACTGATGACATCATCCATAAAAATCACTAACACACCCACTCACACCCCACAGCACCTTTCATACACCCACACATCCTTTCACAAACCCATTCTCAGACCAGTAATTACACACCCACTCACTGATTCATAGATCTACACACACATCCACCCACTCACTCATACAGCCACTTGTACACCCACTCAAATACTAATACAACCACAGGCATATCCACCCATATAGCTATACAGCCACTCACACACTCATTCACACTCATTCAGTCACCCATAGAGACACTCACACACCTACTCAAACACCCATACAGTCAATCACACAGCCACTTACTCACCCATACAGTTACACACACACCCACTTACTCTTAACATGTACTCACTCACCTATGCAGTCACTGACACAAGGACACACTCACCCATACAGCCACTCTCACATTCAGTCACTCACCCATACAGTCACTCATATACCCCATCACTTACCTATACTGCCTTAAACATATCCAGTTACTTACCCATATACCGCTGACACATCCACTCACCCACACCCCCATATAAACACTCACTCATTCATACAGCCCCTCATACACACACTCATTAACCCATACATCCACTGACACACACTCACTCATCCTTACAGGCATTCACACCCCCCTCATCCACCCACATAGATACTCAGACACCCACACAGGTACTCAGATAACCAATCACTCAACCATTCAGCCATTCAATAACCCACTCACACACCCATACAGCCACTTAGACACCAACTGACAACCTGATACAAACATTCACATAACCAGTCACTCACCCATACATTCACTGAGACACCTAATAACTCACATATACAGTCAGCCACATTCCCACTGAATCATCCATATAGGCACTCATACACCCATTGGTTCACCGATACATCTTGGCGTTTATATATTTAACACTCACAGTCACTCAGTGATGTCATCAGCAATGTCATTTGAGATGTCATCAGTGATGTCACTGGACAATACCACATATATATATAACACCAAATCAAATATGTGCTGTCAGCACTAGTGGATTATAATAAAAACAAAAATATGGAGGACACATCGAGCCCAGCGGGCAGTTCTAAGCTGAGTATCAAGCATTAATCAGACCACATCTATCGACACAAGTACCAAAAGAAAACCTATCATCTATAATCATTGAGAGTATGTCCGTGGTGGGTGCGAAAACAACATCTGCTTCAAAACAAAGAGGAGAAAAAACTAGGAAAACATTTTTTCAAAAAAACCTACTGCCTAGCTGGGCATTTATGATCCTGGACAAGCCTGTCCCTTGCAGCCCTGCTTGATTTAGAAAAAAAGGACTTTGTTCAGATAAGCAGAATTATCTGCTTGAGTGGTGAGTACCTGGGCAGTGACTGTTGTATTTTTGGAACTTTGGGCCATATCTGCAAACCGTAAATACAGTATATGGGAACCTGGAATACTGTTATTGAGTAGAACTTGCGAGGCAGGTCCCACACTAGACATTATGCTTTGATCTGCTGAGGAGCGAATGCTCATGTGATAGCTGGGTAACTATACCGTCCCGAGGAATAGCAGTGACTGCTCAAGTGTTTTCCAGATTGCAACAGACCTGCTCAAGAAAACCAGAGTAGTGTCTGGTAGGTGTCTATGCTGATTTGTTCTAAAAGTCTTTGAATAGACACTATTGTGCTGATTATATGTTTGTTGGTATGTACAAATGCGTTTGTCATTCCTGTTTTAGTACATCATTATCTCTATCCACAACAACAATAAAAGAAGGGCACCAGTAACTATCATTAATGTAATGCAAGTACTAAGATATTAGGATGGAACCTAATAGATGCAAGTTACGACTCTTCACTCTTTTCCTTCTAGGTCTCCCTCCCTGCAGTTCCTTCCCCAACACCCTTTCCCCACCTGGCCACTCCAACAGTCTGCACAATAGCAGCCTTCAGACTTGGTGGTGACTGGAGGTGGCCCTTCTGAGCATCAAGCAAGCTCAGAGGAATCGCTAAACCTGACAGAATAGCAAGCCCACAATCTGTTTTGAACCCGGCTTGCTTGATTCTAGGTATGGCAACATTGGATAGCATTATGAGAGCGTTAGGTAGGTCCAGCAGGATCTTCCAGAGTCCAAAGCCCATACAGCAACCTTGGCAGGCAAGGGGCCTCATTTATGAGACTTTGCATCAGTTTTGCGCTTCCAAAGCGTCACTTTTTGTGACGCATCGGCGGCGTAAAACATGCCTCCTGTTGCGCACTATTTACAAAGTGACGCATCTAAGCAGATGCGTCACTTTGTAAACCCCTGCGCTACATTATACCTGCGACGGCTATAATGTATGCAGGGGGGGGCATTCCCCCGCAAAAAGCCTCGTAGAAGTGACGCAGTGAAACCTATGAGATTTCACTGCGTCACTTCTAGGACGCCGTTGCGTCAGAATCTTGTGCTTGCCCCACAGCTGGCGTAAGACTGACGCAGGCCCTTTCACATGGGGCTTGCCCCATGTGAAAGGATATTTACAACAAGGGGTGGTGAGGGACAGAGTCTCTGAATTAAGCAGAAAGCTCTCACCCAGTCAAGAGATCAGGGCTAGATCCAACACCGTTTTTTAGCTCACTGCACCATCCCAGTTTCAGAACCTGGCTGTATGCAAATTAGTCTGTTCCTGTCCCAGTGCATGATGGGAACAGGGCAAACCAAACTACAAAAGCCAATTCTTACACTGGGAAGGAAACAAGCTCCCGGGGAACGGTTTCTGGCATTACAGCCGTCTTCGGCCCGGTTTGCTTGAATCCTGATGGTGCAATGAGCAAGGGTCTCACATCTGAGAATACCCTTCCACGCTTAGGGTGGACAAAAATATTTACAACAAGGGGTGGTGAGGGACAGAGTCTCTGAATTAAAAGGATGCATTTCTGGAGTTGCGTCACTTTTGTGACACACTCCAGCAATGCGTCACTTTTGCGCCAGCAGATACATCAGAAATACTGACGTATCTGTAACTCCTTGCGACATGATGCGTCATATTATAAATATGACGCATCAGGTATGTCGCAAGGAGTGCGCACTGAGAAGTGACGCATCGCTGCTTTCACGCAGCGATGCGTCATTTCTCATAAATGCGGCCCAAGGTGTCACAGCTCCAACAAAAAATAGATGCCCGGGGAATGGCTGACAGGAACCCTTTGATAATACGTTAGGAAAGTACCCTAGTGTGGTACATACGGCTATTCAGGGAACATCCCTTGGGGGAGGATCAACGCCCACCACCATAGCGGTCACAGTACCTCCCCAAATACCTCTAGCAGCCCCAGAGAGATTTTCAGGTGATCCTAGAAAGGTGCAAATATTCCTCGCTCAGATTCAGCTCCATTTTACGTGTAGGCCAACATCTTTCCCTGATGCTCAGTACCGAGTAGCCTTTCTAATCTCCTTTCTAGCAGGAATCGCAGCCTCATGTGCGGTCGGTCCCCTTGGTTCATGGGGACAACCACATTTTATATATTTGGAAGGCCTTTGTTAGAGAATTTGAGAAGGTTTTTGATAGGAGAGCAGCTACATTCTCTGCGACAGCTTGACCGGAGGAAAAAAGATTTGTGGTATATTATATGGGGGTTCAGGAGGAAATGAAGGACATTCTTGCACCAATAGACTCACAACCTCAAGACTGTGTAGAACTAATTAACCTTACACTGCGACTGGATCATCGTTTGACTGAACGAAAAGGAGAACGTTGTCGCAGTGACCAGGCCAGGTTTAGAGCTGAGTGTCTTAGACCCATAACCAATTCCCCCTCTCATGAACGTCATAGCGAACCAATGGAGATTGGGTCGGTTTATCCAGCTCTCACCCAGGAGGAAAAGGATTCCAGACAAGGGAATGGGCTACGTCTGTATTGCGGCAAAAAAGGTCACTTTGTTAAGGAATGTCCCACGAAGCCCAAGGGAAAGGCCCTGTCCATCCTTTGAAGGCGGCAACCACGGCAGAGTCTTTGAGGGAAAACTAAAAGCGGCAAAAGATATAAAGGGGAATCTTTTGAGGGGTTTGCAAAGCCCCTCCTTAAGGGCCAGATGTAGGTGGCCGTTTCAGGCCATTTACCGACCGGTAATGGACGATTTTGGCCGTTACCGATCGGTAAATGGGTGACAGGTATGTACGGGGCATTTGTTTACCGAATCGGTAAAATAAAAATTCGGTAAATTTACCGAATCTGAGGCACCCAGATGTAGGTGGGACTCTTCTGAGTCCCAGAGGCCCTACCGAATCGGTATTTTACCATCAAAACCAATTTGATGGTAAAATACCGATTCCAGTGTGTGTGCATGCACACCTATGCCATGTGACAGGCAGACCTGCCCTTAGGGCATGTATGCCTGCCACATGGCACCCGAGCCTGTTTTGGGGGTACCAGAGGGTGTCAAAGTGACACCCCCTGCACCCTTGTGAAAATCGGTATTTACCGATTCGGTAAATACCGAATCGGTAATGCCCATTTATTCCTATGGGCTTCAAAGCCCATAGGAATGAATGGGCATTACCGATTCGGTGTTTACCGAATCGGTAAATACCGGATTTTTCCTATTCGGTATTCCAGCACATCTGGAATACCTACATATCCACCCCTCAGTTTTACCGATTCTCAATTACCGAATCGGTAAAATTCGGTAATTTTCGGTAAATCTATTTTACATACATCTGGCCCTAAGAACTGTAATTAGTGAACATGTAGCTCATCTCACCTTACCAATGACCTTCATCTATTGTAAATGTAAATGTTCAGGAATTTATATAGCGCAAATCACCAACTGGTCTCTAAGCGCTTGCTTAGGGAACCCGTCCTGGTATTCCCCTGTGAGATAACCCCGGCAGGGTATCCGCAAGGCCAGGCCAGGCATCCCGCCGCAAGGGGCCGTTGTGGAGATTAAGCAAGCTATTGCCCAGAGTCACAGAGTGTGAACCCGTGAATCGAGTAGGCACCGGAGCGAGAATTGTTGAGTCCATGGACATTTTAGTACTCAAGATCCCGCCGAGCCGGGAATTTAACCCTGGTCCCGGGCTGACCTCTGCTTCCAGGTCTGCCTCCTCTAACCAGTGAGCCACACTTCTCCACCAAAGAAAAGAAAGTCCATCATGGTCCTAATGGATTTGGGAGCCACCAGTAATTTTGTAGACTTTGAAGTGGCTGATACTTTAGAGCTACCATGGGTACAGAAAAAAAAAGAAGGCAGAACTTGTGCAAACAGTTGACGGGCGCCTTTTGAACTCTGGCCCCGTTACAAAACAAGCAGCTGCCATGGCTCAAGTAACTAACATGACGGACACTGAAACCGTCTCTTTCAATCTTAACATGGGTTCATCTTGGGGATGCCCTGGTGGCGTCTTCACAGCCCAAGGCGAGGCTGGATTGCAGGAGCCATTGTTGAATTGTCTTCGTTTTGTAAAGTTTAAGCAGAAGGATGCAGTCATTCAGTATTCACAGACGCCAAAGAATTGTGGGTCCTATTTACACGGCCCTTGCACCACTTTTGCGTAATTTTTAACACGGCAGAAGTGACATACGGGTGGTGCCAGGTGGCTTGTAAATCAACCCCTGTATATATTTATAGAACAGTGCATCCTTCAAAGCTCTCAAGTTTCCAAGGTCCATGCGTGAATAGCTTACGGGCCTTGTGGCTTCCTTTGCATTCTGGGACTAGTAGTCTCGCTTTTATAATGAGGCAGGACTACACGTCCCAGAATACAAAGCAAGAACCTGGACTGGATGAGCTGCTCACCCTTCAACTTGGAAACTAGAGCAGTGTTATTACTTGCCAATATTACAAGAACTTCGCAAAAGTGACAAACACCAGGGCAAAGCTGTTTTTTCAACATTTGCTGCTTGTTTAGAAATGGAATGGAGCAAACTGTACTTGCATGATGGCAACTTGATAAAACTACGTTCACAATATTTTTACTGTATTTTTGTCTTAGAGGGGAAAATAATTTTATTCTGTAACAAAAACAATGGCAAAACAGTTTGCCTTTTTCTCACTTCGTTAGTGGCTGAATTCTGTAAAAAAAATTCCCGATGATGCATGTAAAATGATTTAGAAGCTCAAAAGTGTGCAGATATGTTTAGCAGTGCCACCGAAACACATTTTTCTAATTTTTACAATACTGCAAAAAGCTTTCTCTAATAGGGAATGACATAATTTGTTTTGCTCAGTTCCTTATTTATAATTAGAAAAATAGCACAAACAAGTTTTGCACTATTTGTATCAGTGGAAAGCATTTGTAATATAGCCAGTGGTGGCCACCACTAACAAAGAGTGGTGGGGTGGGTTGCTATGGTGGGAGTAGCGCGAAGGGGGGTTCGCACAGGGGGGCATGTGTGAATAATACTTTTTTTAAAACCTACCTTTAGCCCCCTGAAGTGTCACGTCGCGCTCGCCGCCTCTCCTCTTCCTGAGACAGACTCCCATTGAATCCCCGTGCTGCAGAGCAGAGTGGGGATTGGCCTGAACAGGCAGGAAAGGCGCTCTGCTGAGGCCATAGAGTCGGTGGGGCTTCTCCAGCCCGGGTGCTGAATGCAGCCAGGCTGGAGACACCTAAGTGCGCATGCGTGTTTAGGTCGGCCTGAGACGGCCGGACAAACGCATATACGTACTTAGGGAGTGCACAAGCACTCCTCCTCCACCCTCCCATGCCCCGCCGCTCAATGCACAAGCTGGCTCAGAGCCGGCAAACACAAAATAAAGCAATGCTAGAACACCTCCCAACCCCCTGGCACTCTCTGCTGCCCCCTCATTTCTCCTCCTAAGTTCGTTAATTGCTCTCCTCACATCTTCCCTGCCATTTCCTTTTTAGGTCGGGCCTGCAACAACGCATGCGCTGCATGCATTCTCACTTGCGAAACGCTACTATTTACAATAAAGGGCTTGAGCCCACCCATTGCTTGTCATTTGTTGACTTCAGTGTCACTCTTCTTTGTCTTTGCAGCCCCCTAATTGGCAAGGGCAGGCCAATTGTATTTCCACTCCTTTCTGTGGAGCACAGACCAAGCACACACTGATTAAACTTAATTAGGGCACGGCTGCTGCTTGCGCTGTGATTCAGTTGTTATTTCTTCTTTCTCCCTCCCAGTTCCCTTGTCCATCTAGTGCTACTCTCCTCCTCCCTCCCCCGTGTTGTTCCCTCTCCTGGTTTTTATTTTTACATATTGCACAGGGCTAAAAACAAAAGTGACATGACGTGATCAACGGTGGCCACAGCATAGAGCTTTTTTTCCTTCACTTAAAGCTATGTTACATAGCAGTTTGCATTGACAAAGAATTAGATCTCGAATAGTGGAGAAGTGTGGCTCACTGGTTAGAGGAGGCATACCCTAAAGCAGAGGTCAGACCCGGGACCAGGGTTCAATTCCCGACACGGCAGGGTCTTGAGCCCAATTGTCCACGGACTCGATAATTCTCGCTTCGGTGCCCACTCTAATCACGGGTTCACACTCTGCAACTCTGGGCATCAGCTTGCCTAATCTCCACAACGGCCCCCCTGCGGCGGGATGCCTGGCTTTCACCTTGGGGATGCCCAGTACAGGTTATCTCAGAGGGAAAAGCCAGGACGGGTTCCCAAGGCAAGCGCCGAGATTCCCTAGGGTAAGTCGAGCGCTATATAAGAACATACATAGGCGCAACCTATTAGCTTTGCCAATGTTTGTTTTCATGGTTTCAGTACCCGTGTGGGTCCATGTTCTGCAGTGCCAGATTAAACCCTTTGTAGGCCCCTAGACAGTCAAAATTTCGGGGGGCCCCTCGCAAATTATCTCCCAATTTTACCAACCAACAACTATAATAAACCAATTTTATAACACAAAACTAACATTAACAATTATTAATTTTATTAAACGAAAGTTAAATGGAAACAATTTAAGAAAGCTTGATTGTAATTTTCTTTCAAGATCAAATTATTATTTTGATCCATAGTCGCGGGGCCGCGAAAAGGAGTGGGGCCCTTAGGCCGATGCTTTCTTTGCCTATTTGGTAATCTGGAACTGACATTCTTCCTATTTCATACATTTGTATTTTACTTTTACTGCCACAGTGGGGAATGCAACCTTGGAACACATTGAAACATGCTTTACATTTGCTGTTTAAAGTGTGCACAGATCAGGGCTAAAAATACTGTCTTCAGGGGATTTTGCTTATTTTTGTACTGGCTGGGACATCAAAATACCATTGGTGCCAGTATGAATCAGATCAGCTGCCAATCCCAATCACAAGACTGAAAGTTTGTTGCAGGATCAGCAAATTATTTACTTCCTCCACCCTCCAACCCTTATTGATCCTAAGTATTTGAAACCCTACTCGCCAACCATCAATGAAATGCTGAGTTACTCCAAGTTTCTGGGAATACATCCTGAATTCAGACCACTCAATCCTCATTCTCACCGCTCACCCTTCACTTTCACACTCATGCTGCACTCACTGCGATCAAACTGCACACTGCTCACCATGCACTCATGCCGTTACTCTGCACTCAGACAGTTCATCTTCCTCTTACCTTGCACTCACATGAGCACACTGCTCACCCGGGGCTCACAGCGATCACATTGCACTCATGCCACTTGCCATGAGCTCATGCCGTTTTCCCTCTACTTACCCTGTGATCACATGAGCACCCCGTTCATCCTGCACTCACAGCGATCACACTGCACTCACACCACTCACCATGAACTCATGCTGTTTGCCCTGCACTCACCCTACAGTCACATGAGCACACTGCTGACCCTGTGACACTACACTCACCTGTCACTCTCAGTGCTCCTCCTGTGATATTCCTCAAACAGGCACATCACTCACCATGCATTCATTCCTTCCACGCTGCACTTTCACCTGCACTCATACTCATATGGTGACATCACTCACTCACCCTGCAGTCACTCCTCTCACCCTACTCTCACACTGGCACATCTCTCACCTTGCCCTCACTTAGGCACTTCCATCACACATAGCTCACCCTTCACTCACCTAGACACACCACTCACCCTGTACTCACTCACACCATGAAAACAAGCACATCACTCACCCTTGAGTCACAGCACTCACTCTGCACTCTCTCCTCTCGCTGTTTACTCACACAGACGCTCAGCCTGCACTCACACACAGGCACACCACTGACTGTGCATTTACACCACTCACACCACCCTGCACTCACCCCTCTCACTCTGCATGTACTCTTCTCACCGGACACTCACATGGGCCCTCCTCTCACATTGCGTCCATGCAGCTCACCCAACAATCACATCAGTGCACTTTTCACCCTATTTTTCACTTACACTATGCAACATCACCCAGCACCGAAATGATCACACCACTTACACTGCACATATACAAATTACACAACTCTCATGAATATACACATACTTTTACAAAGGCTTCCACAGAATATCTGCTCTTTCCTTAGTAATAGATGCCTACTTGATCCCATCTGCACCAGGGGGCCTGTGCAAGAGGGGAGACTAGGGCTGAGGCTTTGGGGTATGGTGCTGGATTGAGGATCATGTGACACCTTCAGCTATTTCAGACTTTTCATTCACAAAAATTCTTTATTCTGGGACATGTTGTGTTTTTTACATTGTAAGTTAGGTCTTAAAAATGCCAAAAAAGTGTTACTGGATAAAAACCATGGTTGCCGAAAGATCAGTTGGAGGCTGTAATATTACGTGTTATAAAGTGGATTTGTTAATTTCCAATACTGTAATTGCTTGATCCACATGTGAAACAAATATAAGCTCCGTACAGCTATTTTAAGGAAGTGCATTTTCATTCAAATCATACTTGTAAAAAACATTGACAAGGCAATATATGATTATTTTTTAATAGTGTATGGAGAGTATGTTATTATTAAGCTTCACTAAAAGGCAAGACAGGTATAGCAGGTGCAACAGGGCAAGCCTTTCTAACACAATAAAAGGAAATTGATTAATGAAAGTGTGAGTAGCAGTGTGTCTGTGTGTGAGTATGACAGAGTACAAATGTACGAAAGAGTGCAAAAGACATAGTGAGACTGAGTGAGAGAATGTGTCATGTGTGTGCGTGAGTATGCGTTTGTGTGTGAGTGTATGTGTTTGCAATGCATGCAAGCGTGTTGCTGGTCTGGCATACTGGAGGTTATTCTTGCCTTATGGACAAGGGCACTAATAGCATATGGATGGGAGGGGTTACTATGGCTAACTGCAGGTCCTGACATGCTTCTTTCAATCATTGGCTGTGGGTTTTTTAACTGTCTATCTGAGAAATCCACTAGCCCAGCCATACCCAGCGTCAGGGACACAGAACACGTGCCACCACATATGGTTGAACGCCCGACATGCTGCACATAATTCTTAGCATATGGGTGGAACTGATATTTGAGGACAGTCTTGTCATAAGAGATCTTATGACTCATTTTATATGGGGTGTTGATGGCAAAATACTGACCCTTGTATATGAAGTGAGTTATTAGAGGTACCAATGACTATGCCTGAAGTATCCAAGGCATGTTTTGTTGTGTGTTATAGGCACTATGCACAAACGCTTCATTTTTTACATGATCACTGTAGGAGAGTAGGGTCTACATCCTATGGTCACCCTCACTTTTTGCTGTGATTCTCTGGTTTTTCGACTTTAATGTGACTGTGGGCCTGCTAATCAGACCCACAGCCCAGCTGTTCTCTCTCTAAATTGATACCATGTACTTTAGGTACATACCAGATTGGGTATTGGGTCACCTATGTGAGCCCCTGCACAGTGTACCATAGGTACCCAGGGCATAGGTGCATCCAAGGCCTACCAGGGGCTGCAGCATGTATTATGCCACCCCTGGCTGGCCCTCCAAACTGACACCACAGGCTGATCACTCAGCTGGGTAAGGTGGTGTAATCACCCCTTACTTAGATATAGTATACCTATATCTACCTTTACATATAGACACATATACACCTATAAGTCACTCCTATGGTAGGCCTCGACAATCCTGGAGGCATAGTGCTTGGTTTTATGTGAGAGGGTGCCCTGGCATGAGCTGAGCCCCTATGCAGCTTTCGGAACCATCTCCTTATTGCTGTTAATGCTAACTTTGGTTTGGCTTTATCAAAACATATTGTGTAAGGTGTCAAACACTTTGGAATACTACCCTTCCCCCGTCAATTCTGGCGGCGGGGGTAGCATTGCACCCTTCTAGAGAGAAAAGACATGTATGTTCCTGCTTTACCCGGTTAAAGTTAAACAGAGCCCCAGCATCACAAAATGGATGCTGCTGCCACATACACAAGTCTGACCTCCTGCTGCTGGACGAACCTCCGGCAGGGGAGGCCTGGATAATAGGTTTCCTGTCCAGGGAGGTGCCGGCACCTCCCCAGACAGGCAGATGTGTATTGGGACAGGGAGGGCTGCACCAGCAGATGCTTTTTGAGACACTGCCTGGGGCACACAAGGTACTCCATGCATAGCCCGGTTCAAACCAGTTGCTAGGGCACTCTAGCCCGCTCTGGCGTGAAACTGGACAAAGGGAAAGGGGTGTAACCAACCCCTTCCCAGGTCCACCCATAGGAGGCACCTAGCAGGTAATCCAGCCCTAAAATCAGTATAAAGATAGGAGCTGTGTCCCCAGGACTTTAGATTATCCTGGAAAGAAACTTTGATACAGAACTCTTGTACCTTCGACATTCTATTCTGACTAGAAGACGGAAGACATCTCCCTTGTGGTCAAGGAGTGACCACCCTGTGCAAACAGGCACCACCAGTAACTTGCCTGCCGGTCTGCTTTGTCGACACTCCCGCCGGAACCCGAAGACTCAGCGACACAGGAACTAGACTCTCAGACTTCTCCAACTCCGACCCACATCCACAGCAAAGCTGAGACCCGTGGCGGACATGAGAGACGTGGGACCGGACACCCTGGACATCCTGCATTTTGCTAACTGCTCGACGACCGAGGTACCCTCACAGTTGTCCATTGGGGTATGAGAAGCCCCAGACCCGAGCGCCATTTGCACCGAAGCTCAGCCCTCCACATTCCATGAGTGCCAAGTGGGGCCTGCTCTTGCATTTCAGCTCAATGTGTCTTCCCGGTTCCTTGCCCGTTAGCTAGTGAGCCCACAGAAGATTTTCTTTTTGAGCTAAACTCCTTTGCTGGTTGCTCCTGACATCTTGCATTGGTTGCGTTTACCAAGGCTTGTTGGGTCCAATCCAGATACCGACTCCGCAGTCAACTAGATCCATCATGGGACAGCTCGTATGCAGCTCCGGGTTATCATCAATGTCTCCTGAACATCGTAGCTGAAGAGTCAAACTCACCTTCTTCACCTTAAAGCACGCAACATCACCTGGTTTCTTCCTGGTTCCTTCCTGGTCACTGGCTAGTTACCCAGACTCTGTCCCCTCTGCTTTCAGGTTCTTAACATCGTCGATCCAACCTTGGATCTACCCGGACACTTTCCCCCTGGTCGCCTGCAGCACTTCTTTGCAGCTCTCCATGGAAAACCACGACGAAACTCAACACCAAAAGGCACCTATGCACCCGAAAGGCTCTGATATATAGAATTCTTTGCCAGTTATTGCATGGTCAGAGGAACGGATTCTACATTTCTGGTGGTGCCTATCCACAGGGATATTTAGCCATGTTGATACAGATATACTATTTTTCTTAATTAGTCCTAGATCTCCCTAAATGTTTCTGTTCCTAGTGAGGGGAAAACTGGTTTCTCAAAGTTTAACTTGAAAACATGAATTCGCTGACATGTATGCCATAGTGATTGCCTATTTATTCAAAAAATGCAAATCTGCCTTTGTGCCGTAACATGTTCTACTATATTTTATTAATCATTTGCGATTCCGTGTGTGTACCTGCTTAAAGCCCACTAAGCCCCTAGCATTGTGGCACCATTAACACATTTTAAGTTTGTTTCCATTTTGTTATCCTGTGTTGTATGTGCACTGGACATTGTAGCTAAGCCTTTCTTGCAAGCGTAGCCTGGTTCTAAAGTTGGCACATGGAAGTGAGGAGTTTAGAAAGTGGTGAACTCAGCTCTGCTGGTGACACATGTATGTCCTTCCCAAGACATTCTCACATTCTTCCCACGAAAAGACCTTGGCACCTACTCGTTAGCACCAATTGTAGGTTTCTGAATTATCATGGGTTCCTACTTCCATTCACTTGTGGTGAGAAAACGTTTGTAAATGTACCACCAAAATGTATAGATTTTAGCATTATCTGCACCAACTTAGCGGAGGGGAAGGTCTGGGATGTTTACTGGGCAATTGCCTTGCTTACTGTTTAGTACTTGTTGGCTATGTTTGAATTAATCGCATGTTAGGGTTCCACACACTGTCCTGAGTATCTGTTTTCACGTGGAAGCTGCCTGCTACTCAGACTGTGCCATTTTTGAACTTCCTTCACATTGTTCCTATTCCTATTGAAGGCTGTTGTTGTGTGTATTTGTCAAGCGTTCTATCACCGGCGAGGGTGTCCTGGTGCCGAGCAGGTGTGTGTGCCGAGCCCTGCCTATGGTGGGCTGGTTAATTGAGAAGCCAGATCTTCAGCGGAATTCAAGAAGAGAGGAGTAGGCTCTGGTGTGAAATGAGAGCCTAGTCCAAACTTCAGGAGCGATGTAAGAGAATGCTCGTCCTCCTGATCTGGTTTTGTTTTTGCATGAGATGTGTGCGAGAGGAGTCCTGCAGAGCGGAGGTATCTGGGTGGTTGATGGAAGGAGATACGACTGTACAGATAGGTGCGGCCTAAGTTGTGTAATGCCTTGAATGTGTGTGAGGAGTTTGAAATGAGTATGTCTATGTATCGGAAGCCAGTGGAGCTCCCTTAAGTGTGGTGTGACGTGAGTTCTGTGTGGGAGGATGAGGGTGAGCCTGGCTGCAGAGCTCTGGATGGTTTGTAGTCTTCTAGTGAGTTACTTGGTGTAGAGGGTGTTCCCGTAGTCCAACTTGCTGGTGACTTAAGCGTGAGTGACAGTTCTTTATAGTGTTGCTTGGGAACCATTTGAAGATCTTCCTAAGCATCCATGTCTGGAAGTAGGATGCAGTGATGCCGTTGATTGTGTGATCATGTCCAGTTTGTTGTCAATAATTATTATGAGGTTCCTGTCTGGGTGCGGAGAGTGGGCCTGAGTTTGGCCAACTACCATCTGGAGTCCCATGGTGAGGTGTTCTTGCTGAAGATCAGTACTTCTGTCTTGGTGCTGAGCTTGAGACAGTTGGCTTTCATCTAGTTAGTGGCTTCTCTCACGCAGGCAGTGAATTGTTTCTGTATTAGGGTCTTGTCCTAGAGAGAGAGTGCTAGTTGTGTGTAGTCGGAGTAGAAGAAGACGTTGATGTGTGTGTGGATGATCATGTATGCATTGAAGAGGGTGTAGACTTTAGGCCCTCTGCAGCTGAGTTTGCGAGCTGACCTTTTGACCTCTATGTATTAAGAAGGAACAGATCCAGTGGCTAGCGGGTCCTTGGATGCAAACCTCATGCAGGCACCCGATAAGGAGGGGGTGTAAAGTACTGCAGAGAGGTCCAGGAGAATGATGGCTGCTGCATCTCCTCTGTCAAGGATCATGTGGACGTTGTCAGTGGCAGTGAGGTCCAAAACAATAAAGGCTGCTATGTCTCCTCTGTCAAGGATCATGAGGATGTTGTCCCGGCGGCAGTGAGTGCTGTTTCTGTTCTGGCGTTAAACCTGTTGCGCATACCAGTGAGGTGGTGTTTTTATTTTTACAGGGAAATAGCAGACTTTCTTGTGGAGTATACAAAACCCATTTTGGTGACCTCTTTGGGTATCTTCTTTCCAGAGATCCTGAAATGGGGTGCAAGGCCTCCACCCAGCACCGCTCGAACACCAGATTCCCACTGTCTTGCAGAAACATGAAGCCCACTACCCAGGCATACTTACACGTATTATGACCCAACCCTTAGCATGTATGGCCTAGCTGACCACAAGACCTCTGGAATAAAAGACTACAAGACCAGTAGCTTGCATGACAATAAGACCTCTGAAGTACATTAGAACATGAACTCTGAGTCCTGGCATATATGACAACAAAACCTCTGTCCTACATGATAACAAGGCATGTGGCATACAAGACAGCAATACCTTTGCATTATTGACAACAAGGCTTCTGGTCTATCTGACAACAAGGTTTCTGACTTGCATGACAACAAGTTCTCCAGTATTAGGGGTGTCTTTCACAGATTCACATGCTTGAATATTCCCCGTCATCGAAGTGGGAGTCCCACGGTACATAAAGATAGCAATAATGCTAATATATATATATATGTAATAACATAATGCATAATAAAAATAGAGATAATACACACTGAAAAACCTCAACAATGGTTCCTCCATAGGAATGCATTATAAAGAGAAAAACTCATTTGTAACATATCAGTGTTATTATGTTAGTCCAAACTGCAGCCAATCAGGCTCAAGCACCCTCTAGAACCAATAATACCTCTGGAAAACATGGCAATCCATCTGGCATAGATGACAGGACCCCAGGCATACATGACAAGAAGACCTCTGGCATATGACGGTAAGCCCACTCGCATACAAGACAACAAGACCCTCAGCACACATAACTAAAGATCCCTGACATGCATAACAACAAGACCCCTGTCATATAATGCAACAAGGCATCTGCCATTCATGACAACAAGATCCCTTGTATTTAGGATAACATGACCTCTTGCATACATGACACCTCTGCAATATGGCTAACATGACAACAAGACCACTGGGATTCGGAATAACAATACCACTGACATACATGGCAACAAGAGGTTTGGTATATATGGCTATCAGGCTCACAGAATACATGAGAACAAGTCCCCTGGCATGCATGACAACAAGACCTTTGCCTCTGGCATGCATGACAAGACACCTGGCATACAGATCAAGAATACCTCTGTCGAGGATGACAAGATCCCTGGTATAAATTACAACAAGATCTCTGGGATGCATGTTAAAATACCTCTGCATTAATAACAGCAGAACCCCTGCCAAGGAGGACAACAAGACCTCTACCATGCATGGCAACAAAGCAGACATCTAGCAAACATGACAACAAAACTCATGGCATGCAGGATAACAATATCTCTGGCATGCATGACAAGATGCCTGGCACACATATCAACAATGCATGGATGCATGTTAAACCACCTGTGCATTCATAACAACAAAACCCCTGTCAGGCATGACAGCAAGACCTCTGCCACACATGGCAATAATAGTAAACACAACAAGATGATGGACGGAATGCCAGTCAAGAGATCTGTGATTAATCCATCATTCTTCAGCTCACTATGTCACCCCAGTTTGGACCCAGCTATATGCAAATCATTCTAGACCCTGTTCCTCATGGGAACAGTCCAGCCCGAACCGCCAGGCCAGGTCCTTCCTGGACCAGAAACAAGCATCCTGGGACTGGTTTCGGGCATCAACCCTCATCAGCAAGGCCAGCTTGACCAAGTGGCACGGCGAACCCTGAGTGGCCAAGGGT
Source organism: Lissotriton vulgaris (assembly GCF_964263255.1). NCBI lineage: Eukaryota > Metazoa > Chordata > Amphibia > Caudata > Salamandridae > Lissotriton > Lissotriton vulgaris. The sequence goes on along the minus strand of NC_141687.1, from coordinate 46,838,599 downwards.
ATGCCCAGACGTGGATCCCTTGCTCGCTGTGAGGAGCAGGGTCAAGACTGATTTGCAGATGGCTTCAGATGGCTTCAACCCAGATCTCTTGACTGGGGGTGAGTGGTTGAAAATTCTCAGCACTCCATCCATCATCTTGTTGGGTTTGCTATGTTCGCCCTAAGTGGCCAAGGGTAAGCCCAGATGAGGGTACCTTGCTCATTGTGCCACTGGAATCAAGCTAGTCTGGCTAATGGGAGGTGAAACCCCGAAAGTTGTCCCAGGATGCTTGTTTTTGGTCCAGGGAGGACCTGGCCTGGCAGTTCGGTCTGGCCTGTTCCCATGAGAAGCACGGTCAAGACTGATTTGCATATGGCTGTGTCCAAACTGGAGTGGTGAAGTGAGCAAAAGAACAATGGATTAAACCCACATCTCTTGACTGGGGGTGGGTGGTTGAAAAGTTTCAGCAATCCATCATCTTGCTGCAATGGCTATACATGACACCAAGGCATGCATGGCAACAATCCCCATGGCATGCTGGATAGCAAGATCTCTGTAATACATGACAACAATACCTCTACCTCTGACATGCTTGGCAAGATGCCTGGCATACAAAACAAGAAGACCTCTGGCTTGCATGACAAAACGCCTGGCATACATAACAACAAGGCATGAATGCATGTTAAACACACCTCTGCATTCATAACAACACAACCCTTGCCAGGCATGACAACAAGACGTTACATAACAAGATATGTAGCATATGTACCAGCAAGACCTTTGGTATAGCCAACAACAAGACCCTTGCACCCATGCCAGGCCCTAAGAAGAACGGACAGCAAGACATCTGGCATGCATGGCAGCAAGGTTAAAGATATGCTGAATAATAAGACCCCTTAATATTACATCCGCGACAACAAGACCTCTGGCACCGATGACTACAAGGCTTTGCCATACAAGATGAAGGTACCCCTGCTACATGTGACAGTGACACTCATCCCTGGCATGAATCGTGCCACTACTTACCCACATAAATAAGTCTTTGTGTTTTTCTGATGATTTTATTTTAAGTTAACATATTTTGATGGCTATGTTTGACAGTCAAATATTCAGCTTGGAATATTCCCAGTGTTGTTTTTGTTAAAAATCAAACATGCAGGCAAAGTAAAGTATGCAAAATATGCAAACATGGTTTGGAAGCCTCAGGCACCACTGCAGTGATTTTGTTTTTCAGTGACATGTAAGTCTGTCTATCTAGATTCTGTTCTGTTTTAGTTGTTTTTTTTGCACACAAAAAAAGTGCATTACAAGCAGGCGGTTTTGATGGAACAGTGTAAAGGAAGGCTTGAGAGATTACCCCAACCTCCCACTAAGAGGTAGTTCAATTCGTGAGCAGGCTTGCGGGGTGTTGTGTGCTCACGCACAGTCACACACTTGATATAGTGTTACACCATCACCTTGATGTGACTTAATTCATTTGTGATGCCATACGAAAACAGGCTTAGTGAGAAAAATTTAATAAAGCAAGTTCTAGTTCTAAATTCTAGTTCTAGAGAGGCAGAACTAAGCAACTACCCTGGGTGCCCCCAGCTTGGGTGGGGGGCCACTAGATAGTCTCTAACAACTTCAAATGTGACCCAAAGGCATACAATTGTGCACCAAGATGTCTCTTCCTTTAATATGCATGAACCAATTGATATGGACCAGTTATGTTTCTCATACATGAAATTGAAGCAAAGTTTATTATGCAGTGTGTTCATTCCTTCTTTCACCCTGCTGACTGCTTCCATCATCAGTCTCTTTGTCTCTCTACTGCTGCTCTGGTCATTGCCTTGAAGAGAGACGCTTTGCGGGACAGCGGGTAACGGGCTATGGTCGTCCAGCCTTGTCTTGTCTCTCTTTTGCGAGATAGGATTCCTTGAGTGTGGCCCCAACCAGACTACCTAGTCAGTGACTAGACTGCAGTTTAGGGAAATGTCTGCAACTGGAGTGGCATCAGGGGCAGCGGACGGGCCCTGCAGTGAGGAACCAGCCTCTCGGGCTTCAGCTCGCTTAGCTAGACCTCCTGTCTCCCAGGATGCAAAGTTCACATTGTAAAGTGCATAAAACATAAGGCACTGTCCCCGTGTTCCACTTTAAATGCCTGTAAAACAGAAACAAAGAAAAGGAATACAATAGAGGATTTGGAAATTATTCTGTTGACACAAAATAAAAATTGACTGTTCTAAAATGTTGGAAAACAAATATCATAAAATACATTTCAGTAATTAAAGGAAACATATATGCAAATGTCTTAGCAGAGCAGCAGAGGAAAGGGAAAGGAATGCATACCCTACAATAGGTTCGCTTTTGTTCTTTTCTCCAGAAACATAACCAGCAAATAAGTGTAAAGGTGTGCATGTATGGATCTCCCAACTAGTCCCAATATATGCTCTGGGACTGAATATAGATACGAATTTAAAATTTCTTCATACAGTTTTATACTTCAGTATCAAACAACAGATTTGAATGATTATTGAACACCTACTATTGTTTTTATTCTTTATAGAATTCATATGAGGATAATCGTAAATATTTAGGGCCAGTGTTACCTTTAACGTTGAATGAGTGCCAGTGACTCAGATTATACGGGTGAAAAATGATAACGTTCGTCATGACTGCAGATTTTTTCCAGACATTACCTATCTAGTCAGACTGGCCTCAGATCACAAGGTTAGGGATACCATACCTGGTATGCTATATGGATATATTAAAGCACTTCACACCCTGTTATGAGCATTTAGTTCTGTTTAAATGTCCAACATAATAGAACGCACTGAGTTGAATCTATGACGTTACATCGCGGTGTTTACACCGCAATACCTACAACGCAGGCATTACTGTGCAAATTCAGAACATGTCATTCAGAAAAATCAGTAAACTGCCACCAACACTAATGCCAATAACCCATATCATGGACAGTAGTCCCATGTCATTAAAAGAAGGCATGCTTGGTGTGTCCCATTTCTGGTCCGTAGCATTGTCTGGGACAGACCTAGGCCTCAGTACACATACCTGGATAGTGTGATAACAGGCCTGGTAAAAATCAAAATACCAGATTCACATGAAGTTGGGTCACTCAGGGCAGGGGTACATGCCTGTAGACCATGCGGGGAACATTCCCATCCCCACAAAGTCATACTGAAATGTTGAAACACTGCCACCAGTTTTTATGTATTAGTCATAGAACAAGTTCAAGAGATTTCTAAGGGGAAAACAATGGTGAAATAATATGTAAAAGATATATTGATTCCGACTGTAGCGCAAAAAGAGTGCAGGGTCTATACTGCTAGTAAATGCTGCTCGCATAGCAAATTAACATTGGGAATTCGGATTGCTAAACTCCAGCACTGTAATAGATCCAGCTCAAGTATTCACGGATAATAACAAGCAGCATGCTGTTATAAGGAACTCTGTAACGTCACCTATCTTTAGGAACTTGCAAGAAGTACCTTTATCACCCAACTGAATGGTTCACATGTTATCAACCAGAGAAGGATAAATGTGTGACTGATTCAGGAGGAACCATCAAGAAGTATGTCTGTCATTCACTTCTGGTGCTTTTTTAGCAGCTCTTTAGTTTGTATAGAAGTAGGAAAGGATATTTGTACAGATCCCCAGAGTAGGGTTATTCACATTAACTTCCATATGCATCTTCTGGTACATAATTAGTCCCTTCTTTTTTGCGTGGCTCTGGGCTTACATGCTTTAAGGTTTTGTATGCGCTACCATTGCACGCAACATGAAAGGGTCACTCAACTTGGTGGAACTAACTAAAGTTTGCACTTTGGGTTGAGCCGTTGTAGGAAGGAATGTGTGCTACAGTTGGCTCCTAAAACTAAAACTCACCCCTTAAATGGAGGGTTTGGGGCTGACTGGCCAGTGACCACATGGAGGGTGGGCAACTCAAAGGGGATTTGGAATAATCAGGTAGATGTGTAAATGTAAATGTGGCGTATTTGTATAGCGCGAACAGTGACCCGGAGGCATCCCGGCGCTTGTACTCCTACCACAAGGGAACCCCTCCTGGCTTTTCCTTGTGGGGTGTCCACTCCTGGGCATCCCATGGTGAAACCAGGCATCCCTTGTGTATCAGGGGGCCTTTGTGGAGACTAAGCAAGCTATTGCCCAGAGTTGCAGCGTGGGACCCATGCTTAGAATCGGCACTGAGGCGAGAATATCCGGTCAGAGGAATTTAAGCCCGAATATCCGGTCAGAGGAATTTAAGCCCGAAACCCGCCGAGGCAGGAATCAAACCCTGGTCCCTGGCCAGCGTTCTGCATCAAGGTCTGCCGCTCTAAGCATTGAGCCACACTTCTCCACGTAGATGCTTGCCTTCTGCTGGTCCCACCTACTGGAAGCCTCATGTGAATACAGGTGTCCACCTCCCAGGTTTGATCGGCAGCTTCAGTTTTTAGGGGATCTGTTCTGGTAAGAGAAAACAGAGCCTGGCCATAGAAAGCTATGTTGTGTTTTTTAGGGAAAACACCTCTCCTATTGGGATCTTTGGAACGTTATGCTCTGGAGAAAGCCCAATGCATTGTACGCTTCTAGCTAGAGAGGAAAGGGTCCAAACCTAGGTTAGAGTGGGGATGGATCAGGGGGTTTACGCAGGAGAGCAGCATGCAGGAGTCGGGGAGAGAAGAGCCTTCAGTACACAAAGAGGTCATCAGTGCCTAAATAGCCTCCTGTGGGGCTCAAAAGGATAGAGCAAGGGGTCAGTTTGGGTTTCCCACACAGGCTAGGAAAGGGAGGAGAGCACTGCTGGTGCTGGGGCAAACGCGCACATGAGCCTACCTGGGCTGAAGAGAAGCGGAAGAAAGGAGGGTGCAAGCGGTGAGGAGGCGCTGACATCGCAGGGTTAAGAGTTTAGGGCATCGATACCTGCAGGGGATAGGACCAGGGCTTGAAGGATGTCCGACAGGGACACGATTCCCTTAGGGAAGTAGTCGTCATCAACCAGCACCAAGCGGTGAACCTGCCAGAAAGAGAGAAATACAAGTGAGAAAGAACAAGAAACTAAAAAAATGACCAGGCAGTTGATGAATGAATGATGAGGAGCAGAGAAGATGACACCGACAAATATCTAACTTCAGAGACTGAGCAAGGAGAAAAAACCAGCATCAAGGCTTTGATCTGGCAAACCATCGGAAGTCGAGCTGAATGATAACAGGCTGTGACTCTGCAAATCCTCTCTGGGAGCAGGAGGGGTAGGAGGAAGTGGACAGGGGGTGGGGGGCTGGGAGGGTTAAGTGTTAGAAGTAGCCTAAGGGGTCTGGCTGAGCCTCCCAACTAGGATGAGGGAGCAGAGCTCGGGAAGTGACACTAGGTTGACATGACGGCATCTGGTGGAGTCAAGCTGAAGATCTGAAGTTAAGGCTGTGGATGCTACGTAATGTCACAAAGGCGATTTCTGGGGGGTAGAGGTGGCAAATTAAGGTCAGGAACCAAGACTGTAGCTGCCAGATATGAGTGGGAAAGCTGAGCTAGGGACAGAAGACATGGGGCCTGGTTTAGATCTTGGTGGACGGGTTGCTCCGTCACAGCCGCCGAAATGTAAATCCCATAGGATAAATCAGGCCCAGGGTCTAATAGAAGTAGACTAGAGTCACAAGGAAGGTATTTGGGGGCGAGTATATGATCATATGGGAGGCCTATGGGAATCAGGTCAGGTGATCGACAGGCACAGACAGAGATTATAGGGGCTAGACAGTGCGAGAACCAGGCTGAGCTCAGAGGATAGCACATGCGCCATGGCAGGCAATTCAGAGATAGAGCTGGGTTGTGAGAATTGCATAGTGTAAGAAAGCTGGACTGTAGGAGTTCGTCTGAGGCGAGGGTATATGGCAGTCATTTCTGGTCTAAAAGATGGGTCTGTGGAAGAAATGCTAGCATCAGACTAAGTTCAGAGTCAATGCACAGTTGTGAGATCAATGAGGATACAACAGGCTCTACTGACACAATTCTCAATTGAGAATACTTTAACACATTTGACATTATTGGAAGTGATGACGTTTGTACCTTTACCAAGATGTCATTGCAGGGAAGGACAACATGTACATTACCATTGATCACAAAAAAGTGGATAGAACAAAACACAACATGGCAACTTTTAAAAATTGCAATAAACACTTAACTAGCTCTTTCTATAAAAACTAAGTATTGTTCCAGACTAAGGAAACTAATTCTGAAGTGAAGAGCTTAGCGAGAACCCAACAGACTGGAGCTTACTATGGTCTCCATCAATATTTAAAACGCTCTAGATCTTTACTTCAGAACTTGTTCCCTTAGTCTGGAACAATACTTAGTTTCTAGATGCTCTTACGGCAGGACATGGAATTTCTCTATTAATCATATACTCTTAGAGCGACCTGACCTACATTGTAATTTTGAACTTGTGGTTCCTACCACATCCTAAAAGCGTTCGCCCTTCTCCGTCACCTCTGTTTAGGTCTGTTTACTTGGTCTTTGCGCTCCTTGGAGGTGCCACCCCTTGTGGCACTTTATGCATGTACCTACTGACCATAGTTTTGTCTACCTACATGAATCTGTGACCGCCTACGTATTCTAAGCCTTGAAAAAGTCACTGAGTGGCGAAACACGTGTCAACTGTTGTCCATTTCTGAAGAAAGAACATATGAAACATCAATGTACTGGAAGAATACATCATCTTCTTTACTCTGCAATAAAAAGAACTGCTTTTTTTCTAAACAATTCCCAACTGTTTGGACATTATAATAATTTCATACACTGTTTTGAGTGCTTTGGTTTTCATCCTCCTATATTGTATGCATACTGGACCTTTTGACCAATATGAAATCACACCTTTGTTAGTAGGCCGTGGCTAACAATTATACCAATACACAAAACACACTGATTTGTGTTCATTATCCATTTGAATTTTTTTATTTGGCATATTTAACCATTTAAAAAAATAGCACTTTACAAACAATTAAAATATGATTTGTCCCAACGTTTTAACCATAAGACATTATAATACACAGTAAAAACCTACTAATAAAATACAACAGGGGACTCACGTATAAGAACTCTTGGTTCTTCACCAAAGTAGCAAAGAGGTACTTATTCGTTAGCTATACATTTGTACCGAATCTCGAATAGTCCACAGATCATAGAAGAGATTGAATTTCTACCATATATTTGTTTCGACCGATGCCATTTCCTTCAATGACTCCTGTAATGCAATTAAAAATCTTCCTATTTCACATGCCACATTCAAAAATCTCATATGTATCAATAAGCTAAGTGCTTGGTCCCTACTAAAACTTTTATAGACAATAAAAATAGGTTTTAAAATGTTTTCTGTTCTTTAAAAACCATAGACAATCCAAAAGAATATGTTGACAACTACATTTTACTTGTAGGCCACAGGAGCAAAGACCTTGGTCATTCGACATAAATGATCTTATCTTCTTATTGATGTTACATGGGTGTTCAGGCCGACTCTAAATTTCGATATTGCATTTCTGAGCTTTGGGTTAGGCATAGCTTCTATATAGCTGAAGAGATGGTCATTTACCCATCCGTCTATCAGAAACCGGGCCGAAGATTTGCTCTTCAAGTAATATAAATCTTCTTTTAGGGCCTTCACGTCAGCAATGGGCCGTAACTCCCGCTTAGGGATCTGCTGCCCTGATTTCCATTGGTCTCGCTCTAGGGTAAGTTTAACACATAACTTATCTAGTTTATTCCTTGCTTTGACCGCCCAGATAAGATCACTGGTCTCTATTTCTTTCTTACAAAGATATGCCATTTCCGGGGGGCCTTCTGCATTAATTCTTTTCCAGAAGTTAAATGTCGCTTGCATTCTCCGATAGTTCCAGGCTGTGAGGGTGTCCATTATACTATCATCCAGGTGAATGCATGTCTATAATGGGGTGCAATAACAAAACCACTACTACCTCTTGTTTCTATCCACATAGTACTGTTGTTAACATGTATCCTTTTAATGTGACTACTTGACCTGCCCGCTTCCTGTTGGCCATGTTTTCTACTCTTTCTAACCTATCATGGGCGTTCTGCATTGTGCTGGTTTGTCTCTGCATTTTTTGCCATTTTAAGGGTCAGCTTATAGACTGTGGTGCTGCTGACTAAGGGGAAACCCTTTGCCCTCTTGTGTTTTTTCATTATCCATTCAGGAGGCCCTCCCAGCACTCTCTGCAGTGATGGACTGTTCCGCTGTGGTCCATAATAACAAGTTGAGCTTTTTCCCTCAGTTTGCTGGAGAAGAGGCGACAACGGGCAGGCACCTCCATCAAGTAAGGTAAGACACCAGTCTTAGATCGCCACCTACAGGCAGCACCAACTTACTGCAAAAGGCCTGTTAAACTGTGAGTTTGCCGACAGAGCTCTAGCAAGCACAGTTCTATTTTGCCTGGAGAGATGAAAATCTTTTCCTAGCTCCACTCTGTCAACGGCACCATTCTTGTTACTCCAGAAAGTGAGTTTCTTCTCCAAATTGAGGGACAGAGAGCTGGATGGCAATGACGCTCAATGGCTTCCTTTATCCAATGCATCACCACAGTGAAAGCCCATGTGTTCTATAAGAAAATCCCTTCTTTCTTCATCCTACAGTGCTGGCAGTGGGACCTGGGATGGGGAGGGAATCCTGATTGTACAATTGCCTTCTCAAACGTACTCCCGCACATTCCTGTGAGAGGGTGATCAGTGCCTGCCAGGTACAGACTTCAAGAGCGCGCACCCAACAAATGCGAAGGAGTGGGACACGCAAAGCTCTTCGAATATAGGAGACACATGATTAAAAAAAGTGCTTTTTACAGCCAAACGTGTTCAGGATTTAGTCTCTGGCTATCCCGCTGCCGCTGTAAAAGTGAAACTAAGATGGCATGCATATGCAGAGGATTCTGGGAATCAGTAGACATCTTTGAGACTTACATAAAAATTGTTAAAAAGGCTAAAAATGTTTTTTGTGGACAGTGTCACTAGACACTCATCTTGAATTCAACCTTTATTTAAAGCAACTGCATTTTTAAACAATGTCATAGTGGAAAATACCTAGAGTATTATTCTGAAAGAGAGTAGTGCAACCTCCCTCCCCAAGCACAGCATACAGCCTGAGATCACGGTGTGGACAGGGCTGTGACTTGCCCATGGTCACATATCAGCTGCAGCGGCTGCATGGTGGGTGAGGCATTGATGTGCTGCGGATGTCACAGCCCATGCATCCTTGCTATGGCTGGTCTCCACACACTCTACATCTGCATGGGGATGCTGTCGGCCTGGTCTTTCAGGCAGCCCGGATGTGTGATGAAACCACCTCCCACCCTTGGAAGAGCACAGGGCTCAGTTTTAGTTGCGCCTGTTGGGGTATGCCACTCATACTTTTGAAGGGCTCAGGTACCAGCACCACCCTTATCCTAGAGGATTCTCTTCAGTTTAAGGCAAAGAGCGACGTCAGACCTCATATCCCGACAGCTAATGAGACAGAGGAGGACAACTGACCGCCATCTTAGGGTGTGGATTGCGATGCGCTCTTGACAACAATCCAAGCTGTTAGCTGGCCCCTTTCCTTCCAGCTTTAACATTTGCACAAGTGGGCTCTTTTACTGGCATTCTTCCGAAAATTAGCCTAACATTAATACTGAGAACAGTTGCAACCTTTCTAACCGTTTATGCATGTCGAGTCACGCATATGAAAGTAAAGTGGGGTTGTTGCAGGTCTATGGGTCAGTACATTGAATTTCATTATAGTCTAATGGTCTTCGAAGAAGCGCCTGCAGCCATTGGCCTCTTTGGATCCGGACCCATCAGCCATTGGCTAGAGACCGTATGAATCACATCTTCGGTCAGCCCCCTGGTACATTGTAGTCTCACCTTCTTTCTATTGGCTGGTTTGGGTGTATTCTTCAGCCTTCAATTAAAGTAAATGTAAATGTACAGGAATTTATATAGCGCAAATCACCAAGCGGTTTCTAAGCGCTTGCTTAGGGAACCCGTCCTGGTATTCCCCTGTGAGATAACCCCGGCAGGGTATCCGCAAGGTGAAAGCCAGGCATCCCGCCGCGAGGGGCTGTTGTGGAGATTGAGTCGCAGAGTATGTACACGTGAATCGAGTAGGCACCGGAGCAAGAATTGTCGAGTCCATGGACACTTTAGGACTCAAGACCCCACCGAGCCGGGAATTGAACCCTGGTCCCGGGCTGACTTCTGCTTCCAGGTCTGCCTCCTCTAACCAGTGAGCCACAGTTCTCCACATGACTATTTAACACCTGAAAGTACTAGTTAATTCATTCTGTCTCAATCTGAACGAAACAAAAACAAGGACAAAAATAAATACCAATAGCTAAAGAGTGCCAAAAACCAGTGAATGCATGTATTGCTTTGCATCTTGCATTTCTAAACACTGGCTTATGTTATTCTTGAAACAGGAACTGACATCATAGGAAGAAACTCTGCAACATCTTGTACTTGGATACTCCGACATACTTCCAACACATGAACCGTCATGGTGGAAAGAGCAATTTAGAAGGGTGACCCCTGTTTGAGAATTCGTGGAGCTTATTCTGCCTCAAAGAAAAACCCCAAGTTTGAAAGTAATTAATAGGTAACAGTTTACAGAGATTCTAATGAGGGCTCTTTCCAGGGATTGAGTAAATCCTCAATACAACGAGTCAAATTAATGAATATTTTCAGGTAACCTATAATTTAAAACTTTCAGGGAAGCAAACAGAGATCCTGTCTGTGGATCTACTAACTGATTCCTTCTAATAGCCATTTAGACAATCAATCCAGAGATCCCACAGATGATCCATTCCAGGACCCACTGGTGATCCTTTCCAAGTACGTGATACCGAGTAGGACTTCAAGGGATCTGACGTTCAGGTTTCCGAAGGGTGGGCTTTCCAGTGGCTCAGTAGCTGACCCTCTGCAGGTCTCCACGGTCCTTAACCCTAGGCACCAAATGGTGGTGATGAGACAGGAAAGCATGTAACCAGACTCAGAGGTGTGAACGTCCCAGTGGATGCGGCTACTATACCTGCACACCAGCACCAGATACATCGGATGCAGTTCTACAGGGGTCAGTGTTCTCCTGAGATTTTGCAGTACCTGCTCTTTTGTAATGCGATCGACCACAACCTCCAGGGTCTCATAGGGGTGGCACTTCAGTACGCCCTCTAAACACAGGGTCCGGCGTCTCAAGGCCTCCTTCACGCTGATATCCAGGTTATTGTAGGTCTTCTGGGCAGCCAAGTGCTGAGAGGAAGGTGAGAAAGAGAGAAAGAGAATTCAGAGACATTTCTGGGGACATTGGAAAAAGCCACTTACTGAACATTTTGAGAGTATAGGAGAAGAAAGTGACAGAGATACAGTGGAGAGGTGTATAGAAAAAAAAATTCTGTGAAAAGTTCCAGAAAAGAGAGAGGAGAGAGGGAATCACTTAAGAACCTCGATATTTTGTTGAAACAGTTTAAGCTGAACAAAAATTTTGGTTTTTAGAAACAAAATAACATGTACTCTTGCAAGGATGGCTTCCTTTGGCTAACCTGTATTTTTATTGCTAGTTTGAAAGACACATATTATTAATTTTCTGCAAATTTGTTTTGATTCCTTTCCGCACTCCTTCTGCCAAGGAGTGGCTTCACACTTGTCATCTCACCCACATTTAGCTCTTATATTAAATCCCCTTTGGAGGGGGTTGGGGGTAGGGTGAGAGGGAGTGGGGGAGGAAGTGTGTGTGTGCGTGCAAGCATGTGTGTTTGTGTGTGTTTTCCAATCCCAGGCCTGACACTGGAGTCACAACCATATGCTTCTAAGTAAATTATTTAATATACTGTATCCCAAAATTGTAAATATATAGGAAAAGTTAATGTAGAGCTCTCCGTTGCTTCTCATCTAGGTTTAAGCCATATGTACACGTATATATGGTATCCCGGCATCCCTCCACAGTCAGTACCATGAGTTTTATCAAGATGGGTATCCAAGATTCCTTTTATGGCGACAGACTTACTTTGGGCTCCAATATGTGATAGATATGTTGGATATGTTATCATAGTATTGCTTTCTGATGTTTGTCCTCTGCAGGGATAATAGCAGAGTATGGCCTCCATGGTAGGAGTGCTGGTGGATAAATTCAGCATATTTAGGTCCTTGTTACCAGCTACTTGGTTCCAAGGAGGTGCAGACTTTGCATCCATAATTACCACTACCGTGCAATGAAACCCCACCAGCACCATGCTTTTACGTCTTAAACTTCATGGCATGGCAAATAAATGTGGACTTGAGTTTATCGGCATTAAATCGCACTGAATTCTCAATCGCATAAGCATTCAAAATGTCCATTTGCCCCCTACTGTAAGGGAGAAAATTGGGTGTAAAAACAACTGGTCATTGGTGATGGGGCAGAGCGTTCTTCTGTATGGGAACAGGGGTTTTCCAAGTTTACTGCCTACTTTTGGCCCCATTTTCACTACTAGTTATTGGTGTAATGTGTTTGAAATGGCCTGAGCCCTGCTAAACAGGGCACCGTGCATGTGTTCTGACCCATAAAATAGTGTATGTTTAATTGGTTTGTCTCAATTGGCATAGCCCATCTTCCTTGTAAGCCCCTAGTACATGGTATCAGAGGTACTCAGGGCCTATAGAGTGTCTCCCAGGGTCTGCAGCACTGGTTGTGCCACCCTGAGCGGGACAAGGTATAACCTGGCTCCCAGTGTGCCACTGCAGACGGGAAGGGCAGCTTTTAACTGCTTGCTAAGCTTTGCCATTTAAGGTAATGGAAAAGCCCAAACTCCCTTTTTATTATATGTAAGTCCCCCCTAAGGTAGGCCTAACGAGTCCGAAGACAGAGTGTTGTGTGTTAAAAAGTGGGACATGTACTTTAACATGCTCCAACAGTTTAAACCCTCAATTGTCATTTTTAGTGAGAAAAGGCTATTATCCCTAATGGCAAATACAAAGTTACAGGCTGGCACCTCGGCCCTGCTAACTTTTGAATGGAACTCCTAAGGTTGGTGCTCTTTGATATCAAAAGAATCAGCGTATTTAATCTGATTTCATGGTTTAATCAAATTTAATGTCACTAGTGGGCAAAGTACAACTTTAGAAGTTGCCACTTTTGTTGCCCAAGGTTTCCAGTGCCTGGTTACTAATGTACATGGGGCTCTGTCCTGCAGACCGCCTCCTGCCCTCCTGGGGAGATGTGCTAATGACTCAATGGGGGCCTGCATGAGAGAGAGGTGTTACCTCCCTTCTGCAAGAAGTCACATGGATGTTGAGCCCAAAATGCGCGCTTCAAAGGAGAAGCAGCATTTCAAGGGCAAATGGGTAGCACTTGGGAGAGGGGCTGCTCTACTGGTTAGGCAGACAGGCAGGCACTTGGGCCAAGGAAGGGGTACGCCAGGTGTCAAACAGGTTTTTCCAGGGGCATGAAGTCCCTCGCTAGCTACACCTGTGGGGGTGGGCTAGAGAGCTCTGAGTGTTGAGAAAGGGGTCTCATCATCTTGAGAGTGGGAAGAATGGTGCATCCTGGGATACCCAGATGCCACACTCCACAGGAAGTAGTCATCAGGAACCTGATAGCCCAGTGGCTAACAACCTTGCTGGCCCCCCTGACTAGCCTCCTGCTGAAGTTGGTTGCCCAAGTACTTCTAACCAACCGCGTTGACACTTACCTAAGTTTGAAAAGTTATGTGTTCAATTTGTTGACTTTGCCAAGGCATGTTCGCTGTTGAGTGAAATTGTTTTGATTTATTGTTGCTTGTAAAACCTACATCTCTGAACTCTCTGGTGGATCTTTTTCATTCTAGGGTCTAAATTCCTTTACAAATACAGTCTATGTTTTTAAATTGGTGTCGAATTTTTTGAGGGTTGTGTCGATTTCTTCTTAAGTTGTTCTGCTGCTGTTTAATTGCTTAACACTTGTTTGGTGCTGTTTAAATGCTTAACACTTGTTCCTCTGTGTACACCTTGTTGGGCAGTGCCACAGTTATCCAGGGTTGAACTGAATGTTTTCCAGACGAAGCCTACTGAACCTAAGCGGGTTGGTAAGAGTACTACACAGTGAGGTCACACAACCACACCATATAATACACACCATTTCCTCACAACTTCCATACAGGAATTCAGTCCTTCTGACTTAAAATGAAGGTCATAATCTCAATAGACAAGCTCAAAACTACATCAGGGATAGGGCATTGCTAGCCGCCGATGTAGATGGCGGTTCACTAGCACGGACCCTGTCGCCTAACCCCCTGCCATCCGCTTGAATATCCGCTACCACAGTGAAAATGTTTGAGCTGTAGATCTCACCTGACTGTTGGTAGGTGTGCGGTGAAACTGGAGCGCTGCAGGGCTGGAGGCTGACCGAATTCGAGAGTGCAGCCAATGTGACGTGCAGCTGCCACGGCCTCACATGAACTGGTGCCCAGAGAATACAAGGTGGGCGCGACCCAGCGACAAGGGAGGCAACTCGGTGTGGCAGGCAGTGTTCCCCGTACCGCGCCTTACCTTGATACCGGGCAGGCGGCAGTGAGTACCTTGCCTCCTCCGTGTGCAAGCAACCGCCCACTCACCCCGTCAATATCTACTGGGGTGTTAAGAAGTATCTGGCACCGCATTGGATATACCGGCAGTAGGCAACCCCGCACTGCCCATCAAACAAAGCTGGATACATTTACGCAACCTAGGGATATGATGACTGCATCGCAGGTGGAGGAAAAGCGTGCATCTCAACCCCGAACCACTCCAGCTGAAGACTCCCCTACTCTCGCCAACATAATGGTGGTGATACATGAAATATGTTCTGCGCTTAAAACCAAAATAGACTCGGTCTCAATAGATATTGTATTGGTGTGTGCTGACCTCCAAAATATGGGAGTCTGGGTAAAGGAGGCAGAAGATTCTATTGCCTCCCTGAAAACTGAGACTAAGACTCTGCAGCACCCAGTTAAGGAGCTGAGTGCGACCTCACAGATCATGGAAGCCAAGCTTGAAGATTCTGAGGAGCGATCCTGGCATAGCAATGTAAGAATAATAGGGGTGCTCAAACATCTGCACCCATGGCTTTCCTAAATATTTTTCAGTGGAACGGATGCACAGAGTATCGGGTACCGCCCCGAAGTCGGGATCTCCCCCGCACCCCATTCTTGCTTACATTTTCAACTATTGTGGACGGAATGTCATCCTACAGACCATCCAAGCTGCACCCCGGTCAAGTGTTGCAATGCCATAATCCCTTTCTTCCTAGACTTTACACTTCGAGTGCAACGGATATGCCGGTCCTTTATGGAAGTTAAAAAGGAGCTGAGACAGCACAATATCAAGTACTCTATGATCTTTCCGGCAAAACTAAGGGTGTTGGTCGATGGTAAGACCTGGTACTCCACCAGCCTGGAGAAGGCCGGGGAGTGACCAGAATGTTGGGGAACAGTGGGACGAATGCAACGAGGTCTGGGCTCTCAGCGGCAGCATGACGATGGAGAAGCCACGCGGGGACTGGGAACACAAGCCAACTAGCAACACTTCACTGATTAATGGGGACACCGTCTCGCCATGGGGGTTCCCCACCTCCTCCAACCAATACTTTGGCTGTGGTCGGTATGAATGGGGTTCTGATGCCTCTCCCCTGATGGCACCGAGCAACACTGAATAGCCATGAAGCACAAGACATTGACTCCTAAATATTATTGGTAGCAAATTCCTGGGGTGTAGAGCGCAGGAGCTCCTTTCACGTTCATGATAACTGTGGTGATATAACAATTTCTCTTTTCTAGGGGTGGGTAGGGTGACCCGGCAGTGGTACCCAGAGCCTCCTTTGGTTTGTAATATGTTTTTAGGTGACAGGCGCTCTGCACAGTTGCGAGGCTGGCAGTTTTAGTTCAGGCATGCAGGGAGGCAGGGTGGGCTGATGATGTTCAGGAATTTCATTGTGTTTTAGTTTTAGTACATGTTTTCAGTGTAATGTTGGATGCTCTTCATGACCAAGGTGGCAAACCATACTACTGGGTCCCGTCACCTTTCCCTTTCTGCTCCACCAAAGTGGGAGCCTCAGTGTAGACTACAACTCCCAACTTCCAGTGTCTTGAGGATAATTGTTGCGGCGCTTACTGCAATGTCTAGGTCCATTTGGTGCCCTGACGGGGGTGTCCACACGGCAAATGCTCCCAGTCTTTCCTTCTAATGGTCCCCCATGACAGCTGACATAGTTGCTTCCAGTTTCAGTGTGTTATTCTTGAACAATAATGGCCTAGGCCACAAAATTAAATATGGATTGATTTTGCAATATCTTAAACGCTTTTCGCCTGATATGGTTTTATTGCAAGAAACGCACATTCAGGGTAACTCCTGTCATGCCCTAGACAGATGGGGATACAAAATGGTTGCTTATGCAAGTTTTGCAATGGGGTCATGGGGTTTGGAATTCCCCTGCGTAAATCAATCCCCCTTATTTTGCAAACGACTTGGTCATATCCACATGGGAGATACGTTGCATTGACAGGACAATGGGAGGGCAGGAGCCTCAATATCAATTCCCACTATGTCCCTCCCAAGTTTTACAACGTGGCTTTCACGTACTTGGGTGCACTCCTCCTCCAGGTCCCTGATGGTAGCCTATTACCAGGGGTAGACTTTAACAACACCGTTTATGAGGCGACAGATCGATTACCCTATCGACCCCAGAGAGCAACACGCCACCCGTTAAACTACTTTATTTCTGCTTTTGGACTTGCAGACACATGGCGCACTTTCCATCTCATAACACAGCAATGCACAGATGTCTTTGGAGTACCCGGGAGCCTATCACGAATTTACTACATTCTTACCCTGACTAAAGATCTTCCCTATATTTACGTGGCATAGCACCTCACCAGGGGCATCTCTTACCACTCTCCTGTGTGCACTACTTACGTCTTCCCAGGCCTTGATGGTGGACGCAGGGAAATACTCAACCCCTGGTACCTGAAAATACCCCATATCCGTGAGACCATCTGAGAAGCCACACATCATTAATTCCAGGAAAAAAAGGGCTCCGTTAAATCTGCTTGGATGTTGTTGTAAGTCTATAAAATTTGGCATTCAGGGCATCGCACAGATTGGGGGCCATTAAAAAGAAAAGCGAGCCCGACTGGAACAACTTGATATCAGCGAGTTGGAATCTCAACAAGTGTTAGACGACAAGGGTCATTCACAGCATGCACTGTCCCTCAAACAGAAAGAATACAGACCTGTTGCACCAGAAATTATTATCAAGCCTCCCAACATCGCTTATATAAGGTCAGGGACCGGGCTGGCAAATTGCTAGCATGGCCAGACAGGAGAGAGGCAGCATCCCGATGGGTCCTGGAGATCCGTGATGTTGGTGGAAATCAGATTGGGGACCGACAGGGCATAGCAGACATGTTTGCATACTAGTACACTCAATTCTACTCCCCAACACAAGTGGCAACAATTAATGAGTCTCGTGAACTCCTCATGGATATTCACATTCAGGAACTCTCCCGGGATCATAGACAGGCCCGGGAAGAGGACTTCATTGAGGAAGAGGTGGCGCAAGCGATAAGTAATTTAGCGTCGGGTAAGGTGCTGGGCCCTAATGTTATACCATTAGAACTTTGCAATTTGACAGCTGACAGAGTTGCCCCACTTCTCCTCCGTATGTTTCTCGAAAGCCGCAATACTGGGCAACTTCCTCAGGACCACAGGCTAGCGAGCTTAGTGGTTATCCCCAAGAACAATAATCCTCCATAATCCGCCTATTGGCTGTGCCTCCTATAGGTCTATATCACTGCTGAATGTGGAAGTTAAAATGCTCGCAAAGCTTTTGGTCACTCGATTGGTTGGGGTGATCAGATATCTGATTCATCCTGATCAATCTGGATTTATGGTAGGTAGAAATAGGGCACTCAGTCTGCCGCAGTTGAATGGGGTATTGGGACGAGCGTTCAAAATCCGAGAGGACACACTTGTGCTGTCCTTGGATGCGTGAATGGCATTCAATACAGTGGAATGCCCCTTTTTGTATGCAGTCATGGAAAAGATAGGCTTCGGTCCTCATTTTGCCTCTTGGATCTGGTGGTTGTATTCGGAGCCCGCTAGCACATGTGGCAGTGAACCGGGGCACGTCTGCACCGTGTGCCCTTCGAAGGGGTACCATAGAAGGTTGTCAATTCGCCCCCCTGATCTTTGCTCTGATATTGGAAACACTGGAGGCTTGGGTCCTTAGCAACTCCATGGTCAGGGGACTAAGATAGACTGCAGACAGGGAGGACCGAATCTCCCTCCACAGAAGATGACAACCTGCTTTACGTAGCCGATCACTCTGCCAAACTTGACAAAGTCCTGCACCTATTCACACTCTATTATAAGTACTCAGGGTACAATATCAATTGGAATAAATGACAGAGGGAATTCGCTTCATGGGCATCTTTAGCACGAGAGACCCCAACGCGTTCTACACGTATTACCTTGAAGCCCCATTGCTGTGCATGCGGAAAGACGGGAAACACAGGAAAGCTCTGCGTCTCTCCTTGTTAGGAAAAGCATCTCTCTTCAAGATGGTGGCCGTCCCCCGATTCATGTACGCACTTTCAAAACACGCCCTACCAAATACCGCAGACCTATTCCTGTGCCAAAGATACCAGGTCCGCACACTTTGTTTTGGACTGGGGTCCCCCTCGCATAGCGCTCCAGAAATTGAAGAGGGGTTGGTATAATGGGGGAAGAGCCTTCCCTGACATTATTAAATATTACTGGGTGTCCCAGCTAATCGTTGTCAGTTACTGGGTGTTCCTTCCGATAACTAGCCGGCCTACATGATGGACAGGAGAAACATGCAACCGAGGGGCTACCAACGAGCCATCTATGGGGGGCGACCTCTATACCACTTTTTGACCCTACAGCCTTCTCTATTTCCCTGTGGCACGTGGCACTGACAGCCATGGGCTGGGGGGAGGAGTCTCACACAAGCTACACCCCTGTGGGACACTGCATGTCTCGGTACCAAAGCTCTCCAGAGGGGTATCAATCAATCAATCAAAGCATTTATATAGCGCACTACTCACCCGGAGGGTCTCAAGGCGCTTGGGGAGGGGGGGTCTGCTACTGCTCGAACAGCCAGGTCTTGAGCTGCTTCCTGAAGGCGAGGTGGTCTTGGGTCAGGCGGAGGTGGGTCGGGAGGGAGTTCCAGGTCTTGGCGGCCAGGTAGGAGAAGGACCTTCCTCCTGTGGTGGCTCTTCGGATGCGGGGGACGGCGGCGAGGGCGTGGTTGGTCGATCGAAGCTGGCGTGTGGGAGTGTCGAAGTTGAGGCGGCTGTTGAGGTATCTTGGGCCTTGGTTGTGTAGGGCTTTGTGTGCGTGGGTGAGGAGACGGAAGGTGATTCTTTTGTTGACCGGGAGCCAGTGCAGGTCTCTCAGGTGTCCGGAGATGTGGCAGTGTCGGGGGATGTCGAGGATGAGTCTTGCTGAGGCGTTCTGGATCCGCTGGAGTCTCCTCTGGAGTTTGGCGGTGGTTCCGGTGTAGAGGGAGTTGCCGTAGTCCAGTCGGCTGGTGACGAGGGCCTGGGTGACCGTCTTCCTGGTCTCGGTGGGGATCCACCGGAAGATCTTACGTAGCATGCACAGGATGTTGAAGCACGACGAGGAGACGGCGTTGACTTGTCTGGTCATGGAGAGGGAGGAGTCCAGGATGAAGCCCAGGTTGGGTGCGTGGTCTGTGGGTTTGGGTGCGCTGCCCAGGGCTGTGGGCCACCAGGAGTCGTCCCAGGTGGAGGGTGAAGAGCCCAGGATGAGGACTTCCGTCTTGTCTGAGTTCAGTTTCAGGTGGCTGTTCATCATCCACTCGGCTATGTCTGTCATCCCTTCGTGTAGGTTGGCTCTGGCGTGTCGGCGTAAGAGATGATGTTGAGGCTGTGTTGGCGTGCGATGGCCGTGCGGGGGCTCATGTAGACGTTGAAGAGGGTGGGGCTGAGCGAGGAGCCTTGAGGAACTCCGCAGATGACTTCGGTGGCTTCTGATCTGAACGGTGGGAGGCGGACTCTCTGTGTCCTTCCGGCGAGGAAGGAGATGATCCATTCTAGTGCCTTTTCTTGGATTCCGACGTTGCTGAGGCGCTGCACTAGGGTGCGGTGGCAGACAGTGTCGAATGCCGCGGAGAGGTCCAGGAGGATGAGAGCCGCAGTTTCCCCGTTGTCGAGCAGGGCTCGGATGTCATCGGTGGCTGCGATGAGGGCGGTCTCAGTGCTGTGGTTGTCCCGAGAGCCGGACTGCGAGAGGTCGAGGGATCCGTTCGTCTCGAGGAAGGTGGCCAGCTGCTTGTTGACGGTCTTCTCGATGACTTTGGCCAGAAAACGGGAGGAGCGAGATGGGGCGGTAGTTTTTGAGTTCGGTGGGGTCCGCTGATGGTTTCTTCAGTAGCGCGCTGAGTTCGGCGTGCTTCCAGCTCTCTGGGAAGGTAGCGGTGTCAAAGGAGGTGTTGATGATGTCCTGCAGGTGGGGTGCGATGACAGCGTCGGCCTTGTTGAAGGCGTGGTGAGGGCAGGGGTCAGTTGGGGATCCGGAGTGGATGGAGTTCATCGTGCCGATGGTGTCTTCGGTGGTGATCGGGGTCCAGGCGCGGAGGGTGGTGGTGGGGGTCGTTGGTGCGGTCATAGGGTGTGTCGGTTGACAAATGGGATCTTATAGGCCTGTCCCGAGTGGGAGATTTGTAGAAAAATGGCGAGGTGCTCCCCTACTCAGAACTGCAAAATGATTATCACTTGGCGCCCATGGAGACCGATAGCTACCTGAAGGTCCACCATGCCTGGTAAAAGTGATCCCTCAGGGGCAGTCCTTCCTGAGTCCTCCCCTCTTGAGGACAGATTACTCAATGACTACTTGCATTCCCAAAATGGCGGTCTCCCTCACATAACAAAAATTGTTTGACTGAGGGAAACCTGGGATAGAGACCTGGGTGGTGTAGAGGAAGAGTGGCCCGAGGCCTTGGCTACCTCGCGTGAGGTGGGCACATGCTGGCACTTCTGTCTCATACAACTCCCGATCCTTCATAGGAGTTATTATGCAGCTACAGCACAACTGAAGATGGGTAAAGTAGGAGGGGCACTCAGCTCCAAAAGGTGTGGACAAGTTGGAACATTCTACCATATGATATGGAACTGTCCAGTGCTACTGCCTTATTGGCAGTGGTGGCCTGCATTTTGAGTGTGTGTGTGGTGGTTAGAACCTGAGGCAAAGTGGTGCCTCTTGAACCTTTGGGGTCAAACAGATCTCAGCCTCAAGGACCACCTGCGGGTCACTCTGGGACTTATGATGGCCTAACGAAACATAGCCAGACTCTGGGGAGTTGACATTGCACCCCAGTTCGGAGACTGGAAGAGAGATATGGACTGGGGTATGCAGGAGGAAAAGGCAGTCCTTGGAAGTAGAGGGTGTCTGCACAAATGGATTAAGGTGTGGGGAAATGGAATGATTATCGGGAACAACTATGTAATCCTGTATTGAGTGCCATTCGAAATACTTGGGACCAAGAGGGGCTAGACATGCTTATGAATTTGAGAGTCGCTAGGAGTGAGGGAAAGGGCAGGCAAATGTGAATATTTCCCGGGTTATATATTGCAAAGTGCCTCTATACT
This sequence comes from Lissotriton vulgaris, assembly GCF_964263255.1. Lineage (NCBI taxonomy): Eukaryota > Metazoa > Chordata > Amphibia > Caudata > Salamandridae > Lissotriton > Lissotriton vulgaris. The sequence continues at coordinate 46,816,976 of NC_141687.1, read as the reverse complement.
GTTCACCATTATGCTTGTGCCTAATGTCCCTTGGATTCTTTTTGATGTACACACCAATAAAAAAATGTTTTTAATTACATCAAGGATATTATAAACTTGCAATCTGATGTTTGTGCAAAAATGGAGGAAGGGAGGCGATTTATCCTACATTTACCCCCCTGTTATCACAGTATATTATGGTCTCCAATGGTATTGTTGCACCAGTGTCAATGATGATGCTGATATACTTACAATGACGTCAAACCTGGAGTAGAGTCCCACCACTTTGCCTGTAGAAGAAGGAAAGAGATGCATCAGATCTGGCATGTCCTCCATGTCACTGGATCCATGCATGATGCCTACTTATCCATGTACTACCTAGCAATGCCAGCGTCACCTCAACCCCTCCTTACTCCCCCATGCACAGGCTAGCCGATGGTGGAAATCTCAACTCTTGGCCTCTATGTTGTATGTAGTTCTCCTACCTGATTGGATGAGAAAAGCTACCAAGCTCCCTTGACAATGTAACTCTCCATTCCATCCACCTCAAGGCCATCCAAAGATGCCTCCCTGCTTGAAGGGCTGGCCTTTCTTGCAGTCACTGGATAAACATTCTGTGGCTTCCTTCTCTTTGCAATTCAGTACTCACACATCCACCAATGGAGCTGGCTGCCTTTTTGAGGGCAGAATTAACAGGGTTCATTTACTCTGGTGGTTTCTGGTCAAGATCCAAAATAATTCAAGACCATTTAGTGCCAAAGGCAAGGTCTGTATATTCCTTTGTCTCGCTCTGAGGAAACTGTAATTTTAAGCCTTTTACTTTAGCTGCTCCATCAACTACTGCTTGAGAGTGGGATTCTGTTTGTGGTAGTAAATGCATTCAGTAGAAAACATTATATACATTTTAATGGCCAAAATTTTGTTTTGCCTCCTCTCAGACAGTACATATTGCTTCAGAACCTGCAAAGCATGTTAGTATATGCCAAATCTTGAAAAAGAGCGTACTCTGCAATGTGAAATATATGGTTATCCACATGGTTACTGCTTCAAATCCATGTCAAATGAAGCTTTCATACAGATAGCCTGAGAAGGATAGAATTAACCGTGAAAAGGGAGGATAGCCTTGGAATGAGATATAAAATAAGTATGAGGAAAACTGTTGCACCAGAGACAGCTAATAAGAGTGCAAGACCAGTGCACCGTGTTCTTACAAATAGCTTGTTTTAAAGTAAACCTTAACATGTTTCACCTCCTACATCACTAACAGAGTCTGCTTCAGGTACAGAATGGTTTTTACTTTTTAATAATATTTATACTATGCAGCTAACAAAGGTCTTTCAAAGTCACTTGGTTACTACTAAACAGTGCTAATTTTATGAGTCTGCATTTTTCCCAGAAGCTTTTAATACAGTAGATACTTTTTAGTCTGCAAAATATTAAATTTCTATAACTTTGCCTAAAATCTGTCTCAGCTTTGCTTTCATGAATGCAGTCCATATCTTTTTAGACACATTTATAGTATACTAATTGTAGATCTCACTAACCATATGCTGTTTCTTAATAAAATATTCAGGCTTGTGCTTTGCATAGTCCCCCACCCCTGCAGTATTGTAGTTTGATGGGTGTGTAAGTGTAGGGGTCTTTTCCATTGTTTCCTTGACTGACTGATCCTTTACGGTACATGACCAAAAGTAAAATAAGATTATGGTATATGACCAAAAGTAAAATTACATTACGGTACATGACCAAGAGTAAAATGACATTATGGTACATGACCAAGAGTAAAATGACATTATGGTACATGACCAAAAGTAAAATGACATTATGGGACATGACCAAGAGTAAAATGACATTATGGTACATGACCAAAAGTAAAATGACATTATGGTACATGACCAAAAGTAAAATGACATTATGGGACATGACCAAGAGTAAAATTACATTAAGTACAAGACCAAAAGTAAAATGACATTATGGTACATAACCAAGAGTAAAATTACATTAGGCACAAGACCAAAAGTAAAATTACATTATGGTACATAACCAAGAGTAAAATTACATTAGGCACAAGACCAAAAGTAAAATTACATTATGGTACATAACCAGAGTAAAATTACATTATGGTACAACACCAAAAGTAAAATTACATTAGGTACAAGACCAAAAGTGAAATTACATTATGGTACATGACCAAGAGTAAATTTACATTAGGTACAAGACCAACAGTAAAATGACATTATGGTACATAACCAAGAGTAAAATTACATTAGGCACAAGACCAAAAGTAAAATTACATTATGGTACATAACCAAGAGTAAAATTACATTAGGCACAAGACCAAAAGTAAAATTACATTATGGTACATAACCAGAGTAAAATTACATTATGGTACAACACCAAAAGTAAAATTACATTAGGTACAAGACCAAAAGTGAAATTACATTATGGTACATGACCAAGAGTAAATTTACATTAGGTACAAGACCAACAGTAAAATTACATTATGGTACATGACCAAGAGTAAAATTACATTACGGTACATGACTAAAAGTAAAATTACATTAGGTACAAAACCAAAAGTGAAAATACATTATGGTACATGACCAAGAGTAAAATTACATTAGGTACAAGACCAACAGTAAAATTACATTATGGTACATGACCAAGAGTAAAATTACATTAGGTACAAGACCAACAGTAAAATTACATTATGGTACATGACCAAGAGTAAAATTACATTACGGTACATGACCAAAAGTGAAATTACATTATGGTACATGACCAAGAGTAAAATTTCATTACGGTACATGACCAAAATTAAAATTACATTACGGTACATGACCAAGAGTAAAATTACATTATGTTACATGACCAAAAGTAAAATTACATTAGGTACAAGACCAAAAGTGAAATTACATTACGGTACATGACCAAAAGTAAAATTACATTACGGTACATAACCAAAAGTAAAATTACATTATGGTACATGACCAAGAGGAATAGCATGAAATACTGGGTATTAATTATCCATAAATTGTGTGTATATTTTTTTCTGTTAGAATGTATATTTTCTTTGTTCTTCCAGGTAGCCGTATTGCTTTGGAACATTGTAGATGTCAGTCTTTGTCCTCTAAAACTAACTGCATCCGGATGAGCCTTCTTGCTAGCCAGGCATCTGGTGTGACTACATTTCATGATCCACAAATCAGTGCATTTTGCCAGGATTATCATTGCTTTCCATCAATCGGGAACCTGCAAATCAGCACGACCGCCAGAGTAATTCAGAGATATGGTAAACTAACTCCTATCACACAGCGTTGTCTATGTAACATTGTTCTATTGTTTTTGAGTAGACATGCATTTCCAGCCTTTACCTATAGGGACAGTCACCCCAATCCTTGCTTGTGTCATGGCACCACAATCCAAAAAGGAGGCCAGCCCCTAGACAATGAGGTAATCATTATGCCTTATCCTACATTATTTTTCAGCAGCCTCACATTGCTGAGAGCTAGCCAGTAAGATTCAACCCATAGCATCACATCTGTTTGAGAAGACAAGCAGTACAGTCCACATCTGTATGAGACCGCCAGGCCACCTGAGATAACTGCTCCAGACCATACCTGGCAGGACAATACTGAATTAAGTGGAAGAGACAGCAAGTGCCTCTTCACATGCATGAGAACACCACAGCACTTAAAGAGAACTACAACACGCCCAGCCTGGTGGGACAATAAGGCATAACATTAACTCGAATTTTGAGTAGAAACATTGGCCAACCGTACTGGGTAAGAAAGGGTCAAGCTTAATTTAATTTAAGACAACAGACAGTATCATGGTGGTCCTTAAGTTTCATCTCACAAATAACAATAGGGTTAAAACGTATTTGAGAGACAGCAGAGTGAGAGGTGGGTTCCTACTTCTCTTGTCTCATTGTGCATGACCTACATGCAGATCCCCACAATTTCTGTCATCACCGATGATGCACTACACATGCCCTGGATAGAGATCCTACCGTTCCGCTAAACCACCCTAGACTCACCGGCTTCATTGAGGACGGGCAGGGCCGACACGCGGCGGTCCACAAAGATCTCCAGGGCTGCGAACACAGGTGCAGTCTCATGAATTACAGCCAGGTCCCGGAAAGTTCCGATACCGAGCTGCTCGATGGTCTGCTGGAAGAAGCGAGGCTTTGGAATGATGGCGCCCTGCAGGAGAGAATACTGTCAGCACCGGTCCACGCACTCCAGCAGAGACAGAGGGTGGTTGTAAGGAGCATGAATGGGCTCACCCATGCACATCTGTCCTGAAGGTCCCTGGCTGCCGCCCATGCTAGAGTCTAGACTTCTTTTAAGGGTCACATGCAGTGAAATGAAAACTATCCAGTTGGCTTTACATAATCCTACAGTCAACATCTAACAATTCTGATGATTCAAGAAAGTCCATGTGTGAATTAAGGTTTGGTTGGGTTCTGTGCCATCATTCACTGGATGGCTCCTTTCACTCTGGCACTCCATCACAATTATTTTCCAGCAGTACAGGTATCCTGATTCGTTCCTACTTTGCACTGCTGATTATAAATTAATTCTGCCTACCTGTTTAGAAGCAGCACCTGATTCCCCTTTGGGCATTTACTCTCCCTCACTTCCGGTGAGCGACGGAAGCAAGTCGGGCCAGAACTTGCAGTTAGCGCTCTAGATGCGCATTCACGGGGGCTTCTTAAGCATGGCCGCTAAGCGGCCACGCAGCGGTCGTGCGCTGCCGGCGCGCCAAAGGCAAGCCTGTCTGCGCACCTGCCGCGCACAGCGCCAGACATGCTGCTGGTTGTAATACCCACTTAGGGAGATAGTTACAACAGATGTACACAAGGGAGCAACTTCTACGGGTCAGAGTAGGTAGGAGTGAGGACTCCCTCAACAAACCCTCCGCCCAGGTTAAAATACCAATTTTAGTGAGCAAGCCGGGTGGTCTTAAGTGTGGTTTGCTCAATGCTAGGTCCCTTGTAAAGAACCACCAGGAGATTTATATACTGATTGATAACTTTAAACTGGACACATTATTTCTCACTGAAACCTGGACCCTCCCTGACTCTGAGGTCAAACTGGGATTGGCATGCCCAGCAGGCTATAAGGTCCTTCATAAACCACGGGTATCCGGGAGAGGTGGGGGAGTTCGTTTGATTTTTAAAGATAGCTGGAACTTTATGCAACTCTCCATTGATGACACTGAGTGCATGGAGCTCATGGGGTTTTCCCTGACGAGCTCCAGTGGCCAACTTTTCTCTGGCATTGTTTGCTATCGCCCACCGGGTGCAGTCAACCCTCATTTCCAGGATTTGATTAATAATTTGTTTAATCTGGCACTCTCTCAGTCCCACATGGTCATTGTAGGAGATTTGAACCTTGGGCTAATGGAAACAATGGGTCAACACTCAACGACCTGGTGCAATCTTGTGAGAATCAAAACCTACAACAGCTGGTACTGGATCCCACCCACCAGGGTGGTCACATTTTAGATCTCATTTTTGCAGATGAAAACATAGCCAAAGTTGAGGCCATTTCACCTCTTTGCTGGACGGATCATTTCCTCATTACATTTACAGTGGGTATCTTCATTAAAAAGCCAGACCTCGCCACCACACCTAACTATCGCCTAGGCAGGGAATGGAACAAATCACATGATATTTCCACTCAAACGCCTATATTCACAGATACTAGTGTGTTTGACGAAAATAAGCCTATGGAAACTAACTACCTGGAACTTTGCAAACAGATCACTAACAGCCTGATTCATCATAGTGAAGTTTTGCGAGTCTGTAATAGCGATTGATAAGAAATCGCTATTCCAGACTCGCAAAACGGGATTCATGTAGGAATCCCAATATTTTTTGCGATTCCTACAGGTTCCTTATTTGCGATTAGCTAATTGCTAATCGCAAATAAGGAATGACTCCCCATTCATTCCTATGGGCCTAAAGGCCCATAGGAATGAATGGGGAGTCATTCCTTATTTGCGATTAGCAATTAGCTAATCGCAAATGAGATTGCGATTTCAAGGGTGCCAGGGGTGTCCAAAGGAAACCCTGTAACAGCCCTGAAATGTAAATTCACACAGATGTTACACACACACACATGTCCAAAGGACATATGTGTGTGTAAAATGCAACTTAGAAAAATGCATTTAAATGCATGTTTCTAAGTTTTCGCTATTTACCACGAGGTTTGACCTCGCGGTAAATAGCGGCCCAAAATTGCGAATTTGCAATTTTTTAATGTTTCATGAATAGCATTTAAGGAATCTCTAATAGAGATTCCTTAAATGCTAATCCTCGCAAATTTGCGAATTCTTTATTAGCGAATTTTGCATTTGGGATGATGAATCCCAAATGCAAAAATTGCACTCACAAAGGGCCAGATTCTCGAAATCTGGCCCTTTGCGAGCGCAATTTCGCTTGATGAATCAGGCTGATAGACTCTTGATCTGTTTATTCCTGAATTAAGAGTAAGCCATCTGCCCCCTGGTTTAACGAGAATTTAAAAAATCTTAAAAGGAACTCTAAACTGGCAGAAAGAAAATGGAGGAAAGGCTATGTTACTGCTGATAAAGAGGCATTGAAGGCCACACTGAATAACTACAAAAATGAAATCTCTGAAGCAAAGGCAAAGTTTTTTGCTAATTCAATTTTAGAGGCTCCTGACAAAATCCGCAGGGACTTTAAAATAGTCGATGAATTGTCCAAACCTGACTGCCTAGAAAATAAAACAATCGCAACTCAAGAACTGTGCGACAGCTTAGCCGTCTATTTTGAGGAGAAAATCTCAAAGATAATAACTGGGCTGTCTGTAAGTCAGGAAGATTCAATTAGCCTGTCAGTTAGATGAAGAGGCTCACGAGTATAGACCTGCAACTCTAAGCCAGTTTGCCTTACCCACGGAAGAAGAGTTCTACAACCTTGCTAAGTGTACTAAATCTGGACCCTAGATGGACCTCTCCCCCATAAGGTTTGGAAGGAGTACGGCAGGCAGCTCGTACCACAGCTCCACCGGATCTGTAGTCAATGCCTGAGCAGCGGGATAGTCCCTTCCTGCTGGAAACAGGCTTTGGTGACACCTCTGCTGAAGAAACCCACCCTTGACCCACAGTGCCCAAACAATTATCGCCCTATTTCTCTTCTCCCTTACCCTGTAAAAATTCTCGAACGCCTGGTCAGCAGAACTCTGTCTACATATTTGGAATCTCATTTGAGATTCGAAGGTGAGCAATTTGGTTTTCGACCAGGCCGTGGAGCAGAGACAGCAGTAGCAGTGGTCTTAGATTAATTTATAATGCGGGCACACAGCGGTCAGTCATCTGTTCTGATTTTGCTCGACATGTCTGCCGCATTCGACACGGTCAACCACAAAATTTTACTAAGGCGACTTGCGGAACTTGGGCTGGAGGGCCTTGCTCTTAGTTGGCTTCAGTCCTATCTGGAGAATAGGCAACAAGCTGTGTCCCCCCCCCCCCTTTTTATCTAAATTTAGAACAGTTCTACATGGGGTCCCCCAAGGATCATCCATTAGCCCGATCCTTTATAGTATTTGTCTGAGACCTCTGATTCCAATCATCAAATCCTATAACATTAGGCTGATGAATTACGCAGACAACACGGGTGGGGTGATAGAGCGCTTTTTAATTTCCTCGTTACAATACATTACATTTTACTCATCTGAGAATGCCTCCTATTCTGGAAGAAGAAATCATTTACCTCTTGGCTAAAAACGTATCACATGGACGTTTTTGTGCCTTGGTGCTGGTGCCTCCCCTATGCTGCTCACGTCTCTTGTGCCTCAGGTTCATTTGTGCTCTTTGCCTAACTGGTGGTACTTTTGAGTTTGGCACCTGTCGCCCTTTATCAAAGTGATAATTAAGGACAAAGTAAACAAGTCCAAGGATGACTGCATGATGGTGGTCACCCTAAACCCTAAAGGAAGGAGAAGTTATTCACTGTTTATGTTAGTGTTAAAAGAATCAAGGCCCATATTTACTAAATTATCACGCAGTGCAGCAGCCGCAAATGCTGCACTGCGTGAGGAGAGAACAGGAGAGCACTCTATATACAGAAACATGGCACTCTCATGCCATCTTCTAAGTGCCGGCGCAGGAATGTACTTCTGTGTGCCACACACACACCTTTGCACCATAGTGCAAGGGTGTCTGCGTGAGTCTAGCAGAGGTTTTGTACTGGAAGGAAACACATCCACTACAAAATGATATGCTTAGATTAACTTTAAAACTTTTCCTACCTTGTATGTGTGTTGTACAGTGTATCCCACAAACAAAGTTGGAAAAGAAAGGAGAAATAAAAGCATTTTTCCGTCATAGCGCCTGGTTGAAGTGGGCGATATTTTATTTTTAGCCAAACCCGTCTGCTTTTTTTTTTAGTCCATAGGGTTTTACATCAGGAACCTTGGGTGGTTGCACGGGAACACCCATGCACCACCCATTTAAAGCCCAGTTGGCACAAAGTAATGCAAAGAAATTCATAGCCCTGCTGCTTTGCGCTACTTTCAAGGTGATTTAACAGCAGAAAACAAGTATTGCGCTGGAAAGTAAATTAGTAAAAAAAGATTTTGCGTCACTTTGTGCCACAAAAAAGTGCTAAATCTTACAAAAATATATCCCGAAGAGTATTTAGAGCTGGCCCTGGCCTGCCAGCTTGACCAAGCTGCGATCCGAGGAAGATCACACTTTCTGCACAGAACTATTGCTTCCTTCTCTGGCCATTCACATTCAGCTGGACAAGAAGATCACAAATACACTTTACCCCATCCAGCTTACAATACTATGTCGGCTTGTTAAACAGCGGGACCAGAAATTGCCACACTTTAGGGTCAGAAGTCATTTTAGCTGATCCACCACGCCCTGATCTTGGTGAAATGCTTGTTGTACAGTCTTAGCCATGAATCTCCTTTGGTGGTGTTCAGGGATGTATCTAATGTGAGCAAGGGGGCATTGGGCCTGCCGTATTCTCAGGAGATGGAGACTTAAATGGTGTCACATTATTATCTTTGGTAACGGGGAGACAGCTATCCTTTTGCCCGGCTCACCCCATTGTTTGACTGATATTGGTGGTAACTAGTTCTGACTGCTTCCTGGGCTCTGCTAGCCAGGCCCAAGGGCAGTGCTCTGATGAAAAAAGGGATATGGGAATTAGGTATAATTACAATTGGCAATGACAAACCCTGTACGTCCCCAGTGCATAATAGGGCAGAGGGATTCAAACTAGCTATAAGTACCTAGTATATAACAGGGCAGGGAGGTTTAGAGTCCGAGTAGATTTTCTGCCCTGGACTGTGCACTGCTGTGTTCCCTGCTGTCACTTTTAAAGGCAGTCCTGCTTTGCAGACTGTCTTTAAAAGTAAACTATATGCAAATTCTACTTTGAAATTTAAGGTACTTCCAAAGTGCTAATCTGCCTTATTTGTACATACAGGTTATCCCTAAGGTCTCGCCTAGGTGCCTTAGGGGTGGGGGTGCCATGTAATTATACGCAGGAACATTATAAATATGTTTTATAAGCCCTGGTGAGGGAAAAACTGGCAATTCCGTTTTTCCCTGTTGTAGATAATTAGCTTCATAGGCTACCATTTGGGATATGTTATTTAAGTATAAATATTGCTAGGGAGGGGCTTAAAATATCATTCAAAGACTTAAAAGACTAGTAGTGATAAATCCAACAACTTGCCACTATTGAATTTACCATAACTAGTACAGAAAATAAGTCATAAAACTTTTTTTTTCTGGAAGCAAAAGTCCAGCCTTCTAGCAGCCTTTTTACTGATTGGTCACCCTTAAAAGGCTTAGCCAGGCTGCTTTGATAAGTTGATAAGTGGCCTGCATAGAGCAGAAGTTATCTGATGGGGAGAGCTTTGCAGTTGCAGAAAACAGGCCAGGTCGGAGGCTGGGTGAACAAACTGGGCTTCAAAAAGAGCACAACAGTAAGGAATGCCAGCCATGCCTACCCCCTCTTCCTGTAACCCAAGCCAGATGGCAGGCCCAGGAATAGAATTTGCAGGAGGTAGTGGGGGAGTGGTAATGGAAATGAGCCACACCAGTAGGTTGGTTTAGCCATCTCTTACTCCAAAGGAGAGAAAATCTCCATCTTGAATTTTAAAGTGCTTTGCTTTGTCGGCAAGAATATGCCACACTTTGGAGGAAGCTGTCATGCTTTTGGGTGGCATCTGGCACCTCATTGGACACGGGTGCCCTCTTGCTTGTCGCTTCAGATCATTGAGTAAATGTGTGAGAGCTGCAGAGCAACTTAGATTTGCTGCAGAAACTACAAGGAGAAGAAGGACTGCCCTGCAGGAACTCTGGTCTGAACCACACAGGATTGTTACCTGAAGGACTGCTCCTGTTGCACACTCGGAACTACCACCCTGAGGACTTTGCCATACTTAAAAAATGATTAAGGAGTGGACTTCCTGAAAGCAACAGGTTAACAGAGCTTCCCTGCACCTACTCTGCTAGCAAGAGGATCAAACGGGCCCATCTAAGGAAGCCAGGTCTTGTCACCAGAGGATCTTAAGGATGATGGATGAGAAGTAAGAATGAAGTGTGAGGAATTCGGATGTCCTCAAATGGATGTTGTCCCTCTAAACTTTGCCTAATCCTCACCCACAGCCACATCTGTGGGACCTATGTCTAGGCATACTGGTCGTTCCAAGGACGTCACCCACAAATGATGGGAGGAATGCTTGTCAAAGTCTAACCTATTGCTGTCCATCGTTGTTTGCAATGCAGGAGTGAACGCAAAAGACGTGCTTGCACAATGATCTCCCACATCCCAATTGAGAGGCATGCCCTAAATGTGTACAAGGCCCTCGCTAACAGTTGATGCCACATGCCGTCACCACTTCCGTTTCCGCCTGTCTGAGAGGTGATCATTAGCATCTCTCGTGCCTTGAACTGCACCATGAGGGCAGCAGAGGGTGTGGCAGTCATTGGGAGAGCAGATTTACTATTCTACCGCCTGTCCTAGAATATTTGGGAAAAGGGCAACTTTCCCCTAAATATTCCGGGAAGTTTGTTTTCTATTCAAACTTTAACCCTGAAATATTTTGGGTAAAGTTATAGATTTCCCAAGTATTTTTATGAAGGGGTAAAAAATAGTAATTTTGAATTGCTGCAAGTGCTGCCCTGAGGACGCAGCTCACGGCAAAAAATAGGAATACTGCAACACACAATACTGGTGCAGCACATCATCAGGTGGCAATGCAGGAAGCAGGCCAAGGCTTACTATATACTCTTTCACCACAGATGCCAGATGCACCCCACAGAATAAAGGCTAGGTTGGAAACCTCAAGAGTGCATTGGTCTGTTAAGTGCCTACAGAGGCTTCCTTTTCCCGCTCAGTCTTTTAAAACAAGGCGCCTCTCGCTCCAGCCTGGGTTAGTACCCCTCCCAAACCACCCAGAGCCATGACTCAGAAAAGGCTCTGGAATATGGGGCCAGATGTACAAAGCTTTTTTTTGTTAGCAAATGGCCTTATTCACAGAATCGGACCTTTTCCAAATGAAAAAAAGCATTTTTCAATGTACAAACGTCTAATTTGCAATTCAGTAACCTATTACCGAATCTCATATTGGGTTTGCGATTTGGTATTAGGAAGGACGGTGTTAAGGGCGTTCATTCCTAATACTCAATGGCAGTAGTATGTGTGAATGTTATGCGCGGTCGCAAAACATTTGCATTTTACCACCTACTTCAATTAACCCATTCGAAGATGAAAAGGGACCCCATCCCCTTTGTGAATGTTTGTAAATCATTTTTTAAGAGCAAGCAGTGGTCCCAAGGACCACTGCCTACTCTTAAAAATGAACAAAAAACTTTACATTTTTCTTTTTTGAAACTTATCCTATTTCCCTTTAAGGACAACGGGTTGCATTTAAAAAAAATATCGCTTTATTAAAAAAGGAATCACCGACATGGTGACTGCTGACCCCAGCAGACCACCATCCCTGTGAATTTTGCGACCCCGAGCTGACTCTGCTGCCTGCCTGCATGAGTTTTTTTCTGTCTTAGGACACGCTAGATGAGCGTAACCGGGCGCTTTATAAAACTCCCTTATTATTACCAATGGGTCGCAACTCGCAAACCTAGACCTATCTCATGATTATTAAAGAGGTAGGTCTATTTGCAACCCATTGGGAGTCGCAAAATGTGTTAAACACACATTTGTGCATTGCTGTTTGTGATTCTGAGATAGCCAATCGTAAAATTCGCAATAATTCGCTATTTGGTCATCACAAACCTTCCCCTTCGTACACCTGGCCCATGGTTCTGTGTTGTGGCCCCTGCACACTGGGGCACTTTCAGTCCGATCATCATGCACGGCGCAGAGTGAGGGCGTAACCAGCTCCCACCGGTATACATGCCAACAAGCGTGTAAAGTGGGAGATTTTTTAAATTAAAATCGCGGGAATGTGGTTTCCCCATCGACTAATATTGAGGCTGGGGAAATTTTAAGCGGAAGATTTCAAAATAAAGCTATTTTGTTCTTAAAACATCAGAAGTCTCCCCCCTGAGCCGGGTCTGGGGGCCTGTTTATAGACACTTCCTCGCGAAATGAACACCCCCAAAACTTTAAACATTTCCAGATGTGTCTACTGCACTCCAGCAAATAAAAGAGACCGAATGGAATCTACCCCAAGTGCTGCCATAAATAAATAGCACCTTTGTATCCACCCAACGGCATCCAAGCTGTAAAGGCAGCCATGAGCCATTCTCGCACAGGTAAAGGTGCGTGCGACCCCGCCCCTTCAAAAGGAACTGACGCGACCAGCAACACGTCATCAGGAGGCACGTGGCCCACACACAAACAGCAAGAGCTGCCGTTTTCACGTGAGTGCAGGCCTGCACCGCACAAAGTTCACAAATCAACCCCGAACTGCAGGATAAGGACAAGACATCAAAGCGCTACAAACAGAAACTCCTCCCTGAGCCACAGGTGCACGCGCCGCGCGGGCACGACACTTGGCATAGAGGCCACGAGCCCCAGCTGAGGTGTGACACCGTCCGCCGGTGCTGGCTTTTGTCAAAGGCAGGTTGCATGCTGGGAGCTTTGAATCCACGCAGAATAAAAAGCAATGAACTACTAAAGATGTCACCCAGGACATGGGGCACAGGCCAGCACTGCACTGGTAGAAACAGGCACCTGAAAACAACATCCAGGCCACAAGGTCACAATGATCGTTGCCAGGCAAAGCGAACAAGATAGAAAGAACTAGACAAGGATGCTGGGAGGACCAAAACCCTCACCCCCCACCAGGGCATCTACAGGCACAGCAGACAGGAAAACTTATAATATCCTTTAAGAACTTGGAAATGTCTAGACTATGCTGATGGTCAAACCGGTGACACTCAGTCAAAGGTTTAAAAATCCAGTGACACCCAGATCAGGTGGGCTCCAAGCCTCTCCGAGCCACCAGGCACGACCTTCGCCATGTCTGCAACGCCCTGCTTCTGTCTAGTAATCTACCTGGCAGGCAGGCCCTCTTTTTGTTAGATCTACACGAAGCCTTTGACTGAGTGGGATGGGAATACCTGCTCTCCTTACTCACTCGGATGAATTTTGGAACGGTTATACAATTAGCATTAAACTGTTTTATAAACCTTTCATATTATTAGACAACGGTTCCTGTAATAGGAAATATAAAACAATAACCACAAAACTGTAATCAGCGTTGGGTGTATTATTGCCAAATGGTACGTATTGTATTTATTTGCATATTCAATAAACATTAGACAACATACAAAACCATAAAGTGGGCAGAAAGTGACGGGGTTCTGGAAATCAAAAGATTTCCTGAGCTCAGGCATGTAGTGGTAAAGTGACTTTTAAGTGATATAAGGATTACAGTAGTCACGATAGAAAGAACATCTTGTACTCCACAACAGTCATAAGTAAGAGTTGGAGTTAAGATGTAATTGTCAACAACGCTTCGATCCCAAACAGCGGTTATAGGATCATCATCAGGACAAGTAAATCTGAATGAGAGGGTGCTGTAGGTCCAAGGCGAGGACCACAATTCCAGTACAAATAGGAGGATGATGTCCCACCCGTGGGACCCGATATACACTGCGATGCAAAGTTAAGGACAATACTGCCAAACAATGCTAGGGGGGCCAATGCCTAGTCCCTGGCGCATGTTCCACAAAGCTCCCGATGGAGTGTGATTTAGTGGAAACCTCGTGGCGCCTGAAAACCCGGAGACGCTCCACATTATTGCTACAAGATTTCCACTTTATCACAGGCTTCCCTTGTTCTTTTTTTACATACATTATACAACTTTCATAGCACGAGTTAAGGTAGGACACATTTTCATTCCGGCGTGACACTTAACAGGGATGCTCGCTGTCTCCTCTTCTCTTTACTCTGGCTATCAAAGCTCTAGTGGAATGGCTCAGGATTGACACACAGGGAAGAGGATTTGGATGGACACCAGGCACTGTGGATAGGGTTACGCCATGCACAACAATGTTTTGGTCTTGCAGGATCGATCCTCCTATGACCTGGGCAGGTGCCATTCTGGTGCTAAGAGAGGGATTCAAATACCTGTGGGTGCATGTGTCTGGGAACTCAATTAATGTGGGGAAAAAAATTTGTAAACCCAACTTGACAACCTGTCTAGAGATATCGGGTGTCGGTCCACACTTCCCCTCTCTTTCATGGGTGGATGAACGATTTTCAGGATCCGGGCGCTACCGCGTCTTCTCTGCCAACTCCAGAACTTTCCATATGCCATTCCTGCCTCCTTCTTTGCAAAGCTCAAAACACTATCAGCCTGATTCATCTAGCGAAATTGCGCTCGCAAAGGGCCAGATTCTGAGAATCTGGCGCTTTGCGAGTGCAATTTTTGCATTTGGGATTCATCATCCTAAATGCAAAATTCGCTAATAAAGAATTCGCAAATTTGCGAGGATTAGCATTTAAGGAATCTCTATTAGAGATTCCTTAAATGCTATTCATGAAACATTAAAAAATTGCGAATTCGCAATTTTGGGCCGCTATTTACCGCGAGGTCAAACCTCGTGGTAAATAGCAAAAACTTAGAAAAATGCATTTAAATGCATTTTTCTAAGTTGCATGTTACACACACACATGTCCTTTGGACATGTGTGTGTGTAACATCTGTGTGAATTTACATTTCAGGGGTGTTACAGGGTGTCCTTTGGACACCCCTGCACCCTTGAAATCGCTATCTCATTTGCGATTAGCTAATTGCTAATCGCAAATAAGGAATGACTCCCCATTCATTCCTTTAGGCCCATAGGAATGAATGGGGAGTTATTCCTTATTTGCGATTAGCAATTAGCTAATCGCAAATAAGGAACCTGTAGGAATCGCAAAAAATATTGCGATTCCTACATGAATCCCGTTTTGCGAGTCTGGAATAGCGATTCCTTATCAATCGCTATTTCAGACTCGCAAAACTTCACTATGATGAATCAGGCTGCTTATTGAGAGATCTTCACTGGGATCACAAAACCTCAAGGACTTCATTAAAAAAAATGCTTTAAATCTACGAGCAGTGGGGGATTTGCCGCACCGGATGTGGTGTCATGTTATGGGGCCTCACATCTAGTCATTCTTCATGAATA